>NC_091123.1:178527224-179269724 GCF_040183065.1 Periplaneta americana
ATATAATACAGGTAGGAAGATAGACAGGTAACAGTCAAAATACAAATTTGTAAGCTGTTTAACTTTGTTTAATTGCTTTGTGCATAATAGGTTGTGTAAGGGTCTAATGTAATTATGTATTATAACTATTATAAGCAATACATTTGTCTGCTTTTCGAGTGCTTGGTATCCAAGGATACAGAAAGTGTGAGATAAACCAGCGATGGTCCTAACACGCATCCATTGAATATTAGCTAATTATGGTATTTTGATACATTGAATTTTAATGTAATTACACTTAAGACTCCGTTATAACTGATGTTTCTGCAGATAAGCTACACACACCTTGGGATAAGGCACTCCTTTTGCGTAACGACTACACATGTCTCTTACAGTGAATGCATGCTGGATGACGTCACGCAGACTTCATTCGGTTCCACTGATTTTCTCAGCGTTGTTAGGTTCAGGTCACCGCCTTATAGCGCAAGAACGGTTTGTAGCCTAAAATCAATTCACCGAGTGACAAACACCAAATATGATATACTTAGAGGGCAGACGCAATAAATTTTGTACTTCTTCCTCTACAACTCAAGTACAATTAATTTAGCATTTCTGGTTTGTTGTATTCTCAGCAGCAAAGTAGAGACCAGAGTGCTGCATTGGAGTTAAATCGCTCGCTTGAACTCGGTCGAGTGTCTCACGCTCGAGTGAGATACGATCGGTCGTGATACGCTCGTAATAAATAGAAGTACAGTACAAGGTTATCTCACCGACATGTTTTATCTTGTATGGAAGGCGACAGATAAGATACACATATGTTTTGCTCACACGGTAAAAATAAGGCTTTATTTTCTGCGTTTATGACAAACGTTTAATGGAACAGTCAATGGAACGTACCAAAACAGGAACATGAAGTTATAAATAAAATAGTATGAAAAACTTCGATATACAGTTATTATTGCTAATTAATAATTATTCAATATTTGATTTACCACATATATAATATGATAGGTATATGCATAGTGTTCCCCCTATATACTGCGACAAAATATTATTGATATAGCAGTAGATTAATAACAATATTAGTACAGAGATAACGTCACAGAAAATATAATAAAACGAATAATCATGCTGCATAACTGTTACAGACGCAAAGATTGATACACTAATTATTAGAGGTTATTATTATTATTATTATTATTATTATTATTATTATTATTATTATTATTACTAGAAAACTTGATACAGTTCTTGCATTATCGTGATTGTGTTCTCCGTTTAAAATAATTACATTTACATCCAATAACATCTATCAGATGTGGCAAAAACAAAATCGCTCCTGTGTGGGGGGAAAAAAAAACATTTACCTACAACATTTATATTACATTTTAAAGCAAGTTTTGTAGTTGTACTATGGAGAGGTTAGTTAAACACTGCAAAGTTTTGAAATGATAAACATCTATGATGTTACTACACAGTTCATCACTGTAAGAAGAACGGATGTCTAACGCTCGGCTTATACCGATCGAGGATTTATCGCTCGTGACAATTTTACACATTACGCATGTGCGCTACCTATCGGATTATGCTATGAACTACTTGGCGCTCCAGCGAAAACGTCCGATGCAGACCTCTGGTAGAGACCATGTGGCTCTAGGCCTCTGCTTGTCCTTCGTTATTTAAGGAACTGTCTTGTACTACGATACCGTCAGAACAAAGAGGGCCCCTCCTTGAAAATGTTTAGTGTTAATTTAAAATATTTCCTAGTTTGAAGACGGAAGTGATCGTATGTTTCCCATATTCGAAAGTAGATTAAGATGATGATGATGATGATGATGATGATGATGATGATACGTGATCGTCTTTTTCATTGTCCATATTGTTCACAGTGTCTGAAACGAGAATTCTTTTACGTGTACCAGTGCATAAGTACGCTCGTATATTCATTTACGTCTATGTACCATACATGTGTATTCGACAGATATTGGGAAAAAAAATGGGAGTATAAGGGTACAGTACATCAGTTATTCATAGATTTCAAAAAGGCATATGACTCGGTTCAGAGAGAAATTTTATATAAGATTCTTATTGAATTTGGTATTCCCAAGAAACTAGTTCGATTAATTAAAATGTGTCTCAGTAGAGTCCGTGTAGCCCAGCTTCTGTCTGGTGCTTTTCCAATTTACTGCCGGATATAGCAAGGAGATGCACTATCACCTTTACTTTTTAACTTCGCTCTAGAGTATGCCATTAGGAAAGTTCAGGATAACAGACAGGGTTTGGAATTGAACGGGTTACATCAGCTGCTTGTCTATGCGGATGACGTGAATATGTTAGGAGAAAATACACAAACGATTAGGGAAAACACGGAAATTTTACTTGAAGCAAGTAAAGCGATTGGTTTGGAAGTAAATCCCGAAAAGACAAAGTATAGGATTATGTCTCGTGAGAAGAATATTGTACGAAATGGAACTATAAAAATTGGAGATTAATCCTTTGAAGAGGTGGAACAATTCAAATGCCTGGGAGCAACGGTAACAAATATAAATGACACTCGGGAGGAAATTAAACGCAGAATAAATATGGGAAATGCCTGTTATTATTCGGTTGAGAAGCTTCTATCATCAGTCTGTTGTCAAAAAATCTGAAAGTTAGAATTTATAAAACAGTTATATTACCGGTTGTTCTGTATGGTTGTGAAACTTGGACTCTCACTTTCAGAGAGGAACAGACATTAAGGGTATTTGAGAATAAGGTTCTTAGGAAAATATTTGGGGCTTAGAGGAATGAAGTTACAGGAGAATGGAGAAAGTTACACAACGCAGAACTGCACGCATTGCATTCTTCACCTGACATAATTAGGAACATTAAATCCAGGCGTTTCAGATGGCCAGGGCATGTAGCACGTAATGATGAATCCAGAAATGCATATACAGTGTTAATTGGGAGGCCGGAGGGTAAAGACCTTTGGGGAGGCCGAGACGTAGATGGGAGAATAATATTAAAATGGATTTGAGGAAGGTGGGATATGATGATGGAGGCTGGATTAATCTTGCTCAGGATAGGGACCGATGGCGGGCTTATGTGAGGGCAGCAATGAACCTCCGGGTTCCTTAAAAGCCATAAGTAATTAAGTAAGTAAGTATAGAAAACCTAAACAAGCTTACCAAGCTTGCTTTGGAGTACCGACTGGATACCAAAATATTGCAGGGGCTCCTCATGTAGTCGTATGTGGTCGCTCTCAGTCTAAGAGTACTTGGATTTGTAGAACAAAAAAAAAAAAAGTGTATGCTAAGCTGCGGTCTCAAAAACGAACAGATAAAAGGAGATTGAAGACATCACGAGTCACAAAAAGTTGTTAGTCACATAAAATAAAAAAGAAATAAGTAAAATTTTGTCAAATTGTATGAAACTTGTTCGCAAGAACATCTAGTAAACTACTGTCAAGTAAATTATTTGCAAGCGCTTACGTAAATTCTGCTTGCAAGCTGCGTTAAACATACCTAGGCTATTTCTCGCATTAGCTACTAAAGACTCAATTAACGGTTATGAATTAATTTGTGACATACTCAACAGTAAAATTGCAGTCTGAATATTAATTTGATTGTTAATATTTCTTGTTATTGCGACGTCCTACGTTGGTTTAGGTAAAAACCCGTTGTCTTGCTGACCTCGCGTGACAGGAGTTACCGTAAGAAAAATTTATCGACATATTTTTAACCCCTTGAAATGTGATTTGAAGAAGTTTTCAACTTCATGCATATGTTATAATTTTGAAGAAGATGTTTTGCTTACCAAGACATATTAATACCTAAGGTGTGCAATTTTAATGTGCAAGGGTTTTGAACTTTTGGGGTGTGACTCTCCGGGGAATGTTTAACCCTTAAATTGACAATGTATCCTATAGGATGCAATAGGTTAATAGGCTATATGCTATAATTTTAATAGACAAATAGAAAAAAAATGGTAGGAAAATTAAAATTTCACAATACAATAGTACTAGTGGCTTGTGCAGCAAATGCTGCTGCAAACTAAGTTCGTTAGACGTTCAAATACAAATTTTTCAGATTTATTTTCAATGAAGAATACTTGTCTTTTTGATAGTTATTTGCTTCCATAATAATGAAACATACTCCCTCTGAATGGATCCTTTTAGGCCAAATACTTTTTCTTGAACCTATCCAACTTCAGTTTTTGAGTTTCAACGCGAAAACGCAAGTATCAATGTCAGGACGATAGCAGTAGCTATTTCAGGTCATTGTGGATTGTAGGAAAAAGTTAAAAAAATGTCAGGTTTGCTAAGCTTTTGAACAATAGCATTTTCATATAGCTGCTGCATGTAGAACTTGAAATGTAGAGCGTAAAATCATTTTATCCTACTAAGAGATATTGCTGAAATGATCTGGAGACTACAAAATTTTCTAGGCCTCTTATTTTATCAGTAAGTAATACCTTTTGATCTTTCCTTATGAACTGTAATTTTTGCGCTCTCTCGAGCCAGTACTGAAGACAATGACACATATCAATATCTACACTACACCGCCATTAAGTATATGAAAAAGACCCAACCCCACTGGGTTAATAAGTATAAAAATATTTTATTTTTGATAACAATATTATTATCTTACTTACGTTTTGTAGTTTTATATATAGCAGTCACTCAGTAAATTAAGATATTCTCTACATTTACTTACATAACCTCAAAACGTTTCACTTTCATGTCATCAATATTATGTACAATTAATGAAGAATAGACGCATCATGATACTAACTATAATAATATTTAATTTCTAATGGTAATGTCATCAAACCACCTCAAGTTTCGTAGATTTGAATATCCAATACACAGCTGTACTCAGAAAATTATACACTGCAGAATCAGTTTTTAATAACAAATTGAATTGAGCTCTAAATATGTCGGCAATCCTGCAGGTCATGGCCTTCGTGTAATAGCCTATTATTTATTGTAGTGCGTGTTTTGTTCTGAAATTCAATCAAGTCGGCCGTGATTCTATAAAATTAGTTCTCAAAACTGACAACAGATGGATTTTGAAAAATAGGAAAATTATGTAGGAAAATTGACACCTCACTGAAAACTACTACTTTTCCGAAAAACTTTGGATGCCAGGCATGAAAATGAGGGGTCACTCATTAAAATCCGTTCAGCCGTTTTCCCGTAATTTCCATTATCAGTTCAAATTATATATATAGATTATACAACATATAAAATGTGGATATTAGGATACTTGTTTTCTTTACGGTCCGACAAGTTTTAATAAACTAGTGTGAGAAATGAAGTTTTGCCAATTTAAAGGTTAATAGGCTATAATCGTCTGATAAAAGTACTTGAATTTATTTATTTATTAATGGAATAAATACGAAAATATGTATTTCATAATTAATAATTTAATTACAGATTACTATTACTTATTAATTACATTCCAAACACTATGTTAGCTATTAGATTCTCTAGATTGAATATCCGGTATATTAAATGAAATTGATAGTACACAAAGAAGCTTTAAAGCAGGTATGCTCATTCTCTGACTCGCGATTACGTTCTGTAATCACAACCTTCGAATGTAGAGCGTGCTGTTCCCCGTTCGAAGCTCGGCGGATGACTGAGGAAGGGAGTTCAAGTGCTTAGTAAACGCACGAACAGTGCGGGACAATGACAGAGTCAAAATCTTCTGTAAGCAAACGACATATACCATATTGTTTTGCGTTCGGTAAAGTTTTACTATGTTGTAAGATACTGTCAGGAATACTACTGAGCAACATAAAATTACATTATACGCTCTGCCATCCAGAACATGCCGAAATGACAGGGAAGCTGTTTTCTGTAATATGTATTCATATACCAACGTTGTTATTATTACTTACTTACTTACTTACTTACAAATGGCTTTTAAGGAACCCGAAGGTTCATTGCCGCCCTCACATAAGCCCGCCAGCGGTCCCTATCCTGTGCAAGATTAATCCAGTCTCTATCATCATATCCCACCTCCCTCAAATCCATTTTAATATTATCCTCCCATCTACGTCTCGGCCTCCCTAAAGGTCTTTTTCCCTCCGGTCTCCCAACTAACACTCTATATGCATTTCTGGATTCGCCCATACGTGCTACATGCCCTGCCCGTCTCAAACGTCTGGATTTAATGTTCCTAATTATGTCAGGTGAAGAATACAATGCGTGCAGTTCTGTGTTGTGTAACTTTCTCCATTCTCCTGTAACTTCATCCCGCTTAGCCCCAAATATTTTCTTAAGCACCTTATTCTCAAACACCCTTAACCTATGTTCCTCTCTCAGAGTGAGAGTCCAAGTTTCACAACCATACAGAAGAACCGGTAATATAACTGTTTTATAAATTCTAACTTTCAGATTTTTGGACAGCAGACTGGATGATAAAAGCTTCTCAACTGAATAATAACACACATTTCCCATATTTATTCTGCGTTTAATTTCCTCCCGAGTGTCATTTATATTTGTTACTGTTGCTCCAAGATATTTGAATTTTTCCACCTCTTCGAAGGATTAATCTCCAATTTTTATATTTCCATTTCGTACAATATTCTGGTCACGAGACATAATCATATAATTTGTCTTTTCGGGATTTACTTCCAAACCGATCGCTTTACTTGCTTCAAGTAAAATTTCCGGTTATTATTATTATTGTTATTATTATTATTATTATTATTATTAGTAGTAGTAGTAGTAGTAGTAGTATTAGTAGTAGTATTGTTATTACTATTGTTAGATATATTACAATAAAATTATTATTATTATTATTATTATTATTATTATTATTATTATTAGTAGTAGTAGTAGTAGTAGTAGTAGTAGTAGTATTGTTATTACTATTGTTAGATATATTACAATAAAATTATTATTATTATTATTATTATTATTAGTAGTAGTAGTAGTAGTAGTAGTATTGTTATTACTATTGTTAGATATATTACAATAAAATTATTATTATTATTATTATTATTATTAATAGTAGTAGTAGTAGTAGTAGTAGTAGTAGTAGTAGTAGTAGTAGTAGTAGTAGTATTGTTATTACTATTGTTAGATATATTACAATAAAATTATTATTATTATTATTATTATTAGTAGTAGTAGTAGTAGTAGTATTAGTAGTAGTAGTAGTAATATTGTTATTACTATTGTTAGATATATTACAATAAAATTATTATTATTATTATTATTATTATTATTAGTAGTAGTAGTAGTAGTAGTAGTAGTAGTAGTAGTAGTAGTAGTAGTAATATTGTTGTTACTATTGTTGGATATATTACAATAAAATTATTATTATTATTATTATTATTATTATTATTATTATTAGTAGTAGTAGTAGTAGTAGTAGTAGTAATATTGTTGTTACTATTGTTGGATATATTACAATAAAATTATTATTATTATTATTATTATTATTAGTAGTAGTAGTAGTAGTAGTATTGTTATTACTATTGTTAGATATATTACAATAAAATTATTATTATTATTATTATTATTATTATTAGTAGTAGTAGTAGTAGTAGTAGTAGTAGTAGTAGTAGTAGTAGTAGTAATATTGTTGTTACTATTGTTGGATATATTACAATAAAATTATTATTATTATTATTATTATTATTATTATTATTATTAGTAGTAGTATTAGTAGTAGTAGTAGTAATATTGTTATTACTATTGTTAGATATATTACAATAAAATTATTATTATTATTATTAGTAGTAGTAGTAGTAGTAGTAGTAGTAGTAGTAGTAATATTGTTGTTACTATTGTTGGATATATTACAATAAAATTATTATTATTATTATTATTATTATTATTAGTAGTAGTAGTAGTAGTAGTAGTAGTAGTATTTTTATTACTATTGTTAGGTATATTACAATAAAATTATTATTATTATTATTATTATTATTATTATTATTATTATTATTGTGGTGATTTTATTTCAACATAAATACATGTAATGATAAAATAATTTTTCAGAGGCACTACAGTTTCAAGAATTGAAAGCACTTAATGAAATGCCAAACATTGAAGAGAGTCTAAGAATTCAGAGTGTATGTTTAGGAGCAAGTTATGTAGTGTGTTGGGAATTAGCTAAGGCACTAAAACCCTTCACGGATGGTGAACTTGTAAAGAGATGTATGGTGCCTGAACAAAATATAGTTACTTATATCTGTGTACAGGAACAACTCAAATTTGAATTCACAGAACATAGATTTAGTGATTTTAGACGTATGGAAAGTGATATTAATCTTTTTGTTAATCCTTTCGTAGTAAATTTGGAGAGAATATGACTTGACAAGCATAGGAGTGTTAAAAAATTAACAAAACGAAATATCCCAAGATGAGCTTATTCGCTGCCACTATTTTAGCTACCTTTTCCTCGACTTATGTGTGCGAAGAATTATTTTAGGGAATGAAAGTTGCTAAATCAAAACATAGGTCCCGATTAACAGATGAGCATCTTTAGCGCATTGCAGTAAATTCGTTGGAAATAGATTTCCGATTACTTGCAGGAAAGAAAGCACATGTTGAATAGACCGCAATGTATGGTGGAATATGAAAATAACATTATCTATGATATAATAATAATAATAATAATAATAATAATAATAATAATAATAATATCATAACTATATTAAATATAATACACAATGTAATAACTGAATATTACAGTGTATACTCTTTCCTTTTTCAAATTCAGTTTATTATCCATATTTGTAAGAGTGTGAGAGTGATGACACGGGAGGTGCTGCAATGTAGCCCAGTCCGTACGCTGTGTGTGTTATGCAGTGCAGCATCATCCGTGTAATCGGGGCTTTTACAATTTTGAGCATACCTGCTCTAAAGCATAGTTCCTTCATTTACTTCTTGCACATCTCTAAATTTACCAACGTTCCATTACGAAAATTTCCCAATATATCAATTTTACTTGAAGCAAGTAAAGAGATAGGCTCGGAAGTAAATCCCGGAAAGACAAAATGTATGATTATTTCTCGTGACGAGAACATCATACAAAATGGAAATATAAAAATTGAAAATTTATCCTTTGAAGAGGTGGAAAAATTCAAATAAATAAACGATTCCGTGACGGATGTTACAAGATTTGTGAACTCACTTCAAAGTGTAAAACACAGGTCTCTGCCTCAAGCAAAGACAGATTCATTCTCATAGTATCATGTGAAAGCTATGGAAATGTCATGGCAACCAATTAGTTCACAAAAACATGATCGGTAAATATTTTATAGCTGTTTCTTATGTTACACACATTTTGTCACGGATGTTACAGATGAGTTAATGCCCTTCATTTTTCCATTTTAAAAACAATTATGACATTTCTAAGTCAAAATATTCACTTGAACTGTAAGTTTGCTCATTGTTATTAACCAAAACTGTTTAAAATAAATGGCATAAAGAATATAGTACAGAGTAAAAAGTTCCTTCAGCTCTGGAATTAACAATGTAGACCCTTAAAATATTTCTTCAACAATAGCTCCTTGAAAAACATACATTAACAGTTGATCTGTCTATGAGTAAGTGCTGCAAACTTATGGAAACAAAAAGTACCTATTACCCTATGAAGAGTCCACTGCTAGAATGATGGATGTCATTTGGAATAGTATATTTTGCAGGAGAAGCAATTGAAAGTTTGAAATGCTTAGCGCTCAAAGCTTAACTGTGATTTTCCGATCATTACTGGACAATGACTATCAGTGTTAATGCCATATAACTCTCTATATACATTCTATATGTCTTAAGCTATGCACTGACAGTCTTGGTTCATTTTCGACAAGAAAGTGACATCCATCATTCTTGCAGTGGACTCTTCATATGTAACAGATTGCTCATCCCTATGTTAAAATCGGCAGCACTTTGAAAAGAACAACCGCAAGGATCGCCACCCGTACATTGTAAACGAACACGAGATGGCAGTACTGTCGCTAATGCAATGAGCGTATTCCAAATCTCAGCGCTGAGCAATCTGATGGCATCACTGTGTTCCGAATTTAAACGATGACGTCACTGATGCTCCACCGGTGTCGCACCGGTTCCATCAGTTTGCAGAGGTGGTGGCAGTCTCCATCAGCCGCCATCAGTGAATCTGATTGGTTCTTGTATAGGACGGGAATTAGCAGACGAATGACATCGTGCACTGTTGTGTCATGGCGGTGTGTTCTGCTGTATTGTTTGTAATGAGCACAACGTAAAAACAATATGTTAATGGCTTATGAGCGAACATGTCAACGGACCAGTTATTACTACCGGTTCAAGAAATAAATTGTTTATGGTCTCTTTTCTTTGAACGAGATGGCAGTACGGAAATTTCGCAAAATTTTGCTAGCGTAGCACAGACAATAACTTGTACAGCCGCCATGCTAGCCATCAAACCTTCCAGCAGTTTTGTTCCTATTTCGCTGCAACTTGACGTCATTGATGTCCACCGGTCCGGTGAGATTCGGAATACTCTAAATTCAAATGGGAGTTATGACGTGACTCCTTATGTAACGACTAGATGGCAGCATAGTAAACCTGATAAAAGTTGTTACCGTCAAAGCCTATAAGGCCGAGCCATCTAGCTATATATGAACTAGGCTATTACCTAGCCAAGATCAGTTAGATTCTATGCCCATAATACTTGTAAAATACACTCAGGGACAAAAAAAAAAACCGGACACTTCTATATTTGCTTGTATTTTGTTGCCAATTATTTCAAAATGAAACAAAACCCATTTAAACAAAATAATGTTTCATTTAGTACCTTATACGACAACATTTGGAAAAAAAATCCCTGATGAGAAAATTTACAAAAAATTACAAAGGGCGTATAACTATGGCATCGTTTGGTCTAACTGTTTTTTTTCATTTTATGGTGCCTTAAACATTAAAAACTCTTTTTAGTAACGGGTATTACCCCCTCTGACTTGAATAACTTCATCCATACGTCTTGGCATGTTCTCAATTTGGTTAGCAATGTCTTCTTGAGGAATAAGTTCCCATTCTTCGCCAAGTGCTCGCCTCAACTCTTGTAACGATTCTGGTCTCGGTCGTCTATTCTTAACACGCCGTCCCAGCATGTCCCACACGTGTTCAATTGGGTTCATGTCTGGACTCCTTGCTGGCCATGGAAGAACATGGATTCCCACTTCTTGGAGACAATCTCCGACTGCATGGGCAATATGCGGCCGTGCATTATCATGCATTAAAACAAAATTATCGCCTAAAAATTGGCCAAATTTCACAACATGATCAGCCAAACATTCATTTATATACCTATCAGTTGTTAGTCTTCCATTTTCAACAAAAACCAACGCTGTACGAGCATCCGTACACACTCCTGCCCAAACCATCACTCCACCACCTCCATACGGCACATTTTCGGAAATGCAGCACTGTGAAAATCGTTCTCCCCTCCTTCTCCAAACTCTTTCACGTCCATCAGGTGAGCACAGATTGAAACGGGACTCATCGGTGAACAGAACACAGTTCCACTGTCCATTTCTCCAATCCCTGTGATCATTTGCAAAACGCAGTCGTTCAACTCGATGCATCCTGAGAAGTCTGGGACCAGTTGCAGGTCTACTTGATATCAGTCCACTTGCTTTCAACCTCCTTCTAACTGTTTTGGCCGAAATTGGGCGTCCATGCATGTTAACAAATTGCTGGGCTACACTAGTAGCTGGCAGGTTGCGCTCCCTAAGAACTCCCAACACCATATACCTGTCTTCATTTGGATTTGTAGCTCTTGGACGACCGAACCTGGTCTTCTGGTATATTCTAGGGTCTCTCTATACCGTTTTATGGCATCATGGGTTGTGCTTCTAGCCATATTCATAACATTTGCAATGTAACGTACACTGCGTCCATCATCGTAAAGGGCTACAGCTCGAGCCACATCTTCAAGTCGCATCTTGTTTTAAGACAAATGTTACAACCCCACTTAAACTCAGAAAATGTAAAAATAAAGAAATAACGAATGATAACGATAATGAAGCACAAAATGGTTGAGACAAAATTGTTATAGCTGAGATTCCGAAAGCAAAATTGGAATATTTGATTGTAATGGCTTGTTTATAAAACAAAAAACAATGTATACACGTCTCCATAACAACAGATGGCTACCATAACATTGTATGAGAAGATAATGTTTTGCAAAATACCAGCAAATATTAAAGTGTCCGGTTTTCTTTGTCCCTGAGTGTATTTTTCTTTTGAAAATAAAACATTAGAATATTTAAATTTAGAGCTATATCTATGTCTTACATTAATTACAAACTAAATTTATGAAAAAAAAAAAAAAAACTTTTTCATTGGTCTTCCCAGTTTGCCTGGAATGGCTGTTTATCAGTTTTTGTCAATTTTGTCATAACTTTTCATTTGGACTTAGGCTAGTTTGAAGTCATCTCTTGAATTGAGCTTATGTTTTGTACAAACGAGTCTTTCATTCTGAATATAGTAAGAAGGAGCCTTAAGTTAGTCATCCTTTCCTTTGCGGAACTTTCTTCCTAACAAGCGCTTTTGCTGCGTCCGTAACCACACCCATGGCCTTCCCAGAACCTCACTTTCTTCGCTGGATAACAAAAGTAGGCTAAAAATAGCAGACACTGTAATAGCTCTGAACTTGGATTTGAAAGTCTCGGAGCTGTTTAAATTTCTGGTACACTATTATCATTATCATTTTCATTGGTATGCAGTTTCATTCAAGATGTTTATTCCTCCAGGTGTGGCTAAATTATATCTTGCATCTCTGTCGCTGAATTGCATTTTTTTTCCCTTTTTGTTGTTCCGACCTTCACTCCTCAGCCATGCTTAGAACCGCAACCTCAATTTGAGAGTTCTGAGAGATGGCTTCTCCCTCCATCCTCTCCTCCAGCTCGTCCTAACGAGAAAGTAGTTTCTGTCTCGTCGTCGACGCTTCAGTTGTCCTCTGTTCTCCACACCGGTCTGTGTTGTTCTCGGCTCGTGCGTGCCCGTGTGTGTGTATGCGTGTGATATAACGTGATTGATTGCTTCAGAGACATCACCCAACGCTGACATATGATTGGTCCTTCACCTACTTGTATGTCATCATTTAGGTAGTGTATTTCTAACCTACAGACTTAAAATATACTTAAGTTATTTATTAACTGACTCCCAACAATGTTTCATTCTGTCTGTCATAGAGATGGGAACGATATATCGGTTTTTACGAAATACCGATATTTCCGTTTCGAAATGGAATTTTACTGGAAGCAAGTAAAGAGATAGGTTTGGAAGTAAATCCCGAAACGACAAAGTATATGATTATGTCTCGTGACGAGAATATTGTACGAAATGGAAATATAAAATTTGGAAATTTATCTTTTGAAGAGGTGGAGAAGTTCAAATATCTGGGAGCAACAGTGAGAAATATAAATGATACTCGGGAGGAAATTAAACACAGAATAAATATGGCAAATGCCTGTTATTATTCGGTTGAGAAACTTTTATCATCCCGTCTGCTGTCAAAAAATTTGAAAGTTAGAATTTATAAAACAGTTATATTACCGGTTATTCTGTATAGTTGTGAAACTTGGACTTTCACTTTGAGAGAGGAGCATAGGTTAAGGGTGTTTGAGAATAAGGTGCTTAGGAAAATATTTGGGGCTAAGAGGGATGAAGTTACAGGAGAATGGAGAAAGTTACACAACACAGAGCTGCACGCATTGTATTCTTCACCTGACATAATTAGGAACATTAAATCCAGACGTTTGAGATGGGCAGGGCATGTAGCACGTATGGGCGAATCCAGAAATGCATATAGAGTGTTAGTTGGGAGGCCGGAGGGAAAAAGACCTTTTGGGGAGGCCGAGATGTAGGTGGGAAGATAATATTAAAATGGATTTGAGGGAGGTAGGATATGATGGTAGAGACTGGATTAATCTTGCTCAGGATAGGGTCCAATGGTGGGCTTATGTGAGGGCGGCAATGAACCTCCGGCTTCCTTAAAAGCCAGTAAGTAAGTAAATAAGTAAGTGAGTAAGTAATAATAATAATAATAATAATAATAATAATAATAATAACAATAATGATGATTTATTTAACCTGGCAGAGTTAAGGCCACACGGCCTTCTTTAACACTCAACCAGGAGTAAAAACTGCGTTACAAAAACACTACAAATTTACAAAGTACACTACAATTTTACACACAAAGCTGAATAAGATAATAATAATAAAATGTAAACAACAAGTAAGAAGAAATCAGACATAATATATAACATACATACAGAAAGAAAAAAAGCATAATAAAATGTGACAGCAGGTCAAAATAAATGAGACATACAAAGTATAAAAAAATAAGACAATTATTGATAATAATAATAATAATAATAATAATAAATAAGAATAGTAATAATAATACTAACAGTAGTAATAAAATAGTGCAGTGCAAAGCATACAATGAATACAATATTTTTAAGTACACACAGTAAGGAAAATTATGATTATATATAGCTCAACTTATCACATTAGAGATATACCATTATCGAAAAATATGAAAACAAAAGTATAAAATAAGTTAAATATCACTAGAACATAAAAAAATGTGAATACGTGGAAACATGCAATACAACACTTGTCATAATAGTAAGTTAGTTTGGCAACTCGTCATAAGATAATTTTCTAACTTGGATTTGAAAGATTTCAAATATATCTATAATATATCGGTTTTCTCATAAATTTATCGATTTTTTTTTTGTGGAATTATCATCAATATCAACAACAACAAAATCCACACTAGACAACTCCGATAATTCCCGACAGATGGCACTACTGAAGGTGGACAGTTACATAATTGTGCAACCTCACTCAATACCTTGTTCTAATTGGCTGGACTAGAATTCGAATTCAAACTGTTTAATATGCAGCACCAAATTCAAAATGCAGCGTGTGCGAACGTGAGACAGACGGGAGGTTTATTTACTACTGTTTTAATATTGTTATTAGTGTTCTCCACGGCACGAGCAACTCCCACCCTGAAAGGGAACCGTCTGACCTCAAAACGGATATCAAAACTTTTATTTCTATATTCTGGAATGGAAAGAGAAACAAGGATTTAATACCGATTTGATATTTGTTTATGTCTATGATTTCTATGCACAACCTAGTGCTGACATTCTGTTTTCTTATTATATCTTTTAGTGCATAAAAATTCTGTCCCTATAATCATCACCATTGTTGTTTGGAATGTTGGAGTGTAACAATAACTTGCAATGGGAACTTACTATAGAAGGATTGTATCAAATCAACTGTGAAATTTGTTAAAACTTGTAACATTTTAAGTACGGTTTACTTACATTTAAAAATAATTACAAGCTCTCTTTACTTACATTTAAAAATGATTACGTTGTTAGGTAGAAAAGAGCATTATATCTGTGTCCTGGATTGAATCCTATATAAAATTAGAATAATTGAATCGTGTTCCAATGTCAAATACTCAACCATGTAGAGTTCACTTAACTCTTTCCTTTGCCTCCACCATAATTTTGATTTAGGTTAGAATCTACATCATATGGTATTGAAAATGTATTGTTTATTGTTACAATTTTACATTTATGCTTTTGACTGTTATGAAGTTAATTTCAATGGTAAAAAGGAATATTAAAATTTAAGTAATTTTATTGTAATACAGTAAATGTAATAATAATAATAATAATTTATTTATTTAATCTGGCAGAGCTAAGGCCAGTAGGCCTTCTCTTCCGCCCAGCCAGACTCTAATTCTAATTGAATACAATTGCTTACATAGTTATTACATTAATATCTAGACCATAAAACAACATGAAAGTAAATAATGAAAGTTGGATAAGTAATGTTAGTGTGACAATAATAAACATTGGTAAGAAATAGTTATAATAATAATAATAATAATAATAATAATAATAGTAATAATAATAATAATAATAATAATAATAATAATAATAATAATAATAATAATAATGAGATAATTTAGATATTTATCTGTGATATATATAACCATTAAACATTGAGAAACCTGAAACAGCTATTATTGTTAACAAGAATTGTTAGAAAAATATTTCGTTAGCCTCTTCTTAAATTGCTTTGATGTCTGACAGTCCCTGACATTACTCGGTAGGGAATTCCAAAGTCGAGGAACAGCCACAGTGAAAGAAGATGAATATGAGGATGTTCGGTGGGAGGGAATGGATAATATTGAGGAGTGTTGTGATCGTGTGTCTAGGTTATGATGGGTGGATAAATTTTGAAAACGAGACGCAAGATAGACAGGAGTGGAGAAATGCAATATGTGAAAGAGAAGGGAAAGACAGTGGATTTTCCTACGATCTTCTAGACGGAGCCAGGACAACATTTCGAGGGATGGTGTTACGTGATCAGCCCGGCGAATAATGCAGACGAAACGGACGCACATATTATGAACACGTTGTAGTCTCTGCGCCGGAGTAACGCTTAGGTCAGTAAGCAGAATATTACAGTAATCGAAGTGGGGCATCACGAGTGTTTGCACTAACATTTTTTTCATGGAAAAGGGTAGAAAATTCTTCAATCGCCTAAACGAGTGGATTAATAGAATACTTTTTTGCAGGTTTCTGCAACTTGAATGTTCCAATTTAAACTTTTATCCATATAAATACCTAGATTCTTTACTGATTCACTGAACGGAATTTCGGTGCCGTATATTTTAATCGGGGACAAATTTGGTATGGTAATAGTGCTTAACAAACGTGAATGGCCCGCAAATGTACGCCTGAAAATGCAATTTGCTTACGGAATAGCGATATATCGATATATTTTCTGCGATATATATCGTTTATCGAAATTAGGTTTGCAATATATTGCAGTATCAATATATTGGTATTTAATTTATTTCCTCCATCACTAGCTCTGTTACATTGTTGTGATGAATGGTGTTTGTTTATAGTTAGGCTGCAAGAAATGTGCAGGGTTATATAGAGACACCTTAAAGGGGAATAAAGTTACAATTTTTCGTAACTTCAGCATCTGATATAGATATATAGTCTAATCCGTTTGGGTATGGATAATATTAATTTATTGTTATAGAGTTATTATGATAGTAGGAAAAATTTCTTGATTGTTGTTATATTATGATTAAAAGATGGGAGTTTCTATATGAAGAGTTCACTGCAAAAAATCAGGAATGTCGAATGTATTGCATTTTGCAGGAAATGCAATTTAAACTTTCACATTCCCACTCTTTCTGTGGTATACCAATTCTTCAACACGATGCAGATCTGCAAACTATTATCTTTCTTGCAGTTCAACAAAGTGTATTTTATTCTACTCCCTTTGATCTATAGTACTGAACCTTCATCTCATTTTTCACAGATTTACGACATTCCCCCTTTTTGCAATGGACTCCTCATATATGACAATCAACAATGCATAATCTGAAAGGACAAATTTTTAATCGTAGACGATTAAAATGGCTACTACAAATCAACAGCGGCCACAATATGTTTTTTGGTATGCTAAATTTGAGAGTGTTGAAAGAGTTCAAAGAGAATTTCGACGTGAGTATGGTGTGCGTAATGTACCTAAATACGGTTCCATAATGTTGTGGTATCGAACATTTGTAGAAACAGGTTCTGTGTTAAAAAAATTAAACATGCAGGAGGTCGCAGGCGAAACCCAGTACGAGAAGCAGCTATCTCTTGGCTTGGTCCCCAAACTCCCCAGATCTAACCCCTCCTGACTTCTTCGCCTGGGGTTTTGTTAAATACATTGTCTATTCACAGAAACTCAGGAACATTGATGATCTGAGAGTAAAAATTACTCAAGCTTTTCAACAAATCACCTCTCTTATGTTACAACGGACATGGGCTGAATTGCATCACCGTTATGAGTTGTGCAGGGTGCTAAATGGGGGTCTTGTTGAGCTCTGAGAAATCTCCCATCTTTCAGTGTTGTATGCACAAAGTTTCAACATATAAAGTTTAGTAGTAAATGTTTTACGGTGTTTTTATTTTATCCATACCCAAACGAATCACTCTGTGTTATTGTTATTATTATTATTATTATTATTATTATTATTATCTTGTTTTTAATTCCATTATTGAAACAATTGAATTTACTTCAATTATGGTAACTATAAACAAATTAGTAGAAGACATATTTTTTTTTTGTCATTTTCTGTCGTAATTTTTGCATCACGGTAACAATGAGTGACACAGATGAAATAAGTTTTGTTTCTGATATTGATGTTGCAGAAAATTGTATGTGTTTGCAGTTAAGGGATACTTTAAATAAATTACTTTTCATCTATTATTTCAACGTGCTCTTCACTTTATTACATTAGTACATATGTTTATATGAACTTTTTTCTTGTTTTGTTGTGAGGAACATGTCCCAAAGGTTTGTATAAGTATTTCTGAAACACCCTGTATAAAATATCAGAAATCGAAATACTTCTGCTACTCTTATTGAAAATTTAGATTTTGTAAGTGTTTGTTAATATTTAAATCCACGACTTTTGTTCACACCAACATTTATTATCTTCTTTCGCGTACAGTATCGTACCACAGTTTTACCTGAAGAATATTATTTAGTTTGTGACCTTTCAAAATAAAACACAAATTTGCAGTTTTTTAGGGCATTCAATCACGATATTATTTCTTACAAAAATGACTTTATAGAGTGTCTAACATTTGATAACAATAGAAACAAGAAAAGTAAGAGTTTCTTCAGTTTACAGTTGTAAAACACCCGGATGAACGAAGGTCGACTGAAGTCGGATGTGAAGTTCCTAACATTATTGCGGTGATATAAAATTGAGTGTACAATAATTTTTGTCTTGCATTTTTATAATCCTGTCCTAGTAAGAGAGAGAGAAAGAGAGAGAGAAAGTGGAAGATGAAAGACAGTTAAAACTAATATGCTCAACTGGATATCTGAACTCAAGGAGAACTGATTTATGAGCAATAAAGTTATGTAACGATCAACTTCTCAATTTTTACTGCTCTCCAAATATAGTTAGGGCCATGGAATGCAAACGCTTTCGATGGTTTTGTTACGTATACGGTAGGAGACTGAACTTCATATAATACACTCAGGGACAAAAAAAAAAAAAAACCCGGACACTTTAATATTTGCTGGTATTTTGCAAAACATTATCTTTTCATACAATATTATGGTAGCCATCTGTTGTTATGGAGACGTGTATACATTGTTGATTGTTTTTTCTTTTATAAACAAGCCATATTACAACCAAATATTCCAATTTTGCTTTCGGAGTCTCAGCTATAACAATTTTGTCTCAACCATTTTGTGCTTCATTATCGTTATCATTCGTTATTTCTTTATTTTTACATTTTCTGAGTTTAAGTGGGGTTGTAACATTTGTCTTAAAACAAGATGCGACATGAAGATGTGGCTCGAGCTGTAGCCCTTTACGATGATGGACGCAGTGTACGTTACATTGCAAATGTTATTAATATGGCTAGAAGCACAACCCATGATGCCATAAAACGGTATAGAGAGACCCTAGAATATACCAGAAGACCAGGTTCGGGTCGTCAAAGCGCTACAAATCCAAATGAAGACAGGTATATGGTGTTGAGAGTTCTTAGGGAGCGCAACCTGCCAGCTACTAGTGTAGCCCAGCAATTTGTTAACATGCATGGACGCCCAATTTCGGCCAAAACAGTTAGAAGGAGTATTATAATATCAATTTTTTGTTTACCACCTTTGCTTATCTTAATATTTGGATTTATGAACGTTTTCGACACTTGGTGTGTGTCATCTTCAGATGTGGGGCCTATGTCATTGTGTGTTGTGAAGCCCTAGTTTCTTAATTATGTTGTGGGTTGTTCACTTGTGTATGGCCTTTCATGATTTCTTAGTTTACTATAGGCAGTATGTGGTTGGTTATTGTAATTCTGTTAAGTTCTATCTTTTGAAAAACCCGTATAGGACAATAAAATTATGTTAAAAACACTGTAACACATAATTATAAACAAATAAAAACAAATATATACACTATAAAACACTGTAAAACACTGTATAACTTTTTCACATATATGGTTGGCTGTGTTGGCCTGTTGTATCGTTAAAATTGGATTACTTTACTGTTCTTGGTAAGAACTGTCTTCTTGACGCACTTTCACTGATATTCCATATTGTATGTTGGGGTTTTTTGATGTTCAAGTTGACTTCTGTGGATTGTGGATGCTGTTGTTGAATACTTAGACGTATATAATACAAGCTATTTTCTGTTGGGTCCGCTGTCTAGTATGGCCATGCGTGTCTGCAAGAATTTACTTTATATTAATATATAGGATTAATACGATTTTGTTTTTTATTAAGTTGGAATCTGTCGCGTAAAATGTTGTATGGAAATACTTACTGTTTTAGATGATGTTAGAATGTTCCTATGTGGTGCATGGCTCGGACTAGAATGGCGGGCTCAATTACAATATTTTCTTAATGTACGTCATCTGGAGTGGGAAGTGAAACTGAAACTAGTTAGAAGGAGGTTGAAAGCAAGTGGACTGATATCAAGTAGACCTGCAACTGGTCCCAGACTTCTCAGGATGCATCGAGTTGAACGACTGCGTTTTGCAAATGATCACAGGGATTGGAGAAATGGACAGTGGAGCTGTGTTCTGTTCACCGATGAGTCCCGTTTCAATCTGTGCTCACGTGATGGACGTGAAAGAGTTTGGAGAAGGAGGGGAGAACGATTTTCACACTGTTGCATTTCCGAAAATGTGCCGTATGGAGGTGGTGGAGTGATGGTTTGGGCAGGAGTGTGTACGGATGCTCGTACAGCGTTGGTTTTTGTTGAAAATGGAAGACTAACAGCTGATATGTATATAAATGAATGTTTGGCTGATCATGTTGTGCCATTTGACCAATTTGTAGGCGATAATTTTGTTTTAATGCATGATAATGCACGGCCGCATATTGCCCATGCGGTCGTAGATTATCTCCAAGAAATGGGAATCCATGTTCTTCCATGGCCAGCAAGGAGTCCAGACATGAACCCAATTGAACACGTGTGGGACATGCTGGGACGGTGTGTTAAGAATAGACGACCGAGACCAGAATCGTTACAAGAGTTGAGGCGAGCACCTGGCGAAGAATGGGAACTTATTCCTCAAGATGACATTGCTAACCAAATTGAGAGCATGCCAAGACGTATGGATGCAGTTATTCAAGTCAGAGGGTTTAATACCCGTTACTAAAAACAGTTTTTAATGTTTAAGACACCATAAAGTGAAAAAAACAGTTAGACCAAACGATGCCATAGTTATACGCCCTTTGTAATTTTTTTTGTAAATTTTCTCATCAGAGATTTTTTTTTTCAAATGTTGTCGTATAAGGTACTAAACGAAACATTATTTTGTTTAAATGGGTTTTGTTTCATTTTGAAATAATTGGCAACAAAATACAAGCAAATATAGAAGTGTCCGGTTTTTTTTTTTTTGTCCCTGAGTGTATTTATGTTAGATGCCGAAGTGGGAAAAACTAAATTGCTGTATTTACTTAACTTGGTAATAGTTGGGTGAAATAGAAGTATTTACAGTATGTTAGGTTTACTTTTGCTTATTGTAGGCGTTATTATAGAATAGTTTTTATTTATAGTCCCAGGTTTATTGCATCTATTTATTTACAGTGAGAAATAAATTTACATCTATTTTATTTTATTTTTTTATTGCTGTAATTATTATATTATTTTATATTATATATCACTGCCACCGGGTGTATACACAATTGTAGTGTTAATAAATAAATAAATAAATACATACATACATACATACATACATACATACATACATACATACATACATACATACATACATACATACATACATACATACATACATACATACATACATACATACATACTGTACGTACTGTACATACATGCATACTGTACATACTGTACATACATACATACATACATACATACATACATACATACATACATACTGTACGTACTGTACATACATGCATACTGTACATACTGTACATACATACATACATACATACATACATACATACATACATACATACATACATACATACATACATACTGTACGTACTGAACATACATGCATACTGTACATACATAAATACATACATACATACATACATACATACATATTTCACGAACATAATTATAAAGACAATATAAATTAAACCCAGCCAGCTGTACTTCTCGATAATTATCACAGATTATGACTATTTCTTGACGTACAGCATACATACAACTCTCCCTGATTATAAATACCAATACTGATAATTTTACCATTTTTATTACAGTTAAAACTATGTGTATCATAGAACACTGGCTACGAAAATATAGCTATTATTTTGATCTTCATACACTGAACACATTGTTTACTTTGAAGCTATCTTTTAACTTTACTGTGAGTGAGATGAAGGTGATAATGCTAGCGAGATGAGTCCAGGGTCCAGCGCCGAAAGTTACCTAGCATTTGTTCTTAATGTGTTGAGGGAAAACCCCCAAAAAACCTCAACCATATAACTTATCCCAATCAGGATTTGAACCCGGGCCCGAAGTAAATATGTGAGTTATGTTGACATAATTTAAATTTATTGCCAAATATATTATAACTTTTTAAAATTTATAATGCCTTTTTCAAAGATTATTGTGCCTTTTTTACTTTTTATTGCCTTTTTTGGCTCCCCGTTTTAATGTTATAAATATCTAAACATCTAATTATGACAGTAATTGTATTGTATTGTATTGTATTTATTAACATTCCATGGTATTCATACATTGCTTACAGCTAGAATATGGAACAAGTCAAAAAACTTAATACTATTATAAAGTCTTAATTTATAGTCACAGTCTAGATGAAATATATACAGACGAGATTTACAATATAGTCTACTAGTACAACACAAAGTTTTAGTATCAATTACATGAAGTGCTATTGAATGTCATGAATTCACCTACAGAATAGAAGGCGTGAGAAATTAGGTACTTCTTTAATTTGGCCCTAAATAATTTTATGTTTTGAGTTTTATTTTTTATATCAATAGGGAGGCTATTAAAAATTTTTACTGCCTTATAACGCACTCCTTTTTGATAGCACGATAGACTTGCCGATGGAGTATGAAAGTCATTTTTGACGTGTATTTATGCTATGAACTGTTGAATTAGTTACAAAGTTTTCACGATTACATACGAGGAAGATTATTAATGAAAAGATATACTGGCAAGCCATGGGCATTATTTGTAGTTTTTTGAAAATAATTCTACACGATTCCCTACATTTGGCAACTACTATTATTCTAGTTACTCTTTTTTGTAATAGGAATATACTGTTACTATCTGTGGAATTTCCCCAGAATATTATTCCAAAACTCATTACCGAGTGGAAGTATGCAAAGTATATTGTTTTTAAGGAATTGATATTTACTATCTTTTGCATAGATCTAATAGCAAAACAAGCTATATTTATTTTGGGGGTAATTTCTTTAATATGATTTTTCCAATTTAACGCATTATCGATTTTTAAACCAAGAAATTTGGTTGTTGTTGTTTCTAATAGGGATATATTGTTAATTATTGCGCTAGAAATTTGCGAGGTTGAATTTGGACAAGGATTTAAATTGAATTGTGTTAGTTTTGTTACAATTTAATACCAATTTATTGACTGAGAACCAGTCACATATTTTCAAGAGAATTTCCTCTGTTGAAGATTGGAATGTGTTGGAGTTACTTACTTACTTACTTACGAATGGCTTTTAAGGAACCCGAAGGTTCATTGCCGCCCTCACATAAGCCCGCCAGCGGTCCCTATCCTGTGCAAGATTAATCCAGTCTCTATCATCATACCCCACCTCCTTCAAATCCATTTTAATATTATCCTCCCATCTACATCTCGGCCTCCCTAAAAGTCTTTTTCCCTCCGGTCTCCCAACTAACACTCTATATGCATTTCTGGATTCGCCCATACGTGCTACATGCCCTGCCCATCTCAAACGTCTGGATTTAATGTTCCTAATTATGTCAGGTGAAGAATACAATGCGTGCAGTTCTGTGTTGTGTAACTTTCTCCATTCTCCTGTAACTTCATCCCGCTTAGCCCCAAATATTTTCCTAAGAACCTTATTCTCAAACACCCTGAACCTATGTTCCTCTCTCAGAGTGAGAGTCCAAGTTTCACAACCATACAGAACAACCGGTAATATAACTGTTTTATAAATTCTAACTTTCAGATTTTTGGACAGCAGACTGGATGATAAGAGCTTCTCAACCGAATAATAACACGCATTTCCCATATTTATTCTGTGTTTAATTTCCTCCCGAGTGTCATTTATATTTGTTACTGTTGCTCCAAGATATTTGAATTTTTCCACCTCTTCGAAGGATAAATCTCCAATTTTTATATTTCCATTTCGTACAATATTCTGGTCACGAGACATAATCATATACTTAGTCTTTTCGGGATTTACTTCCAAACCGATCGCTCTACTTGCTTCAAGTAAAATTTCCGTGTTTTCCCTAATCGTTTGTGAATTTTCTCCTAACATATTCACGTCATCCACATAGACAAGAAGCTGATGTAACCCGTTCAATTCCAAACCCTGCCTGTTATCCTGAACTTTCCTAATGGCATATTCTAGCGCGAAGTTAAAAAGTAAAGGTGATAGTGCATCTCACTGCTTTAGCCCGCAGTGAATTGGAAAAGCATCAGATAGAAACTGACCTATACGGACTCTGCTGTATGTTTCACTGAGACACATTTTAATTAATCGAACTAGTTTCTTGGGAACACCAAATTCAATAAGAGTATCATATAATACTTCCCTCTTAACCGAGTCGTATGCCTTTTTGAAATCTATGAATAACTGATGTACTGGACTCTTATACTCCAATTTTTTCTCCATTATCTGTCGAATTAAAAAAATCTGATCAATAGTCGATCTATTACGCCGAAAACCGCACTGATGATCCCCAATAATTTCATCTACGTACGGAGTTAATCTTCTCAAAACAATATTGGACAAAATTTTGTACGACGTCAACAAAAGTGATATTCCTCTAAAGTTACCACAGTTGGTTTTGTCCCCCTTTTTAAAAATAGGTACAATTATGGACTCCTTACATTGTTCTGGTACAATTTCCTTCTCCCAAATAGCAAGTACAAGTTTATAAATTTCGCTATATAATGCACTTCCACCCTCTTGTATTAATTCTGCTGGAATTTGATCGATACCTGGAGACTTGTACTTTTTCAGATTTTCTATCGCAATTTCGACTTCTGAAAGCGTGGGTTCGGGTATAAATGGCTCAGCAGTTTGTATCTCAATTCCGTCTCGATCATTTCTATTTGGCCTATGTACATTTAGTAGTTGCGCAAAATAGTTTTTCCATCTGTTTAGGATTGATGGAGAGTCTGCAAGCAAGTCACCATTCTCATCCTTGATCACGTTTACCCTTGACTGATATCCGCTCTTAAATTCTTTTATACCCTTATATAAATCTCGAATGTTTTTATTCTTACTATTTGTTTCAACCTCATTCAGTTTTTCCTTCAAGTAACCTCTCTTTTTATTCCTAAGTGTACGACTTGCTTCCCGTCTTTCATTGAAATAATTATCTCTCTTCTCCTCAACTGGATCCTGTAAGAATTTCAATTTTGCCTGTTTCCTTCTTTCTACTACCATGCAACAATCTTCATCAAACCACGGTTTCTTTTTCTTAGTTTCATAATAACCTATGCTCTGCCCAGCTGCAATTTTGATACTATCTCTGATATTGGCTGTAATTACTATACTTGTGACATCTGCAAATAATAATGTGCGTTTGATTCAATTTGGAACCTTCAACGAATAAATTCCATAGATGTAATTTCATTGAAGCATCTTACCAACTGTGTAGTAGTTTCCAGTTTACTTCAGCCTGACAAAAGATTAATTATTGAGAACAATAGAATTATTATAACAGTGAATGCGAGAGTTGCTCATATAACTTTCCTCAACATACCGCCAACCACAATTTGTACTTGGATTCTCCAGGATTCGAAACCGTGTCTCGAAGATGTAAATTTAAGCGAACATTGTAATGACAAAACATTTGCGGTTTTCATGACAGCTTTAATTTGAAGAGACCGACTAGTGAAAATGTTCCGCTCCTCTCCAGTAGGATTCAGAACTGTCAGCCGGATCTAGCTCAGCGGCTCAAGGACTGACATGGTGTGGCGTGTATACAGTTAGTGATTATCATCATAACGTAACAACCGCAGAGATTACCGTAACATCACGGAAAATGTTTGTAATTCAGAGATGCTGTGTCGAATAAATTGTGCAGTTAATCACTTTGCAGCAGGGAAGCGACGAGTGTTGCCGAATTGTTGAGATCGGGTCACGGCAAACTGCTGGTTACAGGCAGGGACTTACTAGATCTGCTCTGGGGAAAACCCTGAGATAAATTCCAAAAATTGCTAGGGTGGGGTTCGTAATAATAAACAGGTTGCATTTTATTAACTCGTCTTGTCTTATTTCAGGCGTTGAAGCCAGATTCGGGGCATTTTTATCATAAGTAGAGAGCGGATTTATATGCACTGAAACTAGTGAATATATCCATGCATTTATGCAGTAAAAACGTTGGAAATATGCTCTAAAAAGGGCGGCAATGAACCTCCGGATTCTCCAAGAGCCATTCGTAAGTAAGTATCTGTAGTATTCAATTCTTAATTATTTTTAATTTAAAAGTCAAGGGGAGTAATTGCCGCCTTGCGTCCCTAGATGACGCTTCTTCTTTGTTTTCATAGAGAGAACAAAAAATAATCTAATATGTTCGCATAGTAACCGTCCAAGGTCTGAGAAAATCTGTAAGAAGTTGCAGTCACGACTGGATGTGTTTCGCTAACATTTAACAAAGAAGCCGGAACCCGGAATACGAATCAGGGCAGTTCGCCGCCGTGCCCATTCGTTAGTCTTCTGAGAGGAATTTTGAGAGCTGCCAAATGCCAGACGCACAAGGCAACAAAGAGCAGCGGGGGCTCTTCGGAGCGCCTGAAGGAGATCCAGTGAGCACGAGCCGCGGAGAAAGTGCATGGCGCGAGCGGTTGCATCAGTCGCCGTAGGTTTGAAATCGCTTTTTCTAGAACATTGATTATATACTGCTAAAACACAACGCTAAGCTCCAGCATCACGAGGACGAGCTATAAATCTTTGATCCAGCAGAAGTCGCAACACAATAAATCTCCCATCAATTGCTGTCGGTTACAGTGGCGGCTCCTGCATATTTCTTAAGAGAAGGAAAGAAGTTAACAGTATGAAATGACACCTTCTTGAATGAAACATGCTACAAATTAGCCAACATGCATACATGTAAGACCAGGTAGTGTTGGGGTTGGCCTTCTTCCCTTTTGTATAGCAATAATCTGTTCTCCAAAATGTATTATGTTTTCACTTCCATTCATTGTTCAACAATTGCACAAATTAACAATTACAAGGAAATTCACGCACACTATAGTATCACACGTGTTGGAAGAGATTATAGCTACTAACACGTAATCGGAACCGTTTTACGGAAATGGGAATGGGAAATAATCTGTTAGGAAAGCGAGAACACTACACCCACCCACGTGGTCTGTGTTGCCACGTGTACATTTTACAAGTTCCGTATCACATGTTTTTGAAGAATGTCAGTTCTTGTAAAGTCATACTATCATTATTGTTCAAAGCTGCCGGTGGCCGATTAATGTTTTATGTTAAAAATAATGCAGTTTGGAGTACCTACTTTAAATTTCAAATATATTTGTACAAAACTGACAACTTGGTTGTTGTCCTGTCTAGTAGAGAATGAATGGAAGTGAATTTCAGGGCCCAGAAAGATCTGCGACACTAACGTATAACTAACTACTTTCTCTTTGTTTTACATAAACCCAACTTTAACTTTCAAATATCCTTGAAAGTTTCAAACCATGAATAGTAGCCTATATAAAGTGCAATGAATAATATTTTTTATTTATAATTTCAAAAAAAAAGTTTATGTGGTGTCTTTCATAGCTTTGCGTTAAAACTTTTTATTGTGCCTCCTCCTAGATGTGTTATAGTCCGGTTGAATGCATCATCGTTAGATGGCAGCGGTAGCGAGCTTGCTGCACGACCAGTCGGTTTCTATTTCCCGCCCATGCGCTGATTCAGAGGAGGATCTCCTCCCTCTCCGTTCATTTACGTGCTTTGAAAGTCTGCTTCTTTCTCTGGCCGCTAGCGCGCTGTTGTCTATGTGTGTTAACTGCAGTAAAGGAGGAATGGATTGACTTTCCTCCACACAGACAATCTCGCATCATTCTCACAGTTTTCTAGCAGCACATGAGCGCGCGTCGTTTAAAACTCGATCAACCGAGGTTTTCTTATAGCTGAGAACTTAAAAATTCGAATTTCAAGGCACATATTATTTTATTTGGTATTCACTTTCAAAAGAACAAAATATGTGAGGAGGACGTTCCTCCCTTCCCTCCCCCGAGGAACCGCCACTGGTCGGTTTCAAAGGAATAGTTTCCAATGGCACGTAGCACGCTGCAAAACGATTTACGGGATGTAATGATCGGGCAAGACTGAACGTGCCCGTGCCTTACGGTGATCCCCCCCCCCCCTCCTGCTTGTAGATCAAGCCTTCAGGCTGAGGTGGCCCAATGAATGGGAGATTTCGCTTTCTCGCTTGCGAGGTGTGGATGGTGAAACTATTGACATCAAGCCCTGATGCGAATTATAGGTTTTCAAGAAATGCATCAGGTCTCTTTTGTCTAACATTATAGGTATTTCGTCACAAGAGAGTTTGAATCTTTGAATTGATTTCAATACCCATATTTTGTAGAGAAGATCGACAACTACAAAGATAAGATACATTAGAACTGCCGGTTATTTACGTTTAGGTTATGATTGGGTGTAGGGTACTTTTTAGAAAAAGAAGTTAGGAATTCACATCACGCGTGCTGTGTGTACCTTGCTTGCTATCCGGGAGATTTTAAATGGCACACGGAAAATCCACAGATCACGGAGAGAGGGGGATTGATGGTGAGGAAGAGAGAGAAAGAAAGAAAGAAAGAAAGAAAGAAATGAAAAAGTGAAGATAAAAGAAACGGAAAAGAAAGAAAAAAGGAAGAAAGGAAGAAAGAAAGAAAGAAATAAAGAAAAATGGAAGATAAAAGAAACGGAAAAGAAAAAAGGAAGAAAGGAAGGAAGAAAGAAAGAAAGAAATAAAGAAAAAATGAAGATAAAAGAAACGGAAAAGAAAGAAAAAAGGAAGAAAGGAAGAAATAAAGAAAGAAATAAAGAAAAAGGGAAGATAAAAGAAACGGAAAAGAAAGAAAAAAAGGAAGAAAGGAACAAAGAAATATAAAAGGAAGATAAAAGAAATGGAAAAGAAAGAAAAGAGGAAGAAAGGAAGAAAGAAAGAAAGAACTAAAGAAAAAAGGAAGATAAAAGAAACGGAAAAGAAAGAAAAGAGGAAGAAAGGAAGAAGGAAAGAAAGAAAGAAAGAAGAAAGGAAGTTAAAAGAAACGGAAAAGAAAGAAAAGAGGAAGAAATGAAGAAAGAAAGAAATAAATAAAGAAAAAAGGAAGATAAAAGGGACGGAAAAGAAAGAAAAAAAGAAGAAAGGAAGAAAGAAAGAAAGAAAAAGGAAGATAAAAGAAACGGAAAAGAAAGAAAAGAGGAAGAAAGGAAGAAAGAAAGAAATAAAGAAAAAAGGAAGATAAAAGAAGCGGAAAAGAAAGAAAAAAGGAAGAGAAAAAGAATTAAATTAAGGAAAATGGAAGATAAAAGAAACGGAAGAGAAAGATAAAAATGCAGAAAGGAAGAAAGAAAGGAATAAAGAAACAAGGAAGATAAATAAAACGGAAAAAGAAAGGAAAAAGGAAGAAAGAAAGAAACAATTAAAGAAAAAAGGAAGATAAAAGAAACGGAAAAAGAAAGAAACAGGGAGAACGGAAGAAAGAAAGCAATAAAGAAAAAGGGAGATAAAAGAAACGGAAAAAGAAAGAAAAAAGGAAGAAAGGAAGAAAGAATGGAAGAAAGAAAGAAAAAAGGAAGAAAGGAAGGAAAAAGGAAGATGAAACGGTAAAAGAAAGAAAAAAGGAAGAAAGAAAGAAATAAAGAAAAGAGATAAAAGAAACGGAAAAAGAAAGAAAAAAGGAAGAAATGAAGAAAGAAAGAAAGAAATAAAGAAAAAAGGAAGAAAGAAGGAAATAAAAAAATGAAGATAAAAGAAACGGAAAAAGGAAAATAAAAGAAACGGAATAAGAAAGAAAAAAGAAGAAGGAAATAAATAAAAAGGTGAATAAAAGAAAAGGAAAAAGAAAGAAAAAAGGAAGAAAGAAAGAAAGAGATAAAGTAAGAAAGAAAACAAGAAAGAAATATAGAAAGTAAGAAAGAGAAAAGAAAGAAAGAGAGAAAGTAAGAAAGAGAGAAAGTAAGAAAGAAAGAAAGAACGAAAGAAAGAGGTACGGTATTGGTTATGTTATAATAGTCGGCATGGGGATTGTACAGTAGATTATGAAATTCTGCCCAGAAAGCTGCCCAGATAGATTAACTGTTATCCTACATTGCTGGACAACTTTGTGTGAAAAATCGTTTATTTGAAGAAAGTTGCATCTGCGATGCTTTCGGATTTTAGGCCTATGTACATACTGCATGCTGTACTTGTGAGCAAACAAGCCATCTGACCACTGGACGTTCAGAAGACTATGTGGAACTTAAAGTTCAACATTGCCGTCAAGTTAAGGAAATATGCAAGGAAACATAAGAACAAGGATTTCACTAACAAGTTCCATTGCTTCACTTCTTAACAGTTATGTTTTTATTTAGTTCGTTTCGTTTATTTTCACATTGTTTTATAAACCTAAAAATTAAAATTTGTGCTCCTGAAAATGTTGTTACTTTCAGCTTCAGTATTTAACTTTTAATCTTCTGTGAAAATTGTTGTTGTTGTTATTATTATTGTTATTATTAGTATTATCATCATAATCATCATCATTATTAATATAAGCTCATAATTTTAATTTTCTTATTATTTCTTTATTACGTTTATTTAACCTTCTCCAAAATCGATTATTTATGTAGTCCACCGCTGTGCAGTAACGGTTAGCACGTCTGACTGTAAAACTAGCGGGCCCGGGTTCAAATCATGATTGGGACAAGTTACCTGGTTGAGGTTTTTGCGGGATTTTCCCTTAACTCTTTAAGAGAAAATGCTGAGTAACTTTCAGTGCTGGACCCTGGACTCATCTCGCTGACATTATCACCTCCATCTCACTCAGACGCTAGATGACCATAGCAATTGATAAAGCGTTGTAAAATAACCAACTAAAAAATCTTTATTTAATTGTACAACTGTGTTGGCACACGAACGTTTGGTGGTGAATCGTGCGAGTTCTTGGTGATTGTATCCTGATTATTCAGTCCTATTAATATTGTCTGTTTACTTGGAGCTTAGAAAATCCGACGTAGGCTATTTGAAGACCACTTCATAATATTAATTTGTTATAACGCTTATACAATTCAACAACCTGGACTAGAGGAATTAAAAATGCCGCCGATTTTTAAAACCGTGCACTATTAAACGGACTTGGTACATTTGTAGCCTACATTTCATATTGGAAACAGGCCTAAGGATTTTTATAAAAATCGGGTGAATCTATCGTTTTCGGGTGCAGAGAAGCGATTTAAGTAAGTAGACCTATAGTTTTATTTATATTATATTCATCGGTGGTTTCGTGATTAAGAAAATAAACGTTTAAAGAAAAAACAACAGTTTTCTAATACTAATAGAAATTCCTGATCATCTAGTCTCCATAATGAAGTTAGTTTAGAGATGTAAACTGAAATCCAAATCATTCATAGTGAATGTCTGCTTTCGAATTATATAAATTTACTTTTAATAAGAGTATCAACTTTCCGAAAATATAAATCCTTACAACTTACTTACAAATAGTTTTTAAGGAACCTGCAGGTTCATTGCCGCCTCACAAAAGCCCGCCATAGGTCCCTATCCTGTGCAAGACTAATCCAGTCTCTATCATCATATCCCCCTCCCTCAAATCCATTTTAATATTATCCTCCCATCTACGTCTCGGCCTCCCCTAAGGTCTTTTTCCCTCCGGCCTCCCAACTAACACTCTATATGCATTTCTGGATTCGCCCATACGTGCTACATGCCCTGCCCATTTCAAACGTCTGGATTTAATGTTCCTAATTTTATCAGGAGAAGAATACAATGCGTGCAGTTCTGCTTTGTGTAACTTTCTCCATTCTCCTGTAACTTCATCCCTCTTAGACCCAAATATTTTCCTAAGAAATTTAATCTCAAACACCCTTAATCTCTGTTCCTCTCTCAAAGTGAGAGTCCACGTTTCACAACCATAAAGAACAACCGGTAACATAAAACTTTCACATTTTTTGACGGCAGACTAGATGACAAAAGCTTCTCCACTGAATAATAACAGGCATTTCCTATTTTCGAGAAAATAAATAAATAAATAAATAAATAAATAAATAAATAAATAAATAAATAAATAATAAGTAAATAAATAAGTAAAAAAATAAATAAGTAAATAAATAAGTAAATGAATGAATGAATGAATGAATGAATGAATGAATGAATGAATGAATGAATGAATGAATGAATCGCGAACTAACATTTAGTTAGTGAAATTCAGAGAATCTCTAGAAAAATGAAGGACTGAGCACAGTATCACAAAATATTATTGGAAAAAAAAGTGAGTTAATTTTGTTTATCATTGTATCAACTCATAATGTGTACACCCCTGTCATAGTTCAGGTCACGCTAATCATGTTGGGATATAAAAATAGCCTCGTAAGATCCGTTAAATTATGATGGTCACAGAAGCATAAGATAATTACTGAAACGTGGATTATACAAAACACGACATCCTTCTTATGTAAAGCCTGGGAAGTGTTAAAAATGTTGAACTCTTAAAGGAACCTTGTTTACACCTCATAACAAATTTTAATTGTAGGGTATAGAAAACAAAGTGTGCTTATTGTTCTCCTATCCTTTAACTTATCACAATGAAGCGGTGGGAGTGGAAAACTTTGGCGCTTCGATCATTATAGACCGACAGTTTTGCGGAAATCGGTGTAAGTGAACGTATGTTTATGTACAGAACAACAGTTTTCTTCTATGTAACTATTTTAAAAACATAATGGAGAAAAATCGAACGCAAATATTATAATAAACACTTATTATATAAATGGTAAGAAAGTAGTTTAATAAAAAGCTTACATCTGAACATGACGGTGCTTCCAAAAATAACATTTCCCAGGCCACCGTTAGACATCTGATAATTTTATAAAGATTATTAAATTTAGGCAACTTCGGACTTACAATTGCGTGCGATTTATATTTTCGCGATGGTCGATTCATTGTTGTTAATAGGACGCTTCTCTGATTTTTAAAACTTGTACAATTTTCATCTAAAATGTATTAATTTTAAACTAAATATACATGACTATAATACTATTATCTGTACAAAATGTGGTGTTACTAAGGCTAATACTTTATAAATTATAAATTTCAAATATATTTTATGTTAACGTCACTAAGGTTACATCAGCTGCTTGTCTATGCGGATGACGTGAATATGTTACGAGAAAATCCACAAACGATTAAGGAAAATACGGGAATTTTACTTGAAGCAAATAAGGAAATAGGTTTGGAAGTAAGTCCCGAAAAGACAAAGTATATGGTTATGTCTCGTGACGAGAATATTGTAAGAAATGGATATATAAAAATTGGAAATTTATCCTTTGAAGAGGTGGAAAAATTCAAATACCTGGGAGCAACAGTAACAAATGTAAATGACACTCGGGAGGAAATTAAATACACAATATATATGGGAAATGCCTGTTATTATTCGGTTGAGAAGCTTTTATCATCCAATCTGTTGTCAAAAAATCTTAAAGTTAGAATTTATAAAACAGTTATATTACCGGTTGTTCTATATGGGTGTGAAACTTGGACTCTCACTTTGAGAGAGGAACATAGGTTAAGGGTGTTTGTGAATAAGGTGCTTAGGAAAATATTTGGAGCTAAGAGGGATGAAGTTACAGGAGAATGGAGAAAGTTACACAACACAGAACTGAACGCATTGTATTCTTCACCTGACATAATTAGGAACATTAAATCCAGATGGGTAGGGCATGTAGCACATATGGGCAAATCCAGAAATGCATATAGAGTGTTAGTTGGGAGGCCGGAGGGAAAAAGACGTTTGGGGAGGCCAAGACGTAGATGGGAGGATAATATTAAAATGGATTTGAGGGAGGTGGGGTATGATGATAGAGACTGGATTAATCTTGCTCAGGATAGGGACCGATGGCGGGCTTATGTAAGGGCGGCAATGAACCTCCGGGTTCATTAAAAGCCAGTAAGTAAGTAAACCTTTAAGTTAACGTCAATAAAAAGGCTGCTTGTGTCAAAGTTTTCAACATTTTTAGTGCATATTTGCTAAACAGCTTGAAAATGCTCATGAGAATAAAAATTAATTAGCTTCTTGAGCTCAGTCTAAATAGAGAGTGAGGATTAATTTTAAATTTTTCTTAAATTTACTATTACAACATATTTTAATCTAAGTGCAATATGAATATGCCGCGAAAGAATTTAATATTAATATTTCATACAAATGCTAATTAAATTTTATTTATCAACATTTAATTGATCTTTATGATAAATTTCAGACCAATCTAATAATAACTGTTGTGCAAGGAGCTTTTTTAATTCAAGAAACTGCTTACATTTTTTAAGTCAAGAAAATAACAATAAAAAATATTTCTCTAAATTCACTCACGCAACAATTGCAATGTTTAATAGGCTAGCCTCCCTATCGATATAAAAAATGAAACTCAAAACATAAGATTATTTACGGCCAAATTAAAGAAGTACCTAATTTCTCACGCCTTCTATTCTGTAGGTGAATTCATGACATTCAATAACGCTTCATGAAATTGATACTAAAACTTTGTGTTGTACTAGTAGACTATATTTTAAATCTCGTCTATATATATTTCATCTAGACTGTGACTATAAATTAAGACTTTATAATAGTATTAAGTTTTTTGACTTGCTCCATATTCTAGCTGTAAAACAATGAACGAATACCATGGAATGTTAATAAATACAATACAATACAATACAATACAATACAACGTACGTTTGGCCACATTTAATTACATGGGATGGTACCTTAGAACGATGAAGGCTTTGGATTAGAACGGGGTTCGTCTGTATAGCCGAAGGGGGCATTTTGTAATTTTTTGCAATTTCTTTTTTCTCTGTCACAATATGTAAAAGCTACGTGACAGTTTGAAGGGCTCTAAAATAGAATATGAAACCATTTATGAAACTAGAAGTCTCAAAACAATATAATTACGAAAAAAAAATAATAAAAATAATGAATTTCCTTAATTTTTTGCCATTGTTTCCCTTTGAGGACGAGATTTAAAATTTCGAAATTAAAATGGATATTTAAACCATTTTTCTAACTTTCCTGTGTATTTATCAATTTGTCTGAATTAGTGGAAATCAATTTTGCGTTCAAAAATCGCCAGGAAATGTCCTCGTGTCATCATTTTTGGAACAGAAATGAGATCTATATATTAGACTACTAAAAACACAAGTAAAATTGTATTATTCTTCATTATTACTTAAACTTTCCACAAAAATTGTGGCGAAATGTCGTGAAGTCCTTGATTTCGATGCAGAAAATTTGGAGAGGATGGCTTTTAAGTGATTCTCCTTTCCCCACATTCGCTTTGCAGATCAAAGCAAACAATATTAATAAACTTAGACTTGCTTTATCAATCTGTATAAATTAGGAAAATTTCTGTTTAGAGTTAAAATTAGATGGGAAGAGAAAGTCAAAGCTCTAACGGAGATGGAATTATAAATATTGAGTAGTCACACGATAAGAAACTACAAAGAGTAGTCAATGAAGTAATAGAATAATTCTTAAAAGAGTAGGAGTTTTAAATAAAAGAGGTATACTTATTAGTTGATTATTATTATTACTTTTATCATTATTATTATTTTTATTACTAGTAGTATTGTTATTGTAAACAGAGGATACTTATAAGTTCAAATGTATTAATTTTTTCGTTATATTTGTATAGAGAGTGATGGCGGATGAAGAACTGGAATACATCTAATCCGCCATGACGTGAACAATGATTGATGAAATAAATAAGTAAATAAATAAATAAATAAATAAATAAATAAATAAATAAATAAATGAGTGAGCGAGCGAGCGAACGAACGAACGAACGAACGAACGATCGAACGAACGAAGGAAGGAAGGAACGAACGAAGGAACGAACGAAGGAACGAACGAAGGAACGAACGAAGGAACGAACGAAGGAGCGAACGAAGGAACGAACGAACGAATGAACGAATGAATGAATGAATGAATGAATGAACGAATAAATGAATAAATTAATAAGCTTAGACTTGCTTTATGAACGTTGTGTAAGCGTATAGAGTTTAAAGGTGATTATGTACAGTCTTAGAAAAACGTTTTGTGACACGGATACTTTATAAGTCCCATAAAGGAGGCAGTGCACATGATCAGACATACAACGAAACAAAACTAATTTCATTACCACAACTAGTCGTTCTCTTGTGAACCAAGTTGCACATCCTATGATCATGCGCACTGTCTCCTCTTTGGGACATAAAATATCTGTGCGCTATTAATTCCACAATTTGGGACATCCGGCCGACATCTACGGCTGATCACTAGATCCAGAATATAAAGCAGAGGTTAACTTAAAAATAAGATACAATATGATTTGCGGAGAGAATACAAAACAATGATAAATTTAAAAATAAAGTACAATTTGATTTCGGAGAAACATGAGATGAAAGTACAATGAAGAATAATGAAATGAAGTAAATAATATTACTGAGTGTTATACACGTGATTGTGTAAAATGGATAATGAATCTCTCAATACCATTAGACAAATTTTGTTGATGTCCTCATTAGAAAATTTAAGAGAAAGGAGAATGGATTTGGTTAACTTAAATGAAGTTCCCCTAGCGCCAAAAAGAAGTCCTTGCACTTCCCATGTATTAATATTAATTTTTTATCTCTCACTGAAGTGAGGAATACATGGGTTGTAAATAGACTTCTTTTCATCGTTAACGTTATTGGCTTGTTGATCATCCTTCTCAAAACGGACAGTGGGGTCAAGAATTTGGCTTCTTTGATTCCGGCGATCGATGGCTATAATGTCTGCTCTTCTCGTTGACCCATTCTCAGCCAGCAGTTCACTTCTTCGTAAACCTCCCACTTTGCCTTCCGAAGAGTGGTTGCGATGGAGCTTCTCACTTTATGGTGGCGATTGTTCCTCAGTAGTTCTCCTTTAGGGCAATAACCCAAAACATGCCCAAGGGTTTCTACTTCGCTGCATCCTGGATGACGACAGTTTTGATCTCGGAAGGGACGACCTTGCACAGATCGAACTGCTGCGATCTTTGTGGAGATCTTTATGGCATTGGTCCACTCTGAAGATGATATCCCTCTTCTATTACTAATCCAAGAGTTGTTTTTCGGAAGACGGCATTAAAGACCTCCGCCGTAACTCAGATCTTAAACTTCGTCCTGTCACCGAATGTGCTTCTGCGTTGTTGGGAATGTTTAATTGTGAAAATCTTCTTGTTTTTCAGTTTCAAGATTTCTGCAGAAATGGAGGTGTTCGTCATTTATTTTTAGAAGACTTCTGACAATATTGTATTGTTCTAAGACTACAATAAGCAAAAATTTGTTTTCAGAGACAACATTTTTTCATGTATATCTAAAAACTAATCACTACCGACTGATAACTTATGTCGACAACTTAAGTAATGTTCCTTCTAGTCTCATTTCATTCTTTGCTTCAGCTCTATTGTGAAAAATACAATGAAATTTCTTAATTACGAAACTGCTGTGAAGAAAATTTCATCGAAGTGCTTCCAGTTTTACCTGTCATTCTGAATGTATTATTGCTTCAATTTCTCCAAGTAACTAACACATTGTTTCATAATGACCTCTTTAGTTTGAAAGAAACTTGAAACAAAGAATTATTGTTTTTCATTATCTCAAAACATATGATTCTCCTCATAAATGCTTGAAATGATTTACTTCGCTCCATGAATAAAGCTAGCTTAACAAATGTCTACCCCTGATTTACACGTGAATGTGTATCGTGATTTACTCTTCCTGTGTGTGGTTAAATGTTCAAGTATGTAGATGTGCAAGCAACGAACCGTGTATAATTAATTATGAAACGCAAAAGATCCTTAGATATGGTAAATAGGAGGTCCGGGTGTGGTCTCACTATGCCAGTCCGTTGGATATTATAAATTCCAGTCCTATAAAATTATTACGAATGCTAAACTTTTCTTTAATATTCAAATCGTTTACATTTCTCTAATAATCCAATTCTTTACATCTTCCCTTCACTAAGAGAATGACCCAAAAAATATTTTTCAGATATATTTCATTACTACAATATGTATTAATCTTTTACCAAACTTGTACTATACCAAAATTTTGGATGCATTTGCAAGTTTTTTTACATTATAAAGTATTGATTATTCAATCTGTCTTAAATAAGAAGTAAGCCATTGAAATCCCATTGTAAAATTATTATATTTTCAAGATTTTTTTAAATTTCTTTCGATTCTTACAAGAATTTACTGTAGTTAAATGTTTTACATCCCTGAATGTAGGTTTTCACGGCCGGCGTCCTTAAGATTGGTATTATCCGAGTTAGAGGGCCGTGGTCTGTTGGTAATACAACATACACATTCATTCCTACACTGTCATTTTATTGCCTCATTCCTTCTACACTCTGTCTGCAGTTCCTACTCTTTCATTCATTCCTACACGTCATTTTATTGCCTCATTCCTTCTACACTCTGTCTGCAGTTCCTACTCTTTCATCCATTCCTACACTGTCATTTTATTGCCTCATTCCTTCTACACTCTGTGTGCAGTTCCTACTTTTTCATCCATTCCTACACTGTCATTTTATTGCCTCATTCCTTCTACACTCTGTCTGCAGTTCCTACTCTTTCATTCATTCCTACACTGTCATTTTATTGCCTCATTCCTTCTACACTCTGTCTGCAGTTCCTACTCTTTCATTCATTCCTACACTGTCATTTTATTGCCTCATTCCTTCTACACTCTGTCTGCAGTTCCTACTCTTTCATTCATTCCTACACTGTCATTTTATTGCCTCATTCCTTCTACACTCTGTCCGCAGTTCCTACTCTTTCATTCATTCCTACACTGTCATTTTATTGCCTCATTCCTTCTACACTCTGTCCGCAGTTCCTACTCTTTCATTCATTCCTACACTGTCATTTTATTGCCTCATTCCTTCTACACTCTGTCCGCAGTTCCTACTCTTTCATCCATTCCTGTACTGTCATTTTATTGTCTCATTTCTTCTACACTCTGTCCGCAGTTCCTACTCTTTCATCCATTCCTACACTGTCATTTTATTGCCTCATTTCTTCTACACTCTGTCCGCAGTTCCTACTCTTTCATTCATTCCTACACTGTCATTTTATTGCCTCATTCCTTCTACACTCTGTCTGCAGTTCCTACTCTTTCATCCATTCCTGTACTGTCATTTTATTGTCTCATTTCTTCTACACTCTGTCCGCAGTTCCTACTCTTTCATTCATTCCTACACTGTCATTTTATTGCCTCATTCCTTCTACACTCTGTCTGCAGTTCCTACTCTTTCATTCATTCCTACACTGTCATTTTATTGCCTCATTCCTTCTACACTCTGTCCGCAGTTCCTACTCTTTCATTCATTCCTACACTGTCATTTTATTGCCTCATTCCTTCTACACTCTGTCCGCAGTTCCTACTCTTTCATTCATTCCTACACTGTCATTTTATTGCCTCATTCCTTCTACACTCTGTCTGCAGTTCCTACTCTTTCATCCATTCCTGTACTGTCATTTTATTGTCTCATTTCTTCTACACTCTGTCCGCAGTTCCTACTCTTTCATTCATTCCTACACTGTCATTTTATTGCCTCATTCCTTCTACACTCTGTCCGCAGTTCCTACTCTTTCATTCATTCCTACACTGTCATTTTATTGCCTCATTCCTTCTACACTCTGTCTGCAGTTCCTACTCTTTCATCCATTCCTGTACTGTCATTTTATTGTCTCATTTCTTCTACACTCTGTCCGCAGTTCCTACTCTTTCATTCATTCCTACACTGTCATTTTATTGCCTCATTCCTTCTACACTCTGTCTGCAGTTCCTACTCTTTCATCCATTCCTGTACTGTCATTTTATTGCCTCATTCCTTCTACACTCTGTCTGCAGTTCCTACTCTTTCATTCATTCCTACACTGTCATTTTCTTGCCTCAATTCTTCTACGCTGCCATTTTATTGTCTCATTTATTCTGCACTCTGTCTGTAGTTCTCTTTTTTATTCTTTTTTACATGCTTAAAAATCTATAGAGTGTAATTATGTAATGAAATGTATAATCAATATTATGTCTCCAGTTTTAAATAGTAATCTAATTTGAGACCAAGAAATTTTGTAGAAATTATTTTTCAAAATATTCTCATCTAAGCACAAATTTTAAATGATCTATTGTCGATTAGGAGGGAGACACAGCTTGCCAATTGTATAACTTAATTTGATTTATATCTCAGTATCTTTCAGTCCTAGTGGAGTTAATTTTCGCACACTTACAATACATTTCTTTTGCTTTACTCTACATTTTTAATATTCTTAAAGAGCTGTTCCTAATTAGCAGTAATTAACTTCCAAAATTTTTGGATGAAAATTGATCAATCGGCAAGCATTTCCATGATGTTTTCCGCAAATCTGTCAGAATGTTTGCAATAATTACAGGAACGACACTCCTATTAAATTGTACAAAGCACAGGACTTTCATGAATTCTGTTTATCTTATAAAATTGTTATAATTGTAACAAAATATTATTCAGCTTATTGGCTCAATGGATTGTGCTTATTCATCCGTATAAGTTCTTCAGTTTATATCGTTTACATAATGTATGCAAACCTTTTAGACAATTTTATATACTTACTAAAGAGTAAGCGCTTGTAATTAATTAGTGATAAAATATTATAAATAAATGTATATTTGATTTTATGGCTTACATCCCAATTATCACTGGCTAAAACTGCATTACTGAGTTTTCGTTTTTTATCGTTTCGTCTTATTTTAAATTTTCTTGTCTTTTTAATATTTCTTACTTGTATAATAAGTCGAAGGAATATTTACATACATTCCATGAAACAAGACCGTCTTTTCATCAGATTCCTTCAGCGACTCCCCCATTGTCTTCATGCTGTTGTGAAAACCTTTTTTGTTGCCAACTTCAGACCACCTCTATTATATCTGCCTACGAACTTACGAGCGTAGGTTCAAATACGGCGAGGTCAGACAAGTCAGAGATGTACAACACTATTTCTTAACTTGTGTAATTCTCTATTCCCCAAGGCTTACATGGTTTGGAATCTTCACACCTCTAAACGGAGGCGCTCTTCATTCTTTTTCGCCGCAATGCTCTGTGTTATTACGCATTTGCATAAGGGACCCTGTCTCGCCTGAGCCATGTTCTCGAAGCTCGGACTTCATTTCCGAGTCTGCATATAAGTTATAAGTTTGCACAAGGTCGTCTTCAAATTTTTCATAGAAAAGTTCGTGATAGTGTCATAAAAATACCACAAAAATATTCCATCAAATTCTTCTTTAGTTTTAAGTTAATTAATTCAATTATTAATAATGAGTTACATCAGCTGCTTGTCTATGCGGATGACGTGAATATGTTAGGAGAAAATCCACAAGCGATTAGGGAAAACACGGGAATTTTACTGGAAGCAAGTAAAGAGATAGGTTTGGAAGTAAATCCCGAAAGGACAAAGTATATGATTATGTCTCGTGATGAGAATATTGTACGAAATGGAAATATAAAAATTGGAAATTTATCCTTTGAAGAGGTGGAAAAATTCAAATATCTTGGAGCAACAGTAACAAATATAAATAATACTCGGAAGGAAATTAAACACAGAATAAATATGGGAAATGCCTGTTATTATTCAGTTGAGAAACTTTTGTCATCCAGTCTGCTGTCAAAAAATCTGAAAGTTAGAATTTATAAAACAGTTATATTACCGATTGTTCTTTATGGTTGTGAAACTTGGACTCTCACTTTCAGAGAGGAACATAGGTTAAGGGTGTTTGAGAATAAGGTGCTTAGGAAAATATTTGGGGCTAAGAGGGATGAAGTTACAGGAGAATGGAGAAAGTTACACAACGCAGAACTTCATTCATTGTATTCTGCACCTGACATAATTAGGAACATTAAATCCAGACGTTTGAGATGGGCAGGACATGTAGCACGTATGGACGAATCCAGAAATGTATATAGAGTGTCAGTTGGGAGGTCGGAGGGAAGAAGACCTTTAGGGAGGCCGAGACGTAGATGGGAAGATAACATTAAAATGTATTTGAGGGAGGTGGGATATGATGGTAGAGAGTGGATTAATCTTGCTCAGGATAGGGACCAATGGCAGGCTTATGTGAGGGCGACAATGAACCTCCGGGTTCCTTAAAAGCCAGTAAGTAAGTAAGTAAGTAAGTAAGTAAGTAAGTAGGTAAGTAAGTAAGTAATTCAATTGTTAATAAACGCTTACATTATTCTGTAATTATTGAAATAATCCAGTAAGTCAATTTTATTTATTTTTTTTAATTTTATTGCTTTAATAAATTTAGTAAGTTTTATATTTATGTGAATATAAATTAAATATACTTCGGTTTTTATGTAGGAAATTCAATAATACATAGTTATAAATTTGATGGAAGTCAAATACTTTAAATTCTGAATACAGCAGCTCTGAAGGATAATCAAGAGGTTTATTAAGGTATATTTTTATTATTCTTTTCTGTAGCAGAGTTATTGGCATGAGGGAGGCACTATAAGCACTACCCCATATATAATGCCGTATTGTAACATAGCTTGTGCTAATGTGAGGTAAATCAGTCGTGAAGTATGGACAGTGAAGTAATTTCGTAGGATGTCAAAGTAGTGAATAATTTTTCTTAATCTATTGCATAGAAAAAGAACATGTTTATCCCAACGTAAATGTCGGTCGATTATTATTCCGAGATACTTAACTTGAGGAGATTCATTTTTTGTCATTTAAATTATCAGAGATTTGTACAATTTCTTCCACTGTGGAACTCTTTTTAAAAATCCCATAGAGATTTGCTTGTGGGAATACCAGTAGCAAGAAATGTTATCGATTATGGATGAATTGTGGAACGTTGTCAATGAAATCTTTAACATTCATAAAAGAATCTTCTACAATATACAGTAGTTTTTTGTCCAAGGTAGGATTTGAATGCAGGTCTTTGAGATAGGATACCGGTCGCTTTAGTTGTTTCGCTGAAGGATGGAAAACAATTTGTCTTGGTCAGATATAACATAAACAGCTAGTCTTAGACATTCTCTTACATGCAAAACTCTTCAACCTGAGAGCTGCGAGGTGCACTGATATTAATTACTATGAAATTGTAGTAATAAAAGCTTGTTACAACATTCACGCTAGAACATGTATTTTGTCTGCAGCGTCCGCTGTTACGTGGAAAGAGTTGTAACCTGAATGAACCTTGATGATTTTATAATGGACATCAATTTAAATTTTAAATTAAATTGCTCTAACGCCAGGTAATGCGCGTCATCCCAGCTGTGAAATCTTCTGCACGAAATGCAATAAATATAATTTACTTCGAGCAACTCATCTTCCGCGTCCCTAGGGTTAAAAAATCGATAAATACAACTGACTTCGATTTTTGAGTTCAATTATTTAACGACTCTGTATCAACTGCAAGGTTATTCAGAGTGGATAGAATTGATGATATCGAGACGGTATTTGGCGAGATGAGACCGAGGATTTGCCATGAGAATGCATGTCATTCACTTTAGAGTTTGGGAAAAGCTAGGAAAAACCGAACCAAATAATCGGCCCAAACGAGAATGCAACCCACGTTCAGGGCAGCTTCGGTGTATTCAGTGTTGTACAGTCAGAGCACACAATATTGTGCAATTAACAAAGTCAGTAATAAAAGTAAAGAACAAAACAATAAAATTAATTAAAAAACTCTCTACAACATTGGCATTAAAAACATCATTAATTTCATAAAATGGTTTGTTGATTAACCAACCAAAGACAAGTCTGTTAAAAGACTTCCTTTCCAGATTAAAAAGATATCTCGGAAATTTATTTGCTATTTTTAAAGACAAAATAAAATAATTATTCATTGTTTTAGTCAGCCTACACTTCGGTATGTCAAAAAGGTCACGGTTTCTTGTGTTGTATATGTGAACATCATTCCTATGTGTCAACATATGTGAATTTTCTTTGACGAAATTTAGGGCTTGATAAATATAGTCCACACCTGTGGAGTAACGGTCAGCGCGTCTGGCTGCGAAACCAGGTGGCCCGGGTTCGATTCCCGGTCGGGGCAAGTTACTTGGTTGAGGTTTTTTCCGGGGTTTTCCCTCATCCCAATATGAGCAAATGCTGGGTAACTTTCGGTGCTGGACCCCGGACTTATTTCACCGGCATTATCACCATCTCATTCAGACGCTAAATAACCTAAGTTGTTGATAAAGCGTCGTAAAATAACCTACTAAAATAAATAAATTGATAAATATACAATGATGTCACAGTCATAATTTTTTCATTTACAAATAACGATCTGCAGTGCGCCTTCATTGATGAATTAGTTATAATTCTAATAGCTTTTTTTTGTAACATAAGTACCTTATTAGTATGAGTACTATTTGCCCATAAAAGTAGTCCATAAGAAAGTACACTATGAAAATAAGAAAAATTGACAACTCTAATGTAATTCTTCGGAACATACATTTTCAAATTTTGCAGAAGAAATATTACGCTTGACAATTTTTTACAAACTTGGTCTGCCCAAGTAAGTGTTTCGGAGAGAACTTCATTTTCTGTATTTATCCTTTGGGAGATTTTGATCTTTCGCATGTGCTGTCTATCTTTGTGGCTATTATTATTATTATTATTATTATTATTATTATTATTATTATTATTATTATTATAATAGGCCTAGTAACAGTAGGAATAGGCTATTACTATTCCTGCCATCGCTTACTGTCTTTTAAGACTCCATTAATTACTGTAATATAACATCAATAACGAAAGGATGACATTATTTTGGCTCATGTCTGTGGAATGTGAAAGCACTATATGATAGTTTTGTTTGAACATTGAGCAAACCATTAGAAATAGCTTCCAAGTGATCTAAGATATTTGTTGAAATTCGACCCATGTAAGTGACCCAGGCAAGTGAAATCAAATCTCACTTTCCCAACGTCATTGCCTATGACTTCATGTTGAGAAAGTATTTTTGTTGAAAGGTTAAATTGATTCATTCGAGTTATAATTACTCAGAAATGTCAGTGACCACATATAACAAATACGTTCGTGTAAAGGCATCCTAATACTGCTTCTGAAGTACAATGATGATCTCTGGTTAACTGAGGCTAGTGCCCAACTCGCTTAGCCTGTAGACTGTGTGGACTTACAATATTCGAAACTAAATTTGAGAATAATTTAGCATCGGTAAATAATAAAATAATTTCTTCGAAATATAAAGATCTAGAGATATTCTACGATGGTCATTTCATATACACTGACGTTCAAAGATATCTGACTACACTAATCGATAGTGTTGCATAATTTGTTCATGTAAGTGTCGTGTGTTTTGTTATTATTTCTGTGAATAGATGGCGAAGGTAACAGTCAGTATAGCCAATAGTACATAAATATGAATATGAAATAAGAAATTAGAAGCCTGAAATCCCATAAGGGCAACAGCGTCCTACAATAGTGCAGGGTGAGCTGAAGGTCTACAACACTTGCGGAGCCAGTTCAAGAGAGCTTACACTATACACTTACAAACTAAACACATAAAGAAAACTGTACCAATGTTTAATTTACGAAAAACTATAAAGACTAAATACATAAATTATACAAACTAAACACATAAAAATCTCTACAAACTGAACACTTGAATTATACCTACAGTCTAAACACACACACACAAACTATCCAAACTAAACACGCAACAAATTATACAAACTGAACACATAAAAAACTCTATAAACTGAACACTTAAATTATACCTACAGTCTAAACACACACACAAACTATCCAAACTAAACACACAACAAATTATAAAAACTGAACACATAAAAAACTCTACAAACTGAACACTTAAATTATACCTACAGTCTAAACACACACACAAACTATCCAAACTAAACACACAACAAATTATACAAACTGAATACATAAATTATGCAGTCTAAACACATAAATTATGCAGTCTAAACACATACACAAACTATTCAAAATAAACACACAAAAAACTTTACAAACTGAACACTTAAATTATACCTACAGTCTAAACACACACACAAACTATCCAAACTAAACACACAACAAATTATACAAACTGAACACATAAATTATGCAGTCTAAACACATACACAAACTATTCAAAATAAACACACAAAAACTTTACAAACTGAACTTACTTACTTACTTACTTACAAATGGCTTTTAAGGAATCCGAAGGTTCATTGCCGCCCTCACATAAGCCCGCCAGCGGTCCCTATCCTGTGCAAGATTAATCCAGTCTCTATCATCATATCCCACCTCCCTCAAATCCATTTTAATATTATCCTCCCATCTACGTCTCGGCCTCCCTAAAGGTCTCCCAACTAACACTCTATATGCATTTCTGGATTCGCCCGTACGTGCTACATGCCCTGCCCATCTCAAACGTCTGGATTTAATGTTCCTAATTATGTCAGGTGAAGAATACAATGCGTGCAGTTCTGTGTTGTGTACTTATTATAGGGATACGTAACAAGCTGTTTTTTACGGTGATGGGTTGTTAGCCCTTCGCCCAACCCCCAAGCTGGAGGACCACCCCTTATCGGCTGTCCACGACTGCTTATTCAATATATTCGCAGCTACCCTCCATATCTGGAGGCCGTCTCCTCTATCCGCAACCTGAGGACGCGCCATGCCGTGGTGATAGGGACCCACAATACATGGTTACAAACTGAACAATTAAATTATACCCACAGTCTAAACACACACACAAACTATCCAAACTAAACACACAACAAATTATACAAACTGAACACATAAATTATGTAGTCTAAACACATACACAAACGATTCAAAATAAACACACAAAAAACTTTACAAACTGAACACTTAAATTATACCTACAGTCTAAACACACACACACAAACTATCCAAACTAAACACACAACAAATTATACAAACTGAACACATAAATTATGCAGTCTAAACACATACACAAACGATTCAAAATAAACACACAAAAAACTACACAAACTGAACACATAAATTATACACTCCAAACACACAAACAAACTATCCAAACTAAACACAAAAAATACCATACCAACTGAACAAATAAATTATGCGAAATAAATACGCAAACTATCCAAACTAAAAACACGAACAAACTATCCAAACTAAATACATAAATACCATACAATTAAACACATAAATTATACCAACTAAATACATAAATTATACCAATTAAACACGGAAACAAACTATCCAAACTAACACACACACCAAAAGAACTATATAAACAATGCACAACACATAAGTATACACGCATTATAAAATTCAAAATTTCATCCTCGTCCAATGATTGTGAAAAACACTAGATTTAGCGGGAAATCACTGATGCTAACAATTATTATGAGAATAATTAATACTTAATCTACAACATCATTTTCCCCGAAATCTTTTTAACCGCCCCACTAATGGTGTCACCTATTGAGAACTAGCGGAACTCTTTCAAAGTTTATCAATTTTTTATATCTTTGGTTCCGACTTATCTCGTGGTTAGAAAATTCGCTTACATGATCATAGAGTCGTGTATCTCTTCACCTTACGTCAGAAACAAAATTTAAAGAAAGATCTTTTCCAAAGACTTCAAGATCATGGATACTTTCAAATATTACTTAAATATTTTTACCAAATATTATTATATTATAAAAGTCAAATTCAAATTCCTAAGGTCTGAATATTCAAAGCTTCCATATATTAGTGACCAATAGCTTTAATACAATTCTAGGCCTATTGATTTCGTCTTTAAATCTGAAGTGCTAATGATGGAACTGCAATAAATACGACAATTATCTCATTGTGTTTAGTATTATATCCTGATAAATTGACTTGCATCTACTCAATATGAACAAAATTACTTCAATATTTTAAGAGAAGTAACTGTACATAAAAGAATTAGATAGATAGACAGACAGACAGACAGATAGACAGAAAGACGGCATCGCCAAAACCGCTATTTTCGAGGTCCGTATTGAAGAAATATTTCCACAAAAATCTTGAAATATATTTTTGCAGCATCCAAACACTTTCTCTTACAGCAGTGAAAGGAAAAGACTCTGGAATGAACTGAAATGAAAAATTTTTCATAAATTCTTACTGATCTATTTTGTATTACTTTTTGTTAAAAGTACAGGTAATCGAACAGATAGAGCTCAGGCTTCCTATGCCGGATATCCATGTTCAGTTCAACTAGAATATCCGGTGAATAAACTCAGTGTTTGAGACATATTTCCATGGGATATTCTTGCTAAAGTCCATTACATCGTCATTTATTATTATTATTATTATTATTATTATTATTATTATTATTATTATTATTATTATTATTTTAGTGTAAAGCATATTCAATTTCTGTAGTACACTGCAGGCAACGTCAAAAAGACGATAGAGCATTTCTCCTAAAGGGGAACGCTTGAAAATATGAATACAAAATCGAAATATCCACCGTTATTATAAAAAGAAAAATTCTACTACAAAATATAGCTTGCATGTATATTCCTATTGTACTCGTATAGCCCTATTTTATAGCTGTCGGTCATGTAAATCATCAATAATTATAAGTTAAATTGTTCATTTATTTTATGTGAAGAAGATGCTTTGATACGCAAGTATCCTGTGTACTTTCTTACAAGACATAATAAATAAACAAATAAATAAATAAATACAGAAATGAATAAATGAAGAAATGAATAAATAAATAAATAAACAGACAGAGAAATAAATAAGTGAATAAATAAAGAACTGAATAAATAAAGAAGTAAGTAAATAAATAAATAAATAAATAGAGAAGTGAAGAATGAATTAAAGAAGAATTAAAGAAAGGAGAATTAAAGAATAAATAAATGAATAAATAAGTAGACAGACAGACAGACAGACAAATAAGTGAATAAACAAAGAAGTGAATAAATAAATAAATAATAAATAAGTAAATAAATAAATAAAAAAGAACGAGCGAATTAAAGAAAGAATTAAAGAATAATTAAATGAATAAATAAATAAATTAATTAATTAATAAACAAAGAAATAAATAGAGTAATAAATAAAGATAGGAATAAAGGAATAAATAAATATAAATATACATAAATACATACCTTAAATAAAGAAATAAAAAATTAAAGAAATATATAAATAAACAAAAATAAACTAATTAATTAAATGAAGAAACAAGGAAAGAAATAAAGAAAAATAAAGAAATGAATAAAGAAATAAACAAATAAATAAATAAAGATAGAATTAAAGGAACGAATAAATAAATACATAGATACATACTGTAATAAAGAAATAAATAAGGAAAGAATTGAAGGAAGAAAGAATTAAAGAATAAATAAATAAATAAATAAATAAATAAAATAAAGAAACAAAGAAAGAAATAAAGAAAATAAATAAATAAATAAAATAAGAAAGAAATAAGGAAATAAGTAAATAGGGAAATAAATAAATAAATAACTGGAGAAATGAATAAAGATAGAAATAAAAGAAGAAATAAATAACTAGACTGCTCGGGAAAAAGAATATAAGTAAAAAAAATGGCCAAAATAAGATAAGTCAATATTATGTTGCACCATGACATGTTCTACAGATTGGTATAAACAATATAAGTAAAATAATATAATTATTCAATTAAAATACAATCAGTTTTCTAGTATGTAACATTAGCAAACAGTAAGACTGTAGAGCATTAAATTGCTTGTACTGAAAAGTTGTATATTTTTACTTATTCTCTTTTTCCCGAGCATTCTTAAATAAATACATACATAAATATATACTGCAAATAAGTAAATAAATATTGTAATTAATTAAATATATGAATGTATGAATTAATGAAAAGAAAATAGGCAACAGGCAAACAGGCAAAAGAGCAAAGAAGGAAAGAAGGAAACTAACAAAGAAGTAACAAGTAACTAAATAAAATAAATAAACATTTAAATAAATAATGTACTGTAGTTTTCAGCCCTTACATATCATCATTGATGTAGATAACATTTTTAACATATTTTGTTAATCTGGTTTTATCCATACATTGAAATTGTCCTTTCTATTGCAGTTATACACTTAGATTTTATTTTATATAGTAAAGTAAACAATTTTAAAATGAAATTTATATCACATCATTTATTTACGTTAACTTCTTTCAAATTTATGCTGTCAAAAACTCATAACCAGTCCATCATTATAATAATGAATGTTATTGTATTGCAATAATCATTAGAGAATTAATATTAATCAATCTATCCATCCATCAATCAATAAATCAATAATTTATTGAGACCATGATGAACAGTTTGCACTAATCGTATGTAAAAGGTTAATGTTACTAAAAATACTAGTAGTAATAGTAGTAGTAATGATGATAATGTTAAAAATAATACTTACTTACTTACTGGCTTTTAATGAACCCGGAGGTTCATTGCTGCCCTCACATAAGCCCGCCATTGGTCCCTATCCTGAGCAAGATTAATCCAGTCTCTATCATCATATCCCACCTCCCTCAAATCCATTTTAATATTATCTTCCCATCTACGTCTCGGCCTCCCTAAACGTCTTTTTCCCTCCGGTCTCCCAACTAACACTCTATATGCATTTCTGGATTCGCCCATACATGCTACATGCCCTGCCCATCTCAAACGTCTGGATTTAATGTTACTAATTATGTCAAGTGAAGGATACAATGCGTGCAGTTCTGTGTTGTGTAACTTTCTCCATTCTCCTGTAACTTCATCCCTCTTAGCCCCAAATATTTTCCTAAGAATCTTATCCTCAAACACCCTTAACCTATGTTCCTCTCTCAGAGTGAGAGTCCAAGTTTCACAACCATAAAGAACAACCGGTAATATAACTGTTTTATAAATTCTAACTTTCAGATTTTTGAACATCAGACTGGATGATAAGAGCTTCTCAACCAAATAATAACACGCATTTCCCATATTTATTCTGCGTTTAATTTCCTCCCGAGTGTCATTTATATTTGTTACTGTTGCTCCAAGATATTTGAATTTTTCCACTTCTTCGAAGGATAAATCTCCAATTTTTATATTTCCATTTCGTACAATATTCTGGTCACGAGACATAATCATATAGTTTGTCTTTTCGGGATTTACCTCCAAGCCGATCGTTTTACTTGCTTCAAGTAAAATTTCCGTGTTTTCCCTAATCGTTTGTGTATTTTCTGCTAACATATTCACGTCATCCACATAGACAAGAAGCTGATGTAACCCGTTCAATTCCAAAACCTGCCTGTTATCCTGGACTTTCCTAATGGCATATTCTAGAGCGAAGTTAAAACGTAAAGGTGATAGTGCATCTCCCTGCTTTAGCCCGCAGTGAATTGGAAAAGCATCAGATAGAAACTGACCTATACGGACTCAATGATGATGATGATGATGATGATGATGATGATGATGATGATGATAATAATAATAATAAATAGTAATAACATAAAGACAAGGAAGAAAAATAGAACTGTGCAAAAACAGATGGCTGTAACATATTGAAAAAATGGACGGAACTAGACTGCATAGACAAATAGAAACCACAAAAAAGAAAATGCTTAGGAAGTGTCCGAAGAAGGTGGGAAGAATGTTTCCCAATACATGATCCTGTTTAATGAACAGGAGTTCGAACTAATACATACGATTGATGATGGTGATGATGATGATGATGATGATGATGATGATGATGATGATGATGAAAGAAGAGGAGGAATACAAGTTGTGAAGAACATTTGGATAAAACAAAGCACTGCTATTGTTTCACAAATGTAGGTTGCAGTAGACTGTAGAATGCATGCCCTAAGCTTTCGATCGCCCTGAAAGGGATGTGAGCCCAGCTTCTGTTGGAGTGGGTGTGCTGACGTCACATTGTGTAAGGGAAGGGAAACCCGTCAAGATGTGGGTTAGTGTGTCTCTCGGAGAGGAAAAGTGAACTGGACGAGGAAGACGCTTGGGTGACCTTCCCCTGACGTCATCCACAAACATATACTTTTTGCACACAGCATTCTCATGTTTTCTCCGCGTCGTCTTAGAGACGTGGAAGTGTAATTTGTACGTGAAAGAAATTCACAAAGCAACTATTGTTGTAGCATTTCAGACTCTCACGTAAATGAAGAGACTCGCTTGCACTGAAAGTGTGTAAGGAGTTGTAGTAATAATAATAATATTTTGTCCATTTCTAAGGAATAATGATCAATAGGGCTAGGATTTTGATGACCTATAAACGATATAAAAAATGTCCTAAAATCAATGCATTTATGACCTAAAAATCTTTCAGAAATGCCCTTAAAATCCCCTAAAAATTGATCTTACTGTACATTCTAAAATTGGCTTAGTAGGAAATAGTAATATCCGTTACAAGAGCGGTATGTTGAAGTTTTCATGTTCGAGGAAAAGTATGAAAAACGAAACGTAGTTGAGCTTTTTTAATTTCCGAGAATTGAAAGAAAACATACCGCTCGTGTATCGTACATTATTTTGTGCGAAGATCGTTTATTACATACCTGAAAGAGGAATTTATAATTAGTTGCAATGAAATCTCCATCTTGGTTTCTGTTCAATGACGGCAAATTTGCAAAACAAAAATATCTATCTTCAACATTGTTGCTTTAAAATGTTTTCTGTGTTTACTATACTCCAGCAGGCCGTGATATACGTCTGTATTTTTTTTCCCCCCAGTCTATGATGGGTCTGGAATCTTGTTGATTTTTTCTCGGCTTCCTTAATGTTACTTGCATCACGAATGCAGTGACTTTAGTGGAGTTGTAGAGTTTACTTAATTTTTGCAAATATTTAAAAACAATAATTAACAGTGCAATTTAGGTGAAATTGCAGTGGTAAGTTTCCAATTTATATGAACGTCTCTAAAAATAATATGTTAAAAGTCTAAAGCAGTAAAATCAATATGTCACTTAAGCGGTAAGAAGAGGGAAATTGTTATGTGTGTTAGGTTGGGAATACTGAATCTGGAATTTTAGACTTACCGCGGATTGGTTTTGTGCGGAAACCAAGCAAGTACGCACGATCTCGCACAAAGGAATTTTGTGCTACTTAACATTTCGACTAGTAACTAAATTAAATTCTAGTACCAACATTTAAGTTTATTTAATTTTACATAATGTTTTCTAAGTAGTACACTTTCATTAATTATTTTACCTGATGTGGTTTCCATGTAGCTCATCACAAGGCCACTCTTATACGGAACTAGCAAGTATAGAGGAGTCTATATTGAAGGGGTGGTTGGACTGATCCATTACATGGGGTGTACTACGTTAAAAGAGCAATATTTGTGTACAAAAACGATTAAAATATTATACAAAATAATGGGTATTAGCCACCGGCATAGCTTTGTCGGTTAAGGCGCTTTCCTGCCGATCCGGAGTTGCGCTCGGGCGCGGGTTCGATTCCCGCTTGGGCTGATTATCTGGTTGGATTTTTTCTGAGGTTTTTCCCAACAGTAAGACAAATGTCAGGTAATCTATGGCGAATCCTCGCCTCATCTCGCCAAATATATAACTATCACCAACTCCATCAACGCTAAATAACCTCGTAGTTGGTACTGCGTCGTTAAATAACCAAGTAAAAAATAAAGGGTATTAATGGACAAAATATGTAGATAAAATATCAAAGGAAATAAACATTATTTTATATTAATAATGGGGATTTGTGGCCAAAATTGAATGAAAATGCCTAAAAAAATGTCCGAATAACACAAAAGTTGCCCTTATGAGTTGAAACAGGCAAAAAATGCAAAAAAATGCCATAACAAATATGTCTCAAAACACTCAGTTTATCACATAACATATAACTACTAGAGCAGCTATGTTTCTGGCTTACTAGAAAAAAGATGCAATTTCATCAAAATCCTAGCCCTAGTGATCAACATGTTGGCTAGTCTGTCTACTAAACTAGTGGTTCCGGGTTCAAATCTGAATGGAATAATATGCCTAGTTGGGGTTTTGCTACTGGGTTTCCCTTCAACGAATTCGAAGCAAATGCTGGACAGTTTTGGGCGTTAGATCCTCGGGTTCATTTGCCATAATTAATTTCAACTTCATTTAATACATGATGACCCACAGGCGTAGCTCAGGCGATAAAGCGTTTGTCCACTAATCAAGAACTGAACTCGGCCGTAGACTCGATTCCCGCTTGGCTGATTACCCGGTTGGGTTTTCCCAACTAGAAGGAGACTGTCAGGCAATCGCATGATCAGTCCTCAGCGTCGTCTCACCAAATACCACTTAGCAGCATTGTTGAGTAACCTGTTAAAGAACAAAGGCTGCAGCAGGACGTAGTACGTTAACACAGATTACATTATTTTGAGGTTCAGGACTCTCAGGGCTTCGTCCGAACTGAGTGTTGTGTAAGCTCAATTCATAGATGGCACAATATAATGTATCATGATATTTACAGAAACCTTGTCCTACGGACTTCAAGAATTATCCTACGACGGGAGTCTTAAACATAATAAGCCTCGGGTTCCTGTGTAAGCCGTCAGGCCCCTTCTTCGTGAAGGAAAAAAAAGTTGCGCTTTATTTAACGACGTTTTCAACTGTAGAGTTTATAATTTAGCGTTGAAATTTAACGTCGACAAGAAATTGTCGATAAAATTTGCCTGCAATTTCTTCTAGGGACAAGTATAAAAGTGGAGGTACTTATTGGACGGGACGTCGAGCATCCTAAGTATTTCAGCGCAAGAAGGCTTTTTGTGCATCTTACAGTATCAGCATTTGTAAAGAAATCTTATCTATACTTTTTTTTTTAATATTTAGAACAGTTTTCTCTTTATGTCGAAAATTGTTGCTTGTCATCAACGTATCAAAATAATGTATAATTTAAATAACCTAATACGCTGCTATACGCACATACCATTCAAGCGAACTCGGTTGTCGCCTATCGTGTGTTGTTATGCGTTGTCCCCGCGGTGGCTCTGCGCCATGCTGAACATATGGTTAAGAAGGCTCTCATTGTGGATATATCTAGTGTGGTTTAAGGACAACCACTTGCCTACACCACATTGGCTTGTAAGTCGGTAATACAAGAAAAAAGAAAGAAAGAAACAAAGAAAAAAGGAATTTCATTTTTCATTTCATTTATTATATTCCATAGATCTTACATTAGCAATAGAGGTTTAAGATGTGGAACAAGTCAAAATTTTACAAGATTACAATTACAATTTTTACAATTTCTTTACAATTTCAATTTCAGAGAAACAAACAAACAAAGAATGAATAAAAAATAACAAAGAAAGAAACAAACAAGGAACGAAGGAAAGAAAGAAACAAATGAAGAAACAAGGAAAGAAACAAACTAACAACCAAGAATGAATAAATAAATAAATAAATAAATTAATAAATAAATAAATTAATAAAGATACAAAAAAGAAAAAAAAAAAAACAAAACATTACAAAATTTTGACATCTGACCCGCTAGAAAATGAGAGACAGTAATTTATTAAATTTTTACAAATATTCATTCAATTAGTATTAGTATTTATTTATTTAACCTGGTAGAGATAAGGCCGTCAGGCCTTCTCTGCCCCTCTACCAGGGGATTACAACTATAACATGAACAATAAAATTACAATTAATATTAAATTTACAATTACAATTACAATAAAAATTAAAGTACGACAAGAATACCTGATTAATGAAAGCTAGACATTTTATCATAGAAGTTAAGAACAAAGAATATTTTTGTATTTACTGAATTACAAATTAAACCTACAATAACAAAAATCTATAGTGATGAAATTACCGGATATTGAGATATTTTGTGATAGATTAAGAGAACTATTTACAAGAAACCATGTCTGAACGAGTCTCAATTACTGACCAAGTGCCTAGTAAGTTTGCGTTTGAATTGAATTTTATTTCGACAGTCCCTGATGCTAGCAGGTAACGAATTCTAGAGTCTTGGCAGGGCTATTGTGAAAGAGGATGAGTATGAGGAGGTGCGATGGGATGGTATTGTTAGTATTGTTTCATGACGAGAGCGTGTGTTCAGATTGTAGTGGGAAGAAAGGTAAGTGAAGCGAGACGACAGGTACGAAGGAATAGAAGAGTTCAAGATTTCGAAGAGAAGGAGAAGTGAATGTAAATTTCTTTTCTTATCTAGTTTAAGCCAACCTATTGCTTCCAGGGATGGGGTAATATGATCATATTTACGAATTTGCTTACAAAGCGTATACATAAATTATGAGCACGTTGAAGTTTCGTTTTGTTGTCGCTGGAAAGGTCAGTCAGTAAAATGTCAGCATAGTCAAAATAGGGAAATACAAGCGTCTGCACAAGGGACTTTTTTAAGGAAGAGGGAAGATGAACATTTATCCTTTTTAGCACATGGATAATAGAATATACTGTTCTGCCTAAGGACATCTTTCGCTGCAAACCCAGCTTTCTCTAATCTTTTCTATTTTCTGCCTTCCTCTTCGTTTCCTCACATGATCCATATATCTTAATAAAAAGAGAGATAGTAATTTATTGCATTTTTACATTTATATTATTACAAAATTAATAGGCATAAAACTTATTTACAACATATTTAGTGGTATCAAAGTCTATTTCATTTAGAGTCATAGTTCAGACGAAGTCTAGTATATACAGTCACGAAGCTTGAGTTCTTGAGGGCACTAGGAACAATAGACTGTGCAGGTACTATTTCGCATTGTCTGTACTGAGGCGATAGTAGTGATCCTAGTGGTTAGCAACTATCTGTGGATGCATATTTACTACGTATTGGGCTTCGTGACTATATGTACTAGAATGTGGTTCAGAAAAGAGACGAAAGAAATATCAGCTCAGTAAAGAGATCTCGTAGGCGATGTATTACGTGTTGTCAGACTTAAAAGAAGAAATACTGATCATTGCCAGACATTAGCGTCACTTATGCCACCCTGGCATTTTATTCGCGTAATGAAGCTGACACATGAGAGTAAAGATATGTCAAATACTATCGGATTCGCTCAGACTGCGGTCCTGTCCAATTACTCTTAGTCTGGATGGAGGTGAAAGTCACCGATTGTAATACCAGGCAGGAGCGGTCTGGGACCACGAGTACAGTGCTGTGACAAAAAGCTGCAGTGTTGCGATACTTGATTATGTACCCTGTTAACGAAAATAATAATATACACTCACGGATAATTAAAGTATTTTTAAATGCTTCTTCATAAGTTATAGAATATGTGTAAAACAAATCGAGGATCCCGAGTTCGTTTCCCGATAAGAAAATGAGGACCTGTCTCTCTTTCACAGAGACCAGGTCTACAACCCATTTATAACACATCTTGATTACACAACTTTTAACACTGTATCACTTCGGAATATGTATGATAAGACTTTCTTGTGTTAAATTCTAACGTACCTTGTTTACATGTTTCGACCTATTTATGTGTCATCTTCAGAAGTGGTCGTTGGTGATCTTGGCGCCTCTTGTTTTGTGTGAGAGTGTGTTCGTGTAGTATAGTGTAGAGTCAAAGAGTGTGTGTGTTCTGAAATTGAGTTGTGTGTTGAGAATTTCTTTGGGGTGTGTTTTCGTGTGTCTGTATATTTCATATTGTTCTAGTCTGTTTAGTTTCTGGCTTTTCGGTTGGATGTGTAGTATTTCCATGTCTGTGTTGATATCTCTATGGGTGTGGTTAGCATTTGTGATGTGTTCTGCACATGTAGAGGTGTTTTGTAATTTTGTTAAGAAGAGAAGAGAAGAGAAGAGAAGAGAAGAGAAGAGAAGAGAAGAGAAGAGAAGAGAAGAGAAGAGAAGAGGGCAGAGGGCAGAGGGCAGAAGGCATGAGGGCCAGAGGGCCAGAGGGCCAGAGGGCCAGAGGGCACGAGGGCACGAGGGCACGAGGGCACGAGGGCACGAGGGCACGAGGGCACGAGGGCACGAGGGCACGAGGGCACGAGGGCACGAGGGCACGAGGGCACGAGGGCACGAGGGCACGAGGGCACGGGGGCACGGGGGCACGGGGGCACGGGGGCACGGGGGCACGGGGGCACGGGGGCACGGGGGCACGGGGGCACGGGGGCACGGGGGCACGGGGGCACGGGGGCACGGGGGCACGGGGGCACGGGGGCACGGGGGCACGGGGGCACGGGGGCACGGGGGCACGGTGGCACGGGGGCACGGGGGCACGGGGGCACGGGGGCACGGGGGCACGGGGGCAGAGGAGAGGATATTTTCATAACTCTAACCTACAATCCACAATAACCTGAAATAGCTATTGCTTCACTCCCACATGTAAAACCGACTGATCGTTCTGATATTGTTACTTGCGTTTTCGCATTGGAACTCAAGAACTGAAGATGTCTAGGTTAAATAAAAAGTATTTATTTAGCAAGAAGAAAACCATTCAGAGGGGTATGTTTCATTATTATGGAAGCAAATAATTTCCAAAATGTCTGGTATTCTTCATTGGAAATAAATTTGAAAAAATGTAATTTGAACTTCTAATGAATTTAGCAGCATTTGTAAAAATGAATCAGAAGTGTCTTATTTATGTGTTGAACAAGTTTAAATGCTCTGTGGCGCCCGAAAGCATAAAAATTACACAATATATAAATGGTTGCACCCTTGAACTTCAATTCCGTGAAAATTTTACAAGCTCTTTTCTGACACTTCTTGGCTCTTACAATTTTGATGAAAGGAACATGAAATTTTTACTGCATGTTCTATATACAGCACTGTGGTTAACAAAATAGCTGTTGGGTTTTATGATTAAATGAAAACTTTTTGAAAAAAAAAAAAATATATATATATATATATATATATATATATATATATATATATATATATATATATTTATAGTGGCAGTGGAAAATTTACATTTTCAAGTATCAGTGGTTATAAAATTTTTCCCCTTTTGTAGTAAATATAAAGGAAACATTATTTATTTATTTATTTATTTATTTGCTTTGTTAATAATTGTAACATAGAATAAAATATATACAGAAAAACATTAATGAATTTAAATACTTATATAGTCACAATCATGCCATGGTATGAAAGAAAAATTTCACAACCTCGAGCGGGATTCATTAGCTCGCCCCTGAAAGAGTAGAACTCGTGCTCAGGGGCGGATTCCTGAATTGAAATTAAGAAGTGTATAATATAATTTGTCTTATGTCTACTACATGACATTGTGATAATTGTGTTAAAAAGACCCTGCCAAATCCTAATTAATCACATGGTGCCACATTAATAGCAATTGTAATTTTTCACGCCCTTTTCTTTGTTTCCCTTCTTTAAAATGTAATATCTATGTTTACATACTTAATTACTTACTTACTTACTGGCTTTTAAGGAACCCGGAGGTTCATTGCCGCCCTCACATAAGCCCGCCATTGGTCCCTATCCTGAGCAAGATTAATCCAGTCTCTACAATCATATCCTACCTCCCTCAAATCTATTTTAATATTATCTTCCCATCTAGTATTAGTAGTATTTAGTAGTATTTATTTATTTAACCTGGTAGAGATAAGGCCGTCAGGCCTTCTCTGCCCCTCTACCAGGAGATTCCGAGATTCCAACTACAATATCAACAATAAAATTACAATTAGTATTAAATTTACAATTACAATTACAAATAATATTACAATTAGTATTAAATTTATAATTACAATAAAATCAAAGTACGAAAAGAATACCTGAATAATTAAAGCTAGATAATTTATCATAGAGAAACAGAGAATATTTTATATTTACTGAATTACAAATTAAATCTAGAATAACAAAATTATGTAGTGATGAAATTACTGAATATTGAAATATTTTGTGATAGATTAAAGAAACTATTTACAAGTAATCAATTACTGACCAAGTGCCTAGTAAGTTTTCGTTTGAATTCAATTTTATTTCGACAGTCCCTGATGCTAGCAGGTAGCGAATTCAGAAGTCTTGGCAGGGCTATTGTGAAAGAAGATGAATATGAGGAGGTGCGATGGGATGGTATTGTTAGTATTGTTTCATGACGAGAGCGTGTGTTCAGATTATGGTGGGAAGAAAGGTAAGTGAAGCGAGACGACAGGTACGAAGGAATAATCTACGTCTCGGCCTCCCCAAACGTCTTTTTCCCTCCGGCCTCCCAACTAACACTCTACTCGTATATGCATTTCTGGATTCGCCCATACGTGCTACATGCCCTGCCCATCTCAAACGTCTGGATTTTAAGTTCCTAATTATGTCAGGTGAAGAATACAATGCGTGCAGCTCTGTGTTGTGTAACTTCCTCCATTCTCCTGTAACTTCATCCCTCTTAGCCCCAAATATTTTCCTAAGAACCTTATTCTCAAACACCCTTATTCTCTGTTCCTCTCTCAAAGTGAGAGTCCAAGTTTCACAACCATACAGAACAACCGGTAATAAACTGTTTTATAAATTCTAACTTTCAGATTTTTTGACAGCAGACTAGGTGACAAAAGCTTCTCAACCGAATAATAACAGGCATTTCCCATATTTATTCTGCGTTTAATTTCCTCCTGAGTGTCATTTATATTTGTTACTGTTGCTCCAAGGTATTTGAATTTTTCCACCTCTTCGAAGGAAAAATCTCCAATTTTTATAGTTCCATTTCGTACAATATTCTGGTCACGAGACATAATCATATACTTAGTCTTTTCAGGATTTATTTCCAACCCTATCGCTTTACTTGCTTCAAGTAGAATTTCCGTGTTTTCCCTAATCGTTTGTGGATTTTCTGCTAGAGCGAAGTTAAAAAGTAGAGGTGACAAATCTACTATGTTTACATATGTATAATAATGTTTTTGAGGATATATTGAGTCCGTAAGGACTACCCTCAATGGGGGGCAGTTTACTATTATTATTTTAAGAATATATAAATTTAAATGTACAATTTTTCATTATTTATAAAATCCATACATAACTTTTTTAATTTAATACTAGAACTATTAGAATTGACAAGATTAGGATATTTAAATATTAATTTGTTATATATTCTTGGGCCTAAATTACTACTATGATTAAATACTGTAGCAGTGTTGCATTTTGGTTCAAACAATCTTAAAGAATTCATACCTTTTGTTTCATAACTATTAGAATACAATTAAAAGTTATTTCGATTTTTATGTATGAATTTTATTAATACAATGTTAAAAATTTGTCTTATTTTAAGAACATTAAAGTCTAAAAACAATTTTTGAGATGGAAAATCAATATGTTTATGACTTTTCATTCATTCATTCATTCATTCATTCATTCATTCATTCATTCATTCATTCATTCATTCATTCATTCATTCATTCATTCATTCATTCATTCATTCATTCATTCATTCATTTTTTCCATAGATCTTACATGAGCAATTAAGCTTTAAGATGTGGAACAAGTCAACATTTTACAATATTACAATTACAATTTTTACAAATTTTTACTGTTTTACAATTTAGTAATTTTCTACAATTTTTACAATTTTGTGCAATTTTTTATAATACAGTATTTTGGCGAGATGTAGTGAGATGGGATTAGGTCCGAGGATTCGCCAAAAGATTACCGGTATTTGCCTTTTGGTTGGAGAAAACCTCGGAAAAACCCAACGAGATAATCAAATCAAAGGGGGGTAATCAAATCAAAGGGGTTGATGCTGGGGACTCGCCATATGACGACATATTTTAATTATTTTCGTCTGTAATGATTGATGTTTTTCTATATATTCCACTGGTCTTGCAAAAAAAATTGAAACATTTTACTGAAAAATTAAGCGAGACATTTCATTTTCAAATAATACAATTTTTCAAACTCGAAAACTAATTGACTCAAGAAATGAAATTTCACTACGACATTATCTATCACACCGTGATTATGTTATAAAAATGAAGGACGTAGCTTGAAAAATGTAAAGATTAAAAATTTCACCCATCACCAAGGTAACCCCAGAAACAAAAGTCGGTCGGATTACTATCTAGAGATGGCGGATGCTTTACACATAGAGAGGTATGCGACGAATCAAACTCCTTTTGTGCGAGATCGTGCGTATTTGCTTGTTTTCCGCACAGAACCAATACGCGGTAAGTGTGAAATACCACATTCAGTATTCCCAACGTAACACACATAACAATTTCCCTCTTCTTACCGCTTAAGCGCGACATTCATTTTACTGCTTTAGGCTTTTAACATATTATTTTTAGAGACGTTTAACATAGTAATAATTATAAATTGGAAACTTACCACTGCAATTTCACCTAAATTGCAATGTTAATTATTGTTTTTAAATATTTGCAAAAATTAAGTAAAGTCTACTATTCCACGAAACTTATTGCATTCCTGATACAAGTAACATTAAGGAAGCCGTGAAAAAATCAACAAGATTCCAGATGCCGATGTTATTACTGCAATATGTTATATAAATAATATTGTTAAAATATTAAAATGAAAAATAAATCATTACATAACCTTACCATTTTTTTTAAGTTCGCATTTATAGACTGGGGGGAAAAAAAAAGACAGACGTATATTACGGCCTGCTGGAGTATAGTAAACACAGAAAACATTTTATAGCAACAATTTTGAAGAAAGATATTTTGGTTTTCCGAAGTTGCCGTCATTAAACAGAAACCAACATGGAGATTTCATTGCAACTAATTAGAAATTCGTCTTTCAGGTATGTAATAAACGATCTTCGCACAAAATAATGTACGATACACGAGCGGTATGTTTGTTTTCATGTTCTCGGAAATTAAAAAAGCTCAACTACGTTTCGCTTTTTCAATCTTTTCCTCGACCATGAAAACGTCAACATACCGCTCTTGTAACATATATTACTATTTCATTTCTGGTTTATGAATAATCTAAACATACAAATTTCTTAAACACCTGTAAATATACAGTAGTTTTGTGTCATTAATCACATTCTCTATGCTGTGTATAATGAAACATTATGATGTGTATTTTATGTTATAAACAAGCAATGATCTCATTGGATATGTGGCAAGTGAAGAGGGGCCAGTCTTTGAAAGCAGGTCGTGGTAAATTTTTACTGTCTACTGAAACAGTTTATTAAAGCGATAGTCTTGCTCCCCCCCCCACTCTCCGACATGTGCAGTGGAATTTATAACCGGCGAAGTGACAGTGAAGAACTTTTATACTAGTGTACACTACGTTTTCTCTTGCCAGTCATTTTTTTTTTTTTTTTTTCACTTTCTTAATAGAGAAAATTGCGGAATCAACATCAGGCCTTATTATCCATTCCTCGTCACCGTACCTCTTTCTATTCATCCTCTTTCACCGTGTCAGATTGTCGCCTGTTGAACTCGTTACTTCGTCATGTCAGAGATTGCCGAACGGTTAATCAATTTAAATTGAGAATTAGGAATTACTTACTTTTACATATAATTTATTTGTGTTAGCTGATTTTTTATAGGTTATTCTGTGTATAAATTGCCATTTAGGTCTATTGTAAAGTTAAATTAGGATATCAATTGTAATTACTTAATTATATATCATGTTTGGCTAATATTTGTGTTCATAATATGTGCGTCCGTTTCGTCTGCAATATTCGCCGGGCTGATCACGTAACACCATCCCTCGAAATGTTGTCCTGGCTCCGTCTAGAAGATCGTAGGAAAATCCACTGTCTTTCCCTTCTCTTTCACATATTGCATTAAATTTCTCCTCTCCTGTCTATCTTGCGTCTCGTTTTCAAAATTTATCCACCCATCATAACCTAGACACACGATCACAACACTCCTCAGTATTATCCATTCCCTCCCACCGAACATCCTCATATTCATCTTCTTTCACTGTGGCTGTTCCTCGACTTTGGAATTCCCTACCGAGTAATGTCAGGGACTGTCAGACATCAAACCAATTTAAGAATAGGCTAACGAAATATTTTTCTAACAATTCTTGTTAATAATATTAGCTGTTTCAGGTTTCTCAATGTTTAATGGTTATATACAGTGTGTGTATATATATATATATATATATATATATATATATATATATATCACAGAAGGTCCACACCTGTAGAGTAACGGTCAGCGCGTCTGGCCGCGAAACCAGGTGGCCCGGGTTCGAATCCCGGTCGGGGCAAGTTACCTGGTTGAGGTTTTTCAGGGGTTTTCCCTCAACCCAATACGAGCAAATGCTGGGTAACTTTCGGTGCTGGACCCCGGACTCATTTCACCGGCATTATCACCTTCATTTCATTCAGACGCTAAGTAACCTGAGATGTTGATACAGCGTCGTATTTATTATTTACTTTCATGTTGTTTTATGGTCTAGATATTAATGTAATAACTATGTAAGCAATTGTATTCAATTAGAATTAGAGTCTGGCTGGGTGGAAGAGAAGGCCTACTGGCCTTAGCTCTGCCAGATTAAATAAATAAATTATTATTATTATTATTATTATTATTATTATTATTATTATTATTATTATTATTATTATTTCATTACACAGTATATAACCTCCTTAATGTGCATGATAATAATTTTATATTAAAGTATTCAGTACTGTCAATATTACTACGTTTTATTATTTCAGTGTATAAGGTTATTCAAAAGTAAGTTCCCAATTTGAAATGGTAACAAGTTTGTCAAATTTTTAGATCCCACAAAAATAAAAACACTAAATTGTTCGTAAGGAAATGGAATTTTATTAAAACACAAAAAAATTAAATATGACCGCTACCGTGTTATTCAATAAGAAATAGTCTTTCTTCTATGCTACAAACGGCATTAGTAAGCACATTCCTAGGGATGTTTTCAATGACATCCGATATTGACTGTTTGAGTTCCTCACTGTAGTAGTTCTACTAAGAAATACCTTTAGATAACCCCATAACCAGTAGTCAGCTGGGTTTATGTCTGGTGACCTAGAAGGCCAACTATTCGGAAAATGCCTACTAATTACACGATCACCAAATGTGTTGGGCAGCAGTGTTTTTACATTATTGTGTATGTGAGGTGGAGCGCTCCCAGGTTACCGTCACTGTTTTTGTTTGTCCATTTTCAATTTATTCATAGAAATACGGTCCTATTATGAAATATGACGTAAAACCACACCATACAGTAACCTTGATGTCATGTAATCCTTGCTGTGTAATTGTGTTCGGATTTTCTCCTGCCCATACCCTGCAATTATGAGTGTTCACACCTCCGTTCAATTCGAAATGTGCCTCATCTGTCCATTTTTCAATCCATGTAACGTTCGATATGTTCTCAATGCATATGCATATTGTCTGTTGCATTCGTAACAGCACTGAAGGAGGCCATTTCGAACTCGTAAAGGTAAAACCATTGTAAAAATTATTAAAATTACTCTACCACAACTGCCGTCTGTATTCTGAACAACAATATTATTGTTTATGCAAGCGTGACATAGTTTCCATAGCAACGAAACACGCATCGATTAAAAAAAAAAAACATACCTTCCAAACAGTAATGTATCTATATGAAACCCAAATAATGATAGGTACAGAAGATACAGTTGCTTCAAAATGAAAACTTACTTTTGAATAACCTTATATATTTCACTTCTTGTAGTATGGAAGAGAAGGCCTCATGGCCTTAACTCTACCAGAATAAATAAATAAACAAATAAATAAATACATAAGTACATAAGTAAACAAGTAAGTAAATAAGTAAAGAAATAAATAAGTAAATAAATAAGTAAATAAATAAACAAATAAATAAGTAAAGAAATAAATAAGTAAATAAATAAGTAAATAAATAAACAAATAAATAAATAAATAAATAAGTAAATAAATAAATAAGTAATAAATAAGTTAATAAATAAGTAAATAAATAAATAAATAAGTAAATAAATAAATAAGTAAATAAATAAATAAACAATTAAATAAATACATACATAAATAAATAAATAAGTAAATAAGTAAGTACATAAGTAAATAAGTACATAAGTAAACAATAAATAAGAAAATAAGTAAATAAGTAAATAAATAAGTAAACAAATAAATAAGTTAATAAATAAGTAAATAAATAAATAAATAAGTAAATAAATAAATAGGTAAATAAGAAAGTAAGCAAATAAGTAAATAAATAAGTACTTAAGAAAGTAAGAAAAATATGTAAATAAATAACTAAATAAATAAATAAAAAATAAATAAATAAATAATTAAATAAATAAGTAAATAAATAAATAAGAAAGTAAATAAATAAGTACATAAGTAAATAATTACATAAGTAAACAAGTAAGTAAATAAGTAAATAAATAAATAAATAAATAAATAAATAAATAAGTAAATGAATATAAAAATAAATAAATAAGTAAATACATAAATAAATAAATAAATAAGAAAGTAAGTAAATAACTCAATAAATAGGTAAATAAATAAATAAGTTAATAAATAAGTAAATAGATAAATAAATAACTAAATAAATAAGTAAATAGATAAGTCAATAAATAAATAAGTAATAAATAAGTTAATAAATAAGTAAATAAATAAATAAGTAAATAAATAAATAAGTAAATAAGTAAATAAATAAATAAACAAGTAAATAAATACATACATAAATAAATAAATAAGTAAATAAGTAAGTACATAAGTAAATAACTACATAAGTAAACAATAAATAAGAAAATAAGTAAATAAGTAAATAAATAAGTAAGCAAATAAATAAGTTAATAAATAAGTAAATAAATAAATAAATAAGTAAATAAATAAATAGGTAAATAAGAAAGTAAGCAAATAAGTAAATAAATAAGTACTTAAGGAAGTAAGAAAAATATGTAAATAAATATGTAAATAAATTACTAAATAAATAAATAAAAAAGTAAATAAATAAATAATTAAATAAATAAGTAAATAAATAAATAAGAAAGTAAATAAATAAGTACATAAGTAAATAATTACATACGTAAACAAGTAAGTAAATAAGTAAATAAATAAATAAATAAATAAATAAATAAGTAAGTAAATGAATATAAAAATAAATAAATAAGTAAATACATAAATAAATAAATAAATAAGAAAGTAAGTAAATAACTCAATAAATAGGTAAATAAATAAATAAGTTAATAAATAAGTAAATAGATAAATAAATAACTAAATAAATAAGTAAATAGATAAGTAAATAAATAAATAAGTAAATAAGAAAGTAAGTAAATAAGGAAATAAATAAATAATTAAGAAAGTAAGTAAATATGTAAATAAATAAGTAAATAAATTACAAAATAAATAAATAAGTAAATAAATAAATGAAAAATAAATAATTAAGTAGATAAATAAATAAGTAAATAATTAAATAAATATAAAAATAAATCAATAAATAAGTTAATTAATTAATTTAAAATCGGAATTATGATTTAAACAGGACTGGATATAATTCACATCCCTCACTTGCCCCTGTATTTGTAATTACATATTCTGAAATTAGTTCGTAATGTCATGTGCTCGTATTTATATGTTTTTGTGGCAGCCTGTACTACAAACCCACATGTGGGCGTCTTAATGTAACCTGGGGCGCCGTGTTAGTTGTGTAACTATGAGGAATGCGGAATATAATTAAGATGATCCATGCTGTATCACATGTTCGCGCAATTTGTCAGCTATCTGTGCCAGGACTCTGCACTTCATAATACCATGCTCAAGGAGCAGCTGACCCTTAGGGCGCGGGCTTTAATGTTAATACCCAATTAACTGGTTGGCACAAGTTCGAGTACTATTAAACATCGAGAGGTTCTTGTCCGCCTTATGAAATCAGAAAGTTTTACTGTCTAGTCCGCTATTGTACAACATAGTCCACACAATGTTACCCAGAAATTATTATAGTAAGTTATCTATATATATATATATATATATATATATATATATATATATATATATATAATTTGAACTGGTAATGGAAATTATGGGAAAACGGCTGAACGGATTTTAATAAATGACCCCTCATACTTAAGCTTGGAACCAAAAGTTTTTCAGAAAAATAGTAGTTTTCAGTGAAATGTAAATTTTTCAACATAATTTTCCTATTTTCTAAAATCCATCTGTCGTCACTAATTGCATTTCAGAATAAAACAAAACACACACTACAGTAAACAATATTACACGCAGGCCATGATCTGCAAAAATGCTGACATATTTAGAGCTCAAATTAAATTGGTTATTAAAAACTTTAAGACTTACTAAAAATAATTTACATCGGAATATGTATGATACGAACTTTTTTGTGTTAAATATTTTAACGTACCTTGTTAACATGTTTCGTCCTATTTTCGGTCATCTTCGGAACTGGTCACACTAACATACTGAAACAAAAACACACATAAAATTGCAACCTCATTCAAGAAATTAAACTACAACATCGCGTACAAAACAAATAACACTCTACAAAAATATCTCAACACACAAACAACACAAACAAACAAATACAACCACACAGGCTTATACAAACTCAAATGTAACACTTGCAACAACTTCTACATAGGACAGATAGAGAGATCATTTCAAACACGTTACAAAGAACACATCACAGCCATAACAAAATTACAAAACACTTCCACATATGCAGAACACATCACAAATGCCAACCACACCTACAGAGACATCAACACAGACATGGAAATACTACACATCCAACCAAAAAGCCAGAAACTAAACACACTAGAACAATATGAAATATACAGACACACGAAAACACACCCCAACGATATTCTCAACACACAACTCAATTTCAAAACACATACACTCTTTGACTCTACACTACGAACGCACCCACACAGGAAACAGGAGGCGCCAAGACCAACAACGACCAGTTCCGAAGATGACCGAAAATAGGCCGAAACATGTTAACAACGTACGTTAAAATATTTAACACAAGAAAGTTCTTATGATACATATTCCGAAGTGATACAGTATTGAAAGTTGTGTAATCAAGATGAATAATTTACAGGTCTGATTCTGCGGTGTATAATTTTCTGAGTACAGCTGTGTATTGGACATTAAAATCTACAAAACTTGGTGACATTATTACCATTAGAAATGAAATATTATAGTTAATGCCATGATGTGACTATTTTTCATTACTACTAAGATTTATTTCAAATCATCCGTCCTTAAGTGAGGTTGACCACTGGGATCCGGAATTAACAAATTTAAAAGATAAAAGGAAATGAAATGAGCGAAATAATGATTCGATTTGTACATTAAAACAAAAATTTACCTGTTAACATATAGATGATAGTGTAGAATTTGAAGAAAGGCCTTCAGAATTTCCATTACAATCTTCTGAACCTCATACATATTAATGTTATATTGATGATATGAAAGTGAAACGTTTTGGGGTTATATAAGTAGATGTAGAGAATATGCTGAAATAGATCTTCATTTCTATAATTTACTGAGAGGCGGCTATATAGTATATATATATATATATATATATATATATATATCTGTGTGTGTGTGTGTGTGTATAAAACTGCAAAACTTACGTAAGATGGTAATATTGTTATTAAAAATCAAATATTTTTATAGTTATTAATCAAGTGGGGTTGGGTCTTTTTCATATACTTAATGACGGTGTGGTGTATATATTTATATGCGTCATTCTCTTCAATATTGATCGAGAGAGCACAAAAATTACAGTTAATAAGGAGAGACCAAAAAGGTATTACTGATAAAATAAGAGGCCTACAAGATTTTGTAGTCTCTCGATCATTTCAGCAAGATCTCTTAGCAGGATACTTTTTAAGTTAGTTCACGAAACATGCAGCAGCTATACCAAGATGCTTTGTCTATTGTTCGAAAGCATAACAAACCTGATTTTTTTTTTAACTTTCACCTAAAATCCACAATAACCTGAAATAGCTATTGCTTTACTCCCACATGAAAAATCCACTGATCGTCCTGACATTGTTACTTGCGTTTTCACGCTGAAACTAAAAAAAACTGAGGTGGATAGGTTCAAGAAAAAGTATTTAGCAAAAAAAAAAAAAAACACACATTCAGAGGGAGTATGTTTCATTATTATGGAAGCAAATAACTTTCAGAATGTTTGGTATTCTTCATTGAAAATAAATCTGAAAAATGTTTATTTGAACGTCTAATGAACTTAGTTTGCAGCATTTGCTGTACAAGCCACCAGTACAGCTATAATCGTAAAGTTCATTTAAGTGTAATTTAAGGTTTCAAGTGTAAAGAGTTTCGAATCGTTTAGGATTTTGCGTCCTTTCTATTAAATATGGTTATTTTCATCTTTAGGGAAAAGGAAGAAAGTGCTTAAGAATAGCTTTCTGTTACGTATAAAACAGATAAATTATTCTTTCTATCCTTTTCCTGATGATGGAATCTCTCTTATACCGAATTTTGCACACCTCTGGTCCCTCTTACTTATTTGTCCGATTCAACAATATTTCTCGCTATCATAACTTAAATACTCTGTAAAAATATGATAATACCCTAGAAATACCACCCCACACATCATCTCTTTATTCTTCATCTTTCACTGTTGCTACTTCTCGACACTGGAATTCTCTGCCGCCTGAAGTCAAGGGCTGCCGAACTTTAATTTCCTTTAAATGTAAATTAGAAAAATATCTTATGATGAGTTGCCAGACGTAACGCGTTGCAAATATTTAATGGAATGTATTCCACTGTATTTATTTTCATTGTGCAATAATTTAAATTGTGTTTATTTATCACTTAACACCAATATGTATCCCACTGTGTTGTTTTTTTATTATTAATCTATTTTTTGTGTACATTTTATTCAATTGTCGGTTTCTGGTTTAATTATGTGAATCCTACTTAATTGTAATCTAATACTAATATGTATACTAATGTGTTTATTTTTATTTTTACTGTGTATATTTTTATTGAATTATCGGCTTCTGCTTTTATGTGATTCGTATTTGATTCTAACAACATTAATGTGTATTCCACTACATTTATTTTTATTTTATGCGGTAAATTTTTATGTAACTACCTCTTTTGATCTCATTACCTAAATCATGCCAGTATGTAATTACTTAATTCCACTCCAACTATGTTCGTTCAATTATGTAAGCAAGTTTTAATCTTGGTTCAACGTAAGAGAAGGCCATATGGCTTTAACTCTGCCAAGCTAAATGAAGCTATTATTATTATTATTATTATTATTATTATTATTATTATTATTATTATTATTATTATTATTATTATTAGCATCGAAGCATTGAATACCTAATGGTGCTTTTAAATTTATGACATTGTTGAAAAGTAAATATTTTCGCACCGCAGTTACAGAGATATTGATCACTTTTATTTCTATTTATTTATTTATTTAGGTCCATAACAGAGCAATATCCCAATTACAATAGACAGTACAGAAATTATCATAATTATCAAAACCAACGTCCTTAGAAATTATAATGATATCAGTGATCATCATTGTCTCATTCATCGGCATTTATAATCAGTACCGTTGTCATCTTTCACAAAAATCATGATAGTCATTATCAAGCCCACCGATGTAGCTCAGGTGGTAGGTGTGTTTGTCTGCCGATGGTAAACCATGAAAGTGCCAGCAAAATTGTTCACTATTACAGAAAAACATTATCAGCATAGTAAAGGCACTTACAAAGTTTCTTACCTCACTGATACTGGAGCAGGTCCTTTACTTTTAACTTCACAAAACCCACAATATTATTGGTATATTAAACACTTCCTTTATTCACGTTACATTTAATACATTTTATGAATGTCATGTTTACATCACGTCTATAGTTCAGCTCTCTATATCTGATACTGGAGTACAGTGGCGGCTCGTTATAAAATATTATGTGTGCTCACAATTTTATGTTCCAAAATCGAAGAGAATTTGAAATTGTACGTTTTTAGCCTAATATGAAATGTCATGATTCCAATGTTTCACTGTCGAAAAAACCGTATATAAATTCAAACAACATACAATAATAATAATAATAATAATAATAATAATAATAATAATAATAATAATAATAATAATAATGAAACCTAGTCTTTTTATTTCCAATTTTTCCTGGAAAGCCAGTTTACCCAGTTCTTTACTCTTCAAAATTACTTGAACGGAGTTCATTGTTTACGTCTGTTAAAAATTAATACATAAAAGAATTTACAAAAGCGTGTGTTCAGTAATATACGTATTTTGATTCACAACACACTGATACACTATAGCCTATACCAGTACTGTAATCCCACTCGCATAGATTGATTACTATAAATACATGCCAGTAAATATTATTCTTAAATAATATACACGACCATACAGATATTTAAATTCACACCACAATCACATTCAGCCAGCACGTCTTTGAAAGCGAAACTATGCTATATGCCGACGCTGAAGTATAGTAATTCACAAACTACACTATAGTAGCAGCACTGTACACACATCCACATAAAGTAAACGTTCCGACAGTGAGATGCTGACACCTGCAGGCTAAAATACAGACTTATTAAATTTTCTCCTCGAGATACAGCAAGTGAACGATAGCCATCGATGCACCTGACATCTGTAGGATAGATTCACTGTTCACTTAATGCTTTGTGCTCTTGTCGAGTCATAAGCGGCCAGCGAAAGAAAATTTTCTCCCGCTCATGCGTGAAATTTCTGTAACCTTCTTGAAAAGAGCACGGTTTGTACGTGAACGGATGTTGCCAAGTTTACATAAGAAGTTTATGCAAGATGCGGGAAGTTTAAAATACTCGATCCTGATATACATCCCCACTACGCCAATACGGTATTAAATAATAAAACTAGTCGTGCATTAATGGAAACAAGGTGTTCACGTGCTCTTGTGCTCTTATTGACGCACTGCTGGAGTAGGTCCTTTACTTTTAACTTCACAAAACTCACAACCCTAACCAACGTTATATTTACGTTTGTCTTCAGGCAAACATTCACGGTCTTACTAATAAAAACTCTATATACAGACGTTGAACTGTCTTGTACTTATACAATGAGTAGCTCGTTTATAAGTCGTGTGTAAATTCCTTACTAATAATCACTACATACGTCGTGTATAACAGTATAACTGTTACACAGCTACGTCATAGTTTCGTCATTACTTCGTTACGAAAGGTAATAGAATATCTGAGGTTCTCTACTGGATCCGGTAGAGCGCTCTAGTGTGGCATGTTAAATATCAATAGTACAACTGGTTCTAATCGATTACCACACTACATTTTGGTCAAAGAGTACAAGCTACAGCAATATTATTCTAATAATTCTATGATCTTTGGTTTGTTCTTCTGTGGTTACAAGATAAACATCATCATAAAATGACAGTCGATACGAACAGCTGTTAAAGGGGCGGCCATTTTTTCCCTATATACAACGCTTAAACAAGGGGTTTCGTGTATATAACTACTGCAAAGCAATTACCATTGTATAGTTACAGCCTGTTTATACGTCCATAGCTTATTCACGGTTTATTAGTAACGTTTTCTGTCTCAACTCTGCATAAGTCTAGTATAAAAACTATACACGGTTTATTAGTAAGACTGTTAGTGTTTCCCTTACTTGGCCTCTATTGCTCCATCCAACTAACATGATGTACGCATGAGGGAAGGGACTAGCTTCCCAGCTGCTTTGTGAGCACTATAATATTATTCTATGTGTACTTACCTTCAGAGTAGATGTGCCTCAACTTCGAGCTGTACTTATCATGGGCGTAAGAGGAATTGAGTTTTCCTGAAAAGTTTTCTGAGTTCTGGCTAGAATTTGTTGACATGAACTGGCACGATACTTTTAGAAAAGTCATTGTGTCGAGTGGATTTAAATAAAACATCAAGTAAGAATAATAGCTGCCAGCAACAGAAGGCTAACCCACTTGCTAAACAAAGTGTGTCCTGGCTTCTGATGGTTAATGTTTTTGTAGCTGCAACCTGACAGCATCATGTAATAAGCATAACAGTTGTAATTATATAATACGAAATGTACAAAGGAGTGACATCTCACGCACAAGTTGCTTTGCAATCAAAAGAGAGAGAGAAAAGGATTGGACGAAAGCGTGCAAATGACGAATAACTGACTCCAACCACTATCAAGTAATAACAACTAATTTACGAAGAAATAAGCAAAACGAAGTAAAGCTATTCCACAAGAGGCCACGAAAGTCCTTTAGGATGATTAGATGTTAAGGGGAGGCAGAGGTAAATATTTCAAAATCCACAAAATTTATCCGATTTTTTTTAAATTGATCATGGATAATAAGTATGTTATTAGTAATGGACATACTGTACCAAGTTTCAACTTTCTAAGTACAATAGTTCTGTAAATATTAATAATTTTATAAAACTTTATATCTTTTGATATAAAATGCTCCATGAACCATATTGTAAAAAATTTTCAATATTTCTTTTTATTTATATGTTCAGAGAAGGTATATAAATAATGATAAGTATTAGTTTATTATGGGAATAATATAGTAATACAGTTATCTTGGTTTTAATTTCATACTTTTAAGGGTACAAAATCAAAAACTAACATCGGAATATCAAAATAAAGATAATAAAAATGAAAAAAAAAACTAATTTTAATTTTTTCTTCAGTTTTGCTCGAAAATTTCACCTCTGCCTCCCTTTAAAACTCGCACCTTACGAACAAAAGATATTGAATAGCAGTAAGGATGTTAGTCCCACATGTTGCAATCCTTCCTCCCCAAAGAAAATGTTCTGGTATTCATTTGTTTCAGGCCGAGTGATCACATGGCAATAGTGCAGCCGGAAATATTAGGTCAATGAAAAAAGAACAACCGCATTGAGAATTATTGAGTTAGTTACCTTTCGGTTTGTAGTGAGTTACAATCACGATGTTACCATGTGCCCCTAAAATATTAAGTGGAAAGTATACTCACTCACAAAGTTACTTATTTCAGTCACTTGACGATTTTCGGACAGATTTTCTTAAAATATTTTGTTGTCTCCTACCACTCAATTTATTGCTATGTTATCGTCAAAATAATTATTCAAATTACTCCAATCGTTTGGTTTGGATTAACAGTACAATTAAATTACTAATAGACTTATAGACTTCAAATATAAAACAGAAATAATTCTCCTTAAAATTTATGACTGGTTTACAACCAATAAACTAGCATTAAACATTAATAAAACTAACATAATTCTATTTAAAGCCACTTCAAATTTAATCTCTGAAACATTGGACACAACTATCAACAATATACCTCTACTAGAAACATCAACAACCAAATTTCTTGCTTTGCATATTAATAATACAATAAATTGGAAAAATCATATCAAAGAAATAACCCCCAAACTCAGCTCAGCATGCTTCGCAATTAGGTCGTTACTACAATTTCTAAACAGCAGTATCTTAAAGACAATATATTTTGCCTATTTTCATTCCATTATGTCCTACGGAATAATATTTTGGGGGAATTCTGCAGATAGTAAAAATATATTCTTATTACAAAAAAGAGCCATTAGAATAATAGTTTGAGCAAAGGCTAGAGAATCATGTAGATTATTTTTTAAAACATTAGAGATTCTAACCTTAACAAATCAATACATATACTCTACAATAAATTTCCTCTTATGTAATAAAGAAAATTTTCCAACTAACTCAGCCATACATAGTATAAATACCCGCAAAAGGAATGTTTTTCATACGCCATCATCAAATTTATCATGCTTTCAAAGGGGAGTACGTTACATGGCGATAAAAATATTCAATATTCTTCCTGAAGACATTAAGAATCATAGCCAAAACCCTGCATTATTTAAGACAAAACTAAAAAATTACTTAATATCTCACACTTTCTATTCTGTAGATGAATTCTTGACATTTCACAGTACTGTGTAAATATTTTAATAATATTAAATGGTAAACATATTAGCCTACATTGTATAAAATATTATTGTTATTAAGGTATTAATTCTGTACATATTTCATATTTGCATTTTATATGTATTGCATTTTATTGTTAAACGTAAGAATTGGACATGTTCTTCATTCTATGCTATAAAGTAAATGTAAGAATATTATGGAACGAATAAATCTATCTATCTATCTATCTATCTATCTATCTATCTATCTATCTATCTATCTATCTATCTATCTATCTATCTATCTATCTATCTATCTATCTATCTATCTATCTATCTATATATCTATCTATCTATCTATCTATCTATCTATCTATCTATCTATCTATCTATCTGTCTGTCTGTCTGTCTGTCTGTCTGTCTGTCTGTCTGTCTGTCTGTCTGTCTGTCTGTCTGTCTGTCTGTCTGTCTGTCTGTCTGTCTGTCTGTCTGTCTGTCTGTCTGTCTGTCTGTCCGTCCGTCCGTCCGTCCGTCTGTCCATCCGTCCGTCCGTCCGTCCATCTATCCATCCATCCATCCAGCCATCCATCCGTCTCTCTGTCTGTCCGTCTATCTATCTATCTATCTATCTATCTATCTATCTATCTGTCTGTCTGTCTGTCTGTCTGTCTGTCTGTCTGTCTGTCTGTCTGTCTATCTATCTATCTATCTACCCACCCACCCACCCACCCACCCACCCACCCACCCACCCACCCACCCACCCACCCACCCACCCACCCATCCATCCATCTATCTATCTATCTATCTATCTATCTATCTATCTATCTATCTATCTATCTATCTATCTATCTATCTATCTATCTATCTATCTATCTATCTATCTATCTATCTATCTATTTACTCTCCAACACATTCCTCAGCTTATGCACGCTCATTACCTCCAAATCATTAATTTCCACACTTATTTACATCTACACACATTCATGCCTGCATTCATAGACTTCTGTACAGAACTATACATTTTTTTTCCGAAATATACCCTTTTACAATCATATATTCCCTCACATACTCGTCTCAATGTAATTCACTACTGCAGCAAACAGTGGTTTTCTTCCTGCTCACAAGGAAGTAATGCCAATGTTTAAAACGTAATTTTGACGTATAATGGATAAACAATTGATTCTCACTACTTTTCCCGCCAAGAGAGCACCTCCTTCTTCTAGCTATGCCTCCGTCTTTCAGTTGCTGACTATAGTAGTCGTGACAGCAGGTTGCAACTTACACGCTTGGCCAACTTATTATGAGATATAATTATTTGGAAGTGTACGTCAGATTTACGTATCAATAGTATTAATAGAAAATTTTCTGTTAGTGCAGTTTATTCCCTTAAGTGTGTTTTATCTAACAAAGTAACACTGGATGAAAATTTACGTGGTGATCGACACTACTCTGCGGATGATAGATGAAAGTTCAGATGATGATGCTGATGATGACGCTGAAGACAATGTAGAGATTGAATAAGAAACTTGTGACAATGACAAGGATCTAAGATACAGTAGGAGAGATTGAGAAGAAAAGAAAGGGAGAAGGAAAGGAAAGGTGACGGAAAGGTGAAGGAAAGTAGAAGAGAAGAGAAGAGAAGAGAAGAGAAGAGAAGAGAAGAGAAGAGAAGAGAAGAGAAGAGAAGAGAAGAGAAGAGAAGAGAAGAGGGCACAGGGCTTAAGGGCATAAGGGCACGAGGGCTCGAGGGCACGGGGGCACGAGGGCTCGAGGGCACGGGAGCACGAGGGCACGGGGGCACGGGGGCACGAGGGCTCGGGGGCACGAGGGCACGAGGGCTCGGGGGCACGAGGGCACGGGGGCACGGGAGCACGGGGGCACGAGGGCACGGGGGCACGAGGGCAGGGGGGCACGAGGGCTCGAGGGCACGGGAGCACGGGGGCACGGGGGCACTAGGGCTCGGGGCATGAGGGCAGAGAGGAGAGGAGAGGATATTTTCATAACTCTAACCTACAATCCACAATAACCTGAAATAGCTATTGCTTCACTCCCACATGTAAAACCGACTGATCGTTCTGACATTGTTACTTGCGTTTTCGCATTGGAACTCAAGAACTGAAGATGCATAGGTTAAATAAAAAAAGTATGTAGCATGAAGAAAACCATTCAGAGGGGTAGGCCTATGTTTCATTATTATGGAAGCAAATAACTTCCAAAATGTCTGGTTATTCCTCATTGGAAATAAATTTGAAAAAATGTAATTTGAACTTCTAATTAACTTAGCAGCATTTGCTGCACAAGCCACTAGTCTACTTTAATTTCACTTTAAAAATATACAAGTACTTTTTGTTGTCTTCAAACAAATAAAATTTAGTGAAGAGGCTAACGAATTTCGAAATAAGATGCTTCATGTAAATAGAATTACTCGCATTAGTGTAAGATATGTTTTGTCAGAGATATTCCTATACTTTCAGAAATTATTGTGGTCTTTTATTAAATGAACTTTTCTGATATATTCTGCGTACAAAAGAGTAGGTATGAATTTGATGAAGGAGAATTTTACAGTTATGTCTCTGATGTATCTACTTCATAAAATCTGCATGTAATTTTTTTGTTTATTGCATAAAATATTGTCAATTCTGTTTTCAGCAGAATTGCTCATATTACCCGGGTATGTTTCGAGAAACATTGATTTTTAATTAGATCTACCGAAGTTAAGGATTCTCATATCAAATACATTATTAAGACATAAGAAATAAAATTATAATTGAATTGAAATAATAAACTAGGTCATGACGGATTCAGAAAATGTTGCAAATGACATTTTCAGTAATGTACATGGAAACAAAGATGTTCTTTGTTCGTAGGATGCGGTTACCAACCATGTTCGTGGCCATCGCAGTGACCTGCTGGCTACATCTCGTTGCTGCAGCTCCTGGACCCGACCTGCCTGAAACCAATGAAGCAGACCACGGGCACTCCACTAGCGGGTGTGACTGCATGGAGTACTGGACTTGTGTCATGAGGTAAACACGTTCACACTAATTGACAGAGAATACAGGGCAAACTTTTTATATTCCTGCATTACAGAAATGTGGTGGAACACCATAACACTGGTATAAACAAACAAACAAACAAACAAACAAACAACAAACAAACAAACAAACAAGCAAGCAAGCTTAAAATAATTAAAAAGTTAAATAAATAAATAAAATTAAAAAATAAAAAGTTAAAAAACTCATAAAAACATAAATATATAAATAAAAAATAAAAATTTAATATAAAAAAACAATAAAAAAATAAAAAAATTCAAAAAGTAAAATAGTTAAAAGATACATAAATACATAACTAATAAAAAAATAAATAAATCAAAATAAAAAATATGAAATAAAAAATTTAAAACAAAAGATATTTAAAAAAATTTAAAAGTTAAAAATACATACATAAATAAATAAAAATAAAAAAAATAAAAATAAAAAAATAAAAAATAACGAATATAAGAAAACTAAAAGTTAAAAATAAATAAATAAATAATAAAGAATAAAAATAAAAAAATGAAGTGTAAAATAAAAAAACATTAAAAAATAAAAAGTTAAGAAATACATAAATATATAAATAAATAAGTATAATAATATATAAATAAGTAAACAAATAAATGAATACATAAATAAAAATAAAACAATAAAGAATAGAAAGTTAAAAAATACCTAAATATATAAATAACTATAAAAAATAAAAAATTGAGAAAATTAAAAAAATTGAAAAAGTTAAAAAATGCATAAATACATAAATAAATAAAAAATAAAACAAATATAAAATGAAAAAAATAAAAGATAAACAATATGAGATAAAAATATAAAAATTAAAAATATAAAAAATTCATTAATAAATAAACAAATAAATAAAGAAAAAATAAAAAAATAAAAAATATGAAGTAAAAAATAAAAAAATAAAAAGTTAAAAAATTCATAAGTAAATAAATAAATAAAAATAAACAAAATTAAAAAACTTAAAAAGTTAAAAAATACATAAATAAATGAAAAATAAAAAATATTAAATAAAAAATAAAAGATAAAAAAATAAAAAATTTCAAAATTAAGAATTAAAAAATACAATAATACATAAATAAATATATAAATTATTAAAAAATAAAAAAAATAATAAAAATAAAAAATACAAAATAAAAATAATTTAAAAAACTAAAAAGTTAAAGAACACATAAATGAATAAATAAATAAATAAACAAATAAATAAATAAATAATATAAAAGTTAAAAATAAACAAATTTTAAATTAAAAAAATTCATAAATCATAAATAAATAAATAAAGTAAATCCATACAAAATAAATAAATGTAACATAAAAGAAATAACAGAATTGAAAAGTTAAAAAAGTAAATAAATAAATAAATAAATAATAAGTAAATAAATAAATAAAGTAAATCAATAAAAATAAAAATATACAACAAAAAAATAAAAAAATAAAAGAATTGGAAAGTTGAAAAATAAATAAATATATATTAAAAATAAATAAATAAAAAAACATAAAAAGAATTAAAAAATTAAAGAGTTAAAAAGTACATAGGCCCTAAATAAATAAATAAAATATAAAATAAAAATTAAAAAATTAATAAGTTAAAAATACAAATAAATAAACAAATAAATAAATAAGTAAATAAAAAATAATATAAGATTAAAAATTTTAAGAAATAAATAAATAAATAAATAAATAAAAAGTAAAGAAATGAAAAAAATAAAAAGTTAAAAAATACATAAATAAATAAATGAATAATAAAAAACATAAAACTGAACAAAATTAAAAATTAAAGAAACACATAAATAAATAAAGAAATAAATAAATAAGTGAATAAAAAATAAAGAGTTAAAAAAATTAAATAGTTAAAAAATACATAAATAAATTAAAGATAAATAAATAAATAAAATAAAAATAAACAAATAAAATACTACAATAGACTATGTTATTCTTGGTTTCTTACCCCTTGCAGCGGTGGGAATCCGTATAGCTACTGTGGACTCTCGGAATCCAATGTTTGCTGCTTTGTACCGCAAGGAGCTAAACCAGTAGGACTCTTCCCTCCGGCTACTGGGCATAGACCTAATAAAGGAAGGTGTGGAAAGAAGGGAATTGATTCTGGAAGGGATGGAATCGCAGAACCTTCGGAATGGCCCTGGCATGTAAGTCAAAACCTAAATTATTTTATCACTTACGTATTTATAGAGTACACAACGCAAGGAAAAAAAAAACCTTTCTATTATAGCATTACCTTCTTAACTCAGTCCAGTCATCCAGCTTTTTCATTCTTCGCCAGTGGCGGCTCGTAATAAAATATTATATGTGTTCACAATTTTGTGTTCCAAAATCGAAGAGAATTTGAAATCGTACGTTTAGCCTAATATAAAGTGTCATGATTCCAATGTTTCACTATCGAAAAAAACCGTATATAAATTCAAAAGAACATATAATATAATAATAATAATAATAATAATAATAATAATAATAATAATAATAATAATAATAATGAAATCAACTCTTTTTATTTCCAATTTTTCCTGGTAAGCCAGTTTACCCAGTTCTTTACTGTTCAAAATTACTTAAACAGAGTTCGTTGTTTACGTTTGTTAAAAATTAATACATACCACAATGTCATTATTTACAAAAACGTGTGTTCAGTAATATATTTTGATTCACAACACACTGATACACTATAGCCTATACCAGTACTGTAATCCCATTCGCATAGATTGATTACTATGAATACATGCCAGTAAATATTATTCTTAAATATTATACACCACCATACAGATATTTAAATTCATACCACCATCACACTCAGCCAGCACGTGTTTCAAAGCCAAACTGTATTATGCTGACACTGAAGTATAGTAATTCACAAACTAGACTCTCGTAGCAGCACTGTACACACATCCACATAAAGTAAACGTTCCGACAGTGACATGCTGACACCTACAGGCTAGAATACAGACTATTAAATTTCCTCCTCGAGATATAGCACGTGAACGATAGCATCGATGCACCTGACATCTGTAGGATAGATTCACTGTTCACGAGTCATGAGCGGCCAGCGAAAGACAATTTTCTCCGCGCATGCGTGAAATTCCTGTAACCTTCTTGAAAAGAGCACGGCTTGTACGTGAACGGATGTTGCCAAGTTTACATAAGAAGTTTATGCAAGATGCGGGAAGTTTAAAATACTCGATTCTGATATTATACATCCCCACTACGTCAATACGGTATTAAATAATAAAACTAGTCGTGCATTAATGGAAACGAGGTGTTCACGTGCTCTTGTGCTGTTATTGACGCACCGCCACTGTTCTTCGCCCTCTCCCCTCATTACTGCAAAGGAAAGTGGCAACATTTTAGGAGAGAGACGATTTCACTAATCTTATCATTGTAGATGAATCACTTTAAATAAAATATTTACTTCGGAAAACGTATTATCTGTCTTTCAAGTGTTAAATTTTATATTACCTTGTTAACATGTTTCGGCCTGCTATTGGCCATCTTCAGAACTGGTCTTGGCGCCTTATGTTTTGTTTCTTGTGGGGATAAAAAACATCTCAACACACAAACAACACAAACAAACAAATACAACCATACAGGCGTATACAAACTCAAGTGTAACACCTGCATCAACTTCTACATAGGACAGATAGTTCTTATACTTGTTCAAGTTTACCTAAGTGCAGTTGATATCACATTCCATATATTTTAAAAACTTCTCATACACCGGCATATGAGGGGCTCACAACCAGAGTGGACCAAGTTCACCAGTGATCAGTTTGTGGATTAATACAATCTCGGATGAAGAAAACTTAGATTTATTTAATTGCCATAACAAACAAAGTCCATAATTCATTTGTTACTCCACAGAGGGCAGCATTTCCTATGGAAGGTGAAGGTTGCTAAGCGTGAGCCAGGAACTTTAAGACTCAATATCTCAGAACTATTCCAGATGGACTTGGTCCACTCTGGTTGTGAAGCCCTCAAATATTAATTTTACTTTCAAATCCATTTTCCCGTAAGTTTATTTTTCTTCACTCAACACAAACTTTTTTATGCCAAATATTAATCGATATGGATGAAATTTTTACTGCAAGTATTTATAAGGTAGCTGCATGTTTCTATGCATTTATTTTGTGAGAAATGCTGCTTAAAATAAACTAGCAGCATTTCTCACAAAATAAATGCATAGAAACATGCAGCTACCTTATAAATACTTGCAGTAAAAATTTCATCCAGATCGATTAATATTTGGCATAAGAAAGTTGGTGTTGAATCAACAAAAATGAACACAGAAAAATAGATTTTAAAATAAAATGAATATTTATGTAAATTAATATTCTCCTCCGCTACATCCATCTAGTAACTTCAGGGAGCCAACAAAAAGTTACTAGATTTGTAATCAGAAATTTTAAAAAAGAATTCTTCGATGAAAAACAATTTTGGCCCCCTTCCAGCCTTAATTAAAAAAGTGTAAACATAAGAGTATTTGTAATCAGAATTGAGCTGAATCCATTTGGGGTATGAAAATATAAATTCTGAATAAGTGAAATAGATAAAAAAATTGGGAAAAATGTTCATGATTTTCAGTGGAGTCTTACCTTAATGTAACTTATAATTTATTTCTTCGGTAAGTATCTGTGTTGAATTTCATTGTAATGTCTAACGAGACTTTTTCTCTCCACTGAATAATTATCATTGTCGTTATTATAATCATGTCTTCGTCGCTATCATCATCATCGTCATCATCATCATCATCATCATCTACAATAAATATTCTGTCTTTAATTAAAATCTTTAACAGAGCATTGTTTTAAATTGTTGCACTTAAATTTACGTCTTCACTTATGCATAACGGCACTCCAGTGACTTTTCTGTTCATAGGCTGCGGTACTGGAGAAACCAGATGACCTGTATGTGTGTGGTGCCTCCTTATTGGACGAAAGCTGGGTTCTTACTGCAGCGCATTGCGTAGATGATTAGTAAGTCATACAACTCGTCATAAATTTTTGCTTTTAAGTGACATCAGTTCCAAAGACATTTTTACCCAGTGATGCCACATTTTAACTAGCTCGATCACCTGTAGAATCACGAGTACTTTATTTACTTAATAGTAATTTAGCAGATCACTTCTTGGAGAAGCTAATTTGTTAATTGTACAGTTTTATAAATGAATATACAGGGTGTAAGGAGTATAAGTGTCATTATTTTAACTGATGATTATTCATGCCCTAAGGAATAAAAATGTCCTTACAATTTTTTTTCATTGCAATATTTAACTAGTTATTAAAGGTTACAATATTAGATGTTTTGCAACGTTGCTGGATGGGAGGAGAGGGTTTACAAGTACACAGTACAGCTCAAGCGGGTACAGACATACCGGTACAAAACAGATGCTCTGTTCTAATGCAGGGGCGGACCATGACAATACTGTTGTTTACATAAAATGAGCAGCAAATACAAACTTTCAATCTCATTAATAGAACATTATGGTAAATTTACATTTGATGTAACAATATTGCTCCATTTTTAATTTTATGTCTAAAAAATAAATAATAATGGTTTTCTGCACAAAATTACACGAACTTTTCTTGTAATACAAAATTTTAATCTCTCCCGCTTCAGTGAAGCAGGATCATTTTTAAATAAATTTCTGGTTGTGTGATTTTCGAAACGGGGTAAGAGACTTCTAGTTTCTAATAATCGTTGAGAAAGTGCTGCAAAAGTTCGCCGATTAGGTAACCTTCTTTGAGGAAAACGTTGACGGTATATCTTTCTTGCCTCACTTGAATTACGACGACTTTCTCCATAAATTAATAACATAAGATATTTCTAAACTGTGAATGACATTGTAAGTTGTTTATCGAATACCCTGTACTGAACTGTCATCCGCTCGGCAATAGAGCTATGGACAGGGAGCTTGAACTCAGCTGACTCGTACTTACGTCTGTGCAGAGTACTGCCTGCTGAACGTTGCCACGTCTCTCACGCCAGAATATTAACAAATTTAAGCATGCATTTTTATTTAATATCACGAAAACGTAATATAACACACATATTTATTTAGAGTAATATTAACTCTTTGCTAGATATATCTACTGATGAAATTGTTTTCGTAATTTGACTAACGATATGAACAGTATAACGCAAATAAAATAAGAAAATAAATATTTCTTTCTGGGGAAACTATCAAGTTTTGACCCTATGTTGTATAGATATTTTTATCCTGTACACCGTCCCCGACGATTGTGAAAAGGACGACACTTATACCCTTTACACCCTGTATAATTCAGTTAAAGGAAGGGGTGCTAAAAAGGAAAGGAAAAAGAAAGAAGAAAACACGTAACTACTTTATATGAAAATATTATTTTTAATACATTAACAAAGTAATTAATTGTGTGATTGTAACCAAATGGTAACTATCCTTTTCTGGATTTTCTCTCTCTAACAGCCATATCAAATTCAAGAAGAGATTAGTGAACTAAAGTTACAGCTTGTCCCTTCTTGATTGTCTTGCCGCTCTCCACCAGAAGTCCATTTAAGTATTCAATAATTTCTTTCATGTATTCTGTCTAATGTCCAAGATTCTGCCCCATACAACGTAACACTTTGTACCTTTGACTTACAGATTAGGTGTGTTCCTACTCCAAGGAATCGAGTTCAACATGCCAGTTAACCCTTAAATTGGCAATATATCCTATAGGATACAACAGGTTAATAGGCTATATGCCATAATTTTAATAGAACAATAGAAAAAAAATTGGTAGGTAAATTAAAATTTCACAATACTATAATATTGCACAACACATAATAGTACATTATGCAACGAGCCTATAATAATAGTAATTAAGACGCGAGTATGTTTGTTTATGAAACGAGCGCAAACGAGTTTCATAATTTTCATACGAGCGTTTTAATTACCATTATAGGCAAGTTTCATACGACTTTTTATCCTCGACCATATTTCTAACTTGAAATTATTCAGAAGTATTCATTTTATTTGTATCTGACAGAAGATCGGAAGTGACCTTGTTCATAGCTCTTAAATTGTTAGATGTGCGCAGACGCGAAAGTATTGATTTTTTCCGAGGAACAATAATGTCATTGACCTTGATGTAATGTAACATGAACTAATTTTGATATAACCTGGAAATTGATTTAGAATTGAAAAACGAGATGACAAATTAAATGTATTTGAATATTATTTACAATTAACGCTAATTATGATAGTAACGGCGGCCTGGTAGCTCAGTTGGTAGAGCAGCTGGCTACGGACTGGAAGGTCCGGGGTTCGATACCAGGTGGTGACAGGAATTTTTCTCGTTGCCAAACTTTCAGAACGGCCCCGAGGTTCACTCAGCCTCCTATAAAATTGAGTACCGGGTCTTTCCCGGGGATAAAAGGCGGTCAGAGCGTGGTGCCGACCACACCATCTCATTCTAGTGCCGAGGTCATGGAAAGCATGGGGCTCTACCTCCATGCCCCCCAAGTGCCTTCATGGCATGTTACGGGGATACCTTTATCTTTTTTTATTATAGTAACAGAACATAACCTTCTGCGACAGTATTGGATTTCCAGCCTCCGTGACGTTTCTATCGTTGTCTTTCGATTGCATATCCGAGAATAATCGAAAACCTGAACTTTAATGAATAGGTGTACTTTAATGACATGCATTAAAAGACTGCTACCAGGTGTATAATTACTACATTTCGGCATGGTCGAGAATAAATATGTACATTGCGATAGTTGTTTTCTTTACAGTCCGACACGGTTTAATAAACTAGTGTGAGAAATGAAGCTTTGCCAATTTAAGGGTTAAATTTATATATTTTCTCACCATTTGTGAGCTGCCACAAGGAACAAAGAGTACTTAACCCTAGAAATTTTTACAAGTTCATGAAAAACCATTAATTTTGTTTTAACAATGAAATTCTTACAAGTACATAGCTGCAAATAATTATTAATAAATACTTATTCTATTTCCAACTTCAGCTGCACTCTTCTCATCAACTACTAAAATTGACCGCAAATATTTCAATTTATTGACCATTTTAATTTCTTCTTTTCATCTCCCATCTTCAAGGCTAGGTATTAGGTTTTCAGCCCTCATTTTGTATCCTCTTCCACTAGTTTCCTCATCATGTACGATGCATCTGCAATGTCTTGAGTAGTCATAACCTGATTATTTTTCTAGTGTATCGACCAGAGGAGAAGCACTTAAGGTCAGGCTGGGAGAACACGACGTGACGTCGACGACGGAGACATTGCGCCACGAGGAGTACGATGTGGCTGGTGTTGTGCTCTATCCAGGGTTCGACAACACGACACTTGCCCACGATATCGCCCTGATTCGTTTGCGGCATCCGGCGAAGCAGCGTCCCAACATAGATGTCGTGTGCTTGCCTAAACAAGGCTCCAAGTTTCCTGACACGACTGACAGCCAGTCTCACACACGATGCGTCATCACTGGCTGGGGCAGGCGTTCTGAAAGTAAGCTGAAGAAACAGTTTGTGTGTAATATGTAGAAGCATCACTTAGGAACAAGACTATGTTTGGTTTTATTATTGTAATTGTATTTCTGGTGGTGTGGAAGAGAAGGCCTGATGGTCTTAACTACGCCAGAATAAATAAATAAATGAGTGAGTGAATAAGTAAATAAGTGAGTAAGCTAGTGAGTGAGTATGTGAATAAGTGAGTGAGTGAATGAGTAAGTGAATAAGTAACTGAGTGATTGAATAAGTTAGTGAGTGAATGAGTGAATAAGTGAGTAAGTGAATAAGTGAATCAGTGAGTAAATAAGTGAGTAAGTGAATAAATAAGTGGGTAAGTGAATGAATAAGTGAGTGAGTGAATAAGTGAGTGAGTGAATAAGTGAGTGAGTGAATAAATGAGTAAGTGAATAAGTAAATGAGTAAATGAATGAGTGAGTGAATGAGTGAGTAAGTGAATAAGTGAGTGAGTGAGTGAATGATTGAGTGAATAAGTGAGTAAGTGGATAAGTAAGTGAGTGAGTGAATAAGTAAGTCAGTGAGTGAATAAGTAAGTAAGTGAGTGAGTGAATAAGTGAGTGAGTGAATAAGTAAGTGAATGAATAACTGAGTGAGTGAATAAGTAAGTGAGTAAGTGAATGATTGAGTGAGTGAATAAGTAAGAGAGTAAGTGAATAGGGGAGAGTCGGGTAGTATCGGACAGTGCGTTTCTTTCATCTACCACCATATGGTAGTACCTGAATGACATGGTTACGTTTCTCTATGCGACATCACAGAAACGTAACCACGTCAATCAGGTACTATCATCATGTGGTAGATGAAAGAAACTCACTGTCCGATATTACCCGATGTCCGATACTACCCGACTCTCCCCTAAGTAAGCGAATGAGTGAATAAGTAAGCGAATGATTGAGTGAGTAAATAAGTGAGTGAGTGAATAAGTAAGTGAATGAGTGAATAAGTAAGTGAATGACTGAGTGAATAAGTGAGTGAGTGAATAAGTAAGCGAATGAGTGAATAAGTAAGTGAATTATTAAGTGAGTGAATAAGTGAGTAAATCAGTAAGTGAATAAGTGAGTAAATAAATGAGTGAGTGAATAAGTGAGTGAATGAGTGAGTGAATTATTAAATGAGTAAGTGAATGAGTGAAAAGGTACAGTAAGTGAATAAATGAGTATGTGAATAAGTGAGTGAGTGAATAAATAAATGAGTAAGTGGATAGGTAAGTGAGTAAGTGAATAAGTAAGTAAGTCAATACATTCCTTTGAAGTTTTAGAAGATTCATTAATAAGCTTCAGTAGAGCTCAAAATATTCAGAGTCAACTTTTCTTTTGATAAGTAAAATGATGTTGAATTACTCAGTCATTACATAGAACTCCAATGAAGTTCATGCATTTTGTGTTTCAGCGTCTGAACATTCTGTCGTGTTGAAGGAGGTGACAGTTCCTTTGTGGCAAAACAAGGATTGCGAGAGAGCGTTACGACAACAATTCGGCAGTAGCTATTCCCTGCCAGAGACCTCCATCTGCGCAGGAGCTGAAGGAAGAGATGCATGCGATGTACGTCACACTTTCATGTTTTCAGTATCCATAATATAGACTACTGTTGACAGGGTGGCGAGAGCTTATGGCTCCCACCTGTACATACAATCGACATTAATGACAGTAAAGATGTTACTTCTACGTGTTCACCATCTTTACATAATAGGAAATGCCCAGTGTATTCATTTCTGTTAATCCTAAGGCTTCAATACGGCCGGAAGGGTTAGAAAATTGAAAAAAACAAATAAAGACCCCACCGAGAATCGAACCCGCGACCTTTCGGCTTGCAGCATTAAGGCTCATTCACAATGAAAATTAAACATAACGTAAGCGTTAACTTAAGAATTTAAACGTTACGGTAAAATCAAGAACATTCACGATGGGAACATAAACATATTCAATTCAATTCAATTTATTTGGCCATTAGACATACAGTTTTAGGCTTCGTCAGAATACATTGAAAAGCATATAAATACATTAAAAAACACTAATAACAGAAATAGTAAAATTTAAGTAATACAATGAAAACATGAAATAATTTGAAACTTTTAAATTGAAGAAACCTAACTAAATTGCAATTAAACTTATTTATTAAAATACAATTTCATACAAATTTGTGTTGAAAAACTCAGCAACAGAATAAAAAGGATTATTTAATAACCAATTGTAAAATCTAGTTTGAAGCTATTGATTGGTAATTTATAATATTGACTTGGGAGCTTATTATATAATTTCATCCCCATAATTGAAAAGTTTGTGTTGCTCTTGTGTAATGTACAATATGGAATATTAATTTGTTCACTATTTCTAATTTCACGATCATGTATATTGGCCACTAATGAGTAATTGTCGATATTTTGTCGAGTGTAAAGTACAAGATCATATATATATACAAATTTATGATTGTTAAAATCCGTGATTGTCTGAAAAGTGGCCGACAATGTTCCAGATAGTTTGATTTACATAGAATTCTAATGGCCTTCTTTTGTAAAATCAAGACGCTTCCAATTTTGGTTCCATTTCCCCAGAAAATTAGGGCATATCAAATTATCGACCGCAAAGATGCTTGGTAACCATGGAAACATAACAACGACGCCATTTCCTCATATTCTGTCGTATACTTCAGCGCTCCACGATTGTGTTCTGTTTGCAAATCACGTAAGCATAAGCATGAAAGTTTGGATGGAGTTAAGGCCCATTAACAATGAAAATTAAACATAAACATAACGTAAGCATAAAACCTTGTGTCCATGTTATTTAATGAAAGCATTCACAATGAATTACATAAGCATAAACTTAATCTTAATCATAAGACGTTAACATGAAAGTTTGCAAACTCCAAACTTTCATGCTTATGTTTATGCGATTTGGAAACAGTACACAAGCGGAAAGCGTGTTTTCACTTTTTGTTTAACATCTCATGGGCTTTGCCTACAGGCAATATTTTGATCTATTGGCCGTGATGGTAGCTAGGCGAGCAACATGGAATCATATGACGAAAAGTTGATTATTTTACATCTCCGTTTCTTTGATTTCAAGTATTGAAAGCCATATACTGATGCCATTGTAGTTATTAGAAATATAAATTGAATAGCTACATCGTCAGTCATTGTGCAATTCTCCATTTTTATGTAATAGATTCTGTAGTTTTGTTGATTCGGTATGTTTGTTTCCACACACGTGTTATGTTTACGTTATGTTTAATTTTCATTGTGAATGGGCCTTGGCTACTTAAGTTTGTGGCATATGTTTATGTGCTTATGTTAATGTTTACGTTATGTTTAATTTTCATTGTGAATGGGCCTTGGCTACTTAAGTTTGTGGCATATGTTTATGTGCTTATGTTAGTGTTTACGTTATGTTTAATTTTCATTGTGAATGGGCCTTGGCTACTTAAGTTTGTGGCATATGTTTATGTGCTTATGTTAATGTTTACGTTATGTTTAATTTTCATTGTGAATGGGCCTTGGCTACTTAAGTTTGTGGCATATGTTTATGTGCTTATGTTAGTGTTTACGTTATGTTTAATTTTCATTGTGAATGGGCCTTGGCTACTTAAGTTTGTGGCATATGTTTATGTGCTTATGTTAGTGTTTACGTTATGTTTAATTTTCATTGTGAATGGGCCTTGGCTACTTAAGTTTGTGGCATATGTTTATGTGCTTATGTTAATGTTTACGTTATGTTTAATTTTCATTGTGAATGGGCCTTGGCTACTTAAGTTTGTGGCATATGTTTATGTGCTTATGTTAATGTTTACGTTATGTTTAATTTTCATTGTGAATGGGCCTTGGCTACTTAAGTTTGTGGCATATGTTTATGTGCTTATGTTAGTGTTTACGTTATGTTTAATTTTCATTGTGAATGGGCCTTGGCTACTTAAGTTTGTGGCATATGTTTATGTGCTTATGTTAATGTTTACGTTATGTTTAATTTTCATTGTAAATGGGCCTTGGCTACTTAAGTTTGTGGCATATGTTTATGTGCTTATGTTAATGTTTACGTTATGTTTAATTTTCATTGTGAATGGGCCTTGGCTACTTAAGTTTGTGGCATATGTTTATGTGCTTATGTTAATGTTTACGTTATGTTTAATTTTCATTGTGAATGGGCCTTGGCTACTTAAGTTTGTGGCATATGTTTATGTGCTTATGTTAATGTTTACGTTATGTTTAATTTTCATTGTGAATGGGCCTTGGCTACTTAAGTTTGTGGCATATGTTTATGTGCTTATGTTAATGTTTACGTTATGTTTAATTTTCATTGTGAATGGGCCTTGGCTACTTAAGTTTGTGGCATATGTTTATGTGCTTATGTTAATGTTTACGTTATGTTTAATTTTCATTGTGAATGGGTCTTTACGCCTTAACCGTGACGCTACCGCACGCTTTTTATTAAATTTCTACCTTGTTCATCACTGTCATCACCAAATTATTGTGATCATTGTAATCAATTGAGGTAACTTTTCACCAGTCAGGGTAATTTTGTATCATTATATAAATTTATCTTTTTCGTAATTAATATCGTATGTGTTCACAAATTTTTGTATAAAATATAAAAATTTTCTGTTTTGAGAAATAAATGTTTTAAGACCCTCAGACAGAGCGGAGTCATTGAGACGGTATCGTCTCGGACTCCCATTCGGGAGATCCGAGTTCAAATCCCGAAGCCGTGCAGTCTAAGTTTGGGCTTTTCATGGTTTCTCTCACTTGGAAGGGTGAATATCAGATTGGAATTAACTTCCTATCTACCCCGAACGTCCCGTGTCACTTGTCTAAATAAGTGTTCGTATTGTCTTTAGGAGGTGGTCCTTGCGTCGAGCTGATCCCTCACCTGGGAAGTCTCTCCTTTGTCCATGTCTCATGTATGATTTACAAAATTATCCCTCCCCTACGAGCTCTGGCTTGTATGACCCAGAAATGAGGTTAAGACGAAATTTGAGAATGATAAAACATTACCCTGATACGAGAAAAGTTACCCACATTGGCTGTATCGTATAGGAGTAGCAGAGGGACTCTTTCTCCCAGACTACGCTAGGCTATGTATTCTAATCACTCTCGTCTGGTTACCAGGTTACGTTTTAATTTTGAATAACGTTTCATCTAGACACAAAATATAAGTAATACTGGCGCATAACATTGTTAATTGCCAATAATTCAGTACCTGTAAAGCGTAGATAACATAAATCTTAGTGTAAATTAGTGAGTAAATAACGAACTTTCTATCTATATGATTAATTTTATTCCATAATGAATATCTTACACATCATTACATAATTAGCCTACTGTAAACCAGTGGCGATTCTTCCGTGGAACAGAAGGAACAGGCTGATCCCTTCCTCCCTGCCCCTTAACTGAGATTGTGAGATATGCTTCATTCTAATGGACAGGCCTACTTGCAGTTTTCGAAAAGCGAAAACAGCTATCGTTAGCAGGCTTATTGCAGTGAAGTGAAAACGAGTCGAGCCCTTCTCGTCTGCTGGGCGTGATGATGTGAGTGGGAGTCGCAAGCAATGTTTTCTCCGAAGCACGAGCGGACACGAACTTACCCGAGTATCGCTGGAAGCTGTAGAGTTACCTCTTCCCTCGCGGAGTATTGAGAAGTATGGAATATACTGTTTCATCAAGCTAGTTTATATAGTGATAATTTGGAAAACAATTAAGTTCGAAGAGTTTCTCGTGTGACATAATATTGTGTGTGAAATTATACAAGAGTTCCAAAAAAATCCGTACGATTTACGCATTAGCGGCTGAGTTAAATCTGACGAATTAGTGGCAATGGAACAGGTGGCTCCTGCCTGTTCCAACTTCAACGAGAGAGTGCGAGCGCCCTGATGCGAACCAAGACAGCGAGTGTTGTGTTATCGATCAGCTGAAGTCGAGAGCGTTTAGTTCGATCAATTTTGTTGAGAAAAGCGCGGTTATTTTGAATGGCAAACCTACTCCTCTCCTTACAGAACTTAAAACTAAAACAAAATCTTATACAAGACATTTTCAAAATAGTTACTGTAATTCTGTGAAACGGTTAACTGGGTGCTCGTCAAGCGGTAAATTGTAGGTTTAATTTAGGTTTATTATTTTTAGTTAACGGTGTTACATATTTAGGTCTAATAATAATGATAATGTAATATTATTAATTTGTTTTATATTTACATATTCTTTTTCTAATTAAGTTGTAAATGAAGTAAAAAAAGAATTGGTAATGTTGCTAAATCATAATACAGTTTATTATTATTATTATTATTATTATTATTATTATTATTATGTGTTTCTGACCTGTTCCCGATCGAGAAATAGCACTGCACGCCACTGCTGTAAACATGCAAAAAGTTACACTCTTTCCCCATTTACCCTAATACAAACCCTAGTAATGCCGCATTTCGATTATTGTGACGTTTTGTTAAGTGACCTAAGTTCTGAACTGTCAGTCAAGTTACAGCGAGTTCAGAATATGTGCGTCAGATACGTATGCAACATCCGACGATACGATCACATATCACCGTCCTTCGCAAGTCTCTCGTGGCTCCGACTTAAAGAACGTAGAACTTTACACTCTTTGTCATTGCTCTTTCGAATTCTGCACACCTCAACACCAAATTACCTTTCGTCTCGTTTCTCTTATCTATACTCTAACCACGACGTAAATACCAGATCACTTATCTGTGGCGCGTTAAGTATACCTCTTCATAGAACATCTCGTTATTCATCATCTTTTACAGTATCCACCTCGCGTCAATGGAATTCCCTGTCACAAAGTATTAGGGGCTGCAAGACAACAAACACCTTTAAGAACAGCTTAAAAGATAACCTTATTAGCATTTCACTCCAATCATACTGATTTAAAATATTACTGACTACACTGTTGCTTTTTTCTTTAGACATCATCCTGATTGTGCTGTATTTTCAAAATTGTCTCATAATAATCTCTTTCTATTATCTAACATTATTTGAAATATATTAACATTCTATGTATTTTAGCTTAATTCTGCTACATAGTTTGTATTTCAGTGTTTAATTAATAGTTCATAGTATTTAGTTGTTTAATTCGTAAATAACTCTTGTATACATGTAGCTCTCATCTAAATCAAATTGTTGAATTCTTTGTAAGTTCATACATATGTATGTATACTTTTTGCTGGTTGAGTGGAAGAGAAGGCCTTACGGCCGTAACTCTGCCAGCTAAACTAAATTATTATTATTATTATTATTATTATTATTATTATTATTATTATTATTATTATTTACAATTGCTAGCCACACCCAAAGTAAGCCTACAAGAGCTTGGTGCAATATAGTAAAGAGAAGCTCTTTTACTTCATATATATATATATTTTTTTTAATGTACCGAAGTACATATGATATTTCCATGCAGATATTCTGCGTCATCATACGATGAAAGAGTAATGGAACGGAGAAAAATTCTCTCCGGCGCCGGGATTTGAACCTGGGTTTTCAGCTCTACGTGCTGATGCTTTATCCATTAAGCCACACCGGATATAACCCCGACGCGGTTAGAATCGTCTCATGTACTTCGGTACATTAAAAAAATATATATATATGATATGCGTAAATCACTTCGTGATTTAAGACTGCGCTTATTCCGTCGGATCCCGGCCAACTAGTCACTCATATCGAGTGCACCTCAGCACATGTGTGGACTTCGGTCCTGCGTTCATAGACATCTATGACGTAGTGCAGAGGGCGGCCACTAGAGGGAACCCAAGAGTTGGAGCTTAATCTGAGACGATTCTAACCGCGTCGGGGTTGTATCCGGTGTGGCTTAGTGGATAAAGCATCAGCACGTAGAGCTGAAAACCCAGGTTCAAATCCCGGCGCCGGAGAGAATTTTTCTCCGTTCCATTACTCTTTCATCTTTTACTTCAGATTACAATACCTACTTTTATTTTTACAATACTTACTCTGTATGTCTATAGTATACTATACTACTATACTATAATACTATCGCTTGAATCTTTTGAATTATAGTTCAAGGAAATTACAAAGCTAAATACCAGTGGTGATGTGATAAACAATTTAGTTGTTACGGAACTTGTAACACTCATAATGTGAAATTACGTTATTGTATTAACAGCGTACCTTTATCGTGTTGTAAAAATGAACTCTTTCTTTGTTCCAGGGTGATGGCGGAGGACCTCTAGTGTGTGAACAAGAAGGCCAGTGGTATCAGATTGGAGTGGTCAGCTTTGGTATCGGTTGCGGTCGTCGCAATACCCCAGGAGTGTACACAAGGGTGTCTTTGTATGAACAGTGGATCACAGATACCGTTCTTCGCCACAAGAACAGGCAGTGAAGTTGAAAAGTTAAACATAGTGCTACGGAAAATTACCTGCGAGGCTGGTCCTTGCTGCGAATAAAGTGAGTACCCTGAACCTTAATTGGTATAGTTCACTTTAAAGAACACTGTTAAGGAATCATGAACTGTTTACCGAAACAGCAAAGAACGATTACACAAATTGAAGGAACAGGAACTTTCAACTGTGAATTACGAGTGTTAATAAAGAATGAATTTGGTTCGTTTTTGTGTAAATATACTGTGAAACAAGTGAAAATTTATTCAAGAATATATTTCTGCAACAAAAGTTTTGTAAAAATAAATGATAAGGGGATGCATTCTCATATATAGGCCTATGTTCCTTTCTGTTTCTTTTGTAAAATGTTGAATTCCCAAAAATAAAACTATATAACATCTACAATATTATTAAATGTGTGAAGTAGAGGTTCTTTAATTTTACATTAGACCATTTTGTTTATATGACGTCATTCCATTTACGGCCAATGGAATGTAATGAAATTTTCAATTCCAACCAATCACAGTCATACATCGCGATAATATCTGCAGCTCGATTTATCACTATCGATTTATCGTATGGTCGTTCTTTTGTTTAGTCGGTGTCGCCAACTGTTTCCACGTAAATCGATGAGCATGAATCCACTGTACCAAATAAAGTGCGAAATCCTACTTCCACATCTACATCTTCTAATTCCATGTCCATTGTGTCTAAAGAAAATGACATTCCTTCTTATTGTTCATTTAATTAATGTACTAATCAGGCTATTCGTAAAAAATGTTTGAATTAAATTATGATTTCAGCAGGTAATGAAACTGTATTTCTGTTATAATAACAGAAAAGCGCAGTACATGTAATTAACATTTTTAAACCTGTATTTCGCGTTTGTTATTGGCATTACTGAATAACATTCAATTTGTTTATTGCAGTAATCGTTATTCTTCTATTTCGACTTCACAATATCTGAATAGGTTAAGTATTCATAAATATACAATTATTAACATTTTGTGAGCGTATTTTAGGGATATATTATTTACCTTTTTATTTTATTCACGAAATAGTCCCAATAAATGTCACTCGAGGTCTAAAATTTTCCAGATAAATCTCAGACCTCTTGTGACATTACTATAGACTATTTTCCCGTATAAAAATTCGTTCAGTTTCAATCATTGTCGAAATAATCTTGTCGCACCTGATTCGCAATTGTTTCTGGTTAGTACGGTAAAGGCAGTGACAGATCATCCTCACTGAAACCTTATGTACAAATTAACAAAGAACCACATAATACATACTAGGTTCAAAAAGTTCCCGGAATTTGCTAGCATCATAGAAACAACGTACCTTAAACACTATTCTACAGCATTCCCTTCAAAATAGTTGCCTTCCGCAACAACACACTTTTGCCAACGCGTGTAGAGTTCCTGGAAGCCATTTTGTGAAACCCGTCTTAGTGCTCTCGTCGCGTTTGCGATAACCTCTTCAGCATTGAATCTCCGTCCTTTCAGATGACTTTTCAGACGGGGAAACAGAAAGTAATCAGGTGGTGAGAGATCAGGAGAGTATGGTGGGTGATCCAAAGCAGTTATGTTGTGCCTGGCAAGAAAATTCTTTACAATAATTGCGCGATGAGCAGGTGCATTGTCATGCATAAGGAACCAGTTGTTTTCTACCCACTTTTCTGGACGTTTCCTTCTCACTGCGTCCCAGAGGCGACGGAGGGTTTCTACGTACAATTCTTTCGTTACAGTACGACCTTCTGGAATGAACTCATGGTGCATGAGACCCTGAGAGTCGAAGAAAACTTCCAACATAACTTTGCTTTAAGTGTGCTTAAATGCGACAGGCTCATGTCAGTAGATTTACTGGCATGTGAAAGAACTCCTGCGGGACAAAATTCCGGCACATCCGGCGATGCTGATATAACCTCTGCAGTTGCGAGCGTCGTTAAATAAAACATAACATTTAAAATAACTTTGCCTTTGGAAGTGTCCCTAGGAAATTTTTGCTTCCGAGGAGATGTTTTCGATTTCCACTCAGATGACTGTCGTTTAGGGACTGGGTCGTACAAGTAGCACCAGTTTCATTTTGTTTAAGAAATCACCATCTTCATCAGCCATACTGATCATGTCCCCAGCAAAACACAGAACTTGATGTTTGTACTTTGCTCTGTGGACATAATTACAAAATGCGACGAACAAACAAAACACTATGATAAACAATTGCCTACAACTCAAAACCAATAATTGCCATTATCAGCAAACTTTAAGGAAATGACATCATGAATGTTACCAACAAAACAAATGTATAATATCCCTTGTTATATATTAATACGAAAAATGGTAGTAAAATTCCGGGAACTTTTTGAACCTAGTATATATCACTATCAATTTGTCGCACGGTCGTTCTTTTGTTTAGTCAGTGTCGCCAACTGTTTCCACGTAAATCGATGAGCATGAATCCTTTGTATTATACTTGTTTTTTTTTTAAAGATGGGACATGACAGGAGCGTTGCGATCGGAAAAACAATTGAATGTCACATAGCGTGGTAGGTCTGTTGCTATGGTAACGACGGTTGAGTTGCCAAACTTCCGTTCCCAAGTGGCGAGTGCATAATAGCTCTCTTGGCAACATTTATTGTGCACACAATGTTAATATTAGAACGTTTCGTCTTTGATTCTCTGTCGATTTTTGTATTGTTTTTTTTACCTTCGTGTCAATTGTCAATTAATGTTTTAACGTCAGCCATCTTAACGTCAATTGCTAACTTCCATCACCTGGCAGTGTGATAGTCCATATTGGCAACATAGCACTGTAGTTCCAAGCTCAGCCGCTTAATTGTCATGTCCCATCTTTAAAAAAAAAACAAGTATAAATAAAGTGCGAAATCCTACTTCCACATCTACATCTTTATCTTCTAATTCCATGTCCATTGTATCTAAAGAAAATGACACTCCTTCATAACAATTGTTCATTAAATTAATTGAGAGAAAGAAAATAAAGCGTCTCGATTACACACTTTTAACACTTTTATCTCTTAAATTTGGTACTTTTTATAGAAACAAATAAAATATGGTTAAATATAGACTTTTAAACAGGCGCGGCTCCTTTGAAAGCTCCTCCTTTCCTTCCTGCCATTAATTTAGAAGTAAATGTTTTGTATTTGTTATTAAATCAGAATTACTTATTCAATAAGATTTTCTTTTCAAGTAACTTTCTACTTTTGGAGAAAAAATGGGAGTACATCAGTTATTCATAGATTTAAAAAAGGCGTATGACTCGGTTAAGAGAGAAGTTTTATATAATATTCTTATTGAATTCGGTATCCCCAAGAAACTAATTCGATTAATTAAAATGTGTCTTAGTGAAACTGGCCAGTTTCTATCTGATGCTCTTCCAATTCACTGCGGGCTAAAGCAGGGAGATGCACTATCACCTTTATTTTTTAACTTCGCTCTAGAATATGCCATTAGGAAAGTTCAGGATAACACAGAGGGTTTGACATTGAACGGGTTACATCAGCTTCTTGTCTATGCGGATAACGTGAATATGTTAGGACAAAATCCACAAACGATTAGGGGAAACGCGGAAATTCTAGTTGAAGCAAGTAAATCCCGAAAAGACTAAGTATATGATTATGTCTCGTGACCAGCATATAGTACGAAATGGAACTATAAAAATTGGAGATTTATCCTTCGAAGAGGTGGAAAAATTCAAATATCTTGGAGCAACAGTAGCAAACATAAATGACACTGACTTTTAAGGAACCTGGAGGTTTATTGCCGCCCTCACATAAGCCCGCCATTGGTCCCTATCCAGAGCAAGATCAATCCAGTTTCTATCATCATATCCCAACTCCCTCAAATCCATTTTAATATTAGTCTCCCATCTATGTCTCGGCCTCCCCAAAGGTCTTTTTCCCTCCGGCCTCCAAACTAACACACTATATGCATTTCTAGATTCGTCCATACATGCTACATGCCCTGCCCATCTCAAACGTCTGGATTTAATGTTCCTAATTATGTCAGGTGAAGAATACAATGCGTGCAGTTCTGTGTTGTGTAACTTTCTCCATTCTCCTGTAACTTCATCCCTCTTAGCCCCAAATATGTTCCTAAGCACCTTATTCTCAAACACCCTTAACCTATGTTCCTCTCTCAAAGTGAGAGTCCAAGTTTCACAGCCATAAAGAACAACCGGTAATATAACTGTTTTATAAATTCTAACTTTCAAATTTTTTGACAGCAGACTGGATGATAAAAGTTTCTCAACCGAATAAAAACAGGCATTTCCCATATTTATTCTGTGTTTAATTTCCTCCCGAGTATCATTTATATTTGTTACTGTTACTTCAAGATATTTGAACTTCTCCACCTCTTCAGAAGATAAATTTCCAATTTTTATATTTCCATTTCGTACAATATTGTCGTCCCGAGACATAATCATATACTTTGTCTTTTCAGGATTTACTTCCAAACCTATCTCTTTACTTGCTTCAAGTAAAATTCCCGTGTTTTCCCTAATCGTTTGTGGATTTTCTCCTAACATATTCAGTCATCCGCATAGACAAGCAGCTGATGTAACCCGTTCAATTCCAAACCCTCTCTGTTATCCTGGACTTTCCTAATGGCATACTCTAGAGCAAAGTTAAAAAGTAAAGGTGATAGTGCATCTCCTTGCTTTATCCCACAGTGTATTGTAAACGCATCTGACAGAAACTGACCTATACGGTCTCTGCTGTATGTTTCACTGAGACACATTTTAATTAATAGAACTAGTTTCTTGGGAATACCAAATTCAATAAGAATATCATATAAAACTTCTCTCTTAACAGAGTCATATGCCTTTTTGAAATCTATGAATAACTGATGCACTGTACCCTTATATTCCCATTTCTTCTCCATTATCTGTCGAATACAAAATATCTGATCAGTAGTTGATCTATTACGCCTAAAACCACACTGATGATCCCCAATAATTTCATCTACATATGGAGTTAATCTTCTAAAAAGAATATTGGACAAAATTTTGTATGACGTCAACAAAAGTGATATTCCTCGAAAGTTACTACAGTTAGTCTTGTCCCCCTTCTTAAAGATAGGTACGATTATGGACTCTTTCCATTGCTACATTTACATTACAAAAAAAAAGTCTCGTAATCTCATTTAGATAATTAAGTTTAGCGATCATAGGACAAATAAAAAGTAGTTACCATGCCAATGACAGACAGTCGAAAGTGAGCGTTGTTTTTCAACCCTTACTCATATTAAAACATGTTAAAAAAATCCAATTAGAAATGAAAGACTGAATTTGTTAACTATGCTCTCTCTGGAGAAAAATGTGAATTGTGACATTCTTGAATTAAGCAAGAATGGTGTTTAAGACTTCTCTACAGCTGAAGAGAGGCAAGATCATCTGACTACAAGCATTAAGTTTTCAGGTACGTGTAGTATAATACTTTTCATGTTGTTTTATACTTATACAGTATGTTGCATGGATTTTTCTTTGTATATGTGCTTTTCTTTATGACCCAATATTATGTCAGCCACCAATTTCACTTTCCACGAGCCGCCACTGATTTTATGATGTACAGAATGTAAAGGATGCGTCAGAAAGAACGGATGGATTTCAAACTATCGACACGCAACGAGGAGAGAGATATAGTGAGGGGGACCACGACTGTTGGGTCAGCCATAGAATGCAGTTTCAGTTGAGAACATGGTGTTGGTCTGGTGTACAACGTGCTTTCATTGTAGAGACATTTTTGAAAATGAAGAGTCTGTGATCGCCACTCAGGACTCATTTCGACATCGGATGTCACGCTAGGATTCCAACTCGGAATACAATTTTGCGGTGGGTGGCTTCATTTCGTATCTCAGGTTCAACATTAAAGAAGAAATCACCTGGACGAAATTCTATTGCACTGAGATTGTCCGAGGCTACGGTAAGATCTCGCGCCCTGCGACTTCTTTCTTTGGGACCATTTGAAGGCGTAAGTTTGTAAACATCAATCACATACACTGGACGAATTGAAGACAGCGATTCGTGAAGAAATCGTGGCAATTTCACCAGCTATGACTGTGAAAGTGATGGCGAACATCAGAAAACGCCTCGATGCCTGTATTGAAAGCCAAGGACATCATATGGATAATGTTGTTTTCCATAAATAAACTGCATGTATTGGTGAATATGTTGATAACAATAAATTTTTGATTTGATGAATCTTTACAATTTTCTTGCCATGTGAAATCCATCCGTTCTTTCTGACGCACCCTGTATTTACCTCAGGTAAGCAAGTGGATGCTTACAGTTTCCATTCTCTTGCTTCAGATACTTTTGGATGTAGTTCCGTTTTAGAAATAGTAACCACAACTGTGGAATAACGGCTAGCACGCCTAACCATGAGACGAGCGGGCTCGGTTTCAAATCCTTGTTGGAACGATTTACATGGTTGAGATTTTTCTGGGGGTGTTCCCTCAACCTATTAAGAGTAAATGCTGGGTAACTTTGGGCGTTAGACCCTGGACTCACTTCACTGGCATAATCACCTTTATGTCATTCAGACACTAGATAAACGTAACAGTTGATAAAGCGTCGTAAAATAAACCGATTAAGAAACTAGAAATGGTTGGGATCTACATCTCCATCACGTAATCATTTAAAAAGTACTCTCACAATCTGGTGATCTGTACAGAATCTCCGGGTCGCAGTATGGATCACAGTAATGTTTTACGCAACGGTTTTAATTTTAGTACAGTATTTGTCTGTGTGTAAAACCTGCGTTGAAGCTAAAAGACTTGTACCAACAATTATAATACTTTTTATAAACAAATTAATATTTAAAGGTAAGACATGATAATGAAGATGATGCATCTCATTCGATATTTTATTTTCTACTGTGTCTATAGTACAATGATTTTGTTATTTATATAATTTATTTATGCTATTATAAAAATTAATAACTCAAATTGCAGTAAAGGTGTTAAGTGCAGTATAATATACTGCAATATAATAATTTCTCGAGTATGTGAATAAATTTCGTGCGTACAAATATCTGCGGTTAAAATTCCTCCGTACACGTGTATACCATTAAAAATTTCGTGCGTACCCGCATACCCGTTTGCGTACTCGTTTATGTGCCGAAACATCGTGTGTACCCGTGTACGCGTTTAAACTTCCTGCGTACACGTGTACGCGTTTAAACTTCCTGCGTACACGTGTACGCGTTTAAACTTCCTGCGTACCCGTGTACGCGTTTAAACCTCTTGCGTACCCATGTACGCGTTTAAACTTCTTGCGTACCCGTGTACGCGTTTAAACATCTTGCGTACCCGTGTACGCGTTTAAACTTCTTGCGTACCGGTGTATGCTCTTAAACTTCTTGCGTACCCGTGTACGAGTTTAACCTTCTTGCGTACCGGTGTACGCGCTTAAACTTCTTGCGTACCCGTGTACGAGTTTAACCTTCTTGCGTACCGGTGTACGCGCTTAAACATCTTGCGTACCCGTGTACGCGTTTAAACTTCTTGCGTACCGGTGTACGCGCTTAAACTTCTTGCGTACCCATGTACGCGTTTAACCTTCTTGCGTACCCGTGTACGCGTTTAAACATCTTGCGTACCCGTGTACGCGTTTAAACTTCTTGCGTACCCGTGTACGCGTTTAAACATCTTGCGTACCCGTGTACGCGTTTAAACTTCTTGCGTACCCATGTACGCGTTTAAACTTCCTGCGTACCCGTGTACGCGTTTAACCTTCTTGCGTACCCGTGTACGCGTTTAAACATCTTGCGTACCGGTGTACGCGTTTAAACATCTTGCGTACCCGTGTACGCGTTTAAACTTCTTGCGTACCCGTGTACGCGTTTAAACATCTTGCGTACCGGTGTACGCGCTTAAACTTCTTGCGTACCCATGTACGCGTTTAACCTTCCTGCGTACCCGTGTACGCGTTTAAACATCTTGCGTACCGGTGTACGCGTTTAAACATCTTGCGTACCCGTGTACGCGTTTAAACTTCTTGCGTACCCGTGTACGCGTTTAAACATCTTGCGTACCGGTGTACGCGCTTAAACTTCTTGCGTACCCGTGTACGCGTTTAAACTTCTTGCGTACCCGTGTACGCGTTTAACCTTCTTGCGTACCCGTGTACGCGTTTAATCTTCTTGCGTACCCGACTACGCGTTTAAACTTCTTGGGTACCCGTGTACGTGTTTAAACTTCTTGCGTACCGGTGTACGCGTTTAAACTTCTTGCGTACCGGTGTACGCGCTTAAACTTCTTGCGTACCCGTGTACGCGTTTAAACATCTTGCGTACCCGTGTACGCGTTTAACCTTCTTGCGTACCCGTGTACGCGTTTAATCTTCTTGCGTACCCGACTACGCGTTTAAACTTCTTGGGTACCCGTGTACGTGTTTAAACTTCTTGCGTACCGGTGTACGCGTTTAAACTTCTTGCGTACCGGTGTACGCGCTTAAACTTCTTGCGTACCCGTGTACGCGTTTAAACTTCTTGCGTACCCGTGTACGCGTTTAAACATCTTGCGTACCCGTGTAAGCGTTTAAACTTCTTGCGTACCGGTGTACGCGCTTAAACTTCTTGCGTACCGGTGTACGCGCTTAAACTTCTTGCGTACCCGTGTACGCGTTTAACCTTCTTGCGTACCCGTGTACGCGTTTAAACTTCTTGCGTACCGGTGTACGCGCTTAAACTTCTTGCGTACCCGTGTACGAGTTTAACCTTCTTGCGTACCCGTGTACGCGTTTAAACATCTTGCGTACCCGTGTACGCGTTTAAACTTCTTGCGTACCGGTGTACGCGCTTAAACTTCTTGCGTACCCGTGTACGAGTTTAACCTTCTTGCGTACCCGTGTACGCGTTTAAACATCTTGCGTACCCGTGTACGCGTTTAACCTTCTTGCGTACCCGTGTACGCGTTTAATCTTCTTGCGTACCCGACTACGCGTTTAAACTTCTTGGGTACCCGTGTACGTGTTTAAACTTCTTGCGTACCCGTGTACGCGTTTAAACTTCCTGCGTACCCGTGTATGTGTTTAAACATTTTGCGTACCCGTGTACGCGTTTAAACATCTTGCGTACCCGTGTACGCGTTTAACCTTCTTGCGTACCCGTGTACGCGTTTAAACATCTTGCGTACCCATATACGCGTTTAAACTTCCTGCGTACCCGTGTATGTGTTTAAACATTTTGCGTAACCGTGTACGCGTTTAATCTTCATGCGTACCCGTGTACGCGTTTAAACCGTTTAACTCCCGTACGTACCCGTGTAAGCGTTTAAACTTCTTGCGTACCCGTGTACACGTTTAAACTTCTTGCGTACGCGTGTAGGCGTTTAAACATCTTGCGTACCCGTGTACGCATTTAATCATTTTTCGTACCCGTGTACGCGTATAAACTTCATGTGTACCCGTGTACGCATTTAAACTTCTTGCGTACCCGTGTACGTGTTTAAACTTCTTGCTTACCCGTGTACGCGTTTAAACTTCTTGCGTACCCGTGTACGCGTTTAAACTTCTTGCGTACCCGTGTACACGTTTAAACTTCTTGCGTACGCGTGTAGGCGTTTAAACATCTTGCGTACCCGTGTACGCATTTAATCATTTTTCGTACCCGTGTACGCGTATAAACTTCATGTGTACCCGTGTACGCATTTAAACTTCTTGCGTACCCGTGTACGCGTTTAACCTTCTTGCTTACCCGTGTACGCGTTTAAACTTCTTGCGTACCCGTGTACGCGTTTAAACATCTTGCGTACCCGTGTACGCGTTTAAACTTCTTGCGTACCGGTGTACGCGCTTAAACTTCTTGCGTACCCGTGTACGAGTTTAACCTTCTTGCGTACCCGTGTACGCGTTTAAACATCTTCTGTACCCGTGTACGCGTTTAAACATCTTGCGTACCCATGTACGCGTTTAACCTTCTTGCGTACCCGTGTACGCGTTTAAACATCTTCTGTACCCGTGTACGCGTTTAAACTTCTTGCGTACCCGTGTACGCGTTTAAACTTCCTGCGTAACCGTGTACGCATTTAAACTTCTTGCGTACCCGTGTACGTGTTTAAACTTCTTGCGTACCCGTGTACGCGTTTAAACTTCTTGTGTACGCGTTTAACCTTCTTGCGTACCCGTGTACGCGTTTAACCTTCTTGCGACCTCTGGAATCTAAATAAATGCTTATATTTTGTCGTTTTTCCAGTGGTGCCGTTTTCCGGAGAGTGGCCGCCCCCTGGGAGCGGGGGCATGTTTGAAGTTTCTCTTTTTTCCGGTTGCGACGTTTTCCGGGGCGGGGTGGCACCTAGGACCCGGAGGCATGTTTAATGTTTCTCGTTTTGCCAGTTGTGCTGTCTTTCAGGCATATTTGTTGCTTCTCCTTTTTGCGGTTGCGCCGTTTTCAGGGGCTGGAGACATGTTTAAAGTTTCTTGTTTTTCGGTTGCGCCGTTTTCCGGAACCCGGGCGTTCCCTGGCAGCCGGAGGCATGTATAAAGATTATCGTTTTCCCGGTTGCGCCTTTTTCAGGGGCCCGGGCTTCCCCTGGGAGTTGGAGGAATGCTTAGAATTTGTCGTTTGTCTGGCTGCGGCATTTTCCGAGGCTGGTTCGGCCCCTGACTCACTCCGAAGTCATTCCGAGTCACTCCAGATTCGCTCCCGTGTCACTCCAAATTCACTCCCGTGTCACTTCTAAGCCACTACCGATTCACTCCCGAATAACTTGCCATTCACTATCGAGCCACTGCAGATTCACTCACAGTTCACTCCAGTCACTCCTGAGTCATTCACGATTGGCTCTCCTGTCACTCCAGATTCACTCTAGTGTCACTCCCGAGTTACTCTAGTTTCGCTAACTAGTCACTCCCGAGTTACTGCATATTCTCTCCCGAGCGACTACCTGTTCACTCCCAGGTCACTCCTGAGTCACTTCAGATTCGCTCCCGAGTCACTCCAGATTCACTCTCGTGTCACTCCTAAGCCACTACCGATTCACTCCCGAATAACTTGCCATTCACTACCGATCCACTGCCGATTCACTCACAGCTCTCTCTCCAGTCATTCGCGATTGACTCTCGTATCACTCCAAATTCACTCTAGTGTCACTCCCGAGTTACTCTAGATTCGCTAACTAGTCTCTCTCGAGTTACTACATATTCACTCCTGAGCGTCTATCTATTCACTCCCAGGTCACTCCTGAGTCACTCCATTCACTCTCGATAGCCTGCCACTCCCGACACTCTTCAAAAATTCGCTTTAATAGATTTTTCTTTTTTTTTCCAAAACAATTTTTTTTCACTTTTCTTTCATTTTATATTTTTTTCATTTTTTTTTTCAAAATCTTCATTTTCACAATTTTTTTAAATTGTTCTATCCAAAAATATTTTTAAATCTATTTTTCAAAATTTTTTGTCGAAATTTTTTTCTTCAAAATATCTTTTTTTTTTTTCATAATTTCTTGTTTTAATTTTTTTTTTTTTTTCACAAATTCCTTTTTTTCAACATTTAATCTTTTTCAACGTTTCTTATTCAAAATTTTTTTCAAACACTTCTAAAAATGTTTTGGTTACATTTCTTTTTCAAAAATTTTTTTTGCCAACAATTTCTTTTTAAATTTTTTTTTTTCAAAATTAAAAAAAAAAATTTTTTTTTTAAATCTTTTTTCAAACAAACATTTTTCAATTTTTTTTAAGCTATATTTCTTCAATCTTTTTCACAAATATTTTCTTTCAAACATTTCCTTTTTTCTTCAAAAATATCTTCCTAAAATTTCCTTTTCAAAATAAAAATTTTGTTTTTAAAATATTTCTAAAAAATAGCACCGTTTCCCGGTGCCGGGGCGACCCATGACAGCCGGAGACATGTTTAAAGTTCCTCGCGTTTCCAGTTGCGCCGATGTTTCAAGTTTCTCTTTTTTCCGGTTGCTTAGTGTTCCGGTGTCCGCGCGGCCCCTGGGTGACGGAGGCATGTTTGAATTTTCTCGATTTTCCGGTTGCGTCGTTTTCCGGTGCCGGGCGGCCCCTGGTAGCCGGAGGCATGTTTAGAGTTTCTTTTTTTCCGCGTCCACCTTTTCCGGGGCCGGAGAGGCCCTTGGGTGCCAGAGGCATTGTTACTGCTTCCCGTTGTTCCGGTTGCGCCGTTTTCCGGGGCCGTGGCAACCAGTGGGAGCCATAGGCATGTTTAAAGTTTTGTCGTTTTTCCGGTTGCGCAGTTTTCCTGTGCTGGGGCGAGCACAGCGAGCCGGAGACAAATTTAAAGTTTAGCTTTTTTCAGATTGCGCCGTTTTCCGGGGCCGGGGCTGCCCTTGGGAGCTGGAGGCATGTTTGATGATTCTCGTTTTTCCGGTTGCGCCGTTTTCAGGGGCCCGGCCTGCCCCTGGGAGCCTGAAGGATGTTTGAAGTTGGTTTTTCCGATTGTGAAGAGTTCCTGGGCTAAGCGGTCCCTAGGAGCCGGAGGCATGTTTAAAGACTCTCGTTTTTCAGGTTGCGCCGTTTTCCGGTCCCCGAGCTGCCCATGGGAGCCGGAGGAATGCTTGAAGTTTCTCGTTTTTCCGGTGCTGGGGCGAGTCCAGGGAGCAGGAGGCAAGTTTAAAGTTTATCATTTTTCGTATTGCGCTGTTTTCCGTGGCCGGAACGGCCCCTGGGAGCCGGTGGATGCTTAAATTTTTCGTTTTTCCGGTTCCGCCGTTTTCCGAGTCCGGGGCGGCCCCAGGGAGCCGGAGGCTTGTTTCAATTCTCTCGTTTTTGCGTTTGTGACGTTTTCCGGGGAAAGAGCGGCTCCTAGGAACCGGAGGTACGTTTAGTGGCGCCCTCTGGCATGTTTAGAGTTTGTTGTTTTTCCGGTTGCTCCGTTTTCCGTACCAGGGCGGCCACTGACTCACTCCCAAGTAATTCAGAGTCACTCCCGATCGCTACCGAGTCGCTCCTAAGCCACTATCGATTCACTCCTAAATTACTCCCCATTCACTACCGAGCCACTGCCGATTCATTCCGAGTCACTCACAGTTCACTCTCCATTCACTCTCGAGTCATTTGCGATTGACTCTCCAGTCACTTCCGAGTCACTCGCGATTCACTCTCGTGTCACACCCGAGTTACTCCAGATTCGCTCACCAGTCGCTCCCGAGCTACTTCCCATTCACTCCAGAGTCAGTAGTGAGCCCCTAGCGATTCACCTCGATTTATTGCAGAAGCATTCCAGAGCGACTACCTATTCACTCCCAGGTCACTTCTGAGTCAATCCCGCTTCGCCCCAGTCACTCCCCCGATACTCTCTCCAAGAAATCTTTTTTAATTTTTTAATGTTTTTTCAAAACTTTATTTTATCTTTCAAATTTTTTTTTCACATTTTTTTTTTATTTTTTCTTTCAAAATTTTTTCCCCACAATTTCTAGTTTTTCAAAACTTTTTTCAAAAATTTATCTTTTCAAATTTTTTTCAAAAATTCTAGAACCTTTTTGTCAAAATTTTCTTTTCAAAAATTTTTTCCCAAAAATTTCTTTTTGATTTTTTTCAAATTCCTTTTTCTTTAATATCGTTTCTTTCAATTTTTTTTTCAAAAAAGTTTTCTTTCTGAAATGTTTTGCAAAATATTTTTTTCAATATATTCTTTTTTTTCAAGATATTTTTAAATTTTTTTTAAATTTCTAACATAATCTTTTTCAAGAGTTTTTAAAATTTATTTTGTTATATATTTTTTTCAATATTTCTCCTTTTCAAAATTTCTTTTGATTTTTTTTTTCAAAAAAATTTATTTTCAAAAATTTCTAAAGAATTTACTTTCTCTAAAATTTTTCAAAAATTATTTTTTTTTTAATTTCCAAAAAAAATTGAGAAGTTTTCTGGGCCGTAGCAGCCCAAAGGAGGCGGAGGCACGCTCAAAGTTTCTCGTTTTTCCGGTTGCGCCGATGTTTGAAGTTTCTCATTTTTTCCAGTTGCGCCGTTTTCCGGGCTCCGGGCTACCCAAGGGAGCAGGACGCATGCTTGAAAGTTCTCGTTTTTCCGGTAGCTAAGTTTCCCGGTACCCCTGGGAGCCGAGGTTTATTTGAAATTTCTCGTTTTTTTGGTTGCGTCGTTTTCCTAGGAGTCGGAGGCATGTTTAGAGTTTCTTTTTTCCGGTTCCGCCTTTTCCGGTGCCGGAGCGGCCCATGGGTGCCAGAGGATTGTTTGATATTTCTGGTTTTTCCGGTTGCGCTGTTTTCCGTGGCCGTAGTTGCCCCTAAGAATCAGAGGCATGTTTAAAGTTTCTAATTTTTGCGGTTGCGCAGTTTTCCGGCACCGGGCTCCCCTGGGAGCCGCAGGCATGTTTAAAGTTTCTAATTTTTGCGGCTGTATCGTTTTCTGGGTCCAGAGCGGCCCCTGGGAGCCGGAGGCATGTTTAAAGTTTCTAATTTTTGCGGCTGTATCGTTTTCTGGGTCCAGAGCGGCCCCTGGGAGCCGGAGGCATGTTTAAAGTTTCTAATTTTTGCGGCTGTATCGTTTTCTGGGTCCAGAGCGGCCCCTGGGAGCCGGAGGCATGTTTAAAGTTTCTAATTTTTGCGGTTGTATCGTTTTCTGGGTCCAGAGCGGCCCTTGGGAGCCGGAGGCATGTTTTAAGTTTCTAATTTTTGCAGTTGTATCGTTTTCTGGGTCCAGAGCGGCCCCTGGGAGCCGGAGGCATGTTTAAAGTTTCTAATTTTTGCGGTTGTATCGTTTTCTGGGTCCAGAGCGGCCCCTGGGAGCCGGAGGCATGTTTAAAGTTTCTAATTTTTGCGGTTGTATCGTTTTCTGGGTCCAGAGCGGCCCCTGGGAGCCGGAGGCATGTTTAAAGTTTCTAATTTTTGCGGTTGTATCGTTTTCTGGGTCCAGAGCGGCCCCTGGGAGCCGGAGGCATGTTTAAAGTTTATAATTTTTGCGGTTGTATCGTTTTCTGGGTCCAGAGCGGCCCCTGGGAGCCGGAGGCATGTTTAAAGTTTCTAATTTTTTCTGTTGTATCGTTTTCTGGGTCCAGAGCGGCCCCTGGGAGCCGGAGGCATGTTTAAAGTTTCTAATTTTTGGGGTTGTATCGTTTTCTGGGTCCAGAGCGGCCCCTGGGAGCCGGAGTCATGTTTAAAGTTTCTAATTTTTGCGGTTGCCCAATTTTCCGGGACCGGGCGCCCCTGGAAGCTGGAGGCATGTTTAAAGTTTATAATTTTTGCGGTTGTATCATTTTCTGGGTCCAGAGCGGCCCCTGGGAGCCGAAGGCTTGATCAAATTTTCTCGTTTCTCCGGTTGCGCTGTTTTCCGTGGCAGTAGTTGCCCCTAAGAACCAGAGGTATGTTTAAAGTTTCTCGTTTTTCCGGTTGCGTCGTTTTCCTGGCCCGGGGCTATCCCTGGGAGCCGGAGAAATGTTTGAAATTTGTTTTTACGGTTGTGAATAGCTCTCTCTCTCTCTTCCTCTCCCTCTCTCTGCCAGATAATATGTTTAAAAGTAAACTTAAGTCTATTTTAACAAAGGAATGTTTGTATAATGTTTGACTATGCCTGTACTCTATACTTTGTGTTTTATGGCAATAAAGTAATATCAATATAAACAAAATGACATGAAGGAGAAATGCTTCCTGCTATTCACTCCCGAATTCCTCCAGATTCACTCCCGGGTCACTCCCGAATAACTTCCCATTCGGTACCGAGACACTCCTGATTTACTCTGAATCACTCACAGTTTTCTACACAAGGAGAACGAAGCGGCTCAGAGGCCCGCCCTTTTAACTGTAACATCCCCGCATCTTGCCTAGTAATCACCACTAAAATCCAGCAAATCCGTCGCACTTTTTTCTAGCCTTAATTTTTGGGTACCTATAATTAAATTACATTTTATTTATTTAAATAAAATATTACGTAAACTTAATTTAAACAATATAAAATTAAATTAAATTGAAGTAGAATAGGTTAAAATATATAAAAATAAAATAAAATTAAATTACATCAAATTAAATAAATTAAGAAAATAATAGAATGAAATTATAATATTATACTAAAATGAATTAAATTGAACTGAAACAATTTAAATAAAAAAATAAAAAATAAATAAAATGAAACAGAATCAAATATCACAATTTCAACAATTCAAAATTGAAGAAAGTGAAAATTTTCTAAATTTCTAAAAATCAAAAATTAAAAAATTTCAAAAGTAAAGAAATTGGAATTTAAAAAAATAGAAAAAAACCAAACCTCAGAATTTCCTGTTGAATTTCAGAAATTCACTCCGTAGTCACTCTCCATTCCCTCCCGATTCTCTCTCTGTGATCACTCTTTCATCACTGTCGATTCACACCAGTCACAATATTTACACCAGAGTCACCCTCGATTCAGTCTTAGATCACTCTTGAGTACTTCTCGATTCACACCCGAATTATTCTCGATTCACTCTCAGATCATTTTCGAGCGAATCTCGATTCAATCCCGAGACAATCTCATTCCATTCCCGATTAAATTCTCGATTTACTCATATCATTCTCCGTTCACTTCCCCGTCACTCTTATATCACTCTCCATTAACTCCCGAGTCACTTTTAGATCACTCCCGAGTCAGCCCGATTCACTTCCGGGTCACCACCCAAGTCACTCCGAGTCACTCCAGGGTCACACTCGATTTACCCACCGATTTACTCCATATTCACTTCCCAGACAATGCCGAGTCACCCACGATTCACTCCCGGGTCACACACGTTTCACCACCCGATTCACTCCCGGGTCAGGTCACTGCCTATTCATTGCCGATTCATAACCATGTCAGTCCCGATTCATACAATATTTACTCCCGAGTCACTCCCGATTCACTCCCTAGTCATTCCCGATCAGCTCCGATAAAATCCTAAATTACAACTTTGTCACTCCTTATTCAGTCTCGATTAATTAATTTCCAAATCACTCCCGTGTCAATGCTGAGTCACTAACGAGTTACCCCAGATACAATGCAGAGTCACCCCAGATTCACTCCGCAGTCTCGATTAGCTCCAGATTCTCTACCATGTCAGTCCCGTTTCAGACCATATTTACTCCTGAGTCACTTTCTAGTTACTCACGATTTACCCCATTCACTCTAGATTCACTACCGTTTCACTCCCGAATCACTACCGACTCAGTCTCTAGTCACTTCCGATTCACTCCCTAGTCACTCTCGATTTACACCTTTGTCACTCCAGAATAAATTCCGAAATCACTCCTCACTCCTCAGTCACTACCGAGTTACCCCAGACACAATCACGAATCACTCCTGATTCCCTCCCCATTCACGATTTTCTCCCGATTCACTTCCTAGTCACTCCAGATTCACTCCCTAGTAACGCCCGATTCACTTCCTAGTCACTACAGATTCACTCCCCACTCACTCCCAATTCACTTCCGATTCCCTCAAAAGTCACTCCTAGTAACTTCCAATTCACTCACTAGTCACTCCTGATTAACTTCCTAGTCACTCCCAGTGGGTAGTAACTAGTGTGTGAATCGGGAGCGAATGTGGAGTTAATCGGGAGTGACTAAGGGGTGAAAGGGGAGTGACTAAGGAGTGAATCGGGAGTGGATAGGGAGCGGATTGGATTACATATGTAATCCACGCAGATTTGGATTACATACGTAATCCGTCCATAATTGGATTACATATGTAATCCACACAGATTTGGATTACATGTGTAATCCATAATAGGATTACGTAAGTAATCCACGTATTTGGCTCACATGTCATCCATCCATAACTCGATTACATATGTAATCCACACAGATTTGGATTACGTATGTAATCCACATATTTGGATCACATATGTAATCCATCCATAATTGGATTACAGATTTGCATTACATAGTAATCCGTCCATAATTGGATTACATATGTAATCCTCACAGATTTGGATTACATATGTAATCCGTCCATAAATGGATTACATGTGTAATCCACACAGATTTGGATTACGTATGTAATCCACGTATTTGGATCACATGTCATCCATCCATAATTGGATTACATATGTAATCCACACAGATTTGGATTACATATGTAATCCCCACAGATTTGAATTGCATGTGTAAACCATCCATAATTGGATTACATATGTAATCCACACAGATTTGTATTACAATTGTAATCCACACAGATTTGGATTGCATATGTAATCCACACAAATTTGTATTACAATTGTAATCCACACAGATTTGGATTACATGTGTAATTCACACAGATTTGGATTAAGTATGTAAGCCACGTATTTGGATCACATATGTAATCCATCCATAATTGGATTACATATGTAATCCATCCATAATTGGATTACATATGTAATCCACACAGATTTGGATTACGTGTGTAATCCATCCATAATTGGATTACACATGTAATCCACACAGATTTGGATTACTTATGTACACCACTATAAAAACATCCTCTTACAGACACATCCAGACACTCCAGATAACGGCTAAACTGTAACACGGAAGGATGTGGCAACTTATTCAACAGTGCATTACATTTGTCTTCAACTCACAGTACGATTACGTACTGTTTCTCTTATAACACAGTATCCATGATCTGTAATCTAAGTATCAGTTATAGCACACAACCTATGTTCAGTAGTCGAAGTTCCAGTTTTAAGAAATTGCATAAATTCAAATAAACCAAATTAAAATATATTAATATAAAATAAAGTAAAACATAATATATAATAAATTATATTAAAATGAATAAATTTCAATTGAAACAGAGAGAGAAATAAATCGTACGGCCACGATGACCACGAGGATCCGCAAATTAATAGCAAATAAATATATTCACTCCCCATTCACCCTAGAATAAATCAGGATTTATTCACCATTCATTACCCCACTCACTCCGTTTCGCTCCCGAGAGGCTATAGATTTCCCATTCACTCCCATGTAACTCCCCATTCCCGCTCGATTCACTCTCGGTTCACTCCCGACTAGTTCCCGGCTCGTTTCCGAGTCACTCCCGAGGCATTTCTGAGTCGCTCAAGATTCACTCCAAATTCACACAGAATTCAATCTTGATTAAGTCCCGAGTCGCCCCCGAATCACTCTCGGTCCACTTGTGCCACTTCCCATTCACTCTCGAGTCACTCCCGTGTAACAAACACCCTAGTCATTCAAAAATCACTCAATATTCTTGATTCATTCCCCAGTAACTCCCAAACAACTCGAGTCATTGACGAATAACTCCTGATTCAAATACAAGTCACTCCTGATGCAATCACATGTTCCTCAATATTCACTCCTGAGTCACTCCTGATTCACTCCCGAGTAAGTTCTCATTCATTCCTGAGTCACACATGAACACACTCCCGAGTCAGTCTTGATACACAACCGAATCACTCCTGATTCACAACCGAGTAACTCCTGATTCACACTCGAGTCACACTTGACTCACTCCCCAGTCACTACTGATTCACTCCCAAGGAACGTCTGATACAAACTCGAGTCACTCCTGTTACACTCTCGGGTCACTCCTTATTAACTCACAGTCTCACTCCTGATTCACTCCCGAGTCACTCATCGTTCACTCACAAGTCACTACTAATTTAATCCCAAGTAAATCCTGATTCACTCCAAACTCACTCCGTGTTCAATCACCAGTCACTACTAGTTCACTCCCAGTTACTCCTTATTCACTCCCAATTCGCTCCTGAATCAGACCCTGGTCGCTCCAAACTCACCAATCACTCATGATTCACTCCCAGTCACTCCCAGTTAATTTCCTAGTGATAACTGGTTCATTAATCAGTCACTCCCGATGCACATCTAAGTCACCCCTTGTTCACTCCCAAGTCACACCGTATTCACTCCAAAGTCACTTCCAATTCGCTCATAATTCACTCCCAAAACAGTCATAATTCATTCCTAAGTCAATTCCGGTTCACTCCCAAGTCACTCGATTCACAACAACGTCACACCTGATTCACACCAGAGTCGCTATTCATTTACTCCCATGTCACTCAAGATTCACACCCTGTTGATTCGACAGTCACTCATTCACTTTCAGTCACTCCCAATTCACTTCCGAGCCACACAGCCTTAACACCCAATTCACTCCTAATTCACCCCTGATTCACTCCCAATTCACTCCTGATGCACTCCAAATCCACTCCCAAGCAACTTCTATTTCACGCCCAATTCAGTCACTCCTGATCCACTCCAAATTCACACCTGATTCACTCCATATTCACTCCTGATTCAATACCAAATCACTCCTGATTCACTCCCAAATCACTCAAGATTCACTCCCTGTTGATTCGCCAGTCATTCACTTCCAGTCACTCCCAATTCACTTCCGAGCCACATATAATTCACTCCGGATTCACTCCTAATTCACAACGACTCACTCCCAATTCGCTCATCAGTCACTCCTGATCCACTCTGAATTCACTCCCAAGCCACTCCCAATTCGCTCCTCAGTCACTCCTGATTCACCCCCAATTCCCTCCTCAGTCACTCCTGATTCACTCCCAACTCACCCAGATTCACTCCACTTTCACTGCAGTTTCACTCCCAATTCCCATCTGCTTCACTCACAATTCACTCCTAATTGATTCACAATTCACTCCCAAGTCACTCCCGATTCACTCCCAATTCGCTCCTCAGTCACTCGTGATTCACTCCCAATTCGCTCCTCAGTCACTCCTGATTCACTCCCAAGTCACTCCTGATTCACTCACAAGTCTCACCCAATTCACATCTGATTCACTCCCAATTTGCTTGTTTGTCACTATGGAATCACTCCCAAGTCACTCCTGATTCACTCCCAATTTGCTCTGTCACTCCTGATTCACACCCAATTCGATCTTTGTCACTGTTGAATCACTCCCAAGTCACTCCTGATTCACTGCCAATTCACTCCTCGGTCACTCTTGATTCATTCCTTTGTCACTCTTGATTCACTCCCAAGTCACTCTAGATTCACTCCCAATTCGCTCATTAGTCACTATTGATTCTCTTCTGATTCAATCCCAAGACACTCATGATTCACTCCCAATTCGCTCCTGTCACTCTTGATTCACTTCCAAGTCAATCCTGATTCACTCCCAATACACTCCTGATTTACTCCCAATTCGATCCTTAGTTACTCTTGACCTTAGTTACTCTTGACTCAGAAGTCACTCCCGAATCACTCCCAAGCCACTCCTGATTCACTGGCAATTTGCTCCTCAGTCACTCCTGATTCACTCCCAAGTCACTCGTGATTCAATCCAAAGCCACTCCTGATTCACTTCCAATTTCCTCCTCAGCCACTCCTCACTCACTCATGATTCACTCCCAATTCGCTCCTAGTCACTAATGATTCACTCTCAAGTCACTCCTGATTCGCTCTCAAATTACTCCTGATTCACTCCTAATTAGCTCATCGTCACTCCTGATTCACTCCCCAGTAATGCTGATTCACTCCCAAGTCACTCCTGATTCACACTCAATTCGCTCCCAGTCACTCCCGATTCACTCCCAATTAGATCCTCAGTCACTCCTGATTCACTCACAATTTGCTCATCAGTTACTCCCGATTAAATTCCAATTCACTCTCAAGTTACTCCTGATTCACTCCCAATTCGCTCCTCAATCACTCCTGATTTACTACGAATATATCACATTCAATCCATATTTACTCCTGATTCACTCCCAATTCGCTCCTCAGTCACTACTGATTCACTCCCTTTGTGACTCTCCAGTTACTCTCCATTCATTCCTGATTCGCACCCCAATCACTCCTTATTCCTTCCCAATCAATCCTGATTCGCTCAATCCTTTACTGATTTCTTCAAAATAGAATATCAAAATTTAGAAACATTTTCGAAATTCTTGAAAAATAAAAAATTTTCAAAATTCAAAAAAATTTCCAAATTTTTCGCAATTCATAAAAATTTAAACTTCGAAGAATTTCGAAATTTCCAAAAATTTCCTTAAATTTTTAAAAATCCAAATATTCGAAATTTTTCAAAATTAAAAAAAAATAAAAAATTTCACAATTGTCAACATTTTTCGAAATTAAAAAAATATCAAATTTTTCAAAATAACAAAAATTTTGAAAATTTTCAAGAAATCGAAAAATTTCAAAATTAAGTTTTAAGAATTTCAAAATTTCTTTAAATCCAAAAAAAAATTCAAGATTTTAAAAAATTTAACAAAATCTTAATTAAGTTTTCAAATTTAAAAAAAATTTTCAGGATTTAAAAAATTTTTCAAAATTTAAAAAAAAATTCAAAATTTTAAAAAATTGAAATTCGAAGAATTTCGAAATTACCAAAAATTTTCAAAATTTTTCAAAATCCAAATATTCGAAATTATTCAAAATTAAAAAATTTAAAAAATTATAGAATTCTAAAAAATTTTCGTAGTTGTATAAAATTTTCAAAATTTTCATAATTACAAAAAAAATTCCGAATTAAAAAAATTTCAAAATTTCTCGAAAATTAAAAAAAAATTAGAACTTTCAACAATTTTGAATTTTTAAATTTTCAGTTTGAATTTTGAAAAATTTCGAATGTTTCGAATTTTGAAAATTCTGCAAATATTTTGGATTTTGAAAAATTATGAAAATATTTGAAAATTCAGAAATTTTTAAATTTTCACACTTTTTTTTTAATTTCGAAAAATTTTGAAAATTTTTTGAAATTATTAAAATTTTGAAAATTTTATACAACTCCGAAAATTTTTGGAAATTACGAAATTTTCGAATTTTAAATTTTTTTTTAATTTTGAAAATTCTTTTAAAATTTCGTTAAATTATTTAAAATTTTGAAATTTTTTTTATTTTGAAAATTTTTTTAAATTCTGAAATTTTTTTTAAATTTTGATAATTTTCTTAAGATTTTGTTAAATTTTTTAAAATTTTGAAAATTTTTTTTTAAGAAAATGTTAAGAGGGCGGGCCTCTGAGCCGCTTCGTTGTGCTTGTGTAGAAAAAAGTCTGTTTTGGAAAGTCAAAATGACCATTTTTTGAAATTTAGCCGGCCTCTCCCGTCCAAACGCGCAGGGATAGTGATTTGTCCTTTATACTGAAGATAGAGTTCGGCGAGCTGTATTTAACGCACTCATCGGCTTTGTTCTAACTTCACGTACTGCGGAGTTATGGCGGCTAGAATGTCGGCGGAATAGTGGTTTAAACCCTTCCCCTTTTTTTCTCGAAAATCAGAAAGTGTTCGCGATTGCCCCTTTGATGCTATCGTGTTACAAGGATGTCAAGGGGGAGTAGAGGGCCGCAGCCCGTTCCTCGGTATGGCCATTATTTCCGGAATTAGAGGCCCAAATATTTTAGGTACCCAAAAATTAAGGCTAGAAAAAAGTGCGACGGATTTGCTGGATTTTAGTGGTGATTACTAGGCAAGATGCTGGGATGCTACAGTTAAAAGGGCGGGCCTCTGAGCCGCTTGGTTCTCCTTGTGTAGAAAAAAGTCTGTTTTGGAAGGTCAAAATGACCATTTTTTGAAATTTTGCCGGCCTCTCCCGTCCAAACGCGCAGGGATAGAGAGTTGTCCTTTATACTGAAGATAGAGTTCGGCGAGCTGTAAAATTAAAAAATATCCAATTTTTCAAACTTCAAAAAAAAATTCGAAATTAAAAAAAAAATTTCTAAGTTAAGAAAATTTCAAAATTCAAAATATATCAAAATATTCAAGTATTTTCAAAATTTTTCAGAAATCAAGTAACTTCAAAAATTTTCAAAATTTCAAAAAAAAATTCAAAATTTTCAAAAAATGATAAAACAAAAAATGTCCAAATTTTCGAAAGATTTTCAAAATCCAAACCGAAATTTTTAAAAATAAAAAAAAAATAAAAATTTTCAAAATTCAGAAAAAAATTAAACATTTCAAAATTCAAAAAAAATTTACAAAATTGAAACAAATTTCAATTTTTTAATATTAAAAAATTTTCGAAATTTAAAAAAATTCCAAAATTTTTCAGTCAAAAAAATATCCGAATGTCCAAAAATTTTTTAAATCAAAAGGTTTCGAAATTTCCAAAATTTTTAAAAATTTTTCAAAATCCATACTGACATCAAAATGAAAAATCTGAAAATTTTCAAAATTCAGAAAAAATTAAAAAATTTTCCATACTGAAAAATTAATTTCAAAATTCAAATAAAATTTTAAAAATTTTCAAAATTAAAAAATTTTCAGAATTTTTCAAAATTCCAAAAATTTTTTTAAATTTTGAAAATAAAAAAAAAAATTAAATTTTTCAAAATTAAAAACAACTCAAAATTTTTCAAAATGAAAAAATTCAAAATTTTCAAAATACCAAAAATTTTGAAATTGAAAAAAAATTCCAAAATTTTTTAAAATCCAAAAAAATTTCAGGATTTTCAAAAAATTTTTAAATCAAATAATTTCGAAATATAAAAAATTTTCAATATTTTTCAAAATCCTAATCGAAAGCTTTCGAAATAGACAAAAATTTTAAAATTTTCAAAATTCAGAAAATTTTAAAACTTCAAAATTCAAAAAAAATTTAAATTAAAAAAATGTCAAAATTAAAAAAATAAAAAATTTTCAAATTCAAAAAATTTCAAAGTTTTCAATATTCCAAAAATTTTCATAATTTTAATTTTTGAAAATTTTTGAAAATTCTGAAAATTTTTTCAATTTTGAAAAATTTTGAAATTTCTTTAATTTTGAAAATTTTTTAAATATTTTGGTTTTGAAAATGTTTTGATTAATAAATTTTTTTGTTTTGAAAATTTTTCAAAATTTAAAAAAATTCAAAATTTTTCAAAATACCAATAATTTCGAAATTGAAAAAAATTACAAAAATTTTCAAAATTCTCAGAAATTTAAAAAAAAAATTTGGAAATTTCTAAAATTTTCAATATTTTTCAAAATCCAAATCAAAAGCTTTTGAAATTCACAAAGATTTTAAATTTTCTAAATTCAGAAAAATTTAAAAACTTTCATAATTCAAAAAAAAAATTTGAAAATTAAAAAAAAATCAAAATTAAAAAAATTCAAAATTCAAAAATATTTAAAAAATTTTCAAAATTCCAAAATTTTTTTTTAAATTTTTCAAAAGTAAAAAAAAATTAAATTTTTCAAAATTAGAAATAATTCAAAATTTTTGAAAATGAAAAAATTCAAAATTTTTCAAAATACCAAAAATTTCGAAATTGAAAAAAAATTCCTAAATTTTTAAAATCCAAAAAATATTTCAGTATTTTCAAAAAATTTTTTAAATGAAAAAATTTCGAAATTTCCAAAATTTTCATAATTTTTCAAAATTCTAATCGAAAGCTTTCGAAATAGACAAAAATTTTAATATTTTAAAAATTCAGAAAAATTAAAAACTTTTTTAAAAATAAAAAAAAATTTTAAATTAAAAAAAAATGTCAAAATTAAAAAAAAAATCAAAAATTTTTATAATTAAAAAATTTAAAAATCTTCAAAATTCCAAAAATTTCGAAATTGAAAAAAATTCCAAAAATTTTCTGAATTTTCAAAACAATTTTAAATAAAAAAATTTGGAAATTTCCCAAATTTTCAATATTTTTCAAAATCCAAATCGAAAGCTTCTGAAATACACAAAAATTTTAAATTTTCAAAATTCAGAAAAATTTAAAAATTTTCAAAATTCAAAAAAAATTTTGAAAATTAAAAAAAAAATCAAAATTAAAAAAAAATTCAAATTTCAAAAAACATTTCAAAAATTTTTTAAATTAAAAAATTTTCAAAATTTTTCAAAATTCCAAAATTTTTTTAAATTTTCAAAATTAAAAAAATTAAATTTTTCAAAATTAAAAACAATTAAAATTTTTCAAATTGAAAAAAATTTCAAAATTTTTCAAAATACCAAAAAATTTCGAAATTGAAAAAAAATTCCAAAATTTTTCAAAATCCAAAAAAAATTCAGGATTTCCAAAAAATTGTTTAAATCAAAAAATTTCGAAATTTCCATAATTTTCAATATTATTCAAAATCCAAATCGAAAGCTTTTCAAATACACAAAAATCTTAAATTTTCATAATTCAGAAAAATTTAAAAAAAATTCAAAATTCAAAAAAAAATTTTGAAAATTAAAAGAAAATTTAAAAATAAAAAAAATTCAAAATTGAAAAAATATTTCAAAATTTTTCAAAATTCCAAAATTTTTTTTAGATTTTCAAAAGTAAAAAAAAATTAAATTTTTCAAAATTAAAAACAATTCAAAATTTTTCAAAATTCAAAAAAAATTTAAATTAAATTAAATGTCAAAATTTAAAAAAAAATCAGAATTTTTATAATTAAAAAATTTTAAATTTTCAAAATTCCAAAAAATTTCATATTAATTTTGAAAATTTTTCAAAATTCTGAAATTTTTTTTCAATTTTGAAAAATTTTGAAATTTTTTCAATTTTGAAAATTTTTGAATTATTTGATTTTGAAAATGTTTTGTTTAAATATTTTGTATTGAAAATTTTTAAAAAATTTTTCAAAATACCAAAAAATTCGAAATTGAAAAAAATTCCAAAAATTTTCTGAATTTTCAAAGCATTTTTAAATAAAAAAATTTGAAAATTTCCAAAATTTTCAATATTTTTCAAAATTCAAATCGAAGCTTTTGAAATACACAAAAATCTTAAATTTTTATAATTCAGAAAAATTTTAAAATTTTCAAAATTGAAAAAAAAGTTTTGAAAATTGAAAACAAATTTCAAAATTAAAAAAAAATTCAAAATTCAAAAAATATTTCAAAAATTTTCAAAATTTTTCAAAATTAAAAACAATTAAAATCTTTCAAAATTAAAAAATTTCAAAATTTTTCAAAATACCAATAATTTCGAAATTTAAAAAAAAATTCCAAAATTTTTTAAAATCCAAAAAAACTTCAAGATTTTTAAAAAATTTATAAATCAAAAAATTTCGAAATTTCCAAAATTGTCAATATTTTTCGAAATCCTAATCGAAAGCTTTCGAAGCAGACAAAAATTTTAAAATTTTCAAAATTCAGAAAAATTTAAAACTTCAAAATTCAAAATAAAATTTTAATTAAAAAAATGTCAGAATTAAAAAAAAATAAGAAATTTTCATAATTAAAGAATTTCAAAATTTTCAATATTCCAAAAATTTTCATAATTTTAATTTTGAAAATTTTGAAAATTCTGAAAATTTTTTTCAATTTTGAAAAGTTTTGAAATTTTTTTCAATTTTGAAAACTTTTAAAATTTTTTGGTTTTGAAAATGCTTTGATTATTAAATTTTTTTGTTTTGAAAATTTTTCAAAATTTAAATAAATTCAAAATTTCTCAAAATACCAATAATTTCGAAATTGAAAAAATTCCAAAAATTTTCAGAATTTTCAGAAATTTAAAAAAAAATTTGGAAATTTTCAAAATTTTCAATATTTTTCAAAATCCAAATCGAAAGCTTTTGAAATACACAAAAATTTTAAATTTTCAAAATTCAGAAAAATTTAAAAACTTTCATAATTCAAAAAAAAATTTTGAAAATTAAAAAAAAATTTAAAAATAAAAAAAAATTCAAAATTCAAAAACAATTTCAAAATTTTTAAAAATTCCAAAAATTTTTTTCAATTTTCAAAAGTAAAAAAAAATTAAATTTTTCAAAATTAAAAATAATTCAAAATTTTTGAAAATGAAAAAATTTCGAAATTGAAAAAAAATTCCAAAATTTTTTAAAATCCAAATAAAATTTCAGGAATAACAAAAAAATTTTTAAATCAAAAAATTTCGAAATTTCCAAAATTTTCAATATTTTTCAAAATCCTAATCGAAAGCTTTCGAAATAGACAAAAATTTTAAAATTTTCAAAATTCAGAAAAATTTAAAAACTTTTGAAATTTCAAAAAAAAATTTAAATTAAAAAAAATGTCAAAATTAAAAAAAAAATCAAAAATTTTTATAATTAAAAAATTTTAAATTTTCAAACTTCCAAAAATTTTCAAAATTTTTATTTTGAAAAATTTTGAAAATTCTGAAATTTTTTTCAATTTTGAAAAATTTTGAAATTTTTTTCAATTTTGGAAATTTTTGAAATTTTTTGGTTTTGAAAATGTTTTGTTTAAATATTTTGTTTTGAAAATTTTTCAAAATATTTCAAAATTAAAAATTTTTCAAAATACCAAAAATTTCGAAATTGAAAAAAATTCCAAAAATTATCTGAATTTTCAAAGCATTTTTAAATAAAAAAATTTGGAAATTTCCAAAATTTTCAATATTTTTCAAAATCCAAATCGAAAGCTTTTGAAATACACAAAAATTTAAAATTTTTCATAAACCAGAAAAATTTGAAAATTTTGAAAATTCAAAAAAAAATTTTGAAAACTGAAAAAAAATTTCAAAATTAAAAAAAAGTCAAAATTCAAAAAATATTTCAAAAATTTTCAAAATTTTTCAAAATTAAATTTTTCAAAATTTAAAAATTTCAAAATTTTTCAAAATACCAAAAATTTCGAAATTGAAAAAAATTCCAAAATTTTTTAAAATACAAAAAAATTTCAGGATTTTAAAAAAATTGTTTGAATCAAAAATTTCGAAATTTCCATAATTTTGCAATATTTTTCAAAATCCAAATCGAAAGCTTTTCAAATACACAAAAATCTTAAATTTTCATAATTCAGAAAAATTTAAAAATTTTGAAAATTCAAAAAAAATTTTTGAAAATTGAAAAAAAATTTCAAAATTAAAAAAAGTCAAAATTCAAAAAATATTTCAAAAATTTTCTTTTGTTTCAAAATTCCAAAATTTTTTTTTAAATTTTGAAAATTTCAGAAAAATTAAAAAGTTTTCAATATTGAAAAATAAATTTCAAAATTCAGATAAAATTTCAAAAATTTTCAAAATTAAAAATTTTCAGAATTTTTCAAAATTCCAAAAAATGTTTAAAATTTTCAAAATTAAAAAAAAATTAAATTTTTCAAAAAAAAAACAACTCAAAATTTTTCAAAATGAAAAAAATTCAAAATTTTCAAAATACCAATAATTTCGAAATTTAAAAAAAAATTCTAAAATTTTTTAAAATCCAAAAAAATTTCAGGATTTTGAAAAAAATTTTTAAATCAAAACATTTCGAAATTTCCAAAAGTTTCAATATTTTTCAAAATCCTAATCGAAAGCTTTTGAAATAGACAAAAATTTTAAAATTTTCAAAATTCAGAAAAATTTAAAACTTCAAATTTCAAAAAAATTTTAAATTAAAATGTCTAAATTAAAAAAAAAAATTTTCACAATTAAAAAATTTCAAAATTTTCAAAATTCCAAAAATTTTCAAAATTGTAATTTGAAAATTTTGAAAATTCTGAACATTTTTTTCAATTTTGAAAAATTTTGAAATTTTTTCAATTTTGAAAATTTTTTAAATTTTTTGGTTTCGAAAATGCTTTATTAAATTTTTTTGTTTTTAAAATTTTTCAAAATTTAAATCAATTCAAAATTTCTCAAAATACCAATAATTTCGAAATTGAAAAAAATTCCAAAAATTTTCAGAATTTTCAGAAATTTAAAACAAAAATTTGGAAATTTCCAAAATTTTCAATATTTTTCAAAATCCAAATCGAAAGCATTTGAAATACACAAAAATTTTGAAAATTAAAATAAAATTTAATAATAAAAAAAATTCAAAATTCAAAAAATATTTGAAAATTTTTACAAAATTCAAAATTTTTTTTCAATTTTCAAAAGTAAAAAAAAATTAAATTCTTCAAAATTAAAAATAATTCAAAATTTTTGAAAATGAAAAAATTTCGAAATTGAAAAAAAATTCCAAAATTTTTTAAAATCCAAAAAATATTTCAGGATTTTCAAAAAAATTTTTAAATCAAAAAATTTCGAAATTTCCAAAATTTTCAATATTTTTCAAAATCCAAATCGAAAGCTTTTGAAATACACAAAAATCTTAAATTTTTCACAAATCAGAAAAATTTAAAAATTTTGAAAATTCAAAAAAAAATTTTGAAAATTGAAAAAGAATTTCAAAATTAAAAAAAGAATCAAAATTAAAAAAATATTTCAAAAATTTTCAAAATTTTTCAAAATTACAAATTTTTTTTAAATTTTGAAAATTTCAGAAAAATTAAATTTTTCAAAATTTAAAAATTTCAAAATTTTTCAAAATACCAAAAATTTCGAAATTGAAAAAAATTCCAAAATTTTTTAAAATCCAAAAAAATTTCAGGATTTTAAAAAAATTGTTTACATCAAAAATTTCGAAATTTCCATAATTTTGCAATATTTTTCAAAATCCAAATCAAACGCTTTTAAAATACACAAAAATCTTAAATTTTCATAATTCAGAAAAATTTAAAAATTTTGAAAATTCAAAAAAAAATTTTGAAAATTGAAAAATTTTCAAAATTAAAAAAGTCAAAATTCAAAAAATATTTCAAAAATTTTCAAAATTTTTCAAAATTACAAAATTTTTTTTTAAATTTTGAAAATTTCACAAAAATTAAAAAATTTTCAATATTGCAAAATAAATTTCAAAATTCAGATAAAATTTCAAAAATTTTCAAAATTAAAAATTTTCAGAATTTTTCCAAATTCCAAAAAATGTATAAAATTTTCAAAATTAAAAAAAATTAAATTTTTCAAAATTAAAAACAACTCAAAATTTTTCAAAATGAAAAAAATTCAAAATTTTCAAAATACCAATAATTTCGAAATTTAAAAAAAAATTCTAAAATTTTTTAAAATCCAAAAAAATTTCAGGATTTTGAAAAAAATTTTTAAATAAAAAAATTTCGAAATTTCCAAAATTTTCAATATTTTTCAAAATCCTAATCGAAAGCTTTCGAAATAGACAAAATTTTAAAATTTTCAAAATTCAGAAAAATTTAAAACTTCAAATTTGAAAAAAATCTTAAATAAAAAGGTAAAAATAAAAAAAATAAAAAATTTTCACAATCAAAAATTTCAAAATTTTCAAAATTCCAAAAATTTTGAAAATTGTAATTTTGAAAATTTTGAAAATTTTGTTCAATTTTGAAAAATTTTGAAATTTTTTCAATTTTGAAAATTTTTAAAATTTTTTGGTTTTGAAAATGCTTTATTAAAATTTTTTGTTTAGATAATTTTTCAAAATTTTTCAAAATTCAAAATTTATCAAAATACCAAAAATTTCGAAAATAAAAAAAATTCCAAAAATTTTCTGGAATTTCAAAAGATTTTTAAATAAAAAAATTTGGAAATTTCAAAATATTTTTAAATAAGAAAATTTCGAAATTTCCATATTTTTCAATATTTTTCAAAATCCAAATCGAAAGCTTTTCAAAGACAAAAATCTTAAATTTTCATAATTCAGAAAAATTTAAAAATTTTCGAAATTCAAAAATAAATTTTGAAAATTGAAAAAAAATTTCAAAATTAAAAAATATTAAAAAAATTTTCAGAATTTTTCAAAATTCCAAAAATTTTTTTTATTATTCAAAATTAAAAACTTCAAAATTCAAAAAAAAATTTAAATTAAAAAAATGTCAAAATTCAAAAAAATAAAAAATTTACATAATTAAAAAATTTCAAAATTTTCAAAATTCCAAAAATTTTCATAATTTTAATTCTGAAAATTTTGAAAATTCTGAAAATTTTTTTCAATTTTGTAAAATTTTGAAATTGTGTTCAATTTTACAAATTTTTAAAATTTTTTGGGTTTGAAAATGTTTTGATTATTAAATTTTTTTTATTTTGAAAATTTTTCAAAATTTAAAAAAATTCAAAATTTATCAAAATACCAATAATTTCGAAATTGAAAAAAATTCCAAAAATTTTCAGAATTTTCAGAAATTTAAAAAAAAATTTGGAAATTTCCAAAATTTTCAATATTTTTCAAAATCCAAATCGAAAGCTTTTGAAATACACAAAGATTTTAAATTTTCAAAATTCAGAAAAATTTAAAAACTTTCATAATTCAAAAAAAAATTTTGAAAATTAAAAAAAAATTTCAAAATTAAAAAAAATTCAAAATTCGAAAAACATTTAAAAAATTTTCAAAATTCCAAAAATTTTCTTAAATTTTCAAAAGTAAAAAAAAAATAAATTTTTCAAAATTAAAAATAATTCGAAATTTTTGAAAATGAAAAAATTCAAAATTTTTCAAAATGCCAAAAATTTTCGAAATTGAAAAAAAATTCCAAAATTTTAAAAATCCAAAAAAAAATTCAGGATTTTCAAAAAATTTTAAAATCAAAAAATTTCGAAATTTCCAAAATTTTCAATATTTTTCAAAATCCTAATCGAAAGCTTTCGAAATAGACAAATATTTTAGAATTTTCAAAATTCAGAAAAATTTAAAAACTTTTCAAATTTCAAAAAAAAAATTAAATTAAAAAAAATGTCAAAAATAAAAAAAAAAATCAAAAATTATTATAATTAAATAAATTTTAAATTTTTAAAATTCCAAATATTTTCATAATTTTTATTTTGAAAATTTTTGAAAATTCTGAAATTTTTTTTCAATTTTGAAAAATTTTGAAATTTTTTCAATTTTGAAAATTTTTAAAATTTTTTGGTTTTGAAAATGCTTTATTAAATTTTTTTATTTTGAAAATTTTGGAAATTTTTGAAATTTTTTGGTTTTGAAAATTTTTTGTTTAAATATTTTGTTTTGAAAATTTTTCAAAATTCAAAATTTTTCAAAAAACAAAAAATTTCGAAATTGAAAAAAATTCCAAAAATTTTCTGAATTTTCAAAGCATTTTTAAATAAAAAAATTTGGAAATTTCCAAAATTTTCAATCTTTCAAAATCCAAATCGAAAGCTTTTGAAATACACAAAAATCTTAAATTTTTCATAAATCAGAAAAATTTAAAAATTTTGAAAATTCAAAAAAAAATTTTGAAAAATGAAAAAAAATTTCAAAATTAAAAAAAAACTCAAAATTCAAAAAATATTTCAAAAATTTTGAAAATTTTAAAAAGTACAAATTTTTTTTAAATTTTGAAAATTTCAGAAAAATTAAATTTTCCAAAATTTAAAAATTTCAAAATTTTTCAAAATACCAAAAATTTCGAAATTGAAAAAAAATTCCAAAATTTTTTAAAATCCAAAAAAATTTCAGGATTTTAAAAGAATTGTTTAAATCAAAAATTTCGAAATTTCAATAATTTTGCAATATTTTTCAAAATCCAAATCGAAAGCTTTTCAAATACACAAAAATCTTAAATTTTCATAATTCAGAAAAATTTAAAAATTTTGAAATTTCAAAAAAAAATTTTGAAAATTGAAAAAAAATTTCAAAATTAAAAAAAAGTCAAAATTGAAAAAATATTTCAAAAATTTTCAAAATTTTTTTTAAATTTTGAAAATTTCAGAAAAAATAAAAAATTTTCAATATTGAAAAATAAATTTCAAAATTCAGATAAAATTTCAAAATTTTTCAAAATTAAAAATTTTCAGAATTTTTCAAAATTCCAAAAAATGTTCAAAATTTTCAAAATTAAAAAAAAATTAAATTTTTCAAAATTAAAAACAACTCAAAATTTTTCAAAATGAAAAAAATTCAAAATTTTCAAAATACCAATAATTTCGAAATTTAAAAAAAAATTCTAAAATTTTTTAAAATCCAAAAAAATTTCAGGATTTTGAAATAATTTTTAAATAAAAAAATTTCGAAATTTCCAAAATTTTCAATATTTTTCAAAATCCTAATCGAAAGCTTTCGAAATAGACAAATTTTAAAATTTTCAAAATTCAGAAAAATTTAATACTTCAAATTTCAAAAAAATTTTAAATTAAAATGTCAAAATTCAAAAAAATAAAAAATTTTCACAATTAAAAAATTTCAAAATTTTCAAAATTCCAAAAATTTTCAAAAATTGTAATTTTGAAAATTTTGAAAATTCTGAAAATTTTTTTCAATTTTGAAAAATTTTGAAATTTTTTCAATTTTGAAAATTTTTAAAATTTTTTGGTTTTGAAAATGCTTTATTAAATTTTTTTGTTTTGAAAATTTTTCAAAATTTAAATCAATTCAAAATTTCTCAAAATACCAATAATTTCGAAATTGAAAAAAATTCCAAAAATTTTCAGAATTTTCAGAAATTAAAAAAAAAATTTGGAAATTTCCAAAATTTACATTATTTTTCAAAATCGAAATCGAAAGCATTTGAAATACACAATAAATTTTAAATTAATTCAGAAAAATTTAAAAACTTTCATAATTCAAAAAAAAATTTTGAAAATTAAAATAAAATTTAATAATAAAAAAAAATTCAAAATTCAAAAACTATTTCAAAATTTTTACAAAATTCAAAAATTTTTTTTCAATTTTCAAAAGTAGAAAAAAATTAAATTTTTCAAAATTAAAAATAATTCAAAATTTTTGAAAATGAAAAAATTTCGTAATTGAAAAAAATTCCAAAATTTTCTAAAATCCAAAAAATATTTCAGAATATTCAAAAAAAATTTTTAAATAAAAAAATTTCGAAATTTCCAAAATTTTCAATATTTTTCAAAATCCTAATCGAAAGCTTTCGAAATAGACAAAAATTTTAAAATTTTCAAAATTCAGAAAAATGTAAAACTTTTCAAAATTCAAAAAAATTTAAATTAAAAAAATTTCAAAATTAAAAAAAAATAAAAAAATTTTATAATTAAGAATTTTAAATTTTCAAAATTCCAAAATTTTTTTGAAAATTTTTGAAAATTCTGAAATTTTTTTCAATTTTGAAAATTTTTGAAATTTTTTGGTTTTGAAAATGTTTTGTTTAAATATTTTGTTTTGAAAATTTTTCAAAATTTTTCAAAATTCAAAATATTTCAAAATATCAAAAATTTTCTGAATTTTCAAAGCATTTTTAAATAAAAAATTTGGAAATTTTCAAAATTTTCAATATTTTTCAAAATCCAAATCGAAAGCTTTTGAAATACGCAAAAATCTTAAATTTTCATAATTCAGAAAAATTTAAAAATTTTCAAAATTCAAAAAAAAAATTTGAAAATTGAAAAAAATTTCAACATTAAAAAAAATTCGAAATTCCAAAAATATTTCAAAAATTTTCAAAATTTTTCAAAATTGCAAAAATTTTTTTTAATTTTCAAAATTAAAAAAAATTAAATTTTTCTGAAAACTTAAACATTTCAAAAATTTTTCAAAATACCAAAAATTTCGAAATTGAAAAAAATTCCAAAATTTTTTTAAATCCAAAAAAATATCAGGAATTTCAAAAAATTGTTTAAATCAAAAAATTTCGAAATTTCCATAATTTTGAATATTTTTGAAAATCCAAATCGAAAGCTTTTCAAATACACAAAAATCTTAAATTTTCATAATTCAGAAAAATTTAAAAATTTTGAAATTTCAAAAAAAAATTTTGAAAATTGAAAAAAAATTTCAAAATTAAAAAAAAGTCAAAATTCAAAAAATATTTCAAAAATTTTCAAAATTTTTTTTAAATTTTGAAAATTTCAGAAAAAATAAAAAATTTTCAATATTGAAAAATAAATTTCAAAATTCAGATAAAATTTCAAAATTTTTCAAAATTAAAAATTTTCAGAATTTTTCAAAATTCCAAAAAATGTTCAAAATTTTCAAAATTAAAAAAAAATTAAATTTTTCAAAATTAAAAACAACTCAAAATTTTTCAAAATGAAAAAAATTCAAAATTTTCAAAATACCAATAATTTCGAAATTTAAAAAAAAATTCTAAAATTTTTTAAAATCCAAAAAAATTTCAGGATTTTGAAATAATTTTTAAATAAAAAAATTTCGAAATTTCCAAAATTTTCAATATTTTTCAAAATCCTAATCGAAAGCTTTCGAAATAGACAAATTTTAAAATTTTCAAAATTCAGAAAAATTTAATACTTCAAATTTCAAAAAAATTTTAAATTAAAATGTCAAAATTCAAAAAAATAAAAAATTTTCACAATTAAAAAATTTCAAAATTTTCAAAATTCCAAAAATTTTCAAAAATTGTAATTTTGAAAATTTTGAAAATTTTGAAAATTTTTAAAATTTTTTGGTTTTGAAAATGCTTTATTAAAAAAAGAAGAAATATTTCAAAAATTTTCAAAATTTTTCAAAATTCCAAAAAATTTTTTAAAATTTTTAAAATTTCAGAAAAATTAAAAAATTTTCAATATTGAAAAATAAATTTCAAAATTCAGATAAAATTTCAAAAATTTTCAAAATTAAAAATTTTCAGAATTTTTCAAAATTCCAAAAATTTTTTTAAATTTTCATAATTAAAAAAATTAAATGTTACAAAATTAAAAACTCAAAATTTTTCAAAATGAAAAAATTTCAAAATTTTCAAAATACCAATAATTTCGAAATTAAAAAAAAATTCCAAAATTTTCTAAATTCCAAAAAAATTTCAGGATTTTGAAAAAAAATTTTAAATCAAAAAATTTCGAAATTTCCAAAATTTTCAATATTTTTCAAAATCCTAATCGATAGCTATCGAAATAGACAAATTTTAAAATTTTCAAAATTCAGGAAAATTGAAAACTTGAAAATAAAAAAAATTTTAAATTAAAAAAAATGTCAACATTAAAAAAAAAAATCAAAAATTTTTATCATTAAAAAATTTCAAATTTTTCAAAATTCCAAAAATTTTTATAATTTTAATTTTGAAAATTTTTGAAAATTCTGAAATTTTTTTTCAATTTTAAAAAATTTTGAAATTTTTTTTAATTTTGTTTGAAAATGTTTTGTTTAAATTTTTTGTTTTGAAAATTTTTCAAAATTTTTCAAAATTCAAAAAATTTCGAAATTGAAAAATTTCCAAAAATTTTCTGAAATTTCAAAACATTTTTAAATAAAAAAATTTGGAAATTTCAAAATATTTTTAAATAAAAAAATTTCGAAATTTCCATATTTTTCAATATTTTTCAAAATCCAAATCGAAAGCTTTTCAAAGACACAAAAATCTTAAATTTTCATAATTCAGAAAAATTTAAAAATTTTCGAAATTCAAAAAAAAAAATTTTGAATATTGAAAAAAAATTTCAAAATTAAAAAAAATTCAAAATTCAAAAAATATTTCAAAAATTTTCAAAATTTTTCAAAATTCCAAAAATTTTTTTTAAATTTTCAAAATTAAAAAATTCAAAATTTTCAAAATAAAAATAATTTCGAAATTAAAAAAAAAATTCCAAAATTTTTTAAAATCCAAAAAAATTTCAGTATTTTGAAAAAAAATTTTAAATCAAAAAATTTCGAAATTTCCAAAATTTTCAATATTTTTCAAAATCCTAATCGAAAGCTATCGAAATAGACAAATTTTAAAATTTTCAAAATTCAGGAAAATTAAAAACTTGAAAATAAAAAAAATTTTAAATTAAAAAAAATGTCAAAATTAAAAAAAAAATCAAAAATTTTTATCATTAAAAAATTTCAAATTTTTCAAAATTCCAAAAATTTTTATAATTTTAATTTTGAAAATTTTTGAAAATTCTGAAATTTTTTTTCAATTTTAAAAAATTTTGAAATTTTTTTTAATTTTGTTTGAAAATGTTTTGTTTAAATTTTTTGTTTTGAAAATTTTTCAAAATTTTTCAAAATTCAAAAAATTTCGAAATTGAAAAAAATTCCAAAAATTTTCTGAAATTTCAAAACATTTTTAAATAAAAAAATTTGGAAATTTCAAAATATTTTTAAATAAAAAAATTTCGAAATTTCCATATTTTTCAATATTTTTCAAAATCCAAATCGAAAGCTTTTCAAAGACACAAAAATCTTAAATTTTCATAATTCAGAAAAATTAAAAAATTTTCGAAATTCAAAAAAAAAATTTTGAATATTGAAAAAAAATTTCAAAATTAAAAAAAATTCAAAATTCAAAAAATATTTCAAAAATTTTCAAAATTTTTCAAAATTCCAAAAATTTTTTTTAAATTTTCAAAATTTCAGAAAAATTAAAAAATTTTCAATATTGAAAAATAAATTTCAAAATTTAGATAAAATTTCAAAAATTTTCAAAATTAAAAATTTTCAGAATTTTTCAAAATTCCAAAAATTTTTTTTATTTTTCAAAATTAAAAAATCAACATTTTTCAAAATGAAAAAAATTCAAAATTTTCAAAATAAAAATAATTTCGAAATTAAAAAAAAATTCCAAAATTTTTTAAAATCCAAAAAAATTTCAGTATTTTGAAAAAAAATTTTAAATCAAAAAATTTCGAAATTTCCAAAATTTTCAATATTTTTCAAAATCCTAATCGAAAGCTTTCGAAATAGACAAAAATTTTAAAATTTTCAAAATTCAGAAAAATTTAAAACTTCGAAATTCAAAAAAAAATTTAAATTAAAAAAATGTCAAAATTCAAAAAAATAAAAAATTTTCATAATTAAAAAATTTCAAAATTTTCAAAATTCCAAAAATTTTTATAATTTTAATTCTGAAAATTTTTTTCAATTTTGTAAAATTTTGAAATTGTGTTCAATTTTAAAAATTTTTTAAATTTTTTGGGTTTGAAAATGTTTTGATTATTAAATTTTTTTGTTTTGAAAATTTTTCAAAATTTAAAAAAATTCAAAATTTATCAAAATACCAATAATTTCGAAATTGAAAAAAATTTAAAAAATTTTCAGAATTTTCAGAAATTTAAAAAAAAATTTGGAAATTTCCAAAATTTTCAATATTTTTCAAAATCCAAATCGAAAGCTTTTGAAATGCACAAAGATTTTAAATTTTCAAAATTCAGAAAAATTTAAAAACTTTCATAATTCAAAAAAAATTTTGAAAATTGAAAAAAAATTTCAAAATTAAAAAAAATTCAAAATTCGAAAAACGTTTTAAAAATTTTCAAAATTCCAAAAATTTTCTTAATTTTTCATAAGTAAAAAAAAATAAATTTTTCAAAATTAAAAATAACTCAAAATTTTTGAAAATGAAAAAATTCAAAATTTTTCAAAATACCAAAAATTTCGAAATTGAAAAAAAATTCCAAAATTTTTAAAATCCAAAAAAAAATTCAGGATTGTCAAAAAATTTTAAAATCAAAAAATTTCGAAATTTCCAAAATTTTCAATATTTTTCAAAATCCTAATCGAAAGCTTTCGATATAGACAAAAATTTTACAATTTTCAAAATTCAGAAAAATTTAAAAACTTTTCAAATTTAAAAAAAAAATTTAAATTAAAAAAAATGTCAAAATTAAAAAAAAAATCAAAAATTTTTATAATTAAAAAATTTTAAATTTTCAAAATTCCAAAAATTTTCATAATTTTTATTTTGAAAATTTTTAAAATTCTGAAATTTTTTTTTCAATTTTGAACAATTTTGAATTTTTTTTCAATTTTGGAAATTTTTGAATTTTTTTGGTTTTGAAAATGTTTTGTTTAAATATTTTGTTTTGAAAATTTTTCAAAATTTTTCAAAATTCAAAATTTTTCAAAATACCAAAAATTTCGAAATTGAAAAAGTTCCAAAAATTTTCTGAATTTTCAAAGCATTTTTAAATAAAAAAATTTGGAAATTTCCAAAATTTTCAATATTTTTCAAAATCCATATCGAAAGCTTTTGAAATACACAAAAATCTTAAATTTTTCATAAATCAGAAAAATTAAAAATTTTGAAAATTCAAAAAAAATTTTGAAAATTGAAAAAAAATTTCAAAATTAAAAAAAAGTCAAAATTAAAAAATATTTCAAAAATTTTCAAAATTTTTCAAAAGTACAAATTTTTTTTTAAATTTTGAAAATTTTTAAAATATTTTTTGAATTTTGAATTTTTTTAAAGTTGAAATTTTTTCAATTTTCAAAATTTTTTTTGAATTTTGAAATTTTTGAAATTTTTCTGAATTATGAAAATTTAAGATTTTTGTGTATTTCAAAAGCTTTCGATTTGGATTTTGAAAAATATTGAAAATTTTGGAAATTTCCAATTTTTTTATTTAAAAATGCTTTGAAAATTCAGAAAATTTTTGGTATTTTGAAATATTTTGACACTGTAGAGTCGCTCCTGTTCACTCCCTATTCACACCGGTGTCAATCCTGATTCACTCCCAAGTTACTCCTGATTCACTACCAAATTATTCCTGATTAACTCTTCAGCAACTGTTGATTCACTCCCAAGTTCATCCTGATTCACTCCTCAGCCACTGCCTATTCACTAGCGTCACTCCTGTTTCACTCCCAAGTCATTCCTTATTCACTCCCTATTTACCCCTCACTTACTCCTGATTCACTCCCAAGTCACTCCTGATTAACTCCCAATTCGCTTCTCAGTCACTTCTGATTCACTCCCATTCACTTTTCTCCCAATTCACTCCCACGTCACTCCTGATTCACTCAAAATTCGCTTCTCAGTCACTCCAGATTCGAACCCAATTCACCAGATTCAATCCCAAAATCACTCCTGATTCACTCCCAATTCGCTACTCTGTCACTCCTGTTTCACTCCCAAGTCATTCCTTATTCACTCCCTATTTACCCCTCACTTACTCCTGATTCACTCCCAAGTCACTCCTGATTAACTCCCAATTCGCTTCTCAGTCACTTCTGATTCACTCCCAATTCGCTCCTCAGATACTCACAATTCACACCCAATTCAATCCTTATTCGCTCCTGATTCACTCCCAAGTCACTCCTGATTCACCCCAAATTCGCTTCCCTGTCACTCCTGATTCACTCCCAATTCGCTCATCAGAGACTCCCAATTCACTCCCTATTCACTCCTAACTCACTCCTGATTCACTCTCTATTCGTTCCTCAGTCACTCCTGATTCACTCCTGATTCACCAGATTCAATACCAAATCACTCCAAATTCACTTTCGATTCACTCCCAATTCGTTCCTCAGTCACTCCTGATTCGCTCCCAAGTCACTCCCTATTCGCTCCTCATTCACTCTTGATTCCCTCCCAATTCGCTCCTCAGTTATTCCTTGTTCACTCCCTATTCACTCCTTACTCACTCCAGATTCACTATCAAGTGACTCCTGATTCATTCCCAATTCGTTCCTCAGTCACACCTGACTCACTCCGAAGTCACTCCCAATTCGCTCCTCTGTCACTTCTGGTTCACTCCCAATTCACCCCTGATTCACTCCCAAGTAACAACTGATTCATTCACTCCCAAATCATCATTTGCAATCCCGATTCACTCATGATTAACTCCCAATTCGTTCCTCAGTCACTCCTGATTCACTTCCCATTCTCACATGAGTCGCTCTCAATCATTCCTGATTCGCAACCCAATCACCCTTTTCTCATTCCCAATCACTCCTGATTCGCCTAATCCTTCACCGATATCTTCAAAATAGAATATCAAAATTTCCAAACGTTTTCAAAACTTCGAAATTCTAGAAAATAAAAAATTTTCAAAATTCAAAAAATTTCGAAATATTTCGAAATTCAAACAATTTTTAATTTTTCAAAATTAGAAATAAAAAAATTGAAATTTTAAAAAAATTTTAAACTTCGAAGAATTTCAAAATTAAAAAAAAAAAATAAAAAATTTCCCAATTGTCAAAATTTTCCGAAATTTAAAAAACGAAAAAAAAAATTCGAAATTTTTCAAAATACAAAAAATTTTGAAGATTTTTAAGAATTTTAAAAGTTTCACTTACTACCTTACTACCAACTTACTACCAACAACTCCGATATTCTAGCCGCCATAACTCCGCAGTACGTGAAGTTAGAACAAAGCCGATGAGTGCGAAAAATACAGCTCGCCGAACTCTATCTTCAGTATAAAGGACAAACTCTCTATCCCTGCGCGTTTGGACGGGAGAGGCCGGCAAAATTTAAAAAAATGGTCATTTTGACCTTCCAAAACAGACTTTTTTCTACACAAGGAGAACCAAGCGGCTCAGAGGCCCGCCCTTTTAACTGTAGCATCCCAGCATCTTGCCTAGTAATCACCACTAAAATCCAGCAAATCCTTCGCACTTATTTCTAGCCTTAATTTTTGGGTACCTAAAATATTTGGGCCTCTAATTCCGGAAATAATGGCCATACCGAGGAAAGGGCTGCGGCCCTCTACTCCCCCTTGACATCCTTGTAACACGATAGCATCAAAAGGGCAATCGCGAACACTTTCTGATTTTCGAGAAAAAAAAGGGCTGTATTTAACGCCGACATTCTAGCCGCCATAACTCCGCAGTACGTGAAGTTAGAACAAAGCCGATGAGTGCGTTAAATACAGCTCGCCGAACTCTATCTTCAGTATAAAGGACAACTCTCTATCCCTGCGCGTTTGGACGGGAGAGGCCGGCAAAATTTTAAAAAATGGTCATTTTGACCTTCCAAAACAGACTTTTTTCTACACAAGGAGAACCAAGCGGCTCAGAGGCCCGCCCTTTTAACTGTAGCATCCCAGCATCTTGCCTAGTAATCACCAGTAAAATCCAGCAAATCCGTCGCAATTTTTTCTAGCCTTAATTTTTGGGTACCTAAAATATTTGGGCCTCTAATTCCGGAAATAATGGCCATACCGAGGAACGGGCTGCGGCCCTCTACTCCCCCTTGACATCCTTGTAACACGATAGCATCAAAAGGGCAATCGCGAACACTTTCTGATTTTCGAAGGGTTTAAACCACTATTCCGCCGACATTCTAGCCGCCATAACTCCGCAGTACGTGAAGTTAGAACAAAGCCGATGAGTGCGTTAAATACAGCTCGCCGAACTCTATCCTCATTATAAAGGACAACTCTATATCACTGCGCGTTTGGACGGGAGAGGCCGGCAAAATTTCAAAAAATGGTCATTTTGACCTTCCAAAACAGACTTTTTTCTACACAAGGAGAACCAAGCGGCTCAGAGGCCCGCCCTTTTAACTGTAGCATCCCAGCATCTTGCCTAGTAATCACCACTAAAATCCAGCAAATCCGTCGCACTTTTTTCTAGCCTTAATTTTTGGGTACCTAAAATATTTGGGCCTCTAATTCCGGAAATAATGGCCATACCGAGGAACGGGCTGCGGCCCTCTACTCCCCCTTGACATCCTTGTAACACGATAGCATCAAAGGGGCAATCGCGAACACTTTCTGATTTTCGAGAAAAAAAGGGGAAAATTTCAAAAAATGGTCATTTTGACCTTCCAAAACAGACTTTTTTCTACACAAGGAGAACCAAGCGGCTCAGAGGCCCGCCCTTTTAACTGTAGCATCCCAGCATCTTGCCTAGTAATCACCACTAAAACCCAGCAAAACCGTCGCACTTTTTTCTAGCCTTAATTTTTGGGTACCTAAAATATTTGGGCCTCTAATTCCGGAAATAATGGCCATACCGAGGAACGGGCTGCGGCCCTCTACTCCCCATTGACATCCTTGTAACACGATAGCATCAAAAGGGCAATCGCGAACACTTTCTGATTTTCGAAGGGTTTAAACCACTATTCCGCCGACATTCTAGCCGCCATAACTCCGCAGTACGTGAAGTTAGAACAAAGCCGATGAGTGCGTTAAATACAGCTCGCCGAACTCTATCTTCAGTATAAAGGACAACTCTATATCACTGCGCGTTTGGACGGGAGAGGCCGGCAAAATTTCAAAAAATGGTCATTTTGACCTTCCAAAACAGACTTTTTTCTACACAGAGGAGAACCTAGCGGCTCAGAGGCCCGCCCTTTTAACTGTAGCATCCCAGCATCTTGCCTAGTAATCACCACTAAAATCCAGCAAATCCGTCGCACTTTTTTCTAGCCTTAATTTTTGGGTACCTAAAATATTTGGGCCTCTAATTCCGGGAATAATGGCCATACTGAGGAACGGGCTGCGGCACTCTACTCCCCCTTGACATCCTTCTAACACGATAGCATCAAAGGGGCAATCGCGAACACTTTCTGATTTTAGAGAAAAAAAGGGGAAGGGTTTAAACCACTATTCCGCCGACATTCTAGCCGCCATAACTCCGCAGTACGTGAAGTTAGAACAAAGCCGATGAGTGCGTTAAATACAGCTCGCCGAACTCTATCCTCATTATAAAGGACAACTCTATATCACTGCGCGTTTGGACGGGAGAGGCCGGCAAAATTTCAAAAAATGGTCATTTTGACCTTCCAAAACAGACTTTTTTCTACACAAGGAGAACCAAGCGGCTCAGAGGCCCGCCCTTTTAACTGTAGCATCCCAGCATCTTGCCTAGTAATAACCACTAAAATCCAGCAAATCCGTCGCACTTTTTTCTAGCCTTAATTTTTGGGTACCTAAAATATTTGGGCCTCTAATTCCGGAAATAATGGCCATACCGAGGAACGGGCTGCGGCCCTCTACTCCCCCTTGACATCCTTGTAACACGATAGCATCAAAGGGGCAATCGCGAACACTTTCTGATTTTCGAGAAAAAAAGGGGAAAATTTCAAAAAATGGTCATTTTGACCTTCCAAAACAGACTTTTTTCTACACAAGGAGAACCAAGCGGCTCAGAGGCCCGCCCTTTTAACTGTAGCATCCCAGCATCTTGCCTAGTAATCACCACTAAAACCCAGCAAAACCGTCGCACTTTTTTCTAGCCTTAATTTTTGGGTACCTAAAATATTTGGGCCTGTAATTCCGGAAATAATGGCCATACCGAGGAACGGGCTGCGGCCCTCTACTCCCCCTTGACATCCTTGTAACACGATAGCATCAAAAGGGCAATCGCGAACACTTTCTGATTTTCGAAGGGTTTAAACCACTATTCCGCCGACATTCTAGCCGCCATAACTCCGCAGTACGTGAAGTTAGAACAAAGCCGATGAGTGCGTTAAATACAGCTCGCCGAACTCTATCTTCAGTATAAAGGACAACTCTCTATCACTGCGCGTTTGGACGGGAGAGGCCGGCAAAATTTCAAAAAATGGTCATTTTGACCTTCCAAAACAGACTTTTTTCTACACAAGGAGAACCAAGCGGCTCAGAGGCCCGCCCTTTTAACTGTAGCATCCCAGCATCTTGCCTAGTAATCACCACTAAAATCCAGCAAATCCGTCGCACTTTTTTCTAGCCTTAATTTTTGGGTACCTAAAATATTTGGGCCTCTAATTCCGGAAATAATGGCCATACCGAGGAACGGGCTGCGGCCCTCTACTCCCCCTTGACATCCTTGTAACACGATAGCAACAAAGGGGCAATCGCGAACACTTTCTGATTTTCGAGAAAAAAAGGGGAACTATTCCGCCGACATTCTAGCCGCCATAACTCCGCAGTACGTGAAGTTAGAACAAAGCCGATGAGTGCGTTAAATACAGCTCGCCGAACTCTATCCTCATTATAAAGGACAACTCTATATCACTGCGCGTTTGGACGGGAGAGGCCGGCAAAATTTCAAAAAATGGTCATTTTGACCTTCCAAAACAGACTTTTTTCTACACAAGGAGAACCAAGCGGCTCAGAGGCCCGCCCTTTTAACTGTAGCATCCCAGCATCTTGCCTAGTAATAACCACTAAAATCCAGCAAATCCGTCGCACTTTTTTCTAGCCTTAATTTTTGGGTACCTAAAATATTTGGGCCTCTAATTCCGGAAATAATGGCCATACCGAGGAACGGGCTGCGGCCCTCTACTCCCCCTTGACATCCTTGTAACACGATAGCATCAAAGGGGCAATCGCGAACACTTTCTGATTTTCGAGAAAAAAAGGGGAAAATTTCAAAAAATGGTCATTTTGACCTTCCAAAACAGACTTTTTTCTACACAAGGAGAACCAAGCGGCTCAGAGGCCCGCCCTTTTAACTGTAGCATCCCAGCATCTTGCCTAGTAATCACCACTAAAACCCAGCAAAACCGTCGCACTTTTTTCTAGCCTTAATTTTTGGGTACCTAAAATATTTGGGCCTCTAATTCCGGAAATAATGGCCATACCGAGGAACGGGCTGCGGCCCTCTACTCCCCCTTGACATCCTTGTAACACGATAGCATCAAAAGGGCAATCGCGAACACTTTCTGATTTTCGAAGGGTTTAAACCACTATTCCGCCGACATTCTAGCCGCCATAACTCCGCAGTACGTGAAGTTAGAACAAAGCCGATGAGTGCGTTAAATACAGCTCGCCGAACTCTATCTTCAGTATAAAGGACAACTCTATATCACTGCGCGTTTGGACGGGAGAGGCCGGCAAAATTTCAAAAAATGGTCATTTTGACCTTCCAAAACAGACTTTTTTCTACACAGAGGAGAACCTAGCGGCTCAGAGGCCCGCCCTTTTAACTGTAGCATCCCAGCATCTTGCCTAGTAATCACCACTAAAATCCAGCAAATCCGTCGCACTTTTTTCTAGCCTTAATTTTTGGGTACCTAAAATATTTGGGCCTCTAATTCCGGAAATAATGGCCATACCGAGGAACGGGCTGCGGCCCTCTACTCCCCCTTGACATCCTTGTAACACGATAGCATCAAAGGGGCAATCGCGAACACTTTCTGATTTTCGAGAAAAAAAGGGGAAGGGTTTAAACCACTATTCCGCCGACATTCTAGCCGCCATAACTCCGCAGTACGTGAAGTTAGAACAAAGCCGATGGGTGCGTTAAATACAGCTCGCCGAACTCTATCTTCAGTATAAAGGACAACTCTATATCACTGCGCGTTTGGACGGGAGAGGCCGGCAAATTTTCAAAAAATGGTCATTTTGACCTTCCAAAACAGACTTTTTTCTACACAAGGAGAACCAAGCGGCTCAGAGGCCCGCCCTTTTAACTGTAGCATCCCAGCATCTTGCCTAGTAATCACCACTAAAATCCAGCAAATCCGTCGCACTTTTTTCTAGCCTTAATTTTTGGGTACCTAAAATATTTGGGCCTCTAATTCCGGAAATAATGGCCATACCGAGGAACGGGCTGCGGCCCTCTACTCCCCCTTGACATCCTTGTAACACGATAGCATCAAAGGGGCAATCGCGAACACTTTCTGATTTTCGAGAAAAAATGGGGAAAATTTAAAAAAATGGTCATTTTGACCTTCCAAAACAGACGTTTTTCTACACAAGGAGAACCAAGCGGCTCAGAGGCCCGCCCTTTTAACTGTAGCATCCCAGCATCTTGCCTAGTAATCACCACTAAAACCCAGCAAAACCGTCGCACTTTTTTCTAGCCTTAATTTTTGGGTACCTAAAATATTTGGGCCTCTAATTCCGGAAATAATGGCCATACCGAGGAACGGGCTGCGGCCCTCTACTCCCCCTTGACATCCTTGTAACACGATAGCATCAAAAGGGCAATCGCGAACACTTTCTGATTTTCGAAGGGTTTAAACCACTATTCCGCCGACATTCTAGCCGCCATAACTCCGCAGTACGTGAAGTTAGAACAAAGCCGATGAGTGCGTTAAATACAGCTCGCCGAACTCTATCTTCAGTATAAAGGACAACTCTCTATCCCTGCGCGTTTGGACGGGAGAGGCCGGCAAAATTTCAAAAAATGGTCATTTTGACCTTCCAAAACAGACTTTTTTCTACACAAGGAGAACCAAGCGGCTCAGAGGCCCGCCCTTTTAACTGTAGCATCCCAGCATCTTGCCTAGTAATCACCACTAAAATCCAGCAAATCCGTCGCACTTTTTTCTAGCCTTAATTTTTGGGTACCTAAAATATTTGGGCCTCTAATTCCGGAAATAATGGCCATACCGAGGAACGGGCTGCGGCCCTCTACTCCCCCTTGACATCCTTGTAACACGATAGCATCAAAGGGGCAATCGCGAACACTTTCTGATTTTCGAGAAAAAAAGGGGAAGGGTTTAAACCACTATTCCGCCGACATTCTAGCCGCCATAACTCCGCAGTACGTGAAGTTAGAACAAAGCCGATGAGTGCGTTAAATACAGCTCGCCGAACTCTATCTTCAGTATAAAGGACAACTCTCTATCCCTGCGCGTTTGGACGGGAGAGGCCGGCAAAATTTCAAAAAATGGTCATTTTGACCTTCCAAAACAGACTTTTTTCTACACAAGGAGAACCAAGCGGCTCAGAGGCCCGCCCTTTTAACTGTAGCATCCCAGCATCTTGCCTAGTAATCACCACTAAAATCCAGCAAATCCGTCGCACTTTTTTCTAGCCTTAATTTTTGGGTACCTAAAATATTTGGGCCTCTAATTCCGGAAATAATGGCCATACCGAGGAACGGGCTGCGGCCCTCTACTCCCCCTTGACATCCTTGTAACACGATAGCATCAAAGGGGCAATCGCGAACACTTTCTGATTTTCGAGAAAAAAAGGGGAAGGGTTTAAACCACTATTCCGCCGACATTCTAGCCGCCATAACTCCGCAGTACGTGAAGTTAGAACAAAGCCGATGAGTGCGTTAAATACAGCTCGCCGAACTCTATCTTCAGTATAAAGGACAACTCTCTATCACTGCGCGTTTGGACGGGAGAGGCCGGCAAAATTTAAAAAAATGGTCATTTTGACCTTCCAAAACAGACTTTTTTCTACACAAGGAGAACCAAGCGGCTCAGAGGCCCGCCCTTTTAACTGTAGCATCCCAGCATCTTGCCTAGTAATCACCACTAAAATCCAGCAAATCAGTCGCACTTTTTTCTAGCCTTAATTTTTGGGTACCTAAAATATTTGGGCCTCTAATTCCGGAAATAATGGCCATACCGAGGAACGGGCTGCGGCCCTCTACTCCCCCTTGACATCCTTGTAACACGATAGCATCAAAGGGGCAATCGCGAACACTTTCTGATTTTCGAGAAAAAATGGGGAAAATTTAAAAAAATGGTCATTTTGACCTTCCAAAACAGACGTTTTTCTACACAAGGAGAACCAAGCGGCTCAGAGGCCCGCCCTTTTAACTGTAGCATCCCAGCATCTTGCCTAGTAATCACCACTAAAACCCAGCAAAACCGTCGCACTTTTTTCTAGCCTTAATTTTTGGGTACCTAAAATATTTGGGCCTCTAATTCCGGAAATAATGGCCATACCGAGGAACGGGCTGCGGCCCTCTACTCCCCCTTGACATCCTTGTAACACGATAGCATCAAAAGGGCAATCGCGAACACTTTCTGATTTTCGAAGGGTTTAAACCACTATTCCGCCGACATTCTAGCCGCCATAACTCCGCAGTACGTGAAGTTAGAACAAAGCCGATGAGTGCGTTAAATACAGCTCGCCGAACTCTATCTTCAGTATAAAGGACAACTCTCTATCCCTGCGCGTTTGGACGGGAGAGGCCGGCAAAATTTCAAAAAATGGTCATTTTGACCTTCCAAAACAGACTTTTTTCTACACAAGGAGAACCAAGCGGCTCAGAGGCCCGCCCTTTTAACTGTAGCATCCCAGCATCTTGCCTAGTAATCACCACTAAAATCCAGCAAATCCGTCGCACTTTTTTCTAGCCTTAATTTTTGGGTACCTAAAATATTTGGGCCTCTAATTCCGGAAATAATGGCCATACCGAGGAACGGGCTGCGGCCCTCTACTCCCCCTTGACATCCTTGTAACACGATAGCATCAAAGGGGCAATCGCGAACACTTTCTGATTTTCGAGAAAAAAAGGGGAAGGGTTTAAACCACTATTCCGCCGACATTCTAGCCGCCATAACTCCGCAGTACGTGAAGTTAGAACAAAGCCGATGAGTGCGTTAAATACAGCTCGCCGAACTCTATCTTCAGTATAAAGGACAACTCTCTATCCCTGCGCGTTTGGACGGGAGAGGCCGGCAAAATTTCAAAAAATGGTCATTTTGACCTTCCAAAACAGACTTTTTTCTACACAAGGAGAACCAAGCGGCTCAGAGGCCCGCCCTTTTAACTGTAGCATCCCAGCATCTTGCCTAGTAATCACCACTAAAATCCAGCAAATCCGTCGCACTTTTTTCTAGCCTTAATTTTTGGGTACCTAAAATATTTGGGCCTCTAATTCCGGAAATAATGGCCATACCGAGGAACGGGCTGCGGCCCTCTACTCCCCCTTGACATCCTTGTAACACGATAGCATCAAAGGGGCAATCGCGAACACTTTCTGATTTTCGAGAAAAAAAGGGGAAGGGTTTAAACCACTATTCCGCCGACATTCTAGCCGCCATAACTCCGCAGTACGTGAAGTTAGAACAAAGCCGATGAGTGCGTTAAATACAGCTCGCCGAACTCTATCTTCAGTATAAAGGACAACTCTCTATCACTGCGCGTTTGGACGGGAGAGGCCGGCAAAATTTAAAAAAATGGTCATTTTGACCTTCCAAAACAGACTTTTTTCTACACAAGGAGAACCAAGCGGCTCAGAGGCCCGCCCTTTTAACTGTAGCATCCCAGCATCTTGCCTAGTAATCACCACTAAAATCCAGCAAATCAGTCGCACTTTTTTCTAGCCTTAATTTTTGGGTACCTAAAATATTTGGGCCTCTAATTCCGGAAATAATGGCCATACCGAGGAACGGGCTGCGGCCCTCTACTCCCCCTTGACATCCTTGTAACACGATAGCATCAAAGGGGCAATCGCGAACACTTTCTGATTTTCGAGAAAAAATGGGGAAAATTTAAAAAAATGGTCATTTTGACCTTCCAAAACAGACGTTTTTCTACACAAGGAGAACCAAGCGGCTCAGAGGCCCGCCCTTTTAACTGTAGCATCCCAGCATCTTGCCTAGTAATCACCACTAAAACCCAGCAAAACCGTCGCACTTTTTTCTAGCCTTAATTTTTGGGTACCTAAAATATTTGGGCCTCTAATTCCGGAAATAATGGCCATACCGAGGAACGGGCTGCGGCCCTCTACTCCCCCTTGACATCCTTGTAACACGATAGCATCAAAAGGGCAATCGCGAACACTTTCTGATTTTCGAAGGGTTTAAACCACTATTCCGCCGACATTCTAGCCGCCATAACTCCGCAGTACGTGAAGTTAGAACAAAGCCGATGAGTGCGTTAAATACAGCTCGCCGAACTCTATCTTCAGTATAAAGGACAACTCTCTATCCCTGCGCGTTTGGACGGGAGAGGCCGGCAAAATTTCAAAAAATGGTCATTTTGACCTTCCAAAACAGACTTTTTTCTACACAAGGAGAACCAAGCGGCTCAGAGGCCCGCCCTTTTAACTGTAGCATCCCAGCATCTTGCCTAGTAATCACCACTAAAATCCAGCAAATCCGTCGCACTTTTTTCTAGCCTTAATTTTTGGGTACCTAAAATATTTGGGCCTCTAATTCCGGAAATAATGGCCATACCGAGGAACGGGCTGCGGCCCTCTACTCCCCCTTGACATCCTTGTAACACGATAGCATCAAAGGGGCAATCGCGAACACTTTCTGATTTTCGAGAAAAAAAGGGGAAGGGTTTTAAACCACTATTCCGCCGACATTCTAGCCGCCATAACTCCGCAGTACGTGAAGTTAGAACAAAGCCGATGAGTGCGTTAAATACAGCTCGCCGAACTCTATCTTCAGTATAAAGGACAACTCTCTATCCCTGCGCGTTTGGACGGGAGAGGCCGGCAAAATTTCAAAAAATGGTCATTTTGACCTTCCAAAACAGACTTTTTTCTACACAAGGAGAACCAAGCGGCTCAGAGGCCCGCCCTTTTAACTGTAGCATCCCAGCATCTTGCCTAGTAATCACCACTAAAATCCAGCAAATCCGTCGCACTTTTTTCTAGCCTTAATTTTTGGGTACCTAAAATATTTGGGCCTCTAATTCCGGAAATAATGGCCATACCGAGGAACGGGCTGCGGCCCTCTACTCCCCCTTGACATCCTTGTAACACGATAGCATCAAAGGGGCAATCGCGAACACTTTCTGATTTTCGAGAAAAAAAGGGGAAGGGTTTAAACCACTATTCCGCCGACATTCTAGCCGCCATAACTCCGCAGTACGTGAAGTTAGAACAAAGCCGATGAGTGCGTTAAATACAGCTCGCCGAACTCTATCTTCAGTATAAAGGACAACTCTCTATCCCTGCGCGTTTGGACGGGAGAGGCCGGCAAAATTTCAAAAAATGGTCATTTTGACCTTCCAAAACAGACTTTTTTCTACACAAGGAGAACCAAGCGGCTCAGAGGCCCGCCCTTTTAACTGTAGCATCCCAGCATCTTGCCTAGTAATCACCACTAAAATCCAGCAAATCCGTCGCACTTTTTTCTAGCCTTAATTTTTGGGTACCTAAAATATTTGGGCCTCTAATTCCGGAAATAATGGCCATACCGAGGAACGGGCTGCGGCCCTCTACTCCCCCTTGACATCCTTGTAACACGATAGCATCAAAGGGGCAATCGCGAACACTTTCTGATTTTCGAGAAAAAAAGGGGAAGGGTTTAAACCACTATTCCAAAACAGACTTTTTTCTACACAAGGAGAACCAAGCGGCTCAGAGGCCCGCCCTTTTAACTGTAGCATCCCAGCATCTTGCCTAGTAATCACCACTAAAATCCAGCAAATCCGTCGCACTTTTTTCTAGCCTTAATTTTTGGGTACCTAAAATATTTGGGCCTCTAATTCCGGAAATAATGGCCATACCGAGGAACGGGCTGCGGCCCTCTACTCCCCCTTGACATCCTTGTAACACGATAGCATCAAAGGGGCAATCGCGAACACTTTCTGATTTTCGAGAAAAAAAGGGGAAGGGTTTAAACCACTATTCCGCCGACATTCTAGCCGCCATAACTCCGCAGTACGTGAAGTTAGAACAAAGCCGATGAGTGCGTTAAATACAGCTCGCCGAACTCTATCTTCAGTATAAAGGACAACTCTCTATCCCTGCGCGTTTGGACGGGAGAGGCCGGCAAAATTTAAAAAATGGTCATTTTGACCTTCCAAAACAGACTTTTTTCTACACAAGGAGAACCAAGCCGCTCAGAGGCCCGCACTTTTAACTGTAGCATCCCAGCATCTTGCCTAGTAATCACCACTAAAATCCAGCAAATTCGTCGCACTTTTTTCTAGCCTTAATTTTTGGGTACCTAAAATATTTGGGCCTCTAATTCCGGAAATAATGGCCATACCGAGGAACGGGCTGCGGCCCTCTACTCCCCCTTGACATCCTTGTAACACGATAGCATCAAAGGGTCAATCGCGAACACTTTCTGATTTTCGAGAAAAAAAGGGGAAGGGTTTAAACCACTATTCCGCCGACATTCTAGCCGCCATAGCTCCGCAGTACGTGAAGTTAGAACAAAGCCGATGAGTGCGTTAAATACAGCTCGCCGAACTCTATCTTCAGTATAAAGGACAACTCTCTATCCCTGCGCGTTTGGACGGGAGAGGCCGGCAAAATTTCAAAAAATGGTCATTTTGACCTTCCAAAACAGACTTTTTTCTACACAAGGAGAACCAAGCGGCTCAGTGGCCCGCCCTTTTAACTGTAGCATCCCAGCATCTTGCCTAGTAATCACCACTAAAATCCAGCAAATCCGTCGCACTTTTTTCTAGCCTTAATTTTTGGGTACCTAAAATTTTTGGGCCTCTAATTCCGGAAATAATGGCCATACCGAGGAACGGGCTGCGGCCCTCTACTCCCCCTTGACATCCTTGTAACACGATAGCATCAAAGGGGCAATCGCGAACACTTTCTGATTTTCGAGAAAATCCGCCGACATTCTAGCCGCCATAACTCCGCAGTACGTGAAGTTAGAACAAAGCCGATGAGTGCGTTAAATACAGCTCGCCGAACACTATCTTCAGTATAAAGGACAACTCTCTATCCCTGCGCGTTTGGACAAGAGAGGCCGGCAAAATTTCAAAAAATGGTCATTTTGACCTTCCAAAACAGACTTTTTTCTACACAAGGAGAACCAAGCGGCTCAGAGGCCCGCCCTTTTAACTGTAGCATCCCAGCATCTTGCCTAGTAATCACCACTAAAATCCAGCAAATCCGTCGCACTTTTTCCTAGCCTTAATTTTTGGGTACCTAAAATATTTGGGCCTCTAATTCCGGAAATAATGGCCATACCGAGGAACGGGCTGCGGCCCTCTACTCCCCCTTGACATCCTTGTAACACGATAGCATCAAAGGGCAATCGCGAACACTTTCTGATTTTCGAGAAAAAAAGGGGAAGGGTTTAAACCACTATTCCGCCGACATTCTAGCCGCCATAACTCCGCAGTACGTGAAGTTAGAACAAAGCCGATGAGTGCGTTAAATACAGCTCGCCGAACTCTATCTTCAGTATAAAGGACAACTCTATATCACTGCGCGTTTGGACGGGAGAGGCCGGCAAAATTTCAAAAAATGGTCATTTTGACCTTCCAAAACAGACTTTTTTCTACACAAGGAGAACCAAGCGGCTCAGAGGCCCGCCCTTTTAACTGTAGCATCCCAGCATCTTGCCTAGTAATCACCACTAAAATCCAGCAAATCCGTCGCACTTTTTTCTAGCCTTAATTTTTGGGTACCTAAAATATTTGGGCCTCTAATTCCGGAAATAATGGCCATACCGAGGAACGGGCTGCGGCCCTCTACTCCCCCTTGACATCCTTGTAACACGATAGCATCAAAGGGGCAATCGCGAACACTTTCTGATTTTCGAGAAAATCCGCCGACATTCTAGCCGCCATAACTCCGCAGTACGTGAAGTTAGAACAAAGCCGATGAGTGCGTTAAATACAGCTCGCCGAACTCTATCTTCAGTATAAAGGACAACTCTCTATCCCTGCGCGTTTGGACGGGAGAGGGCGGCAAAATTTCAAAAAATGGTCATTTTGACCTTCCAAAACAGACTTTTTTCTACACAAGGAGAACCAAGCGGCTCAGAGGCCCGCCCTTTTAACTGTAGCATCCCAGCATCTTGCCTAGTAATCACCACTAAAATCCAGCAAATCCGTCGCACTTTTTTCTAGCCTTAATTTTTGGGTACCTAAAATATTTGGGCCTCTAATTCCGGAAATAATGGCCATACCGAGGAACGGGCTGCGTCCCTCTACTCCCCCTTGACATCCTTGTAACACGATAGCATCAAAAGGGCAATCGGGAACACTTTCTGATTTTCGAGAAAAAAAGGGGAAGGGTTTAAACCACTATTCCGCCGACATTCTAGCCGCCATAACTCCGCAGTACGTGAAGTTAGAACAAAGCCGATGAGTGCGTTAAATACAGCTCGCCGAACTCTATCTTCAGTATAAAGGACAACTCTCTATCCCTGCGCGTTTGGACGGGAGAGGCCGGCAAAATTTCAAAAAATGGTCATTTTGACCTTCCAAAACAGACTTTTTTCTACACAAGGAGAACCAAGCGGCTCAGAGGCCCGCCCTTTTAACTGTAGCATCCCAGCATCTTGCCTAGTAATCACCACTAAAATCCAGCAAATCCGTCGCACTTTTTTCTAGCCTTAATTTTTGGGTACCTAAAATATTTGGGCCTCTAATTCCGGAAATAATGGCCATACCGAGGAACGGGCTGCGGCCCTCTACTCCCCCTTCGCATACTTGTAACACGATAGCATCAAAAGGGCAATCGGGAACACTTTCTGATTTTCGAGAAAAAAAGGGGAAGGGTTAGACCACTATTCCGCCGACATTCTAGAAGACATAACTCCGCAGTACGTGAAGTTAGAACAAAGCCGATGAGTGCGTTAAATACAGCTCGCCGAACTCTATCTTCAGTATAAAGGACAACTCTCTATCCCTGCGCGTTTGGACGGGAGAGGCCGGCAAAATTTCAAAAAATGGTCATTTTGACCTTCCAAAACAGACTTTTTTCTACACAAGGAGAACCAAGCGGCTCAGAGGCCCGCCCTTTTAACTGTAGCATCCCAGCATCTTGCCTAGTAATCACCACTAAAATCCAGCAAATCCGTCGCACTTTTTTCTAGCCTTAATTTTTGGGTACCTAAAATATTTGGGCCTCTAATTCCGGAAATAATGGCCATACCGAGGAACGGGCTGCGGCCCTCTACTCCCCCTTGACATCCTTGTAACACGATAGCATCAAAGGGCAATCGCGAACACTTTCTGATTTTCGAGAAAAAAAGGGGAAGGGTTTAAACCACTATTCCGCCGACATTCTAGCCGCCATAACTCCGCAGTACGTGAAGTTAGAACAAAGCCGATGAGTGCGTTAAATACAGCTCGCCGAACTCTATCTTCAGTATAAAGGACAACTCTCTATCCCTGCGCGTTTGGACGGGAGAGGCCGGCAAAATTTAAAAAAATGGTCATTTTGACCTTCCAAAACAGACTTTTTTCTACACAAGGAGAACCAAGCGGCTCAGAGGCCCGCCCTTTTAACTGTAGCATCCCAGCATCTTGCCTAGTAATCACCACTAAAATCCAGCAAATCCGTCGCACTTTTTTCTAGCCTTAATTTTTGGGTACCTAAAATATTTGGGCCTCTAATTCCGGAAATAATGGCCATACCGAGGAACGGGCTGCGGCCCTCTACTCCCCCTTGACATCCTTGTAACACGATAGCATCAAAAGGGCAATCGGGAACACTTTCTGATTTTCGAGAAAAAAAGGGGAAGGGTTTAAACCACTATTCCGCCGACATTCTAGCCGCCATAACTCCGCAGTACGTGAAGTTAGAACAAAGCCGATGAGTGCGTTAAATACAGCTCGCCGAACTCTATCTTCAGTATAAAGGACAACTCTCTATCACTGCGCGTTTGGACGGGAGAGGCCGGCAAAATTTCAAAAAATGGTCATTTTGACCTTCCAAAACAGACTTTTTTCTACACAAGGAGAACCAAGCGGCTCAGAGGCCCGCCCTTTTAACTGTAGCATCCCAGCATCTTGCCTAGTAATCACCACTAAAATCCAGCAAATCCGTCGCACTTTTTTCTAGCCTTAATTTTTGGGTAGCTAAAATATTTGGGCCTCTAATTCCGGAAATAATGGCCATACCGAGGAACGGGCTGCGGCCCTCTACTCCCCCTTGACATACTTCTAACACGATAGCATCAAAAGGGCAATCGGGAACACTTTCTGATTTTCGAGAAAAAAAGGGGAAGGGTTTAAACCACTATTCCGCCGACATTCTAGAAGCCATAACTCCGCAGTACGTGAAGTTAGAACAAAGCCGATGAGTGCGTTAAATACAGCTCGCCGAACTCTATCTTCAGTATAAAGGACAACTCTCTATCCCTGCGCGTTTGGACGGGAGAGGCCGGCAAAATTTCAAAAAATGGTCATTTTGACCTTCCAAAACAGACTTTTTTCTACACAAGGAGAACCAAGCGGCTCAGAGGCCCGCCCTTTTAACTGTAGCATCCCAGCATCTTGCCTAGTAATCACCACTAAAATCCAGCAAATCCGTCGCACTTTTTCCTAGCCTTAATTTTTGGGTACCTAAAATATTTGGGCCTCTAATTCCGGAAATAATGGCCATACCGAGGAACGGGCTGCGGCCCTCTACTCCCCCTTGACATCCTTGTAACACGATAGCATCAAAGGGCAATCGCGAACACTTTCTGATTTTCGAGAAAAAAAGGGGAAGGGTTTAAACCACTATTCCGCCGACATTCTAGCCGCCATAACTCCGCAGTACGTGAAGTTAGAACAAAGCCGATGAGTGCGTTAAATACAGCTCGCCGAACTCTATCTTCAGTATAAAGGACAACTCTCTATCCCTGCGCGTTTGGACGGGAGAGGCCGGCAAAATTTAAAAAAATGGTCATTTTGACCTTCCAAAACAGACTTTTTTCTACACAAGGAGAACCAAGCGGCTCAGAGGCCCGCCCTTTTAACTGTAGCATCCCAGCATCTTGCCTAGTAATCACCACTAAAATCCACCAAATCCGTCGCACTTTTTTCTAGCCTTAATTTTTGGGTACCTAAAATATTTGGGCCTCTAATTCCGGAAATAATGGCCATACCGAGGAACGGGCTGCGGCCCTCTACTCCCCCTTGACATCCTTGTAACACGATAGCATCAAAAGGGCAATCGGGAACACTTTCTGATTTTCGAGAAAAAAAGGGGAAGGGTTTAAACCACTATTCCGCCGACATTCTAGCCGCCATAACTCCGCAGTACGTGAAGTTAGAACAAAGCCGATGAGTGCGTTAAATACAGCTCGCCGAACTCTATCTTCAGTATAAAGGACAACTCTCTATCACTGCGCGTTTGGACGGGAGAGGCCGGCAAAATTTCAAAAAATGGTCATTTTGACCTTCCAAAACAGACTTTTTTCTACACAAGGAGAACCAAGCGGCTCAGAGGCCCGCCCTTTTAACTGTAGCATCCCAGCATCTTGCCTAGTAATCACCACTAAAATCCAGCAAATCCGTCGCACTTTTTTCTAGCCTTAATTTTTGGGTACCTAAAATATTTGGGCCTCTAATTCCGGAAATAATGGCCATACCGAGGAACGGGCTGCGGCCCTCTACTCCCCCTTGACATCCTTGTAACACGATAGCATCAAAGGGGCAATCGCGAACACTTTCTGATTTTCGAGAAAAAAAAGGGGAAGGGTTTAAACCACTATTCCGCCGACATTCTAGCCGCCATAACTCCGCAGTACGTGAAGTTAGAACAAAGCCGATGAGTGCGTTAAATACAGCTCGCCGAACTCTATCTTCAGTATAAAGGACAACTCTATATCACTGCGCGTTTGGACGGGAGAGGCCGGCAAAATTTCAAAAAATGGTCATTTTGACCTTCCAAAACAGACTTTTTTCTACACAAGGAGAACCAAGCGGCTCAGAGGCCCGCCCTTTTAACTGTAGCATCCCAGCATCTTGCCTAGTAATCACCACTAAAATCCAGCAAATCCGTCGCACTTTTTTCTAGCCTTAATTTTTGGGTACCTAAAATATTTGGGCCTCTAATTCCGGAAATAATGGCCATACCGAGGAACGGGCTGCGGCCCTCTACTCCCCCTTGACATCCTTGTAACACGATAGCATCAAAGGGGCAATCGCGAACACTTTCTGATTTTCGAGAAAATCCGCCGACATTCTAGCCGCCATAACTCCGCAGTACGTGAAGTTAGAACAAAGCCGATGAGTGCGTTAAATACAGCTCGCCGAACTCTATCTTCAGTATAAAGGACAACTCTCTATCCCTGCGCGTTTGGACGGGAGAGGGCGGCAAAATTTCAAAAAATGGTCATTTTGACCTTCCAAAACAGACTTTTTTCTACACAAGGAGAACCAAGCGGCTCAGAGGCCCGCCCTTTTAACTGTAGCATCCCAGCATCTTGCCTAGTAATCACCACTAAAATCCAGCAAATCCGTCGCACTTTTTTCTAGCCTTAATTTTTGGGTACCTAAAATATTTGGGCCTCTAATTCCGGAAATAATGGCCATACCGAGGAACGGGCTGCGTCCCTCTACTCCCCCTTGACATCCTTGTAACACGATAGCATCAAAAGGGCAATCGGGAACACTTTCTGATTTTCGAGAAAAAAAGGGGACATTCTAGCCGCCATAACTCCGCAGTACGTGAAGTTAGAACAAAGCCGATGAGTGCGTTAAATACAGCTCGCCGAACTCTATCTTCAGTATAAAGGACAACTCTCTATCCCTGCGCGTTTGGACGGGAGAGGCCGGCAAAATTTCAAAAAATGGTCATTTTGACCTTCCAAAACAGACTTTTTTCTACACAAGGAGAACCAAGCGGCTCAGAGGCCCGCCCTTTTAACTGTAGCATCCCAGCATCTTGCCTAGTAATCACCACTAAAATCCAGCAAATCCGTCGCACTTTTTTCTAGCCTTAATTTTTGGGTACCTAAAATATTTGGGCCTCTAATTCCGGAAATAATGGCCATACCGAGGAACGGGCTGCGGCCCTCTACTCCCCCTTCGCATACTTGTAACACGATAGCATCAAAAGGGCAATCGGGAACACTTTCTGATTTTCGAGAAAAAAAGGGGAAGGGTTAGACCACTATTCCGCCGACATTCTAGAAGACATAACTCCGCAGTACGTGAAGTTAGAACAAAGCCGATGAGTGCGTTAAATACAGCTCGCCGAACTCTATCTTCAGTATAAAGGACAACTCTCTATCCCTGCGCGTTTGGACGGGAGAGGCCGGCAAAATTTCAAAAAATGGTCATTTTGACCTTCCAAAACAGACTTTTTTCTACACAAGGAGAACCAAGCGGCTCAGAGGCCCGCCCTTTTAACTGTAGCATCCCAGCATCTTGCCTAGTAATCACCACTAAAATCCAGCAAATCCGTCGCACTTTTTTCTAGCCTTAATTTTTGGGTACCTAAAATATTTGGGCCTCTAATTCCGGAAATAATGGCCATACCGAGGAACGGGCTGCGGCCCTCTACTCCCCCTTGACATCCTTGTAACACGATAGCATCAAAGGGCAATCGCGAACACTTTCTGATTTTCGAGAAAAAAAGGGGAAGGGTTTAAACCACTATTCCGCCGACATTCTAGCCGCCATAACTCCGCAGTACGTGAAGTTAGAACAAAGCCGATGAGTGCGTTAAATACAGCTCGCCGAACTCTATCTTCAGTATAAAGGACAACTCTCTATCCCTGCGCGTTTGGACGGGAGAGGCCGGCAAAATTTAAAAAAATGGTCATTTTGACCTTCCAAAACAGACTTTTTTCTACACAAGGAGAACCAAGCGGCTCAGAGGCCCGCCCTTTTAACTGTAGCATCCCAGCATCTTGCCTAGTAATCACCACTAAAATCCAGCAAATCCGTCGCACTTTTTTCTAGCCTTAATTTTTGGGTACCTAAAATATTTGGGCCTCTAATTCCGGAAATAATGGCCATACCGAGGAACGGGCTGCGGCCCTCTACTCCCCCTTGACATCCTTGTAACACGATAGCATCAAAAGGGCAATCGGGAACACTTTCTGATTTTCGAGAAAAAAAGGGGAAGGGTTTAAACCACTATTCCGCCGACATTCTAGCCGCCATAACTCCGCAGTACGTGAAGTTAGAACAAAGCCGATGAGTGCGTTAAATACAGCTCGCCGAACTCTATCTTCAGTATAAAGGACAACTCTCTATCCCTGCGCGTTTGGACGGGAGAGGCCGGCAAAAATTCAAAAAATGGTCATTTTGACCTTCCAAAACAGACTTTTTTCTACACAAGGAGAACCAAGCGGCTCAGAGGCCCGCCCTTTTAACTGTAGCATCCCAGCATCTTGCCTAGTAATCACCACTAAAATCCAGCAAATCCGTCGCACTTTTTTCTAGCCTTAATTTTTGGGTACCTAAAATATTTGGGCCTCTAATTCCGGAAATAATGGCCATACCGAGGAACGGGCTGCGGCCCTCTACTCCCCCTTGACATCCTTGTAACACGATAGCATCAAAGGGGCAATCGCGAACACTTTCTGATTTTCGAGAACTATTCCGCCAACATTCTAGCCGCCATAACTCCGCAGTACGTGAAGTTAGAACAAAGCCGATGAGTGCGTTAAATACAGCTCGCCGAACTCTATCTTCAGTATAAAGGACAACTCTATATCACTGCGCGTTTGGACGGGAGAGGCCGGCAAAATTTCAAAAAATGGTCATTTTGACCTTCCAAAACAGACTTTTTTCTACACAAGGAGAACCAAGCGGCTCAGAGGCCCGCCCTTTTAACTGTAGCATCCCAGCATCTTGCCTAGTAATCACCACTAAAATCCAGCAAATCCGTCGCACTTTTTTCTAGCCTTAATTTTTGGGTACCTAAAATATTTGGGCCTCTAATTCCGGAAATAATGGCCATACCGAGGAACGGGCTGCGGCCCTCTACTCCCCCTTGACATCCTTGTAACACGATAGCATCAAAGGGGCAATCGCGAACACTTTCTGATTTTCGAGAAAAAAAGGGGAAGGGTTTAAACCACTATTCCGCCGACATTCTAGCCGCCATAACTCCGCAGTACGTGAAGTTAGAACAAAGCCGATGAGTGCGTTAAATACAGCTCGCCGAACTCTATCTTCAGTATAAAGGACAACTCTCTATCCCTGCGCGTTTGGACGGGAGAGGCCGGCAAAATTTAAAAAAATGGTCATTTTGACCTTCCAAAACAGACTTTTTTCTACACAAGGAGAACCAAGCGGCTCAGAGGCCCGCCCTTTTAACTGTAGCATCCCAGCATCTTGCCTAGTAATCACCACTAAAATCCAGCAAATCCGTCGCACTTTTTTCTAGCCTTAATTTTTGGGTACCTAAAATATTTGGGCCTCTAATTCCGGAAATAATGGCCATACCGAGGAACGGGCTGCGGCCCTCTACTCCCCCTTGACATCCTTGTAACACGATAGCATCAAAAGGGCAATCGGGAACACTTTCTGATTTTCGAGAAAAAAAGGGGAAGGGTTTAAACCACTATTCCGCCGACATTCTAGCCGCCATAACTCCGCAGTACGTGAAGTTAGAACAAAGCCGATGAGTGCGTTAAATACAGCTCGCCGAACTCTATCTTCAGTATAAAGGACAACTCTATATCACTGCGCGTTTGGACGGGAGAGGCCGGCAAAATTTCAAAAAATGGTCATTTTGACCTTCCAAAACAGACTTTTTTCTACACAAGGAGAACCAAGCGGCTCAGAGGCCCGCCCTTTTAACTGTAGCATCCCAGCATCTTGCCTAGTAATCACCACTAAAATCCAGCAAATCCGTCGCACTTTTTTCTAGCCTTAATTTTTGGGTACCTAAAATATTTGGGCCTCTAATTCCGGAAATAATGGCCATACCGAGGAACGGGCTGCGGCCCTCTACTCCCCCTTGACATCCTTGTAACACGATAGCATCAAAGGGGCAATCGCGAACACTTTCTGATTTTCGAGAAAATCCGCCGACATTCTAGCCGCCATAACTCCGCAGTACGTGAAGTTAGAACAAAGCCGATGAGTGCGTTAAATACAGCTCGCCGAACTCTATCTTCAGTATAAAGGACAACTCTCTATCCCTGCGCGTTTGGACGGGAGAGGGCGGCAAAATTTCAAAAAATGGTCATTTTGACCTTCCAAAACAGACTTTTTTCTACACAAGGAGAACCAAGCGGCTCAGAGGCCCGCCCTTTTAACTGTAGCATCCCAGCATCTTGCCTAGTAATCACCACTAAAATCCAGCAAATCCGTCGCACTTTTTTCTAGCCTTAATTTTTGGGTACCTAAAATATTTGGGCCTCTAATTCCGGAAATAATGGCCATACCGAGGAACGGGCTGCGTCCCTCTACTCCCCCTTGACATCCTTGTAACACGATAGCATCAAAAGGGCAATCGGGAACACTTTCTGATTTTCGAGAAAAAAAGGGGACATTCTAGCCGCCATAACTCCGCAGTACGTGAAGTTAGAACAAAGCCGATGAGTGCGTTAAATACAGCTCGCCGAACTCTATCTTCAGTATAAAGGACAACTCTCTATCCCTGCGCGTTTGGACGGGAGAGGCCGGCAAAATTTCAAAAAATGGTCATTTTGACCTTCCAAAACAGACTTTTTTCTACACAAGGAGAACCAAGCGGCTCAGAGGCCCGCCCTTTTAACTGTAGCATCCCAGCATCTTGCCTAGTAATCACCACTAAAATCCAGCAAATCCGTCGCACTTTTTTCTAGCCTTAATTTTTGGGTACCTAAAATATTTGGGCCTCTAATTCCGGAAATAATGGCCATACCGAGGAACGGGCTGCGGCCCTCTACTCCCCCTTGACATCCTTGTAACACGATAGCATCAAAAGGGCAATCGGGAACACTTTCTGATTTTCGAGAAAAACTATTCCGCCGACATTCTAGCCGCCATAACTCCGCAGTACGTGAAGTTAGAACAAAGCCGATGAGTGCGTTAAATACAGCTCGCCGAACTCTATCTTCAGTATAAAGGACAACTCTCTATCACTGCGCGTTTGGACGGGAGAGGCCGGCAAAATTTCAAAAAATGGTCATTTTGACCTTCCAAAACAGACTTTTTTCTACACAAGGAGAACCAAGCGGCTCAGAGGCCCGCCCTTTTAACTGTAGCATCCCAGCATCTTGCCTAGTAATCACCACTAAAATCCAGCAAATCCGTCGCACTTTTTTCTAGCCTTAATTTTTGGGTACCTAAAATATTTGGGCCTCTAATTCCGGAAATAATGGCCATACCGAGGAACGGGCTGCGGCCCTCTACTCCCCCTTGACATCCTTGTAACACGATAGCATCAAAGGGGCAATCGCGAACACTTTCTGATTTTCGAGAACTATTCCGCCAACATTCTAGCCGCCATAACTCCGCAGTACGTGAAGTTAGAACAAAGCCGATGAGTGCGTTAAATACAGCTCGCCGAACTCTATCTTCAGTATAAAGGACAACTCTATATCACTGCGCGTTTGGACGGGAGAGGCCGGCAAAATTTCAAAAAATGGTCATTTTGACCTTCCAAAACAGACTTTTTTCTACACAAGGAGAACCAAGCGGCTCAGAGGCCCGCCCTTTTAACTGTAGCATCCCAGCATCTTGCCTAGTAATCACCACTAAAATCCAGCAAATCCGTCGCACTTTTTTCTAGCCTTAATTTTTGGGTACCTAAAATATTTGGGCCTCTAATTCCGGAAATAATGGCCATACCGAGGAACGGGCTGCGGCCCTCTACTCCCCCTTGACATCCTTGTAACACGATAGCATCAAAGGGGCAATCGCGAACACTTTCTGATTTTCGAGAAAAAAAGGGGAAGGGTTTAAACCACTATTCCGCCGACATTCTAGCCGCCATAACTCCGCAGTACGTGAAGTTAGAACAAAGCCGATGAGTGCGTTAAATACAGCTCGCCGAACTCTATCTTCAGTATAAAGGACAACTCTCTATCCCTGCGCGTTTGGACGGGAGAGGCCGGCAAAATTTAAAAAAATGGTCATTTTGACCTTCCAAAACAGACTTTTTTCTACACAAGGAGAACCAAGCGGCTCAGAGGCCCGCCCTTTTAACTGTAGCATCCCAGCATCTTGCCTAGTAATCACCACTAAAATCCAGCAAATCCGTCGCACTTTTTTCTAGCCTTAATTTTTGGGTACCTAAAATATTTGGGCCTCTAATTCCGGAAATAATGGCCATACCGAGGAACGGGCTGCGGCCCTCTACTCCCCCTTGACATCCTTGTAACACGATAGCATCAAAAGGGCAATCGGGAACACTTTCTGATTTTCGAGAAAAAAAGGGGAAGGGTTTAAACCACTATTCCGCCGACATTCTAGCCGCCATAACTCCGCAGTACGTGAAGTTAGAACAAAGCCGATGAGTGCGTTAAATACAGCTCGCCGAACTCTATCTTCAGTATAAAGGACAACTCTCTATCACTGCGCGTTTGGACGGGAGAGGCCGGCAAAATTTCAAAAAATGGTCATTTTGACCTTCCAAAACAGACTTTTTTCTACACAAGGAGAACCAAGCGGCTCAGAGGCCCGCCCTTTTAACTGTAGCATCCCAGCATCTTGCCTAGTAATCACCACTAAAATCCAGCAAATCCGTCGCACTTTTTTCTAGCCTTAATTTTTGGGTACCTAAAATATTTGGGCCTCTAATTCCGGAAATAATGGCCATACCGAGGAACGGGCTGCGGCCCTCTACTCCCCCTTGACATCCTTGTAACACGATAGCATCAAAGGGGCAATCGCGAACACTTTCTGATTTTCGAGAAAAAAAAGGGGAAGGGTTTAAACCACTATTCCGCTGACATTCTAGCCGCCATAACTCCGCAGTACGTGAAGTTAGAACAAAGCCGATGAGTGCGTTAAATACAGCTCGCCGAACTCTATCTTCAGTATAAAGGACAACTCTATATCACTGCGCGTTTGGACGGGAGAGGCCGGCAAAATTTCAAAAAATGGTCATTTTGACCTTCCAAAACAGACTTTTTTCTACACAAGGAGAACCAAGCGGCTCAGAGGCCCGCCCTTTTAACTGTAGCATCCCAGCATCTTGCCTAGTAATCACCACTAAAATCCAGCAAATCCGTCGCACTTTTTTCTAGCCTTAATTTTTGGGTACCTAAAATATTTGGGCCTCTAATTCCGGAAATAATGGCCATACCGAGGAACGGGCTGCGGCCCTCTACTCCCCCTTGACATCCTTGTAACACGATAGCATCAAAGGGGCAATCGCGAACACTTTCTGATTTTCGAGAACTATTCCGCCAACATTCTAGCCGCCATAACTCCGCAGTACGTGAAGTTAGAACAAAGCCGATGAGTGCGTTAAATACAGCTCGCCGAACTCTATCTTCAGTATAAAGGACAACTCTATATCACTGCGCGTTTGGACGGGAGAGGCCGGCAAAATTTCAAAAAATGGTCATTTTGACCTTCCAAAACAGACTTTTTTCTACACAAGGAGAACCAAGCGGCTCAGAGGCCCGCCCTTTTAACTGTAGCATCCCAGCATCTTGCCTAGTAATCACCACTAAAATCCAGCAAATCCGTCGCACTTTTTTCTAGCCTTAATTTTTGGGTACCTAAAATATTTGGGCCTCTAATTCCGGAAATAATGGCCATACCGAGGAACGGGCTGCGGCCCTCTACTCCCCCTTGACATCCTTGTAACACGATAGCATCAAAGGGGCAATCGCGAACACTTTCTGATTTTCGAGAAAAAAAGGGGAAGGGTTTAAACCACTATTCCGCCGACATTCTAGCCGCCATAACTCCGCAGTACGTGAAGTTAGAACAAAGCCGATGAGTGCGTTAAATACAGCTCGCCGAACTCTATCTTCAGTATAAAGGACAACTCTCTATCCCTGCGCGTTTGGACGGGAGAGGCCGGCAAAATTTCAAAAAATGGTCATTTTGACCTTCCAAAACAGACTTTTTTCTACACAAGGAGAACCAAGCGGCTCAGAGGCCCGCCCTTTTAACTGTAGCATCCCAGCATCTTGCCTAGTAATCACCACTAAAATCCAGCAAATCCGTCGCACTTTTTTCTAGCCTTAATTTTTGGGTACCTAAAATATTTGGGCCTCTAATTCCGGAAATAATGGCCATACCGAGGAACGGGCTGCGGCCCTCTACTCCCCCTTGACATCCTTGTAACACGATAGCATCAAAAGGGCAATCGGGAACACTTTCTGATTTTCGAGAAAAAAAGGGGAAGGGTTTAAACCACTATTCCGCCGACATTCTAGCCGCCATAACTCCGCAGTACGTGAAGTTAGAACAAAGCCGATGAGTGCGTTAAATACAGCTCGCCGAACTCTATCTTCAGTATAAAGGACAACTCTCTATCACTGCGCGTTTGGACGGGAGAGGCCGGCAAAATTTCAAAAAATGGTCATTTTGACCTTCCAAAACAGACTTTTTTCTACACAAGGAGAACCAAGCGGCTCAGAGGCCCGCCCTTTTAACTGTAGCATCCCAGCATCTTGCCTAGTAATCACCACTAAAATCCAGCAAATCCGTCGCACTTTTTTCTAGCCTTAATTTTTGGGTACCTAAAATATTTGGGCCTCTAATTCCGGAAATAATGGCCATACCGAGGAACGGGCTGCGGCCCTCTACTCCCCCTTGACATCCTTGTAACACGATAGCATCAAAGGGGCAATCGCGAACACTTTCTGATTTTCGAGAAAAAAAGGGGAAGGGTTTAAACCACTATTCCGCCGACATTCTAGCCGCCATAACTCCGCAGTACGTGAAGTTAGAACAAAGCCGATGAGTGCGTTAAATACAGCTCGCAGAACTCTATCTTCAGTATAAAGGACAACTCTCTATCCCTGCGCGTTTGGACGGGAGAGGCCGGCAAAATTTCAAAAAATGGTCATTTTGACCTTCCAAAACAGACTTTTTTCTACACAAGGAGAACCAAGCGGCTCAGAGGCCCGCCCTTTTAACTCTAGCATCCCAGCATCTTGCCTAGTAATCACCACTAAAATCCAGCAAATCCGTCGCACTTTTTTCTAGCCTTAATTTTTGGGTACCTAAAATATTTGGGCCTCTAATTCCGGAAATAATGGCCATACCGAGGAACGGGCTGCGGCCCTCTACTCCCCCTTGACATCCTTGTAACACGATAGCATCAAAAGGGCAATCGGGAACACTTTCTGATTTTCGAGAAAAAAAGGGGAAGGGTTTAAACCACTATTCCGCCGACATTCTAGCCGCCATAACTCCGCAGTACGTGAAGTTAGAACAAAGCCGATGAGAGCGTTAAATACAGCTCGCCGAACTCTATCTTCAGTATAAAGGACAACTCTCTATCACTGCGCGTTTGGACGGGAGAGGCCGGCAAAATTTCAAAAAATGGTCATTTTGACCTTCCAAAACAGACTTTTTTCTACACAAGGAGAACCAAGCGGCTCAGAGGCCCGCCCTTTTAACTGTAGCATCCCAGCATCTTGCCTAGTAATCACCACTAAAATCCAGCAAATCCGTCGCACTTTTTTCTAGCCTTAATTTTTGGGTACCTAAAATATTTGGGCCTCTAATTCCGGAAATAATGGCCATACCGAGGAACGGGCTGCGGCCCTCTACTCCCCCTTGACATCCTTGTAACACGATAGCATCAAAGGGGCAATCGCGAACACTTTCTGATTTTCGAGAAAAAAAAGGGGAAGGGTTTAAACCACTATTCCGCCGACATTCTAGCCGCCATAACTCCGCAGTACGTGAAGTTAGAACAAAGCCGATGAGTGCGTTAAATACAGCTCGCCGAACTCTATCTTCAGTATAAAGGACAACTCTATATCACTGCGCGTTTGGACGGGAGAGGCCGGCAAAATTTCAAAAAATGGTCATTTTGACCTTCCAAAACAGACTTTTTTCTACACAAGGAGAACCAAGCGGCTCAGAGGCCCGCCCTTTTAACTGTAGCATCCCAGCATCTTGCCTAGTAATCACCACTAAAATCCAGCAAATCCGTCGCACTTTTTTCTAGCCTTAATTTTTGGGTACCTAAAATATTTGGGCCTCTAATTCCGGAAATAATGGCCATACCGAGGAACGGGCTGCGGCCCTCTACTCCCCCTTGACATCCTTGTAACACGATAGCATCAAAGGGGCAATCGCGAACACTTTCTGATTTTCGAGAACTATTCCGCCAACATTCTAGCCGCCATAACTCCGCAGTACGTGAAGTTAGAACAAAGCCGATGAGTGCGTTAAATACAGCTCGCCGAACTCTATCTTCAGTATAAAGGACAACTCTATATCACTGCGCGTTTGGACGGGAGAGGCCGGCAAAATTTCAAAAAATGGTCATTTTGACCTTCCAAAACAGACTTTTTTCTACACAAGGAGAACCAAGCGGCTCAGAGGCCCGCCCTTTTAACTGTAGCATCCCAGCATCTTGCCTAGTAATCACCACTAAAATCCAGCAAAATCCGTCGCACTTTTTTCTAGCCTTAATTTTTGGGTACCTAAAATATTTGGGCCTCTAATTCCGGAAATAATGGCCATACCGAGGAACGGGCTGCGGCCCTCTACTCCCACTTGACATCCTTGTAACACGATAGCATCAAAGGGGCAATCGCGAACACTTTCTGATTTTCGAGAAAAAAAGGGGAAGGGTTTAAACCACTATTCCGCCGACATTCTAGCCGCCATAACTCCGCAGTACGTGAAGTTAGAACAAAGCCGATGAGTGCGTTAAATACAGCTCGCCGAACTCTATCTTCAGTATAAAGGACAACTCTCTATCCCTGCGCGTTTGGACGGGAGAGGCCGGCAAAATTTCAAAAAATGGTCATTTTGACCTTCCAAAACAGACTTTTTTCTACACAAGGAGAACCAAGCGGCTCAGAGGCCCGCCCTTTTAACTGTAGCATCCCAGCATCTTGCCTAGTAATCACCACTAAAATCCAGCAAATCCGTCGCACTTTTTTTTAGCCTTAATTTTTGGGTACCTAAAATATTTGGGCCTCTAATTCCGTAAATAATGGCCATACCGAGGAACGGGCTGCGGCCCTCTACTCCCCCTTGACATCCTTGTAACACGATAGCATGAAAGGGGCAATCGCGAACACTTTCTGATTTTCGAGAACTATTCCGCCAACATTCTAGCCGCCATAACTCCGCAGTACGTGAAGTTAGAACAAAGCCGTTGAGTTCGTTAAATACAGCTCGCCGAACTCTATCTTCAGTATAAAGGACAACTCTCTATCACTGCGCGTTTGGACGGGAGAGGCCGGCAAAATTTCAAAAAATGGTCATTTTGACCTTCCAAAACAGACTTTTTTCTACACAAGGAGAACCAAGCGGCTCAGAGGCCCGCCCTTTTAACTGTAGCATCCCAGCATCTTGCCTAGTAATCACCACTAAAATCCAGCAAATCCGTCGCACTTTTTTCTAGCCTTAATTTTTGGGTACCTAAAATATTTGGGCCTCTAATTCCGGAAATAATGGCCATACCGAGGAACGGGCTGCGGCCCTCTACTCCCCCTTGACATCCTTGTAACACGATAGCATCAAAGGGGCAATCGCGAACACTTTCTGATTTTCGAGAAAAAAAGGGGAAGGGTTTAAATCACTATTCCGCCGACATTCTAGCCGCCATAACTCCGCAGTACGTGAAGTTAGAACAAAGCCGTTGAGTGCGTTAAATACAGCCCGCCGAACTCTATCTTCAGTATAAAGGACAACTCTCTATCACTGCGCGTTTGGACGGGAGAGGCCGGCAAAATTTCAAAAAATGGTCATTTTGACCTTCCAAAACAGACTTTTTTCTACACAAGGAGAACCAAGCGGCTCAGAGGCCCGCCCTTTTAACTGTAGCATCCCAGCATCTTGCTTAGTAATCACCACTAAAATCCAGCAAATCCGTCGCACTTTTTTCTAGCCTTAATTTTTGGGTACCTAAAATATTTGGGCCTCTAATTCCGGAAATAATGGCCATACCGAGGAACGGGCTGCGGCCCTCTACTCCCCCTTGACATCCTTGTAACACGATAGCATCAAAGGGGCAATCGCGAACACTTTCTGATTTTCGAGAAAAAAAGGGGAAGGGTTTAAACCACTATTCCGCCGACATTCTAGCCGCCATAACTCCGCAGTACGTGAAGTTAGAACAAAGCCGATGAGTGCGTTAAATACAGCTCGCCGAACTCTATCTTCAGTATAAAGGACAACTCTCTATCCCTGCGCGTTTGGACGGGAGAGGCCGGCAAAATTTCAAAAAATGGTCATTTTGACCTTCCAAAACAGACTTTTTTCTACACAAGGAGAACCAAGCGGCTCAGAGGCCCGCCCTTTTAACTGTAGCATCCCAGCATCTTGCCTAGTAATCACCACTAAAATCCAGCAAATCCGTCGCACTTTTTTCTAGCCTTAATTTTTGGGTACCTAAAATATTTGGGCCTCTAATTCCGGAAATAATGGCCATACCGAGGAACGGGCTGCGGCCCTCTACTCCCCCTTGACATCCTTGTAACACGATAGCATCAAAGGGTAATCGCGAACACTTTCTGATTTTCGAGAAAAAAAAGGGGAAGGGTTTAAACCACTATTCCGCCGACATTCTAGCCGCCATAACTCCGCAGTACGTGAAGTTAGAACAAAGCCGTTGAGTGCGTTAAATACAGCCCGCCGAACTCTATCTTCAGTATAAAGGACAACTCTCTATCACTGCGCGTTTGGACGGGAGAGGCCGGCAAAATTTCAAAAAATGGTCATTTTGACCTTCCAAAACAGACTTTTTTCTACACAAGGAGAACCAAGCGGCTCAGAGGCCCGCCCTTTTAACTGTAGCATCCCAGCATCTTGCTTAGTAATCACCACTAAAATCCAGCAAATCCGTCGCACTTTTTTCTAGCCTTAATTTTTGGGTACCTAAAATATTTGGGCCTCTAATTCCGGAAATAATGGCCATACCGAGGAACGGGCTGCGGCCCTCTACTCCCCCTTGACATCCTTGTAACACGATAGCATCAAAGGGGCAATCGCGAACACTTTCTGATTTTCGAGAAAAAAAGGGGAAGGGTTTAAACCACTATTCCGCCGACATTCTAGCCGCCATAACTCCGCAGTACGTGAAGTTAGAACAAAGCCGATGAGTGCGTTAAATACAGCTCGCCGAACTCTATCTTCAGTATAAAGGACAACTCTCTATCCCTGCGCGTTTGGACGGGAGAGGCCGGCAAAATTTCAAAAAATGGTCATTTTGACCTTCCAAAACAGACTTTTTTCTACACAAGGAGAACCAAGCGGCTCAGAGGCCCGCCCTTTTAACTGTAGCATCCCAGCATCTTGCCTAGTAATCACCACTAAAATCCAGCAAATCCGTCGCACTTTTTTCTAGCCTTAATTTTTGGGTACCTAAAATATTTGGGCCTCTAATTCCGGAAATAATGGCCATACCGAGGAACGGGCTGCGGCCCTCTACTCCCCCTTGACATCCTTGTAACACGATAGCATCAAAGGGTAATCGCGAACACTTTCTGATTTTCGAGAAAAAAAGGGGAAGGGTTTAAACCACTATTCCGCCGACATTCTAGCCGCCATAACTCCGCAGTACGTGAAGTTAGAACAAAGCCGATGAGTGCGTTAAATACAGCTCGCCGAACTCTATCTTCAGTATAAAGGACAACTCTCTATCCCTGCGCGTTTGGACGGGAGAGGCCGGCAAAATTTCAAAAAATGGTCATTTTGACCTTCCAAAACAGACTTTTTTCTACACAAGGAGAACCAAGCGGCTCAGAGGCCCGCCCTTTTAACTGTAGCATCCCAGCATCTTGCCTAGTAATCACCACTAAAATCCAGCAAATCCGTCGCACTTTTTTCTAGCCTTAATTTTTGGGTACCTAAAATATTTGGGCCTCTAATTCCGGAAATAATGGCCATACCGAGGAACGGGCTGCGGCCCTCTACTCCCCCTTGACATCCTTGTAACACGATAGCATCAAAAGGGCAATCGGGAACACTTTCTGATTTTCGAGAAAAAAAGGGGAAGGGTTTAAACCACTATTCCGCCGACATTCTAGCCGCCATAACTCCGCAGTACGTGAAGTTAGAACAAAGCCGATGAGTGCGTTAAATACAGCTCGCCGAACTCTATCTTCAGTATAAAGGACAACTCTCTATCACTGCGCGTTTGGACGGGAGAGGCCGGCAAAATTTCAAAAAATGGTCATTTTGACCTTCCAAAACAGACTTTTTTCTACACAAGGAGAACCAAGCGGCTCAGAGGCCCGCCCTTTTAACTGTAGCATCCCAGCATCTTGCCTAGTAATCACCACTAAAATCCAGCAAATCCGTCGCACTTTTTTCTAGCCTTAATTTTTGGGTACCTAAAATATTTGGGCCTCTAATTCCGGAAATAATGGCCATACCGAGGAACGGGCTGCGGCCCTCTACTCCCCCTTGACATCCTTGTAACACGATAGCATCAAAGGGGCAATCGCGAACACTTTCTGATTTTCGAGAAAAAAAGGGGAAGGGTTTAAACCACTATTCCGCCGACATTCTAGCCGCCATAACTCCGCAGTACGTGAAGTTAGAACAAAGCCGATGAGTGCGTTAAATACAGCTCGCCGAACTCCATCTTCAGTATAAAGGACAACTCTCTATCCCTGCGCGTTTGGACGGGAGAGGCCGGCAAAATTTCAAAAAATGGTCATTTTGACCTTCCAAAACAGACTTTTTTCTACACAAGGAGAACCAAGCGGCTCAGAGGCCCGCCCTTTTAACTGTAGCATCCCAGCATCTTGCCTAGTAATCACCACTAAAATCCAGCAAATCCGTCGCACTTTTTTCTAGCCTTAATTTTTGGGTACCTAAAATATTTGGGCCTCTAATTCCGGAAATAATGGCCATACCGAGGAACGGGCTGCGGCCCTCTACTCCCCCTTGACATCCTTGTAACACGATAGCATCAAAAGGGCAATCGGGAACACTTTCTGATTTTCGAGAAAAAAAGGGGAAGGGTTTAAACCACTATTCCGCCGACATTCTAGCCGCCATAACTCCGCAGTACGTGAAGTTAGAACAAAGCCGATGAGTGCGTTAAATACAGCTCGCCGAACTCTATCTTCAGTATAAAGGACAACTCTCTATCACTGCGCGTTTGGACGGGAGAGGCCGGCAAAATTTCAAAAAATGGTCATTTTGACCTTCCAAAACAGACTTTTTTCTACACAAGGAGAACCAAGCGGCTCAGAGGCCCGCCCTTTTAACTGTAGCATCCCAGCATCTTGCCTAGTAATCACCACTAAAATCCAGCAAATCCGTCGCACTTTTTTCTAGCCTTAATTTTTGGGTACCTAAAATATTTGGGCCTCTAATTCCGGAAATAATGGCCATACCGAGGAACGGGCTGCGGCCCTCTACTCCCCCTTGACATCCTTGTAACACGATAGCATCAAAGGGGCAATCGCGAACACTTTCTGATTTTCGAGAAAAAAAGGGGAAGGGTTTAAACCACTATTCCGCCGACATTCTAGCCGCCATAACTCCGCAGTACGTGAAGTTAGAACAAAGCCGATGAGTGCGTTAAATACAGCTCGCCGAACTCTATCTTCAGTATAAAGGACAACTCTCTATCCCTGCGCGTTTGGACGGGAGAGGCCGGCAAAATTTCAAAAAATGGTCATTTTGACCTTCCAAAACAGACTTTTTTCTACACAAGGAGAACCAAGCGGCTCAGAGGCCCGCCCTTTTAACTGTAGCATCCCAGCATCTTGCCTAGTAATCACCACTAAAATCCAGCAAATCCGTCGCACTTTTTTCTAGCCTTAATTTTTGGGTACCTAAAATATTTGGGCCTCTAATTCCGGAAATAATGGCCATACCGAGGAACGGGCTGCGGCCCTCTACTCCCCCTTGACATCCTTGTAACACGATAGCATCAAAGGGGCAATCGCGAACACTTTCTGATTTTCGAGAAAAAAAGGGGAAGGGTTTAAACCACTATTCCGCCGACATTCTAGCCGCCATAACTCCGCAGTACGTGAAGTTAGAACAAAGCCGATGAGAGCGTTAAATACAGCTCGCCGAACTCTATCTTCAGTATAAAGGACAACTCTCTATCACTGCGCGTTTGGACGGGAGAGGCCGGCAAAATTTCAAAAAATGGTCATTTTGACCTTCCAAAACAGACTTTTTTCTACACAAGGAGAACCAAGCGGCTCAGAGGCCCGCCCTTTTAACTGTAGCATCCCAGCATCTTGCCTAGTAATCACCACTAAAATCCAGCAAATCCGTCGCACTTTTTTCTAGCCTTAATTTTTGGGTACCTAAAATATTTGGGCCTCTAATTCCGGAAATAATGGCCATACCGAGGAACGGGCTGCGGCCCTCTACTCCCCCTTGACATCCTTGTAACACGATAGCATCAAAGGGGCAATCGCGAACACTTTCTGATTTTCGAGAAAAAAAAAGGGGAAGGGTTTAAACCACTATTCCGCCGACATTCTAGCCGCCATAACTCCGCAGTACGTGAAGTTAGAACAAAGCCGATGAGTGCGTTAAATACAGCTCGCCGAACTCTATCTTCAGTATAAAGGACAACTCTATATCACTGCGCGTTTGGACGGGAGAGGCCGGCAAAATTTAAAAAAATGGTCATTTTGACCTTCCAAAACAGACTTTTTTCTACACAAGGAGAACCAAGCGGCTCAGAGGCCCGCCCTTTTAACTGTAGCATCCCAGCATCTTGCCTAGTAATCACCACTAAAATCCAGCAAATCCGTCGCACTTTTTTCTAGCCTTAATTTTTGGGTACCTAAAATATTTGGGCCTCTAATTCCGGAAATAATGGCCATACCGAGGAACGGGCTGCGGCCCTCTACTCCCCCTTGACATCCTTGTAACACGATAGCATCAAAGGGGCAATCGCGAACACTTTCTGATTTTCGAGAAAAAAAGGGGAAGGGTTTAAACCACTATTCCGCCGACATTCTAGCCGCCATAACTCCGCAGTACGTGAAGTTAGAACAAAGCCGATGAGTGCGTTAAATACAGCTCGCCGAACTCCATCTTCAGTATAAAGGACAACTCTCAATCCCTGCGCGTTTGGACGGGAGAGGCCGGCAAAATTTCAAAAAATGGTCATTTTGACCTTCCAAAACAGACTTTTTTCTACACAAGGAGAACCAAGCGGCTCAGAGGCCCGCCCTTTTAACTGTAGCATCCCAGCATCTTGCCTAGTAATCACCACTAAAATCCAGCAAATCCGTCGCACTTTTTTTTAGCCTTAATTTTTGGGTACCTAAAATATTTGGGCCTCTAATTCCGTAAATAATGGCCATACCGAGGAACGGGCTGCGGCCCTCTACTCCCCCTTGACATCCTTGTAACACGATAGCATGAAAGGGGCAATCGCGAACACTTTCTGATTTTCGAGAAAAAAAGGGGAAGGGTTTAAACCACTATTCCGCCGACATTCTAGCCGCCATAACTCCGCAGTACGTGAAGTTAGAACAAAGCCGTTGAGTTCGTTAAATACAGCTCGCCGAACTCTATCTTCAGTATAAAGGACAACTCTCTATCACTGCGCGTTTGGACGGGAGAGGCCGGCAAAATTTCAAAAAATGGTCATTTTGACCTTCCAAAACAGACTTTTTTCTACACAAGGAGAACCAAGCGGCTCAGAGGCCCGCCCTTTTAACTGTAGCATCCCAGCATCTTGCCTAGTAATCACCACTAAAATCCAGCAAATCCGTCGCACTTTTTTTTAGCCTTAATTTTTGGGTACCTAAAATATTTGGGCCTCTAATTCCGGAAATAATGGCCATACCGAGGAACGGGCTGCGGCCCTCTACTCCCCCTTGACATCCTTGTAACACGATAGCATCAAAGGGGCAATCGCGAACACTTTCTGATTTTCGAGAAAAAAAGGGGAAGGGTTTAAACCACTATTCCGCCGACATTCTAGCCGCCATAACTCCGCAGTACGTGAAGTTAGAACAAAGCCGTTGAGTGCGTTAAATACAGCTCGCCGAACTCTATCTTCAGTATAAAGGACAACTCTCTATCACTGCGCGTTTGGACGGGAGAGGCCGGCAAAATTTCAAAAAATGGTCATTTTGACCTTCCAAAACAGACTTTTTTCTACACAAGGAGAACCAAGCGGCTCAGAGGCCCGCCCTTTTAACTGTAGCATCCCAGCATCTTGCCTAGTAATCACCACTAAAATCCAGCAAATCCGTCGCACTTTTTTCTAGCCTTAATTTTTGGGTACCTAAAATATTTGGGCCTCTAATTCCGGAAATAATGGCCATACCGAGGAACGGGCTACGGCCCTCTACTCCCCCTTGACATCCTTGTAACACGATAGCATCAAAGGGGCAATCGCGAACACTTTCTGATTTTCGAGAAAAAAAGGGGAAGGGTTTAAACCACTATTCCGCCGACATTCTAGCCGCCATAACTCCGCAGTACGTGAAGTTAGAACAAAGCCGATGAGTGCGTTAAATACAGCTCGCCGAACTCTATCTTCAGTATAAAGGACAACTCTCTATCCCTGCGCGTTTGGACGGGAGAGGCCGGCAAAATTTCAAAAAATGGTCATTTTGACCTTCCAAAACAGACTTTTTTCTACACAAGGAGAACCAAGCGGCTCAGAGGCCCGCCCTTTTAACTGTAGCATCCCAGCATCTTGCCTAGTAATCACCACTAAAATCCAGCAAATCCGTCGCACTTTTTTCTAGCCTTAATTTTTGGGTACCTAAAATATTTGGGCCTCTAATTCCGGAAATAATGGCCATACCGAGGAACGGGCTGCGGCCCTCTACTCCCCCTTGACATCCTTGTAACACGATAGCATCAAAGGGGCAATCGCGAACACTTTCTGATTTTCGAGAAAAAAAGGGGAAGGGTTTAAACCACTATTCCGCCGACATTCTAGCCGCCATAACTCCGCAGTACGTGAAGTTAGAACAAAGCCGATGAGAGCGTTAAATACAGCTCGCCGAACTCTATCTTCAGTATAAAGGACAACTCTCTATCACTGCGTGTTTGGACGGGAGAGGCCGGCAAAATTTCAAAAAATGGTCATTTTGACCTTCCAAAACAGACTTTTTTCTACACAAGGAGAACCAAGCGGCTCAGAGGCCCGCCCTTTTAACTGTAGCATCCCAGCATCTTGCCTAGTAATCACCACTAAAATCCAGCAAATCCGTCGCACTTTTTTCTAGCCTTAATTTTTGGGTACCTAAAATATTTGGGCCTCTAATTCCGGAAATAATGGCCATACCGAGGAACGGGCTGCGGCCCTCTACTCCCCCTTCGCATTCTTGTAACACGATAGCATCAAAAGGGCAATCGGGAACACTTTCTGATTTTCGAGAAAAAAAGGGGAAGGGTTAGACCACTATTCCGCCGACATTCTAGAAGACATAACTCCGCAGTACGTGAAGTTAGAACAAAGCCGATGAGTGCGTTAAATACAGCTCGCCGAACTCTATCTTCAGTATAAAGGACAACTCTCTATCCCTGCGCGTTTGGACGGGAGAGGCCGGCAAAATTTCAAAAAATGGTCATTTTGACCTTCCAAAACAGACTTTTTTCTACACAAGGAGAACCAAGCGGCTCAGAGGCCCGCCCTTTTAACTGTAGCATCCCAGCATCTTGCCTAGTAATCACCACTAAAATCCAGCAAATCCGTCGCACTTTTTTCTAGCCTTAATTTTTGGGTACCTAAAATATTTGGGCCTCTAATTCCGGAAATAATGGCCATACCGAGGAACGGGCTGCGGCCCTCTACTCCCCCTTGACATCCTTGTAACACGATAGCATCAAAGGGGCAATCGCGAACACTTTCTGATTTTCGAGAAAAAAAAAGGGGAAGGGTTTAAACCACTATTCCGCCGACATTCTAGCCGCCATAACTCCGCAGTACGTGAAGTTAGAACAAAGCCGATGAGTGCGTTAAATACAGCTCGCCGAACTCTATCTTCAGTATAAAGGACAACTCTATATCACTGCGCGTTTGGACGGGAGAGGCCGGCAAAATTTCAAAAAATGGTCATTTTGACCTTCCAAAACAGACTTTTTTCTACACAAGGAGAACCAAGCGGCTCAGAGGCCCGCCCTTTTAACTGTAGCATCCCAGCATCTTGCCTAGTAATCACCACTAAAATCCAGCAAATCCGTCGCACTTTTTTCTAGCCTTAATTTTTGGGTACCTAAAATATTTGGGCCTCTAATTCCGGAAATAATGGCCATACCGAGGAACGGGCTGCGGCCCTCTACTCCCCCTTGACATCTTTGGAACACGATAGCATCAAAGGGGCAATCGCGAACACTTTCTGATTTTCGAGAACTATTCCGCCAACATTCTAGCCGCCATAACTCCGCAGTACGTGAAGTTAGAACAAAGCCGATGAGTGCGTTAAATACAGCTCGCCGAACTCTATCTTCAGTATAAAGGACAACTCTATATCACTGCGCGTTTGGACGGGAGAGGCCGGCAAAATTTCAAAAAATGGTCATTTTGACCTTCCAAAACAGACTTTTTTCTACACAAGGAGAACCAAGCGGCTCAGAGGCCCGCCCTTTTAACTGTAGCATCCCAGCATCTTGCCTAGTAATCACCACTAAAATCCAGCAAATCCGTCGCACTTTTTTCTAGCCTTAATTTTTGGGTACCTAAAATATTTGGGCCTCTAATTCCGGAAATAATGGCCATACCGAGGAACGGGCTGCGGCCCTCTACTCCCCCTTGACATCCTTGTAACACGATAGCATCAAAGGGGCAATCGCGAACACTTTCTGATTTTCGAGAAAAAAAGGGGAAGGGTTTAAACCACTATTCCGCCGACATTCTAGCCGCCATAACTCCGCAGTACGTGAAGTTAGAACAAAGCCGATGAGTGCGTTAAATACAGCTCGCCGAACTCCATCTTCAGTATAAAGGACAACTCTCTATCCCTGCGCGTTTGGACGGGAGAGGCCGGCAAAATTTCAAAAAATGGTCATTTTGACCTTCCAAAACAGACTTTTTTCTACACAAGGAGAACCAAGCGGCTCAGAGGCCCGCCCTTTTAACTGTAGCATCCCAGCATCTTGCCTAGTAATCACCACTAAAATCCAGCAAATCCGTCGCACTTTTTTTTAGCCTTAATTTTTGGGTACCTAAAATATTTGGGCCTCTAATTCCGTAAATAATGGCCATACCGAGGAACGGGCTGCGGCCCTCTACTCCCCCTTGACATCCTTGTAACACGATAGCATGAAAGGGGCAATCGCGAACACTTTCTGATTTTCGAGAAAAAAAGGGGAAGGGTTTAAACCACTATTCCGCCGACATTCTAGCCGCCATAACTCCGCAGTACGTGAAGTTAGAACAAAGCCGTTGAGTTCGTTAAATACAGCTCGCCGAACTCTATCTTCAGTATAAAGGACAACTCTCTATCACTGCGCGTTTGGACGGGAGAGGCCGGCAAAATTTCAAAAAATGGTCATTTTGACCTTCCAAAACAGACTTTTTTCTACACAAGGAGAACCAAGCGGCTCAGAGGCCCGCCCTTTTAACTGTAGCATCCCAGCATCTTGCCTAGTAATCACCACTAAAATCCAGCAAATCCGTCGCACTTTTTTTTAGCCTTAATTTTTGGGTACCTAAAATATTTGGGCCTCTAATTCCGGAAATAATGGCCATACCGAGGAACGGGCTGCGGCCCTCTACTCCCCCTTGACATCCTTGTAACACGATAGCATCAAAGGGGCAATCGCGAACACTTTCTGATTTTCGAGAAAAAAAGGGGAAGGGTTTAAACCACTATTCCGCCGACATTCTAGCCGCCATAACTCCGCAGTACGTGAAGTTAGAACAAAGCCGATGAGTGCGTTAAATACAGCTCGCCGAACTCTATCTTCAGTATAAAGGACAACTCTCTATCCCTGCGCGTTTGGACGGGAGAGGCCGGCAAAATTTCAAAAAATGGTCATTTTGACCTTCCAAAACAGACTTTTTTCTACACAAGGAGAACCAAGCGGCTCAGAGGCCCGCCCTTTTAACTGTAGCATCCCAGCATCTTGCCTAGTAATCACCACTAAAATCCAGCAAATCCGTCGCACTTTTTTTTAGCCTTAATTTTTGGGTACCTAAAATATTTGGGCCTCTAATTCCGTAAATAATGGCCATACCGAGGAACGGGCTGCGGCCCTCTACTCCCCCTTGACATCCTTGTAACACGATAGCATGAAAGGGGCAATCGCGAACACTTTCTGATTTTCGAGAAAAAAAGGGGAAGGGTTTAAACCACTATTCCGCCGACATTCTAGCCGCCATAACTCCGCAGTACGTGAAGTTAGAACAAAGCCGTTGAGTTCGTTAAATACAGCTCGCCGAACTCTATCTTCAGTATAAAGGACAACTCTCTATCACTGCGCGTTTGGACGGGAGAGGCCGGCAAAATTTCAAAAAATGGTCATTTTGACCTTCCAAAACAGACTTTTTTCTACACAAGGAGAACCAAGCGGCTCAGAGGCCCGCCCTTTTAACTGTAGCATCCCAGCATCTTGCCTAGTAATCACCACTAAAATCCAGCAAATCCGTCGCACTTTTTTCTAGCCTTAATTTTTGGGTACCTAAAATATTTGGGCCTCTAATTCCGGAAATAATGGCCATACCGAGGAACGGGCTGCGGCCCTCTACTCCCCCTTGACATCCTTGTAACACGATAGCATCAAAGGGGCAATCGCGAACACTTTCTGATTTTCGAGAAAAAAAGGGGAAGGGTTTAAATCACTATTCCGCCGACATTCTAGCCGCCATAACTCCGCAGTACGTGAAGTTAGAACAAAGCCGTTGAGTGCGTTAAATACAGCTCGCCGAACTCTATCTTCAGTATAAAGGACAACTCTCTATCCCTGCGCGTTTGGACGGGAGAGGCCGGCAAAATTTAAAAAAATGGTCATTTTGACCTTCCAAAACAGACTTTTTTCTACACAAGGAGAACCAAGCGGCTCAGAGGCCCGCCCTTTTAACTGTAGCATCCCAGCATCTTGCCTAGTAATCACCACTAAAATCCAGCAAATCCGTCGCACTTTTTTCTAGCCTTAATTTTTGGGTACCTAAAATATTTGGGCCTCTAATTCCGGAAATAATGGCCATACCGAGGAACGGGCTGCGGCCCTCTACTCCCCCTTGACATCCTTGTAACACGATAGCATCAAAAGGGCAATCGGGAACACTTTCTGATTTTCGAGAAAAAAAGGGGAAGGGTTTAAACCACTATTCCGCCGACATTCTAGCCGCCATAACTCCGCAGTACGTGAAGTTAGAACAAAGCCGATGAGTGCGTTAAATACAGCTCGCCGAACTCTATCTTCAGTATAAAGGACAACTGTCTATCACTGCGCGTTTGGACGGGAGAGGCCGGCAAAATTTCAAAAAATGGTCATTTTGACCTTCCAAAACAGACTTTTTTCTACACAAGGAGAACCAAGCGGCTCAGAGGCCCGCCCTTTTAACTGTAGCATCCCAGCATCTTGCCTAGTAATCACCACTAAAATCCAGCAAATCCGTCGCACTTTTTTCTAGCCTTAATTTTTGGGTACCTAAAATATTTGGGCCTCTAATTCCGGAAATAATGGCCATACCGAGGAACGGGCTGCGGCCCTCTACTCCCCCTTGACATCCTTGTAACACGATAGCATCAAAGGGGCAATCGCGAACACTTTCTGATTTTCGAGAAAAAAAGGGGAAGGGTTTAAACCACTATTCCGCCGACATTCTAGCCGCCATAACTCCGCAGTACGTGAAGTTAGAACAAAGCCGATGAGTGCGTTAAATACAGCTCGCCGAACTCTATCTTCAGTATAAAGGACAACTCTCTATCCCTGCGCGTTTGGACGGGAGAGGCCGGCAAAATTTCAAAAAATGGTCATTTTGACCTTCCAAAACAGACTTTTTTCTACACAAGGAGAACCAAGCGGCTCAGAGGCCCGCCCTTTTAACTGTAGCATCCCAGCATCTTGCCTAGTAATCACCACTAAAATCCAGCAAATCCGTCGCACTTTTTTTTAGCCTTAATTTTTGGGTACCTAAAATATTTGGGCCTCTAATTCCGGAAATAATGGCCATACCGAGGAACGGGCTGCGGCCCTCTACTCCCCCTTGACATCCTTGTAACACGATAGCATCAAAGGGGCAATCGCGAACACTTTCTGATTTTCGAGAAAAAAAGGGGAAGGGTTTAAACCACTATTCCGCCGACATTCTAGCCGCCATAACTCCGCAGTACGTGAAGTTAGAACAAAGCCGATGAGTGCGTTAAATACAGCTCGCCGAACTCTATCTTCAGTATAAAGGACAACTCTCTATCCCTGCGCGTTTGGACGGGAGAGGCCGGCAAAATTTCAAAAAATGGTCATTTTGACCTTCCAAAACAGACTTTTTTCTACACAAGGAGAACCAAGCGGCTCAGAGGCCCGCCCTTTTAACTGTAGCATCCCAGCATCTTGCCTAGTAATCACCACTAAAATCCAGCAAATCCGTCGCACTTTTTTTTAGCCTTAATTTTTGGGTACCTAAAATATTTGGGCCTCTAATTCCGTAAATAATGGCCATACCGAGGAACGGGCTGCGGCCCTCTACTCCCCCTTGACATCCTTGTAACACGATAGCATGAAAGGGGCAATCGCGAACACTTTCTGATTTTCGAGAAAAAAAGGGAAGGGTTTAAACCACTATTCCGCCGACATTCTAGCCGCCATAACTCCGCAGTACGTGAAGTTAGAACAAAGCCGTTGAGTTCGTTAAATACAGCTCGCCGAACTCTATCTTCAGTATAAAGGACAACTCTCTATCACTGCGCGTTTGGACGGGAGAGGCCGGCAAAATTTCAAAAAATGGTCATTTTGACCTTCCAAAACAGACTTTTTTCTACACAAGGAGAACCAAGCGGCTCAGAGGCCCGCCCTTTTAACTGTAGCATCCCAGCATCTTGCCTAGTAATCACCACTAAAATCCAGCAAATCCGTCGCACTTTTTTCTAGCCTTAATTTTTGGGTACCTAAAATATTTGGGCCTCTAATTCCGTAAATAATGGCCATACCGAGGAACGGGCTGCGGCCCTCTACTCCCCCTTGACATCCTTGTAACACGATAGCATGAAAGGGGCAATCGCGAACACTTTCTGATTTTCGAGAAAAAAAGGGGAAGGGTTTAAACCACTATTCCGCCGACATTCTAGCCGCCATAACTCCGCAGTACGTGAAGTTAGAACAAAGCCGTTGAGTTCGTTAAATACAGCTCGCCGAACTCTATCTTCAGTATAAAGGACAACTCTCTATCACTGCGCGTTTGGACGGGAGAGGCCGGCAAAATTTCAAAAAATGGTCATTTTGACCTTCCAAAACAGACTTTTTTCTACACAAGGAGAACCAAGCGGCTCAGAGGCCCGCCCTTTTAACTGTAGCATCCCAGCATCTTGCCTAGTAATCACCACTAAAATCCAGCAAATCCGTCGCACTTTTTTTTAGCCTTAATTTTTGGGTACCTAAAATATTTGGGCCTCTAATTCCGGAAATAATGGCCATACCGAGGAACGGGCTGCGGCCCTCTACTCCCCCTTGACATCCTTGTAACACGATAGCATCAAAGGGGCAATCGCGAACACTTTCTGATTTTCGAGAAAAAAAGGGGAAGGGTTTAAACCACTATTCCGCCGACATTCTAGCCGCCATAACTCCGCAGTACGTGAAGTTAGAACAAAGCCGTTGAGTGCGTTAAATACAGCTCGCCGAACTCTATCTTCAGTATAAAGGACAACTCTCTATCACTGCGCGTTTGGACGGGAGAGGCCGGCAAAATTTCAAAAAATGGTCATTTTGACCTTCCAAAACAGACTTTTTTCTACACAAGGAGAACCAAGCGGCTCAGAGGCCCGCCCTTTTAACTGTAGCATCCCAGCATCTTGCCTAGTAATCACCACTAAAATCCAGCAAATCCGTCGCACTTTTTTCTAGCCTTAATTTTTGGGTACCTAAAATATTTGGGCCTCTAATTCCGGAAATAATGGCCATACCGAGGAACGGGCTACGGCCCTCTACTCCCCCTTGACATCCTTGTAACACGATAGCATCAAAGGGGCAATCGCGAACACTTTCTGATTTTCGAGAAAAAAAGGGGAAGGGTTTAAACCACTATTCCGCCGACATTCTAGCCGCCATAACTCCGCAGTACGTGAAGTTAGAACAAAGCCGATGAGTGCGTTAAATACAGCTCGCCGAACTCTATCTTCAGTATAAAGGACAACTCTCTATCCCTGCGCGTTTGGACGGGAGAGGCCGGCAAAATTTCAAAAAATGGTCATTTTGACCTTCCAAAACAGACTTTTTTCTACACAAGGAGAACCAAGCGGCTCAGAGGCCCGCCCTTTTAACTGTAGCATCCCAGCATCTTGCCTAGTAATCACCACTAAAATCCAGCAAATCCGTCGCACTTTTTTCTAGCCTTAATTTTTGGGTACCTAAAATATTTGGGCCTCTAATTCCGGAAATAATGGCCATACCGAGGAACGGGCTGCGGCCCTCTACTCCCCCTTGACATCCTTGTAACACGATAGCATCAAAGGGGCAATCGCGAACACTTTCTGATTTTCGAGAAAAAAAGGGGAAGGGTTTAAACCACTATTCCGCCGACATTCTAGCCGCCATAACTCCGCAGTACGTGAAGTTAGAACAAAGCCGATGAGAGCGTTAAATACAGCTCGCCGAACTCTATCTTCAGTATAAAGGACAACTCTCTATCACTGCGCGTTTGGACGGGAGAGGCCGGCAAAATTTCAAAAAATGGTCATTTTGACCTTCCAAAACAGACTTTTTTCTACACAAGGAGAACCAAGCGGCTCAGAGGCCCGCCCTTTTAACTGTAGCATCCCAGCATCTTGCCTAGTAATCACCACTAAAATCCAGCAAATCCGTCGCACTTTTTTCTAGCCTTAATTTTTGGGTACCTAAAATATTTGGGCCTCTAATTCCGGAAATAATGGCCATACCGAGGAACGGGCTGCGGCCCTCTACTCCCCCTTCGCATACTTGTAACACGATAGCATCAAAAGGGCAATCGGGAACACTTTCTGATTTTCGAGAAAAAAAGGGGAAGGGTTAGACCACTATTCCGCCGACATTCTAGAAGACATAACTCCGCAGTACGTGAAGTTAGAACAAAGCCGATGAGTGCGTTAAATACAGCTCGCCGAACTCTATCTTCAGTATAAAGGACAACTCTCTATCCCTGCGCGTTTGGACGGGAGAGGCCGGCAAAATTTCAAAAAATGGTCATTTTGACCTTCCAAAACAGACTTTTTTCTACACAAGGAGAACCAAGCGGCTCAGAGGCCCGCCCTTTTAACTGTAGCATCCCAGCATCTTGCCTAGTAATCACCACTAAAATCCAGCAAATCCGTCGCACTTTTTTCTAGCCTTAATTTTTGGGTACCTAAAATATTTGGGCCTCTAATTCCGGAAATAATGGCCATACCGAGGAACGGGCTGCGGCCCTCTACTCCCCCTTGACATCCTTGTAACACGATAGCATCAAAGGGGCAATCGCGAACACTTTCTGATTTTCGAGAAAAAAAAAGGGGAAGGGTTTAAACCACTATTCCGCCGACATTCTAGCCGCCATAACTCCGCAGTACGTGAAGTTAGAACAAAGCCGATGAGTGCGTTAAATACAGCTCGCCGAACTCTATCTTCAGTATAAAGGACAACTCTATATCACTGCGCGTTTGGACGGGAGAGGCCGGCAAAATTTCAAAAAATGGTCATTTTGACCTTCCAAAACAGACTTTTTTCTACACAAGGAGAACCAAGCGGCTCAGAGGCCCGCCCTTTTAACTGTAGCATCCCAGCATCTTGCCTAGTAATCACCACTAAAATCCAGCAAATCCGTCGCACTTTTTTCTAGCCTTAATTTTTGGGTACCTAAAATATTTGGGCCTCTAATTCCGGAAATAATGGCCATACCGAGGAACGGGCTGCGGCCCTCTACTCCCCCTTGACATCTTTGGAACACGATAGCATCAAAGGGGCAATCGCGAACACTTTCTGATTTTCGAGAACTATTCCGCCAACATTCTAGCCGCCATAACTCCGCAGTACGTGAAGTTAGAACAAAGCCGATGAGTGCGTTAAATACAGCTCGCCGAACTCTATCTTCAGTATAAAGGACAACTCTATATCACTGCGCGTTTGGACGGGAGAGGCCGGCAAAATTTCAAAAAATGGTCATTTTGACCTTCCAAAACAGACTTTTTTCTACACAAGGAGAACCAAGCGGCTCAGAGGCCCGCCCTTTTAACTGTAGCATCCCAGCATCTTGCCTAGTAATCACCACTAAAATCCAGCAAATCCGTCGCACTTTTTTCTAGCCTTAATTTTTGGGTACCTAAAATATTTGGGCCTCTAATTCCGGAAATAATGGCCATACCGAGGAACGGGCTGCGGCCCTCTACTCCCCCTTGACATCCTTGTAACACGATAGCATCAAAGGGGCAATCGCGAACACTTTCTGATTTTCGAGAAAAAAAGGGGAAGGGTTTAAACCACTATTCCGCCGACATTCTAGCCGCCATAACTCCGCAGTACGTGAAGTTAGAACAAAGCCGATGAGTGCGTTAAATACAGCTCGCCGAACTCCATCTTCAGTATAAAGGACAACTCTCTATCCCTGCGCGTTTGGACGGGAGAGGCCGGCAAAATTTCAAAAAATGGTCATTTTGACCTTCCAAAACAGACTTTTTTCTACACAAGGAGAACCAAGCGGCTCAGAGGCCCGCCCTTTTAACTGTAGCATCCCAGCATCTTGCCTAGTAATCACCACTAAAATCCAGCAAATCCGTCGCACTTTTTTTTAGCCTTAATTTTTGGGTACCTAAAATATTTGGGCCTCTAATTCCGTAAATAATGGCCATACCGAGGAACGGGCTGCGGCCCTCTACTCCCCCTTGACATCCTTGTAACACGATAGCATGAAAGGGGCAATCGCGAACACTTTCTGATTTTCGAGAAAAAAAGGGGAAGGGTTTAAACCACTATTCCGCCGACATTCTAGCCGCCATAACTCCGCAGTACGTGAAGTTAGAACAAAGCCGTTGAGTTCGTTAAATACAGCTCGCCGAACTCTATCTTCAGTATAAAGGACAACTCTCTATCACTGCGCGTTTGGACGGGAGAGGCCGGCAAAATTTCAAAAAATGGTCATTTTGACCTTCCAAAACAGACTTTTTTCTACACAAGGAGAACCAAGCGGCTCAGAGGCCCGCCCTTTTAACTGTAGCATCCCAGCATCTTGCCTAGTAATCACCACTAAAATCCAGCAAATCCGTCGCACTTTTTTTTAGCCTTAATTTTTGGGTACCTAAAATATTTGGGCCTCTAATTCCGGAAATAATGGCCATACCGAGGAACGGGCTGCGGCCCTCTACTCCCCCTTGACATCCTTGTAACACGATAGCATCAAAGGGGCAATCGCGAACACTTTCTGATTTTCGAGAAAAAAAGGGGAAGGGTTTAAACCACTATTCCGCCGACATTCTAGCCGCCATAACTCCGCAGTACGTGAAGTTAGAACAAAGCCGATGAGTGCGTTAAATACAGCTCGCCGAACTCTATCTTCAGTATAAAGGACAACTCTCTATCCCTGCGCGTTTGGACGGGAGAGGCCGGCAAAATTTCAAAAAATGGTCATTTTGACCTTCCAAAACAGACTTTTTTCTACACAAGGAGAACCATGCGGCTCAGAGGCCCGCCCTTTTAACTGTAGCATCCCAGCATCTTGCCTAGTAATCACCACTAAAATCCAGCAAATCCGTCGCACTTTTTTTTAGCCTTAATTTTTGGGTACCTAAAATATTTGGGCCTCTAATTCCGTAAATAATGGCCATACCGAGGAACGGGCTGCGGCCCTCTACTCCCCCTTGACATCCTTGTAACACGATAGCATGAAAGGGGCAATCGCGAACACTTTCTGATTTTCGAGAAAAAAAGGGGAAGGGTTTAAACCACTATTCCGCCGACATTCTAGCCGCCATAACTCCGCAGTACGTGAAGTTAGAACAAAGCCGTTGAGTTCGTTAAATACAGCTCGCCGAACTCTATCTTCAGTATAAAGGACAACTCTCTATCACTGCGCGTTTGGACGGGAGAGGCCGGCAAAATTTCAAAAAATGGTCATTTTGACCTTCCAAAACAGACTTTTTTCTACACAAGGAGAACCAAGCGGCTCAGAGGCCCGCCCTTTTAACTGTAGCATCCCAGCATCTTGCCTAGTAATCACCACTAAAATCCAGCAAATCCGTCGCACTTTTTTCTAGCCTTAATTTTTGGGTACCTAAAATATTTGGGCCTCTAATTCCGGAAATAATGGCCATACCGAGGAACGGGCTGCGGCCCTCTACTCCCCCTTGACATCCTTGTAACACGATAGCATCAAAGGGGCAATCGCGAACACTTTCTGATTTTCGAGAAAAAAAGGGGAAGGGTTTAAATCACTATTCCGCCGACATTCTAGCCGCCATAACTCCGCAGTACGTGAAGTTAGAACAAAGCCGTTGAGTGCGTTAAATACAGCTCGCCGAACTCTATCTTCAGTATAAAGGACAACTCTCTATCCCTGCGCGTTTGGACGGGAGAGGCCGGCAAAATTTAAAAAAATGGTCATTTTGACCTTCCAAAACAGACTTTTTTCTACACAAGGAGAACCAAGCGGCTCAGAGGCCCGCCCTTTTAACTGTAGCATCCCAGCATCTTGCCTAGTAATCACCACTAAAATCCAGCAAATCCGTCGCACTTTTTTCTAGCCTTAATTTTTGGGTACCTAAAATATTTGGGCCTCTAATTCCGGAAATAATGGCCATACCGAGGAACGGGCTGCGGCCCTCTACTCCCCCTTGACATCCTTGTAACACGATAGCATCAAAAGGGCAATCGGGAACACTTTCTGATTTTCGAGAAAAAAAGGGGAAGGGTTTAAACCACTATTCCGCCGACATTCTAGCCGCCATAACTCCGCAGTACGTGAAGTTAGAACAAAGCCGATGAGTGCGTTAAATACAGCTCGCCGAACTCTATCTTCAGTATAAAGGACAACTGTCTATCACTGCGCGTTTGGACGGGAGAGGCCGGCAAAATTTCAAAAAATGGTCATTTTGACCTTCCAAAACAGACTTTTTTCTACACAAGGAGAACCAAGCGGCTCAGAGGCCCGCCCTTTTAACTGTAGCATCCCAGCATCTTGCCTAGTAATCACCACTAAAATCCAGCAAATCCGTCGCACTTTTTTCTAGCCTTAATTTTTGGGTACCTAAAATATTTGGGCCTCTAATTCCGGAAATAATGGCCATACCGAGGAACGGGCTGCGGCCCTCTACTCCCCCTTGACATCCTTGTAACACGATAGCATCAAAGGGGCAATCGCGAACACTTTCTGATTTTCGAGAAAAAAAGGGGAAGGGTTTAAACCACTATTCCGCCGACATTCTAGCCGCCATAACTCCGCAGTACGTGAAGTTAGAACAAAGCCGATGAGTGCGTTAAATACAGCTCGCCGAACTCTATCTTCAGTATAAAGGACAACTCTCTATCCCTGCGCGTTTGGACGGGAGAGGCCGGCAAAATTTCAAAAAATGGTCATTTTGACCTTCCAAAACAGACTTTTTTCTACACAAGGAGAACCAAGCGGCTCAGAGGCCCGCCCTTTTAACTGTAGCATCCCAGCATCTTGCCTAGTAATCACCACTAAAATCCAGCAAATCCGTCGCACTTTTTTTTAGCCTTAATTTTTGGGTACCTAAAATATTTGGGCCTCTAATTCCGTAAATAATGGCCATACCGAGGAACGGGCTGCGGCCCTCTACTCCCCCTTGACATCCTTGTAACACGATAGCATGAAAGGGGCAATCGCGAACACTTTCTGATTTTCGAGAAAAAAAGGGGAAGGGTTTAAACCACTATTCCGCCGACATTCTAGCCGCCATAACTCCGCAGTACGTGAAGTTAGAACAAAGCCGTTGAGTTCGTTAAATACAGCTCGCCGAACTCTATCTTCAGTATAAAGGACAACTCTCTATCACTGCGCGTTTGGACGGGAGAGGCCGGCAAAATTTCAAAAAATGGTCATTTTGACCTTCCAAAACAGACTTTTTTCTACACAAGGAGAACCAAGCGGCTCAGAGGCCCGCCCTTTTAACTGTAGCATCCCAGCATCTTGCCTAGTAATCACCACTAAAATCCAGCAAATCCGTCGCACTTTTTTCTAGCCTTAATTTTTGGGTACCTAAAATATTTGGGCCTCTAATTCCGGAAATAATGGCCATACCGAGGAACGGGCTGCGGCCCTCTACTCCCCCTTGACATCCTTGTAACACGATAGCATCAAAGGGGCAATCGCGAACACTTTCTGATTTTCGAGAAAAAAAGGGGAAGGGTTTAAATCACTATTCCGCCGACATTCTAGCCGCCATAACTCCGCAGTACGTGAAGTTAGAACAAAGCCGTTGAGTGCGTTAAATACAGCTCGCCGAACTCTATCTTCAGTATAAAGGACAACTCTCTATCACTGCGCGTTTGGACGGGAGAGGCCGGCAAAATTTCAAAAAATGGTCATTTTGACCTTCCAAAACAGACTTTTTTCTACACAAGGAGAACCAAGCGGCTCAGAGGCCCGCCCTTTTAACTGTAGCATCCCAGCATCTTGCCTAGTAATCACCACTAAAATCCAGCAAATCCGTCGCACTTTTTTCTAGCCTTAATTTTTGGGTACCTAAAATATTTGGGCCTCTAATTCCGGAAATAATGGCCATACCGAGGAACGGGCTGCGGCCCTCTACTCCCCCTTGACATCCTTGTAACACGATAGCATCAAAGGGCAATCGCGAACACTTTCTGATTTTCGAGAAAAAAAGGGGAAGGGTTTAAACCACTATTCCGCCGACATTCTAGCCGCCATAACTCCGCAGTACGTGAAGTTAGAACAAAGCCGATGAGTGCGTTAAATACAGCTCGCCGAACTCTATCTTCAGTATAAAGGACAACTCTCTATCCCTGCGCGTTTGGACGGGAGAGGCCGGCAAAATTTAAAAAAATGGTCATTTTGACCTTCCAAAACAGACTTTTTTCTACACAAGGAGAACCAAGCGGCTCAGAGGCCCGCCCTTTTAACTGTAGCATCCCAGCATCTTGCCTAGTAATCACCACTAAAATCCAGCAAATCCGTCGCACTTTTTTCTAGCCTTAATTTTTGGGTACCTAAAATATTTGGGCCTCTAATTCCGGAAATAATGGCCATACCGAGGAACGGGCTGCGGCCCTCTACTCCCCCTTGACATCCTTGTAACACGATAGCATCAAAAGGGCAATCGGGAACACTTTCTGATTTTCGAGAAAAAAAGGGGAAGGGTTTAAACCACTATTCCGCCGACATTCTAGCCGCCATAACTCCGCAGTACGTGAAGTTAGAACAAAGCCGATGAGTGCGTTAAATACAGCTCGCCGAACTCTATCTTCAGTATAAAGGACAACTGTCTATCACTGCGCGTTTGGACGGGAGAGGCCGGCAAAATTTAAAAAAATGGTCATTTTGACCTTCCAAAACAGACTTTTTTCTACACAAGGAGAACCAAGCGGCTCAGAGGCCCGCCCTTTTAACTGTAGCATCCCAGCATCTTGCCTAGTAATCACCACTAAAATCCAGCAAATCCGTCGCACTTTTTTTTAGCCTTAATTTTTGGGTACCTAAAATATTTGGGCCTCTAATTCCGGAAATAATGGCCATACCGAGGAACGGGCTGCGGCCCTCTACTCCCCCTTGACATCCTTGTAACACGATAGCATCAAAGGGGCAATCGCGAACACTTTCTGATTTTCGAGAAAAAAAGGGGAAGGGTTTAAACCACTATTCCGCCGACATTCTAGCCGCCATAACTCCGCAGTACGTGAAGTTAGAACAAAGCCGATGAGTGCGTTAAATACAGCTCGCCGAACTCCATCTTCAGTATAAAGGACAACTCTCAATCCCTGCGCGTTTGGACGGGAGAGGCCGGCAAAATTTCAAAAAATGGTCATTTTGACCTTCCAAAACAGACTTTTTTCTACACAAGGAGAACCAAGCGGCTCAGAGGCCCGCCCTTTTAACTGTAGCATCCCAGCATCTTGCCTAGTAATCACCACTAAAATCCAGCAAATCCGTCGCACTTTTTTTTAGCCTTAATTTTTGGGTACCTAAAATATTTGGGCCTCTAATTCCGTAAATAATGGCCATACCGAGGAACGGGCTGCGGCCCTCTACTCCCCCTTGACATCCTTGTAACACGATAGCATGAAAGGGGCAATCGCGAACACTTTCTGATTTTCGAGAAAAAAAGGGGAAGGGTTTAAACCACTATTCCGCCGACATTCTAGCCGCCATAACTCCGCAGTACGTGAAGTTAGAACAAAGCCGTTGAGTTCGTTAAATACAGCTCGCCGAACTCTATCTTCAGTATAAAGGACAACTCTCTATCACTGCGCGTTTGGACGGGAGAGGCCGGCAAAATTTCAAAAAATGGTCATTTTGACCTTCCAAAACAGACTTTTTTCTACACAAGGAGAACCAAGCGGCTCAGAGGCCCGCCCTTTTAACTGTAGCATCCCAGCATCTTGCCTAGTAATCACCACTAAAATCCAGCAAATCCGTCGCACTTTTTTTTAGCCTTAATTTTTGGGTACCTAAAATATTTGGGCCTCTAATTCCGGAAATAATGGCCATACCGAGGAACGGGCTGCGGCCCTCTACTCCCCCTTGACATCCTTGTAACACGATAGCATCAAAGGGGCAATCGCGAACACTTTCTGATTTTCGAGAAAAAAAGGGGAAGGGTTTAAACCACTATTCCGCCGACATTCTAGCCGCCATAACTCCGCAGTACGTGAAGTTAGAACAAAGCCGTTGAGTGCGTTAAATACAGCTCGCCGAACTCTATCTTCAGTATAAAGGACAACTCTCTATCACTGCGCGTTTGGACGGGAGAGGCCGGCAAAATTTCAAAAAATGGTCATTTTGACCTTCCAAAACAGACTTTTTTCTACACAAGGAGAACCAAGCGGCTCAGAGGCCCGCCCTTTTAACTGTAGCATCCCAGCATCTTGCCTAGTAATCACCACTAAAATCCAGCAAATCCGTCGCACTTTTTTCTAGCCTTAATTTTTGGGTACCTAAAATATTTGGGCCTCTAATTCCGGAAATAATGGCCATACCGAGGAACGGGCTACGGCCCTCTACTCCCCCTTGACATCCTTGTAACACGATAGCATCAAAGGGGCAATCGCGAACACTTTCTGATTTTCGAGAAAAAAAGGGGAAGGGTTTAAACCACTATTCCGCCGACATTCTAGCCGCCATAACTCCGCAGTACGTGAAGTTAGAACAAAGCCGATGAGTGCGTTAAATACAGCTCGCCGAACTCTATCTTCAGTATAAAGGACAACTCTCTATCCCTGCGCGTTTGGACGGGAGAGGCCGGCAAAATTTCAAAAAATGGTCATTTTGACCTTCCAAAACAGACTTTTTTCTACACAAGGAGAACCAAGCGGCTCAGAGGCCCGCCCTTTTAACTGTAGCATCCCAGCATCTTGCCTAGTAATCACCACTAAAATCCAGCAAATCCGTCGCACTTTTTTCTAGCCTTAATTTTTGGGTACCTAAAATATTTGGGCCTCTAATTCCGGAAATAATGGCCATACCGAGGAACGGGCTGCGGCCCTCTACTCCCCCTTGACATCCTTGTAACACGATAGCATCAAAGGGGCAATCGCGAACACTTTCTGATTTTCGAGAAAAAAAGGGGAAGGGTTTAAACCACTATTCCGCCGACATTCTAGCCGCCATAACTCCGCAGTACGTGAAGTTAGAACAAAGCCGATGAGAGCGTTAAATACAGCTCGCCGAACTCTATCTTCAGTATAAAGGACAACTCTCTATCACTGCGCGTTTGGACGGGAGAGGCCGGCAAAATTTCAAAAAATGGTCATTTTGACCTTCCAAAACAGACTTTTTTCTACACAAGGAGAACCAAGCGGCTCAGAGGCCCGCCCTTTTAACTGTAGCATCCCAGCATCTTGCCTAGTAATCACCACTAAAATCCAGCAAATCCGTCGCACTTTTTTCTAGCCTTAATTTTTGGGTACCTAAAATATTTGGGCCTCTAATTCCGGAAATAATGGCCATACCGAGGAACGGGCTGCGGCCCTCTACTCCCCCTACGCATACTTGTAACACGATAGCATCAAAAGGGCAATCGGGAACACTTTCTGATTTTCGAGAAAAAAAGGGGAAGGGTTAGACCACTATTCCGCCGACATTCTAGAAGACATAACTCCGCAGTACGTGAAGTTAGAACAAAGCCGATGAGAGCGTTAAATACAGCTCGCCGAACTCTATCTTCAGTATAAAGGACAACTCTCTATCACTGCGCGTTTGGACGGGAGAGGCCGGCAAAATTTCAAAAAATGGTCATTTTGACCTTCCAAAACAGACTTTTTTCTACACAAGGAGAACCAAGCGGCTCAGAGGCCCGCCCTTTTAACTGTAGCATCCCAGCATCTTGCCTAGTAATCACCACTAAAATCCAGCAAATCCGTCGCACTTTTTTCTAGCCTTAATTTTTGGGTACCTAAAATATTTGGGCCTCTAATTCCGGAAATAATGGCCATACCGAGGAACGGGCTGCGGCCCTCTACTCCCCCTACGCATACTTGTAACACGATAGCATCAAAAGGGCAATCGGGAACACTTTCTGATTTTCGAGAAAAAAAGGGGAAGGGTTAGACCACTATTCCGCCGACATTCTAGAAGACATAACTCCGCAGTACGTGAAGTTAGAACAAAGCCGATGAGTGCGTTAAATACAGCTCGCCGAACTCTATCTTCAGTATAAAGGACAACTCTCTATCCCTGCGCGTTTGGACGGGAGAGGCCGGCAAAATTTCAAAAAATGGTCATTTTGACCTTCCAAAACAGACTTTTTTCTACACAAGGAGAACCAAGCGGCTCAGAGGCCCGCCCTTTTAACTGTAGCATCCCAGCATCTTGCCTAGTAATCACCACTAAAATCCAGCAAATCCGTCGCACTTTTTTCTAGCCTTAATTTTTGGGTACCTAAAATATTTGGGCCTCTAATTCCGGAAATAATGGCCATACCGAGGAACGGGCTGCGGCCCTCTACTCCCCCTTGACATCCTTGTAACACGATAGCATCAAAGGGGCAATCGCGAACACTTTCTGATTTTCGAGAAAAAAAAAGGGGAAGGGTTTAAACCACTATTCCGCCGACATTCTAGCCGCCATAACTCCGCAGTACGTGAAGTTAGAACAAAGCCGATGAGTGCGTTAAATACAGCTCGCCGAACTCTATCTTCAGTATAAAGGACAACTCTATATCACTGCGCGTTTGGACGGGAGAGGCCGGCAAAATTTCAAAAAATGGTCATTTTGACCTTCCAAAACAGACTTTTTTCTACACAAGGAGAACCAAGCGGCTCAGAGGCCCGCCCTTTTAACTGTAGCATCCCAGCATCTTGCCTAGTAATCACCACTAAAATCCAGCAAATCCGTCGCACTTTTTTCTAGCCTTAATTTTTGGGTACCTAAAATATTTGGGCCTCTAATTCCGGAAATAATGGCCATACCGAGGAACGGGCTGCGGCCCTCTACTCCCCCTTGACATCTTTGGAACACGATAGCATCAAAGGGGCAATCGCGAACACTTTCTGATTTTCGAGAACTATTCCGCCAACATTCTAGCCGCCATAACTCCGCAGTACGTGAAGTTAGAACAAAGCCGATGAGTGCGTTAAATACAGCTCGCCGAACTCTATCTTCAGTATAAAGGACAACTCTATATCACTGCGCGTTTGGACGGGAGAGGCCGGCAAAATTTCAAAAAATGGTCATTTTGACCTTCCAAAACAGACTTTTTTCTACACAAGGAGAACCAAGCGGCTCAGAGGCCCGCCCTTTTAACTGTAGCATCCCAGCATCTTGCCTAGTAATCACCACTAAAATCCAGCAAATCCGTCGCACTTTTTTCTAGCCTTAATTTTTGGGTACCTAAAATATTTGGGCCTCTAATTCCGGAAATAATGGCCATACCGAGGAACGGGCTGCGGCCCTCTACTCCCCCTTGACATCCTTGTAACACGATAGCATCAAAGGGGCAATCGCGAACACTTTCTGATTTTCGAGAAAAAAAGGGGAAGGGTTTAAACCACTATTCCGCCGACATTCTAGCCGCCATAACTCCGCAGTACGTGAAGTTAGAACAAAGCCGATGAGTGCGTTAAATACAGCTCGCCGAACTCCATCTTCAGTATAAAGGACAACTCTCTATCCCTGCGCGTTTGGACGGGAGAGGCCGGCAAAATTTCAAAAAATGGTCATTTTGACCTTCCAAAACAGACTTTTTTCTACACAAGGAGAACCAAGCGGCTCAGAGGCCCGCCCTTTTAACTGTAGCATCCCAGCATCTTGCCTAGTAATCACCACTAAAATCCAGCAAATCCGTCGCACTTTTTTTTAGCCTTAATTTTTGGGTACCTAAAATATTTGGGCCTCTAATTCCGTAAATAATGGCCATACCGAGGAACGGGCTGCGGCCCTCTACTCCCCCTTGACATCCTTGTAACACGATAGCATGAAAGGGGCAATCGCGAACACTTTCTGATTTTCGAGAAAAAAAGGGGAAGGGTTTAAACCACTATTCCGCCGACATTCTAGCCGCCATAACTCCGCAGTACGTGAAGTTAGAACAAAGCCGTTGAGTTCGTTAAATACAGCTCGCCGAACTCTATCTTCAGTATAAAGGACAACTCTCTATCACTGCGCGTTTGGACGGGAGAGGCCGGCAAAATTTCAAAAAATGGTCATTTTGACCTTCCAAAACAGACTTTTTTCTACACAAGGAGAACCAAGCGGCTCAGAGGCCCGCCCTTTTAACTGTAGCATCCCAGCATCTTGCCTAGTAATCACCACTAAAATCCAGCAAATCCGTCGCACTTTTTTTTAGCCTTAATTTTTGGGTACCTAAAATATTTGGGCCTCTAATTCCGGAAATAATGGCCATACCGAGGAACGGGCTGCGGCCCTCTACTCCCCCTTGACATCCTTGTAACACGATAGCATCAAAGGGGCAATCGCGAACACTTTCTGATTTTCGAGAAAAAAAGGGGAAGGGTTTAAACCACTATTCCGCCGACATTCTAGCCGCCATAACTCCGCAGTACGTGAAGTTAGAACAAAGCCGATGAGTGCGTTAAATACAGCTCGCCGAACTCTATCTTCAGTATAAAGGACAACTCTCTATCCCTGCGCGTTTGGACGGGAGAGGCCGGCAAAATTTCAAAAAATGGTCATTTTGACCTTCCAAAACAGACTTTTTTCTACACAAGGAGAACCATGCGGCTCAGAGGCCCGCCCTTTTAACTGTAGCATCCCAGCATCTTGCCTAGTAATCACCACTAAAATCCAGCAAATCCGTCGCACTTTTTTTTAGCCTTAATTTTTGGGTACCTAAAATATTTGGGCCTCTAATTCCGTAAATAATGGCCATACCGAGGAACGGGCTGCGGCCCTCTACTCCCCCTTGACATCCTTGTAACACGATAGCATGAAAGGGGCAATCGCGAACACTTTCTGATTTTCGAGAAAAAAAGGGGAAGGGTTTAAACCACTATTCCGCCGACATTCTAGCCGCCATAACTCCGCAGTACGTGAAGTTAGAACAAAGCCGTTGAGTTCGTTAAATACAGCTCGCCGAACTCTATCTTCAGTATAAAGGACAACTCTCTATCACTGCGCGTTTGGACGGGAGAGGCCGGCAAAATTTCAAAAAATGGTCATTTTGACCTTCCAAAACAGACTTTTTTCTACACAAGGAGAACCAAGCGGCTCAGAGGCCCGCCCTTTTAACTGTAGCATCCCAGCATCTTGCCTAGTAATCACCACTAAAATCCAGCAAATCCGTCGCACTTTTTTCTAGCCTTAATTTTTGGGTACCTAAAATATTTGGGCCTCTAATTCCGGAAATAATGGCCATACCGAGGAACGGGCTGCGGCCCTCTACTCCCCCTTGACATCCTTGTAACACGATAGCATCAAAGGGGCAATCGCGAACACTTTCTGATTTTCGAGAAAAAAAGGGGAAGGGTTTAAATCACTATTCCGCCGACATTCTAGCCGCCATAACTCCGCAGTACGTGAAGTTAGAACAAAGCCGTTGAGTGCGTTAAATACAGCTCGCCGAACTCTATCTTCAGTATAAAGGACAACTCTCTATCCCTGCGCGTTTGGACGGGAGAGGCCGGCAAAATTTAAAAAAATGGTCATTTTGACCTTCCAAAACAGACTTTTTTCTACACAAGGAGAACCAAGCGGCTCAGAGGCCCGCCCTTTTAACTGTAGCATCCCAGCATCTTGCCTAGTAATCACCACTAAAATCCAGCAAATCCGTCGCACTTTTTTCTAGCCTTAATTTTTGGGTACCTAAAATATTTGGGCCTCTAATTCCGGAAATAATGGCCATACCGAGGAACGGGCTGCGGCCCTCTACTCCCCCTTGACATCCTTGTAACACGATAGCATCAAAAGGGCAATCGGGAACACTTTCTGATTTTCGAGAAAAAAAGGGGAAGGGTTTAAACCACTATTCCGCCGACATTCTAGCCGCCATAACTCCGCAGTACGTGAAGTTAGAACAAAGCCGATGAGTGCGTTAAATACAGCTCGCCGAACTCTATCTTCAGTATAAAGGACAACTGTCTATCACTGCGCGTTTGGACGGGAGAGGCCGGCAAAATTTCAAAAAATGGTCATTTTGACCTTCCAAAACAGACTTTTTTCTACACAAGGAGAACCAAGCGGCTCAGAGGCCCGCCCTTTTAACTGTAGCATCCCAGCATCTTGCCTAGTAATCACCACTAAAATCCAGCAAATCCGTCGCACTTTTTTCTAGCCTTAATTTTTGGGTACCTAAAATATTTGGGCCTCTAATTCCGGAAATAATGGCCATACCGAGGAACGGGCTGCGGCCCTCTACTCCCCCTTGACATCCTTGTAACACGATAGCATCAAAGGGGCAATCGCGAACACTTTCTGATTTTCGAGAAAAAAAGGGGAAGGGTTTAAACCACTATTCCGCCGACATTCTAGCCGCCATAACTCCGCAGTACGTGAAGTTAGAACAAAGCCGATGAGTGCGTTAAATACAGCTCGCCGAACTCTATCTTCAGTATAAAGGACAACTCTCTATCCCTGCGCGTTTGGACGGGAGAGGCCGGCAAAATTTCAAAAAATGGTCATTTTGACCTTCCAAAACAGACTTTTTTCTACACAAGGAGAACCAAGCGGCTCAGAGGCCCGCCCTTTTAACTGTAGCATCCCAGCATCTTGCCTAGTAATCACCACTAAAATCCAGCAAATCCGTCGCACTTTTTTTTAGCCTTAATTTTTGGGTACCTAAAATATTTGGGCCTCTAATTCCGGAAATAATGGCCATACCGAGGAACGGGCTGCGGCCCTCTACTCCCCCTTGACATCCTTGTAACACGATAGCATCAAAGGGGCAATCGCGAACACTTTCTGATTTTCGAGAAAAAAAGGGGAAGGGTTTAAACCACTATTCCGCCGACATTCTAGCCGCCATAACTCCGCAGTACGTGAAGTTAGAACAAAGCCGATGAGTGCGTTAAATACAGCTCGCCGAACTCTATCTTCAGTATAAAGGACAACTCTCTATCCCTGCGCGTTTGGACGGGAGAGGCCGGCAAAATTTCAAAAAATGGTCATTTTGACCTTCCAAAACAGACTTTTTTCTACACAAGGAGAACCAAGCGGCTCAGAGGCCCGCCCTTTTAACTGTAGCATCCCAGCATCTTGCCTAGTAATCACCACTAAAATCCAGCAAATCCGTCGCACTTTTTTTTAGCCTTAATTTTTGGGTACCTAAAATATTTGGGCCTCTAATTCCGTAAATAATGGCCATACCGAGGAACGGGCTGCGGCCCTCTACTCCCCCTTGACATCCTTGTAACACGATAGCATGAAAGGGGCAATCGCGAACACTTTCTGATTTTCGAGAAAAAAAGGGGAAGGGTTTTAAACCACTATTCCGCCGACATTCTAGCCGCCATAACTCCGCAGTACGTGAAGTTAGAACAAAGCCGATGAGTGCGTTAAATACAGCTCGCCGAACTCTATCTTCAGTATAAAGGACAACTCTCTATCACTGCGCGTTTGGACGGGAGAGGCCGGCAAAATTTCAAAAAATGGTCATTTTGACCTTCCAAAACAGACTTTTTTCTACACAAGGAGAACCAAGCGGCTCAGAGGCCCGCCCTTTTAACTGTAGCATCCCAGCATCTTGCCTAGTAATCACCACTAAAATCCAGCAAATCCGTCGCACTTTTTTCTAGCCTTAATTTTTGGGTACCTAAAATATTTGGGCCTCTAATTCCGGAAATAATGGCCATACCGAGGAACGGGCTGCGGCCCTCTACTCCCCCTTGACATCCTTGTAACACGATAGCATCAAAGGGCAATCGCGAACACTTTCTGATTTTCGAGAAAAAAAGGGGAAGGGTTTAAACCACTATTCCGCCGACATTCTAGCCGCCATAACTCCGCAGTACGTGAAGTTAGAACAAAGCCGATGAGTGCGTTAAATACAGCTCGCCGAACTCTATCTTCAGTATAAAGGACAACTCTCTATCCCTGCGCGTTTGGACGGGAGAGGCCGGCAAAATTTAAAAAAATGGTCATTTTGACCTTCCAAAACAGACTTTTTTCTACACAAGGAGAACCAAGCGGCTCAGAGGCCCGCCCTTTTAACTGTAGCATCCCAGCATCTTGCCTAGTAATCACCACTAAAATCCAGCAAATCCGTCGCACTTTTTTCTAGCCTTAATTTTTGGGTACCTAAAATATTTGGGCCTCTAATTCCGGAAATAATGGCCATACCGAGGAACGGGCTGCGGCCCTCTACTCCCCCTTGACATCCTTGTAACACGATAGCATCAAAAGGGCAATCGGGAACACTTTCTGATTTTCGAGAAAAAAAGGGGAAGGGTTTAAACCACTATTCCGCCGACATTCTAGCCGCCATAACTCCGCAGTACGTGAAGTTAGAACAAAGCCGATGAGTGCGTTAAATACAGCTCGCCGAACTCTATCTTCAGTATAAAGGACAACTGTCTATCACTGCGCGTTTGGACGGGAGAGGCCGGCAAAATTTCAAAAAATGGTCATTTTGACCTTCCAAAACAGACTTTTTTCTACACAAGGAGAACCAAGCGGCTCAGAGGCCCGCCCTTTTAACTGTAGCATCCCAGCATCTTGCCTAGTAATCACCACTAAAATCCAGCAAATCCGTCGCACTTTTTTCTAGCCTTAATTTTTGGGTACCTAAAATATTTGGGCCTCTAATTCCGGAAATAATGGCCATACCGAGGAACGGGCTGCGGCCCTCTACTCCCCCTTGACATCCTTGTAACACGATAGCATCAAAGGGGCAATCGCGAACACTTTCTGATTTTCGAGAAAAAAAGGGGAAGGGTTTAAACCACTATTCCGCCGACATTCTAGCCGCCATAACTCCGCAGTACGTGAAGTTAGAACAAAGCCGATGAGTGCGTTAAATACAGCTCGCCGAACTCTATCTTCAGTATAAAGGACAACTCTCTATCCCTGCGCGTTTGGACGGGAGAGGCCGGCAAAATTTCAAAAAATGGTCATTTTGACCTTCCAAAACAGACTTTTTTCTACACAAGGAGAACCAAGCGGCTCAGAGGCCCGCCCTTTTAACTGTAGCATCCCAGCATCTTGCCTAGTAATCACCACTAAAATCCAGCAAATCCGTCGCACTTTTTTTTAGCCTTAATTTTTGGGTACCTAAAATATTTGGGCCTCTAATTCCGGAAATAATGGCCATACCGAGGAACGGGCTGCGGCCCTCTACTCCCCCTTGACATCCTTGTAACACGATAGCATCAAAGGGGCAATCGCGAACACTTTCTGATTTTCGAGAAAAAAAGGGGAAGGGTTTAAACCACTATTCCGCCGACATTCTAGCCGCCATAACTCCGCAGTACGTGAAGTTAGAACAAAGCCGATGAGTGCGTTAAATACAGCTCGCCGAACTCTATCTTCAGTATAAAGGACAACTCTCTATCCCTGCGCGTTTGGACGGGAGAGGCCGGCAAAATTTCAAAAAATGGTCATTTTGACCTTCCAAAACAGACTTTTTTCTACACAAGGAGAACCAAGCGGCTCAGAGGCCCGCCCTTTTAACTGTAGCATCCCAGCATCTTGCCTAGTAATCACCACTAAAATCCAGCAAATCCGTCGCACTTTTTTTTAGCCTTAATTTTTGGGTACCTAAAATATTTGGGCCTCTAATTCCGGAAATAATGGCCATACCGAGGAACGGGCTGCGGCCCTCTACTCCCCCTTGACATCCTTGTAACACGATAGCATCAAAGGGGCAATCGCGAACACTTTCTGATTTTCGAGAAAAAAAGGGGAAGGGTTTAAACCACTATTCCGCCGACATTCTAGCCGCCATAACTCCGCAGTACGTGAAGTTAGAACAAAGCCGATGAGTGCGTTAAATACAGCTCGCCGAACTCTATCTTCAGTATAAAGGACAACTCTCTATCCCTGCGCGTTTGGACGGGAGAGGCCGGCAAAATTTCAAAAAATGGTCATTTTGACCTTCCAAAACAGACTTTTTTCTACACAAGGAGAACCAAGCGGCTCAGAGGCCCGCCCTTTTAACTGTAGCATCCCAGCATCTTGCCTAGTAATCACCACTAAAATCCAGCAAATCCGTCGCACTTTTTTTTAGCCTTAATTTTTGGGTACCTAAAATATTTGGGCCTCTAATTCCGTAAATAATGGCCATACCGAGGAACGGGCTGCGGCCCTCTACTCCCCCTTGACATCCTTGTAACACGATAGCATGAAAGGGGCAATCGCGAACACTTTCTGATTTTCGAGAAAAAAAGGGGAAGGGTTTAAACCACTATTCCGCCGACATTCTAGCCGCCATAACTCCGCAGTACGTGAAGTTAGAACAAAGCCGTTGAGTTCGTTAAATACAGCTCGCCGAACTCTATCTTCAGTATAAAGGACAACTCTCTATCACTGCGCGTTTGGACGGGAGAGGCCGGCAAAATTTCAAAAAATGGTCATTTTGACCTTCCAAAACAGACTTTTTTCTACACAAGGAGAACCAAGCGGCTCAGAGGCCCGCCCTTTTAACTGTAGCATCCCAGCATCTTGCCTAGTAATCACCACTAAAATCCAGCAAATCCGTCGCACTTTTTTCTAGCCTTAATTTTTGGGTACCTAAAATATTTGGGCCTCTAATTCCGGAAATAATGGCCATACCGAGGAACGGGCTGCGGCCCTCTACTCCCCCTTGACATCCTTGTAACACGATAGCATCAAAGGGGCAATCGCGAACACTTTCTGATTTTCGAGAAAAAAAGGGGAAGGGTTTAAATCACTATTCCGCCGACATTCTAGCCGCCATAACTCCGCAGTACGTGAAGTTAGAACAAAGCCGTTGAGTGCGTTAAATACAGCTCGCCGAACTCTATCTTCAGTATAAAGGACAACTCTCTATCACTGCGCGTTTGGACGGGAGAGGCCGGCAAAATTTCAAAAAATGGTCATTTTGACCTTCCAAAACAGACTTTTTTCTACACAAGGAGAACCAAGCGGCTCAGAGGCCCGCCCTTTTAACTGTAGCATCCCAGCATCTTGCCTAGTAATCACCACTAAAATCCAGCAAATCCGTCGCACTTTTTTCTAGCCTTAATTTTTGGGTACCTAAAATATTTGGGCCTCTAATTCCGGAAATAATGGCCATACCGAGGAACGGGCTGCGGCCCTCTACTCCCCCTTGACATCCTTGTAACACGATAGCATCAAAGGGCAATCGCGAACACTTTCTGATTTTCGAGAAAAAAAGGGGAAGGGTTTAAACCACTATTCCGCCGACATTCTAGCCGCCATAACTCCGCAGTACGTGAAGTTAGAACAAAGCCGATGAGTGCGTTAAATACAGCTCGCCGAACTCTATCTTCAGTATAAAGGACAACTCTCTATCCCTGCGCGTTTGGACGGGAGAGGCCGGCAAAATTTAAAAAAATGGTCATTTTGACCTTCCAAAACAGACTTTTTTCTACACAAGGAGAACCAAGCGGCTCAGAGGCCCGCCCTTTTAACTGTAGCATCCCAGCATCTTGCCTAGTAATCACCACTAAAATCCAGCAAATCCGTCGCACTTTTTTCTAGCCTTAATTTTTGGGTACCTAAAATATTTGGGCCTCTAATTCCGGAAATAATGGCCATACCGAGGAACGGGCTGCGGCCCTCTACTCCCCCTTGACATCCTTGTAACACGATAGCATCAAAAGGGCAATCGGGAACACTTTCTGATTTTCGAGAAAAAAAGGGGAAGGGTTTAAACCACTATTCCGCCGACATTCTAGCCGCCATAACTCCGCAGTACGTGAAGTTAGAACAAAGCCGATGAGTGCGTTAAATACAGCTCGCCGAACTCTATCTTCAGTATAAAGGACAACTGTCTATCACTGCGCGTTTGGACGGGAGAGGCCGGCAAAATTTCAAAAAATGGTCATTTTGACCTTCCAAAACAGACTTTTTTCTACACAAGGAGAACCAAGCGGCTCAGAGGCCCGCCCTTTTAACTGTAGCATCCCAGCATCTTGCCTAGTAATCACCACTAAAATCCAGCAAATCCGTCGCACTTTTTTCTAGCCTTAATTTTTGGGTACCTAAAATATTTGGGCCTCTAATTCCGGAAATAATGGCCATACCGAGGAACGGGCTGCGGCCCTCTACTCCCCCTTGACATCCTTGTAACACGATAGCATCAAAGGGGCAATCGCGAACACTTTCTGATTTTCGAGAAAAAAAGGGGAAGGGTTTAAACCACTATTCCGCCGACATTCTAGCCGCCATAACTCCGCAGTACGTGAAGTTAGAACAAAGCCGATGAGTGCGTTAAATACAGCTCGCCGAACTCTATCTTCAGTATAAAGGACAACTCTCTATCCCTGCGCGTTTGGACGGGAGAGGCCGGCAAAATTTCAAAAAATGGTCATTTTGACCTTCCAAAACAGACTTTTTTCTACACAAGGAGAACCAAGCGGCTCAGAGGCCCGCCCTTTTAACTGTAGCATCCCAGCATCTTGCCTAGTAATCACCACTAAAATCCAGCAAATCCGTCGCACTTTTTTTTAGCCTTAATTTTTGGGTACCTAAAATATTTGGGCCTCTAATTCCGGAAATAATGGCCATACCGAGGAACGGGCTGCGGCCCTCTACTCCCCCTTGACATCCTTGTAACACGATAGCATCAAAGGGGCAATCGCGAACACTTTCTGATTTTCGAGAAAAAAAGGGGAAGGGTTTAAACCACTATTCCGCCGACATTCTAGCCGCCATAACTCCGCAGTACGTGAAGTTAGAACAAAGCCGATGAGTGCGTTAAATACAGCTCGCCGAACTCTATCTTCAGTATAAAGGACAACTGTCTATCACTGCGCGTTTGGACGGGAGAGGCCGGCAAAATTTCAAAAAATGGTCATTTTGACCTTCCAAAACAGACTTTTTTCTACACAAGGAGAACCAAGCGGCTCAGAGGCCCGCCCTTTTAACTGTAGCATCCCAGCATCTTGCCTAGTAATCACCACTAAAATCCAGCAAATCCGTCGCACTTTTTTCTAGCCTTAATTTTTGGGTACCTAAAATATTTGGGCCTCTAATTCCGGAAATAATGGCCATACCGAGGAACGGGCTGCGGCCCTCTACTCCCCCTTGACATCCTTGTAACACGATAGCATGAAAGGGGCAATCGCGAACACTTTCTGATTTTCGAGAAAAAAAGGGGAAGGGTTTAAACCACTATTCCGCCGACATTCTAGCCGCCATAACTCCGCAGTACGTGAAGTTAGAACAAAGCCGATGAGTGCGTTAAATACAGCTCGCCGAACTCTATCTTCAGTATAAAGGACAACTCTCTATCCCTGCGCGTTTGGACGGGAGAGGCCGGCAAAATTTCAAAAAATGGTCATTTTGACCTTCCAAAACAGACTTTTTTCTACACAAGGAGAACCAAGCGGCTCAGAGGCCCGCCCTTTTAACTGTAGCATCCCAGCATCTTGCCTAGTAATCACCACTAAAATCCAGCAAATCCGTCGCACTTTTTTTTAGCCTTAATTTTTGGGTACCTAAAATATTTGGGCCTCTAATTCCGGAAATAATGGCCATACCGAGGAACGGGCTGCGGCCCTCTACTCCCCCTTGACATCCTTGTAACACGATAGCATCAAAGGGGCAATCGCGAACACTTTCTGATTTTCGAGAAAAAAAGGGGAAGGGTTTAAACCACTATTCCGCCGACATTCTAGCCGCCATAACTCCGCAGTACGTGAAGTTAGAACAAAGCCGATGAGTGCGTTAAATACAGCTCGCCGAACTCTATCTTCAGTATAAAGGACAACTCTCTATCCCTGCGCGTTTGGACGGGAGAGGCCGGCAAAATTTCAAAAAATGGTCATTTTGACCTTCCAAAACAGACTTTTTTCTACACAAGGAGAACCAAGCGGCTCAGAGGCCCGCCCTTTTAACTGTAGCATCCCAGCATCTTGCCTAGTAATCACCACTAAAATCCAGCAAATCCGTCGCACTTTTTTTTAGCCTTAATTTTTGGGTACCTAAAATATTTGGGCCTCTAATTCCGTAAATAATGGCCATACCGAGGAACGGGCTGCGGCCCTCTACTCCCCCTTGACATCCTTGTAACACGATAGCATGAAAGGGGCAATCGCGAACACTTTCTGATTTTCGAGAAAAAAAGGGGAAGGGTTTTAAACCACTATTCCGCCGACATTCTAGCCGCCATAACTCCGCAGTACGTGAAGTTAGAACAAAGCCGATGAGTGCGTTAAATACAGCTCGCCGAACTCTATCTTCAGTATAAAGGACAACTCTCTATCACTGCGCGTTTGGACGGGAGAGGCCGGCAAAATTTCAAAAAATGGTCATTTTGACCTTCCAAAACAGACTTTTTTCTACACAAGGAGAACCAAGCGGCTCAGAGGCCCGCCCTTTTAACTGTAGCATCCCAGCATCTTGCCTAGTAATCACCACTAAAATCCAGCAAATCCGTCGCACTTTTTTCTAGCCTTAATTTTTGGGTACCTAAAATATTTGGGCCTCTAATTCCGGAAATAATGGCCATACCGAGGAACGGGCTGCGGCCCTCTACTCCCCCTTGACATCCTTGTAACACGATAGCATCAAAGGGCAATCGCGAACACTTTCTGATTTTCGAGAAAAAAAGGGGAAGGGTTTAAACCACTATTCCGCCGACATTCTAGCCGCCATAACTCCGCAGTACGTGAAGTTAGAACAAAGCCGATGAGTGCGTTAAATACAGCTCGCCGAACTCTATCTTCAGTATAAAGGACAACTGTCTATCACTGCGCGTTTGGACGGGAGAGGCCGGCAAAATTTCAAAAAATGGTCATTTTGACCTTCCAAAACAGACTTTTTTCTACACAAGGAGAACCAAGCGGCTCAGAGGCCCGCCCTTTTAACTGTAGCATCCCAGCATCTTGCCTAGTAATCACCACTAAAATCCAGCAAATCCGTCGCACTTTTTTCTAGCCTTAATTTTTGGGTACCTAAAATATTTGGGCCTCTAATTCCGGAAATAATGGCCATACCGAGGAACGGGCTGCGGCCCTCTACTCCCCCTTGACATCCTTGTAACACGATAGCATCAAAGGGGCAATCGCGAACACTTTCTGATTTTCGAGAAAAAAAGGGGAAGGGTTTAAACCACTATTCCGCCGACATTCTAGCCGCCATAACTCCGCAGTACGTGAAGTTAGAACAAAGCCGATGAGTGCGTTAAATACAGCTCGCCGAACTCTATCTTCAGTATAAAGGACAACTCTCTATCCCTGCGCGTTTGGACGGGAGAGGCCGGCAAAATTTCAAAAAATGGTCATTTTGACCTTCCAAAACAGACTTTTTTCTACACAAGGAGAACCAAGCGGCTCAGAGGCCCGCCCTTTTAACTGTAGCATCCCAGCATCTTGCCTAGTAATCACCACTAAAATCCAGCAAATCCGTCGCACTTTTTTTTAGCCTTAATTTTTGGGTACCTAAAATATTTGGGCCTCTAATTCCGGAAATAATGGCCATACCGAGGAACGGGCTGCGGCCCTCTACTCCCCCTTGACATCCTTGTAACACGATAGCATCAAAGGGGCAATCGCGAACACTTTCTGATTTTCGAGAAAAAAAGGGGAAGGGTTTAAACCACTATTCCGCCGACATTCTAGCCGCCATAACTCCGCAGTACGTGAAGTTAGAACAAAGCCGATGAGTGCGTTAAATACAGCTCGCCGAACTCTATCTTCAGTATAAAGGACAACTCTCTATCCCTGCGCGTTTGGACGGGAGAGGCCGGCAAAATTTCAAAAAATGGTCATTTTGACCTTCCAAAACAGACTTTTTTCTACACAAGGAGAACCAAGCGGCTCAGAGGCCCGCCCTTTTAACTGTAGCATCCCAGCATCTTGCCTAGTAATCACCACTAAAATCCAGCAAATCCGTCGCACTTTTTTTTAGCCTTAATTTTTGGGTACCTAAAATATTTGGGCCTCTAATTCCGTAAATAATGGCCATACCGAGGAACGGGCTGCGGCCCTCTACTCCCCCTTGACATCCTTGTAACACGATAGCATGAAAGGGGCAATCGCGAACACTTTCTGATTTTCGAGAAAAAAAGGGGAAGGGTTTTAAACCACTATTCCGCCGACATTCTAGCCGCCATAACTCCGCAGTACGTGAAGTTAGAACAAAGCCGATGAGTGCGTTAAATACAGCTCGCCGAACTCTATCTTCAGTATAAAGGACAACTCTCTATCACTGCGCGTTTGGACGGGAGAGGCCGGCAAAATTTCAAAAAATGGTCATTTTGACCTTCCAAAACAGACTTTTTTCTACACAAGGAGAACCAAGCGGCTCAGAGGCCCGCCCTTTTAACTGTAGCATCCCAGCATCTTGCCTAGTAATCACCACTAAAATCCAGCAAATCCGTCGCACTTTTTTCTAGCCTTAATTTTTGGGTACCTAAAATATTTGGGCCTCTAATTCCGGAAATAATGGCCATACCGAGGAACGGGCTGCGGCCCTCTACTCCCCCTTGACATCCTTGTAACACGATAGCATCAAAGGGCAATCGCGAACACTTTCTGATTTTCGAGAAAAAAAGGGGAAGGGTTTAAACCACTATTCCGCCGACATTCTAGCCGCCATAACTCCGCAGTACGTGAAGTTAGAACAAAGCCGATGAGTGCGTTAAATACAGCTCGCCGAACTCTATCTTCAGTATAAAGGACAACTCTCTATCCCTGCGCGTTTGGACGGGAGAGGCCGGCAAAATTTAAAAAAATGGTCATTTTGACCTTCCAAAACAGACTTTTTTCTACACAAGGAGAACCAAGCGGCTCAGAGGCCCGCCCTTTTAACTGTAGCATCCCAGCATCTTGCCTAGTAATCACCACTAAAATCCAGCAAATCCGTCGCACTTTTTTCTAGCCTTAATTTTTGGGTACCTAAAATATTTGGGCCTCTAATTCCGGAAATAATGGCCATACCGAGGAACGGGCTGCGGCCCTCTACTCCCCCTTGACATCCTTGTAACACGATAGCATCAAAAGGGCAATCGGGAACACTTTCTGATTTTCGAGAAAAAAAGGGGAAGGGTTTAAACCACTATTCCGCCGACATTCTAGCCGCCATAACTCCGCAGTACGTGAAGTTAGAACAAAGCCGATGAGTGCGTTAAATACAGCTCGCCGAACTCTATCTTCAGTATAAAGGACAACTGTCTATCACTGCGCGTTTGGACGGGAGAGGCCGGCAAAATTTCAAAAAATGGTCATTTTGACCTTCCAAAACAGACTTTTTTCTACACAAGGAGAACCAAGCGGCTCAGAGGCCCGCCCTTTTAACTGTAGCATCCCAGCATCTTGCCTAGTAATCACCACTAAAATCCAGCAAATCCGTCGCACTTTTTTCTAGCCTTAATTTTTGGGTACCTAAAATATTTGGGCCTCTAATTCCGGAAATAATGGCCATACCGAGGAACGGGCTGCGGCCCTCTACTCCCCCTTGACATCCTTGTAACACGATAGCATCAAAGGGGCAATCGCGAACACTTTCTGATTTTCGAGAAAAAAAGGGGAAGGGTTTAAACCACTATTCCGCCGACATTCTAGCCGCCATAACTCCGCAGTACGTGAAGTTAGAACAAAGCCGATGAGTGCGTTAAATACAGCTCGCCGAACTCTATCTTCAGTATAAAGGACAACTCTCTATCCCTGCGCGTTTGGACGGGAGAGGCCGGCAAAATTTCAAAAAATGGTCATTTTGACCTTCCAAAACAGACTTTTTTCTACACAAGGAGAACCAAGCGGCTCAGAGGCCCGCCCTTTTAACTGTAGCATCCCAGCATCTTGCCTAGTAATCACCACTAAAATCCAGCAAATCCGTCGCACTTTTTTTTAGCCTTAATTTTTGGGTACCTAAAATATTTGGGCCTCTAATTCCGGAAATAATGGCCATACCGAGGAACGGGCTGCGGCCCTCTACTCCCCCTTGACATCCTTGTAACACGATAGCATCAAAGGGGCAATCGCGAACACTTTCTGATTTTCGAGAAAAAAAGGGGAAGGGTTTAAACCACTATTCCGCCGACATTCTAGCCGCCATAACTCCGCAGTACGTGAAGTTAGAACAAAGCCGATGAGTGCGTTAAATACAGCTCGCCGAACTCTATCTTCAGTATAAAGGACAACTCTCTATCCCTGCGCGTTTGGACGGGAGAGGCCGGCAAAATTTCAAAAAATGGTCATTTTGACCTTCCAAAACAGACTTTTTTCTACACAAGGAGAACCAAGCGGCTCAGAGGCCCGCCCTTTTAACTGTAGCATCCCAGCATCTTGCCTAGTAATCACCACTAAAATCCAGCAAATCCGTCGCACTTTTTTTTAGCCTTAATTTTTGGGTACCTAAAATATTTGGGCCTCTAATTCCGGAAATAATGGCCATACCGAGGAACGGGCTGCGGCCCTCTACTCCCCCTTGACATCCTTGTAACACGATAGCATCAAAGGGGCAATCGCGAACACTTTCTGATTTTCGAGAAAAAAAGGGGAAGGGTTTAAACCACTATTCCGCCGACATTCTAGCCGCCATAACTCCGCAGTACGTGAAGTTAGAACAAAGCCGATGAGTGCGTTAAATACAGCTCGCCGAACTCTATCTTCAGTATAAAGGACAACTCTCTATCCCTGCGCGTTTGGACGGGAGAGGCCGGCAAAATTTCAAAAAATGGTCATTTTGACCTTCCAAAACAGACTTTTTTCTACACAAGGAGAACCAAGCGGCTCAGAGGCCCGCCCTTTTAACTGTAGCATCCCAGCATCTTGCCTAGTAATCACCACTAAAATCCAGCAAATCCGTCGCACTTTTTTTTAGCCTTAATTTTTGGGTACCTAAAATATTTGGGCCTCTAATTCCGTAAATAATGGCCATACCGAGGAACGGGCTGCGGCCCTCTACTCCCCCTTGACATCCTTGTAACACGATAGCATGAAAGGGGCAATCGCGAACACTTTCTGATTTTCGAGAAAAAAAGGGGAAGGGTTTAAACCACTATTCCGCCGACATTCTAGCCGCCATAACTCCGCAGTACGTGAAGTTAGAACAAAGCCGTTGAGTTCGTTAAATACAGCTCGCCGAACTCTATCTTCAGTATAAAGGACAACTCTCTATCACTGCGCGTTTGGACGGGAGAGGCCGGCAAAATTTCAAAAAATGGTCATTTTGACCTTCCAAAACAGACTTTTTTCTACACAAGGAGAACCAAGCGGCTCAGAGGCCCGCCCTTTTAACTGTAGCATCCCAGCATCTTGCCTAGTAATCACCACTAAAATCCAGCAAATCCGTCGCACTTTTTTCTAGCCTTAATTTTTGGGTACCTAAAATATTTGGGCCTCTAATTCCGGAAATAATGGCCATACCGAGGAACGGGCTGCGGCCCTCTACTCCCCCTTGACATCCTTGTAACACGATAGCATCAAAGGGGCAATCGCGAACACTTTCTGATTTTCGAGAAAAAAAGGGGAAGGGTTTAAATCACTATTCCGCCGACATTCTAGCCGCCATAACTCCGCAGTACGTGAAGTTAGAACAAAGCCGTTGAGTGCGTTAAATACAGCTCGCCGAACTCTATCTTCAGTATAAAGGACAACTCTCTATCACTGCGCGTTTGGACGGGAGAGGCCGGCAAAATTTCAAAAAATGGTCATTTTGACCTTCCAAAACAGACTTTTTTCTACACAAGGAGAACCAAGCGGCTCAGAGGCCCGCCCTTTTAACTGTAGCATCCCAGCATCTTGCCTAGTAATCACCACTAAAATCCAGCAAATCCGTCGCACTTTTTTCTAGCCTTAATTTTTGGGTACCTAAAATATTTGGGCCTCTAATTCCGGAAATAATGGCCATACCGAGGAACGGGCTGCGGCCCTCTACTCCCCCTTGACATCCTTGTAACACGATAGCATCAAAGGGCAATCGCGAACACTTTCTGATTTTCGAGAAAAAAAGGGGAAGGGTTTAAACCACTATTCCGCCGACATTCTAGCCGCCATAACTCCGCAGTACGTGAAGTTAGAACAAAGCCGATGAGTGCGTTAAATACAGCTCGCCGAACTCTATCTTCAGTATAAAGGACAACTCTCTATCCCTGCGCGTTTGGACGGGAGAGGCCGGCAAAATTTCAAAAAATGGTCATTTTGACCTTCCAAAACAGACTTTTTTCTACACAAGGAGAACCAAGCGGCTCAGAGGCCCGCCCTTTTAACTGTAGCATCCCAGCATCTTGCCTAGTAATCACCACTAAAATCCAGCAAATCCGTCGCACTTTTTTCTAGCCTTAATTTTTGGGTACCTAAAATATTTGGGCCTCTAATTCCGGAAATAATGGCCATACCGAGGAACGGGCTGCGGCCCTCTACTCCCCCTTGACATCCTTGTAACACGATAGCATCAAAAGGGCAATCGGGAACACTTTCTGATTTTCGAGAAAAAAAGGGGAAGGGTTTAAACCACTATTCCGCCGACATTCTAGCCGCCATAACTCCGCAGTACGTGAAGTTAGAACAAAGCCGATGAGTGCGTTAAATACAGCTCGCCGAACTCTATCTTCAGTATAAAGGACAACTGTCTATCACTGCGCGTTTGGACGGGAGAGGCCGGCAAAATTTCAAAAAATGGTCATTTTGACCTTCCAAAACAGACTTTTTTCTACACAAGGAGAACCAAGCGGCTCAGAGGCCCGCCCTTTTAACTGTAGCATCCCAGCATCTTGCCTAGTAATCACCACTAAAATCCAGCAAATCCGTCGCACTTTTTTCTAGCCTTAATTTTTGGGTACCTAAAATATTTGGGCCTCTAATTCCGGAAATAATGGCCATACCGAGGAACGGGCTGCGGCCCTCTACTCCCCCTTGACATCCTTGTAACACGATAGCATCAAAGGGGCAATCGCGAACACTTTCTGATTTTCGAGAAAAAAAGGGGAAGGGTTTAAACCACTATTCCGCCGACATTCTAGCCGCCATAACTCCGCAGTACGTGAAGTTAGAACAAAGCCGATGAGTGCGTTAAATACAGCTCGCCGAACTCTATCTTCAGTATAAAGGACAACTCTCTATCCCTGCGCGTTTGGACGGGAGAGGCCGGCAAAATTTCAAAAAATGGTCATTTTGACCTTCCAAAACAGACTTTTTTCTACACAAGGAGAACCAAGCGGCTCAGAGGCCCGCCCTTTTAACTGTAGCATCCCAGCATCTTGCCTAGTAATCACCACTAAAATCCAGCAAATCCGTCGCACTTTTTTTTAGCCTTAATTTTTGGGTACCTAAAATATTTGGGCCTCTAATTCCGGAAATAATGGCCATACCGAGGAACGGGCTGCGGCCCTCTACTCCCCCTTGACATCCTTGTAACACGATAGCATCAAAGGGGCAATCGCGAACACTTTCTGATTTTCGAGAAAAAAAGGGGAAGGGTTTAAACCACTATTCCGCCGACATTCTAGCCGCCATAACTCCGCAGTACGTGAAGTTAGAACAAAGCCGATGAGTGCGTTAAATACAGCTCGCCGAACTCTATCTTCAGTATAAAGGACAACTCTCTATCCCTGCGCGTTTGGACGGGAGAGGCCGGCAAAATTTTAAAAAATGGTCATTTTGACCTTCCAAAACAGACTTTTTTCTACACAAGGAGAACCAAGCGGCTCAGAGGCCCGCCCTTTTAACTGTAGCATCCCAGCATCTTGCCTAGTAATCACCACTAAAATCCAGCAAATCCGTCGCACTTTTTTTTAGCCTTAATTTTTGGGTACCTAAAATATTTGGGCCTCTAATTCCGTAAATAATGGCCATACCGAGGAACGGGCTGCGGCCCTCTACTCCCCCTTGACATCCTTGTAACACGATAGCATCAAAGGGGCAATCGCGAACACTTTCTGATTTTCGAGAAAAAAAGGGGAAGGGTTTAAACCACTATTCCGCCGACATTCTAGCCGCCATAACTCCGCAGTACGTGAAGTTAGAACAAAGCCGTTGAGTTCGTTAAATACAGCTCGCCGAACTCTATCTTCAGTATAAAGGACAACTCTCTATCACTGCGCGTTTGGACGGGAGAGGCCGGCAAAATTTCAAAAAATGGTCATTTTGACCTTCCAAAACAGACTTTTTTCTACACAAGGAGAACCAAGCGGCTCAGAGGCCCGCCCTTTTAACTGTAGCATCCCGGCATCTTGCCTAGTAATCACCACTAAAATCCAGCAAATCCGTCGCACTTTTTTCTAGCCTTAATTTTTGGGTACCTAAAATATTTGGGCCTCTAATTCCGGAAATAATGGCCATACCGAGGAACGGGCTGCGGCCCTCTACTCCCCCTTGACATCCTTGTAACACGATAGCATCAAAGGGGCAATCGCGAACACTTTCTGATTTTCGAGAAAAAAAGGGGAAGGGTTTAAATCACTATTCCGCCGACATTCTAGCCGCCATAACTCCGCAGTACGTGAAGTTAGAACAAAGCCGTTGAGTGCGTTAAATACAGCTCGCCGAACTCTATCTTCAGTATAAAGGACAACTCTCTATCACTGCGCGTTTGGACGGGAGAGGCCGGCAAAATTTCAAAAAATGGTCATTTTGACCTTCCAAAACAGACTTTTTTCTACACAAGGAGAACCAAGCGGCTCAGAGGCCCGCCCTTTTAACTGTAGCATCCCAGCATCTTGCTTAGTAATCACCACTAAAATCCAGCAAATCCGTCGCACTTTTTTCTAGCCTTAATTTTTGGGTACCTAAAATATTTGGGCCTCTAATTCCGGAAATAATGGCCATACCGAGGAACGGGCTGCGGCCCTCTACTCCCCCTTGACATCCTTGTAACACGATAGCATCAAAGGGGCAATCGCGAACACTTTCTGATTTTCGAGAAAAAAAGGGGAAGGGTTTAAACCACTATTCCGCCGACATTCTAGCCGCCATAACTCCGCAGTACGTGAAGTTAGAACAAAGCCGATGAGTGCGTTAAATACAGCTCGCCGAACTCTATCTTCAGTATAAAGGACAACTCTCTATCCCTGCGCGTTTGGACGGGAGAGGCCGGCAAAATTTCAAAAAATGGTCATTTTGACCTTCCAAAACAGACTTTTTTCTACACAAGGAGAACCAAGCGGCTCAGAGGCCCGCCCTTTTAACTGTAGCATCCCAGCATCTTGCCTAGTAATCACCACTAAAATCCAGCAAATCCGTCGCACTTTTTTCTAGCCTTAATTTTTGGGTACCTAAAATATTTGGGCCTCTAATTCCGGAAATAATGGCCATACCGAGGAACGGGCTGCGGCCCTCTACTCCCCCTTGACATCCTTGTAACACGATAGCATCAAAGGGCAATCGCGAACACTTTCTGATTTTCGAGAAAAAAAGGGGAAGGGTTTAAACCACTATTCCGCCGACATTCTAGCCGCCATAACTCCGCAGTACGTGAAGTTAGAACAAAGCCGATGAGTGCGTTAAATACAGCTCGCCGAACTCTATCTTCAGTATAAAGGACAACTCTCTATCCCTGCGCGTTTGGACGGGAGAGGCCGGCAAAATTTAAAAAAATGGTCATTTTGACCTTCCAAAACAGACTTTTTTCTACACAAGGAGAACCAAGCGGCTCAGAGGCCCGCCCTTTTAACTGTAGCATCCCAGCATCTTGCCTAGTAATCACCACTAAAATCCAGCAAATCCGTCGCACTTTTTTCTAGCCTTAATTTTTGGGTACCTAAAATATTTGGGCCTCTAATTCCGGAAATAATGGCCATACCGAGGAACGGGCTGCGGCCCTCTACTCCCCCTTGACATCCTTGTAACACGATAGCATCAAAAGGGCAATCGGGAACACTTTCTGATTTTCGAGAAAAAAAGGGGAAGGGTTTAAACCACTATTCCGCCGACATTCTAGCCGCCATAACTCCGCAGTACGTGAAGTTAGAACAAAGCCGATGAGTGCGTTAAATACAGCTCGCCGAACTCTATCTTCAGTATAAAGGACAACTGTCTATCACTGCGCGTTTGGACGGGAGAGGCCGGCAAAATTTCAAAAAATGGTCATTTTGACCTTCCAAAACAGACTTTTTTCTACACAAGGAGAACCAAGCGGCTCAGAGGCCCGCCCTTTTAACTGTAGCATCCCAGCATCTTGCCTAGTAATCACCACTAAAATCCAGCAAATCCGTCGCACTTTTTTCTAGCCTTAATTTTTGGGTACCTAAAATATTTGGGCCTCTAATTCCGGAAATAATGGCCATACCGAGGAACGGGCTGCGGCCCTCTACTCCCCCTTGACATCCTTGTAACACGATAGCATCAAAGGGGCAATCGCGAACACTTTCTGATTTTCGAGAAAAAAAGGGGAAGGGTTTAAACCACTATTCCGCCGACATTCTAGCCGCCATAACTCCGCAGTACGTGAAGTTAGAACAAAGCCGATGAGTGCGTTAAATACAGCTCGCCGAACTCTATCTTCAGTATAAAGGACAACTCTCTATCCCTGCGCGTTTGGACGGGAGAGGCCGGCAAAATTTCAAAAAATGGTCATTTTGACCTTCCAAAACAGACTTTTTTCTACACAAGGAGAACCAAGCGGCTCAGAGGCCCGCCCTTTTAACTGTAGCATCCCAGCATCTTGCCTAGTAATCACCACTAAAATCCAGCAAATCCGTCGCACTTTTTTCTAGCCTTAATTTTTGGGTACCTAAAATATTTGGGCCTCTAATTCCGGAAATAATGGCCATACCGAGGAACGGGCTGCGGCCCTCTACTCCCCCTTGACATCCTTGTAACACGATAGCATCAAAGGGGCAATCGCGAACACTTTCTGATTTTCGAGAAAAAAAGGGGAAGGGTTTAAACCACTATTCCGCCGACATTCTAGCCGCCATAACTCCGCAGTACGTGAAGTTAGAACAAAGCCGATGAGAGCGTTAAATACAGCTCGCCGAACTCTATCTTCAGTATAAAGGACAACTCTCTATCACTGCGCGTTTGGACGGGAGAGGCCGGCAAAATTTCAAAAAATGGTCATTTTGACCTTCCAAAACAGACTTTTTTCTACACAAGGAGAACCAAGCGGCTCAGAGGCCCGCCCTTTTAACTGTAGCATCCCAGCATCTTGCCTAGTAATCACCACTAAAATCCAGCAAATCCGTCGCACTTTTTTCTAGCCTTAATTTTTGGGTACCTAAAATATTTGGGCCTCTAATTCCGGAAATAATGGCCATACCGAGGAACGGGCTGCGGCCCTCTACTCCCCCTTGACATCCTTGTAACACGATAGCATCAAAGGGGCAATCGCGAACACTTTCTGATTTTCGAGAAAAAAAGGGGAAGGGTTTAAACCACTATTCCGCCGACATTCTAGCCGCCATAACTCCGCAGTACGTGAAGTTAGAACAAAGCCGATGAGTGCGTTAAATACAGCTCGCCGAACTCCATCTTCAGTATAAAGGACAACTCTCTATCCCTGCGCGTTTGGACGGGAGAGGCCGGCAAAATTTCAAAAAATGGTCATTTTGACCTTCCAAAACAGACTTTTTTCTACACAAGGAGAACCAAGCGGCTCAGAGGCCCGCCCTTTTAACTGTAGCATCCCAGCATCTTGCCTAGTAATCACCACTAAAATCCAGCAAATCCGTCGCACTTTTTTTTAGCCTTAATTTTTGGGTACCTAAAATATTTGGGCCTCTAATTCCGTAAATAATGGCCATACCGAGGAACGGGCTGCGGCCCTCTACTCCCCCTTGACATCCTTGTAACACGATAGCATGAAAGGGGCAATCGCGAACACTTTCTGATTTTCGAGAAAAAAAGGGGAAGGGTTTAAACCACTATTCCGCCGACATTCTAGCCGCCATAACTCCGCAGTACGTGAAGTTAGAACAAAGCCGTTGAGTTCGTTAAATACAGCTCGCCGAACTCTATCTTCAGTATAAAGGACAACTCTCTATCACTGCGCGTTTGGACGGGAGAGGCCGGCAAAATTTCAAAAAATGGTCATTTTGACCTTCCAAAACAGACTTTTTTCTACACAAGGAGAACCAAGCGGCTCAGAGGCCCGCCCTTTTAACTGTAGCATCCCAGCATCTTGCCTAGTAATCACCACTAAAATCCAGCAAATCCGTCGCACTTTTTTCTAGCCTTAATTTTTGGGTACCTAAAATATTTGGGCCTCTAATTCCGGAAATAATGGCCATACCGAGGAACGGGCTGCGGCCCTCTACTCCCCCTTGACATCTTTGTAACACGATAGCATCAAAGGGGCAATCGCGAACACTTTCTGATTTTCGAGAACTATTCCGCCAACATTCTAGCCGCCATAACTCCGCAGTACGTGAAGTTAGAACAAAGCCGATGAGTGCGTTAAATACAGCTCGCCGAACTCTATCTTCAGTATAAAGGACAACTCTATATCACTGCGCGTTTGGACGGGAGAGGCCGGCAAAATTTCAAAAAATGGTCATTTTGACCTTCCAAAACAGACTTTTTTCTACACAAGGAGAACCAAGCGGCTCAGAGGCCCGCCCTTTTAACTGTAGCATCCCAGCATCTTGCCTAGTAATCACCACTAAAATCCAGCAAATCCGTCGCACTTTTTTCTAGCCTTAATTTTTGGGTACCTAAAATATTTGGGCCTCTAATTCCGGAAATAATGGCCATACCGAGGAACGGGCTGCGGCCCTCTACTCCCCCTTGACATCCTTGTAACACGATAGCATCAAAGGGGCAATCGCGAACACTTTCTGATTTTCGAGAAAAAAAGGGGAAGGGTTTAAACCACTATTCCGCCGACATTCTAGCCGCCATAACTCCGCAGTACGTGAAGTTAGAACAAAGCCGATGAGTGCGTTAAATACAGCTCGCCGAACTCCATCTTCAGTATAAAGGACAACTCTCTATCCCTGCGCGTTTGGACGGGAGAGGCCGGCAAAATTTCAAAAAATGGTCATTTTGACCTTCCAAAACAGACTTTTTTCTACACAAGGAGAACCAAGCGGCTCAGAGGCCCGCCCTTTTAACTGTAGCATCCCAGCATCTTGCCTAGTAATCACCACTAAAATCCAGCAAATCCGTCGCACTTTTTTCTAGCCTTAATTTTTGGGTACCTAAAATATTTGGGCCTCTAATTCCGTAAATAATGGCCATACCGAGGAACGGGCTGCGGCCCTCTACTCCCCCTTGACATCCTTGTAACACGATAGCATGAAAGGGGCAATCGCGAACACTTTCTGATTTTCGAGAAAAAAAGGGGAAGGGTTTAAACCACTATTCCGCCGACATTCTAGCCGCCATAACTCCGCAGTACGTGAAGTTAGAACAAAGCCGTTGAGTTCGTTAAATACAGCTCGCCGAACTCTATCTTCAGTATAAAGGACAACTCTCTATCACTGCGCGTTTGGACGGGAGAGGCCGGCAAAATTTCAAAAATGGTCATTTTGACCTTCCAAAACAGACTTTTTTCTACACAAGGAGAACCAAGCGGCTCAGAGGCCCGCCCTTTTAACTGTAGCATCCCAGCATCTTGCCTAGTAATCACCACTAAAATCCAGCAAATCCGTCGCACTTTTTTTTAGCCTTAATTTTTGGGTACCTAAAATATTTGGGCCTCTAATTCCGGAAATAATGGCCATACCGAGGAACGGGCTGCGGCCCTCTACTCCCCCTTGACATCCTTGTAACACGATAGCATCAAAGGGGCAATCGCGAACACTTTCTGATTTTCGAGAAAAAAAGGGGAAGGGTTTAAACCACTATTCCGCCGACATTCTAGCCGCCATAACTCCGCAGTACGTGAAGTTAGAACAAAGCCGTTGAGTGCGTTAAATACAGCTCGCCGAACTCTATCTTCAGTATAAAGGACAACTCTCTATCACTGCGCGTTTGGACGGGAGAGGCCGGCAAAATTTCAAAAAATGGTCATTTTGACCTTCCAAAACAGACTTTTTTCTACACAAGGAGAACCAAGCGGCTCAGAGGCCCGCCCTTTTAACTGTAGCATCCCAGCATCTTGCCTAGTAATCACCACTAAAATCCAGCAAATCCGTCGCACTTTTTTCTAGCCTTAATTTTTGGGTACCTAAAATATTTGGGCCTCTAATTCCGGAAATAATGGCCATACCGAGGAACGGGCTACGGCCCTCTACTCCCCCTTGACATCCTTGTAACACGATAGCATCAAAGGGGCAATCGCGAACACTTTCTGATTTTCGAGAAAAAAAGGGGAAGGGTTTAAACCACTATTCCGCCGACATTCTAGCCGCCATAACTCCGCAGTACGTGAAGTTAGAACAAAGCCGATGAGTGCGTTAAATACAGCTCGCCGAACTCTATCTTCAGTATAAAGGACAACTCTCTATCCCTGCGCGTTTGGACGGGAGAGGCCGGCAAAATTTCAAAAAATGGTCATTTTGACCTTCCAAAACAGACTTTTTTCTACACAAGGAGAACCAAGCGGCTCAGAGGCCCGCCCTTTTAACTGTAGCATCCCAGCATCTTGCCTAGTAATCACCACTAAAATCCAGCAAATCCGTCGCACTTTTTTCTAGCCTTAATTTTTGGGTACCTAAAATATTTGGGCCTCTAATTCCGGAAATAATGGCCATACCGAGGAACGGGCTGCGGCCCTCTACTCCCCCTTGACATCCTTGTAACACGATAGCATCAAAGGGGCAATCGCGAACACTTTCTGATTTTCGAGAAAAAAAGGGGAAGGGTTTAAACCACTATTCCGCCGACATTCTAGCCGCCATAACTCCGCAGTACGTGAAGTTAGAACAAAGCCGATGAGTGCGTTAAATACAGCTCGCCGAACTCTATCTTCAGTATAAAGGACAACTCTCTATCCCTGCGCGTTTGGACGGGAGAGGCCGGCAAAATTTAAAAAAATGGTCATTTTGACCTTCCAAAACAGACTTTTTTCTACACAAGGAGAACCAAGCGGCTCAGAGGCCCGCCCTTTTAACTGTAGCATCCCAGCATCTTGCCTAGTAATCACCACTAAAATCCAGCAAATCCGTCGCACTTTTTTCTAGCCTTAATTTTTGGGTACCTAAAATATTTGGGCCTCTAATTCCGGAAATAATGGCCATACCGAGGAACGGGCTGCGGCCCTCTACTCCCCCTTGACATCCTTGTAACACGATAGCATCAAAAGGGCAATCGGGAACACTTTCTGATTTTCGAGAAAAAAAGGGGAAGGGTTTAAACCACTATTCCGCCGACATTCTAGCCGCCATAACTCCGCAGTACGTGAAGTTAGAACAAAGCCGATGAGTGCGTTAAATACAGCTCGCCGAACTCTATCTTCAGTATAAAGGACAACTGTCTATCACTGCGCGTTTGGACGGGAGAGGCCGGCAAAATTTCAAAAAATGGTCATTTTGACCTTCCAAAACAGACTTTTTTCTACACAAGGAGAACCAAGCGGCTCAGAGGCCCGCCCTTTTAACTGTAGCATCCCAGCATCTTGCCTAGTAATCACCACTAAAATCCAGCAAATCCGTCGCACTTTTTTCTAGCCTTAATTTTTGGGTACCTAAAATATTTGGGCCTCTAATTCCGGAAATAATGGCCATACCGAGGAACGGGCTGCGGCCCTCTACTCCCCCTTGACATCCTTGTAACACGATAGCATCAAAGGGGCAATCGCGAACACTTTCTGATTTTCGAGAAAAAAAGGGGAAGGGTTTAAACCACTATTCCGCCGACATTCTAGCCGCCATAACTCCGCAGTACGTGAAGTTAGAACAAAGCCGATGAGTGCGTTAAATACAGCTCGCCGAACTCTATCTTCAGTATAAAGGACAACTCTCTATCCCTGCGCGTTTGGACGGGAGAGGCCGGCAAAATTTCAAAAAATGGTCATTTTGACCTTCCAAAACAGACTTTTTTCTACACAAGGAGAACCAAGCGGCTCAGAGGCCCGCCCTTTTAACTGTAGCATCCCAGCATCTTGCCTAGTAATCACCACTAAAATCCAGCAAATCCGTCGCACTTTTTTCTAGCCTTAATTTTTGGGTACCTAAAATATTTGGGCCTCTAATTCCGGAAATAATGGCCATACCGAGGAACGGGCTGCGGCCCTCTACTCCCCCTTGACATCCTTGTAACACGATAGCATCAAAGGGGCAATCGCGAACACTTTCTGATTTTCGAGAAAAAAAGGGGAAGGGTTTAAACCACTATTCCGCCGACATTCTAGCCGCCATAACTCCGCAGTACGTGAAGTTAGAACAAAGCCGATGAGAGCGTTAAATACAGCTCGCCGAACTCTATCTTCAGTATAAAGGACAACTCTCTATCACTGCGCGTTTGGACGGGAGAGGCCGGCAAAATTTCAAAAAATGGTCATTTTGACCTTCCAAAACAGACTTTTTTCTACACAAGGAGAACCAAGCGGCTCAGAGGCCCGCCCTTTTAACTGTAGCATCCCAGCATCTTGCCTAGTAATCACCACTAAAATCCAGCAAATCCGTCGCACTTTTTTCTAGCCTTAATTTTTGGGTACCTAAAATATTTGGGCCTCTAATTCCGGAAATAATGGCCATACCGAGGAACGGGCTGCGGCCCTCTACTCCCCCTTGACATCCTTGTAACACGATAGCATCAAAGGGGCAATCGCGAACACTTTCTGATTTTCGAGAAAAAAAAAGGGGAAGGGTTTAAACCACTATTCCGCCGACATTCTAGCCGCCATAACTCCGCAGTACGTGAAGTTAGAACAAAGCCGATGAGTGCGTTAAATACAGCTCGCCGAACTCTATCTTCAGTATAAAGGACAACTCTATATCACTGCGCGTTTGGACGGGAGAGGCCGGCAAAATTCAAAAAATGGTCATTTTGACCTTCCAAAACAGACTTTTTTCTACACAAGGAGAACCAAGCGGCTCAGAGGCCCGCCCTTTTAACTGTAGCATCCCAGCATCTTGCCTAGTAATCACCACTAAAATCCAGCAAATCCGTCGCACTTTTTCTAGCCTTAATTTTTGGGTACCTAAAATATTTGGGCCTCTAATTCCGGAAATAATGGCCATACCGAGGAACGGGCTGCGGCCCTCTACTCCCCCTTGACATCTTTGTAACACGATAGCATCAAAGGGGCAATCGCGAACACTTTCTGATTTTCGAGAACTATTCCGCCAACATTCTAGCCGCCATAACTCCGCAGTACGTGAAGTTAGAACAAAGCCGATGAGTGCGTTAAATACAGCTCGCCGAACTCTATCTTCAGTATAAAGGACAACTCTATATCACTGCGCGTTTGGACGGGAGAGGCCGGCAAAATTTCAAAAAATGGTCATTTTGACCTTCCAAACAGACTTTTTTCTACACAAGGAGAACCAAGCGGCTCAGAGGCCCGCCCTTTTAACTGTAGCATCCCAGCATCTTGCCTAGTAATCACCACTAAAATCCAGCAAATCCGTCGCACTTTTTTCTAGCCTTAATTTTTGGGTACCTAAAATATTTGGGCCTCTAATTCCGGAAATAATGGCCATACCGAGGAACGGGCTGCGGCCCTCTACTCCCCCTTGACATCTTTGTAACACGATAGCATCAAAGGGGCAATCGCGAACACTTTCTGATTTTCGAGAACTATTCCGCCAACATTCTAGCCGCCATAACTCCGCAGTACGTGAAGTTAGAACAAAGCCGATGAGTGCGTTAAATACAGCTCGCCGAACTCTATCTTCAGTATAAAGGACAACTCTATATCACTGCGCGTTTGGACGGGAGAGGCCGGCAAAATTTCAAAAAATGGTCATTTTGACCTTCCAAAACAGACTTTTTTCTACACAAGGAGAACCAAGCGGCTCAGAGGCCCGCCCTTTTAACTGTAGCATCCCAGCATCTTGCCTAGTAATCACCACTAAAATCCAGCAAATCCGTCGCACTTTTTTCTAGCCTTAATTTTTGGGTACCTAAAATATTTGGGCCTCTAATTCCGGAAATAATGGCCATACCGAGGAACGGGCTGCGGCCCTCTACTCCCCCTTGACATCCTTGTAACACGATAGCATCAAAGGGGCAATCGCGAACACTTTCTGATTTTCGAGAAAAAAAGGGGAAGGGTTTAAACACTATTCCGCCGACATTCTAGCCGCCATAACTCCGCAGTACGTGAAGTTAGAACAAAGCCGATGAGTGCGTTAAATACAGCTCGCCGAACTCCATCTTCAGTATAAAGGACAACTCTCTATCCCTGCGCGTTTGGACGGGAGAGGCCGGCAAAATTTCAAAAAATGGTCATTTTGACCTTCCAAAACAGACTTTTTTCTACACAAGGAGAACCAAGCGGCTCAGAGGCCCGCCCTTTTAACTGTAGCATCCCAGCATCTTGCCTAGTAATCACCACTAAAATCCAGCAAATCCGTCGCACTTTTTTTTAGCCTTAATTTTTGGGTACCTAAAATATTTGGGCCTCTAATTCCGTAAATAATGGCCATACCGAGGAACGGGCTGCGGCCCTCTACTCCCCCTTGACATCCTTGTAACACGATAGCATGAAAGGGGCAATCGCGAACACTTTCTGATTTTCGAGAAAAAAAGGGGAAGGGTTTAAACCACTATTCCGCCGACATTCTAGCCGCCATAACTCCGCAGTACGTGAAGTTAGAACAAAGCCGTTGAGTTCGTTAAATACAGCTCGCCGAACTCTATCTTCAGTATAAAGGACAACTCTCTATCACTGCGCGTTTGGACGGGAGAGGCCGGCAAAATTTCAAAAAATGGTCATTTTGACCTTCCAAAACAGACTTTTTTCTACACAAGGAGAACCAAGCGGCTCAGAGGCCCGCCCTTTTAACTGTAGCATCCCAGCATCTTGCCTAGTAATCACCACTAAAATCCAGCAAATCCGTCGCACTTTTTTTTAGCCTTAATTTTTGGGTACCTAAAATATTTGGGCCTCTAATTCCGGAAATAATGGCCATACCGAGGAACGGGCTGCGGCCCTCTACTCCCCCTTGACATCCTTGTAACACGATAGCATCAAAGGGGCAATCGCGAACACTTTCTGATTTTCGAGAAAAAAAGGGGAAGGGTTTAAACCACTATTCCGCCGACATTCTAGCCGCCATAACTCCGCAGTACGTGAAGTTAGAACAAAGCCGTTGAGTGCGTTAAATACAGCTCGCCGAACTCTATCTTCAGTATAAAGGACAACTCTCTATCACTGCGCGTTTGGACGGGAGAGGCCGGCAAAATTTCAAAAATGGTCATTTTGACCTTCCAAAACAGACTTTTTTCTACACAAGGAGAACCAAGCGGCTCAGAGGCCCGCCCTTTTAACTGTAGCATCCCAGCATCTTGCCTAGTAATCACCACTAAAATCCAGCAAATCCGTCGCACTTTTTTCTAGCCTTAATTTTTGGGTACCTAAAATATTTGGGCCTCTAATTCCGGAAATAATGGCCATACCGAGGAACGGGCTACGGCCCTCTACTCCCCCTTGACATCCTTGTAACACGATAGCATCAAAGGGGCAATCGCGAACACTTTCTGATTTTCGAGAAAAAAAGGGGAAGGGTTTAAACCACTATTCCGCCGACATTCTAGCCGCCATAACTCCGCAGTACGTGAAGTTAGAACAAAGCCGATGAGTGCGTTAAATACAGCTCGCCGAACTCTATCTTCAGTATAAAGGACAACTCTCTATCCCTGCGCGTTTGGACGGAGAGGCCGGCAAAATTTCAAAAAATGGTCATTTTGACCTTCCAAAACAGACTTTTTTCTACACAAGGAGAACCAAGCGGCTCAGAGGCCCGCCCTTTTAACTGTAGCATCCCAGCATCTTGCCTAGTAATCACCACTAAAATCCAGCAAATCCGTCGCACTTTTTTCTAGCCTTAATTTTTGGGTACCTAAAATATTTGGGCCTCTAATTCCGGAAATAATGGCCATACCGAGGAACGGGCTGCGGCCCTCTACTCCCCCTTGACATCCTTGTAACACGATAGCATCAAAGGGGCAATCGCGAACACTTTCTGATTTTCGAGAAAAAAAGGGGAAGGGTTTAAACCACTATTCCGCCGACATTCTAGCCGCCATAACTCCGCAGTACGTGAAGTTAGAACAAAGCCGATGAGTGCGTTAAATACAGCTCGCCGAACTCTATCTTCAGTATAAAGGACAACTCTCTATCCCTGCGCGTTTGGACGGGAGAGGCCGGCAAAATTTAAAAAAATGGTCATTTTGACCTTCCAAAACAGACTTTTTTCTACACAAGGAGAACCAAGCGGCTCAGAGGCCCGCCCTTTTAACTGTAGCATCCCAGCATCTTGCCTAGTAATCACCACTAAAATCCAGCAAATCCGTCGCACTTTTTTCTAGCCTTAATTTTTGGGTACCTAAAATATTTGGGCCTCTAATTCCGGAAATAATGGCCATACCGAGGAACGGGCTGCGGCCCTCTACTCCCCCTTGACATCCTTGTAACACGATAGCATCAAAAGGGCAATCGGGAACACTTTCTGATTTTCGAGAAAAAAAGGGGAAGGGTTTAAACCACTATTCCGCCGACATTCTAGCCGCCATAACTCCGCAGTACGTGAAGTTAGAACAAAGCCGATGAGTGCGTTAAATACAGCTCGCCGAACTCTATCTTCAGTATAAAGGACAACTGTCTATCACTGCGCGTTTGGACGGGAGAGGCCGGCAAAATTTCAAAAAATGGTCATTTTGACCTTCCAAAACAGACTTTTTTCTACACAAGGAGAACCAAGCGGCTCAGAGGCCCGCCCTTTTAACTGTAGCATCCCAGCATCTTGCCTAGTAATCACCACTAAAATCCAGCAAATCCGTCGCACTTTTTTCTAGCCTTAATTTTTGGGTACCTAAAATATTTGGGCCTCTAATTCCGGAAATAATGGCCATACCGAGGAACGGGCTGCGGCCCTCTACTCCCCCTTGACATCCTTGTAACACGATAGCATCAAAGGGGCAATCGCGAACACTTTCTGATTTTCGAGAAAAAAAGGGGAAGGGTTTAAACCACTATTCCGCCGACATTCTAGCCGCCATAACTCCGCAGTACGTGAAGTTAGAACAAAGCCGATGAGTGCGTTAAATACAGCTCGCCGAACTCTATCTTCAGTATAAAGGACAACTCTCTATCCCTGCGCGTTTGGACGGGAGAGGCCGGCAAAATTTCAAAAAATGGTCATTTTGACCTTCCAAAACAGACTTTTTTCTACACAAGGAGAACCAAGCGGCTCAGAGGCCCGCCCTTTTAACTGTAGCATCCCAGCATCTTGCCTAGTAATCACCACTAAAATCCAGCAAATCCGTCGCACTTTTTTCTAGCCTTAATTTTTGGGTACCTAAAATATTTGGGCCTCTAATTCCGGAAATAATGGCCATACCGAGGAACGGGCTGCGGCCCTCTACTCCCCCTTGACATCCTTGTAACACGATAGCATCAAAGGGGCAATCGCGAACACTTTCTGATTTTCGAGAAAAAAAGGGGAAGGGTTTAAACCACTATTCCGCCGACATTCTAGCCGCCATAACTCCGCAGTACGTGAAGTTAGAACAAAGCCGATGAGAGCGTTAAATACAGCTCGCCGAACTCTATCTTCAGTATAAAGGACAACTCTCTATCACTGCGCGTTTGGACGGGAGAGGCCGGCAAAATTTCAAAAAATGGTCATTTTGACCTTCCAAAACAGACTTTTTTCTACACAAGGAGAACCAAGCGGCTCAGAGGCCCGCCCTTTTAACTGTAGCATCCCAGCATCTTGCCTAGTAATCACCACTAAAATCCAGCAAATCCGTCGCACTTTTTTCTAGCCTTAATTTTTGGGTACCTAAAATATTTGGGCCTCTAATTCCGGAAATAATGGCCATACCGAGGAACGGGCTGCGGCCCTCTACTCCCCCTTGACATCCTTGTAACACGATAGCATCAAAGGGGCAATCGCGAACACTTTCTGATTTTCGAGAAAAAAAAGGGGAAGGGTTTAAACCACTATTCCGCCGACATTCTAGCCGCCATAACTCCGCAGTACGTGAAGTTAGAACAAAGCCGATGAGTGCGTTAAATACAGCTCGCCGAACTCTATCTTCAGTATAAAGGACAACTCTATATCACTGCGCGTTTGGACGGGAGAGGCCGGCAAAATTTCAAAAAATGGTCATTTTGACCTTCCAAAACAGACTTTTTTCTACACAAGGAGAACCAAGCGGCTCAGAGGCCCGCCCTTTTAACTGTAGCATCCCAGCATCTTGCCTAGTAATCACCACTAAAATCCAGCAAATCCGTCGCACTTTTTTCTAGCCTTAATTTTTGGGTACCTAAAATATTTGGGCCTCTAATTCCGGAAATAATGGCCATACCGAGGAACGGGCTGCGGCCCTCTACTCCCCCTTGACATCTTTGTAACACGATAGCATCAAAGGGGCAATCGCGAACACTTTCTGATTTTCGAGAACTATTCCGCCAACATTCTAGCCGCCATAACTCCGCAGTACGTGAAGTTAGAACAAAGCCGATGAGTGCGTTAAATACAGCTCGCCGAACTCTATCTTCAGTATAAAGGACAACTCTATATCACTGCGCGTTTGGACGGGAGAGGCCGGCAAAATTTCAAAAAATGGTCATTTTGACCTTCCAAAACAGACTTTTTTCTACACAAGGAGAACCAAGCGGCTCAGAGGCCCGCCCTTTTAACTGTAGCATCCCAGCATCTTGCCTAGTAATCACCACTAAAATCCAGCAAATCCGTCGCACTTTTTTCTAGCCTTAATTTTTGGGTACCTAAAATATTTGGGCCTCTAATTCCGGAAATAATGGCCATACCGAGGAACGGGCTGCGGCCCTCTACTCCCCCTTGACATCCTTGTAACACGATAGCATCAAAGGGGCAATCGCGAACACTTTCTGATTTTCGAGAAAAAAAGGGGAAGGGTTTAAACCACTATTCCGCCGACATTCTAGCCGCCATAACTCCGCAGTACGTGAAGTTAGAACAAAGCCGATGAGTGCGTTAAATACAGCTCGCCGAACTCCATCTTCAGTATAAAGGACAACTCTCTATCCCTGCGCGTTTGGACGGGAGAGGCCGGCAAAATTTCAAAAAATGGTCATTTTGACCTTCCAAAACAGACTTTTTTCTACACAAGGAGAACCAAGCGGCTCAGAGGCCCGCCCTTTTAACTGTAGCATCCCAGCATCTTGCCTAGTAATCACCACTAAAATCCAGCAAATCCGTCGCACTTTTTTTTAGCCTTAATTTTTGGGTACCTAAAATATTTGGGCCTCTAATTCCGTAAATAATGGCCATACCGAGGAACGGGCTGCGGCCCTCTACTCCCCCTTGACATCCTTGTAACACGATAGCATGAAAGGGGCAATCGCGAACACTTTCTGATTTTCGAGAAAAAAAGGGGAAGGGTTTAAACCACTATTCCGCCGACATTCTAGCCGCCATAACTCCGCAGTACGTGAAGTTAGAACAAAGCCGTTGAGTTCGTTAAATACAGCTCGCCGAACTCTATCTTCAGTATAAAGGACAACTCTCTATCACTGCGCGTTTGGACGGGAGAGGCCGGCAAAATTTCAAAAAATGGTCATTTTGACCTTCCAAAACAGACTTTTTTCTACACAAGGAGAACCAAGCGGCTCAGAGGCCCGCCCTTTTAACTGTAGCATCCCAGCATCTTGCCTAGTAATCACCACTAAAATCCAGCAAATCCGTCGCACTTTTTTTTAGCCTTAATTTTTGGGTACCTAAAATATTTGGGCCTCTAATTCCGGAAATAATGGCCATACCGAGGAACGGGCTGCGGCCCTCTACTCCCCCTTGACATCCTTGTAACACGATAGCATGAAAGGGGCAATCGCGAACACTTTCTGATTTTCGAGAAAAAAAGGGGAAGGGTTTAAACCACTATTCCGCCGACATTCTAGCCGCCATAACTCCGCAGTACGTGAAGTTAGAACAAAGCCGTTGAGTTCGTTAAATACAGCTCGCCGAACTCTATCTTCAGTATAAAGGACAACTCTCTATCACTGCGCGTTTGGACGGGAGAGGCCGGCAAAATTTCAAAAAATGGTCATTTTGACCTTCCAAAACAGACTTTTTTCTACACAAGGAGAACCAAGCGGCTCAGAGGCCCGCCCTTTTAACTGTAGCATCCCAGCATCTTGCCTAGTAATCACCACTAAAATCCAGCAAATCCGTCGCACTTTTTTTTAGCCTTAATTTTTGGGTACCTAAAATATTTGGGCCTCTAATTCCGGAAATAATGGCCATACCGAGGAACGGGCTGCGGCCCTCTACTCCCCCTTGACATCCTTGTAACACGATAGCATCAAAGGGGCAATCGCGAACACTTTCTGATTTTCGAGAAAAAAAGGGGAAGGGTTTAAACCACTATTCCGCCGACATTCTAGCCGCCATAACTCCGCAGTACGTGAAGTTAGAACAAAGCCGTTGAGTGCGTTAAATACAGCTCGCCGAACTCTATCTTCAGTATAAAGGACAACTCTCTATCACTGCGCGTTTGGACGGGAGAGGCCGGCAAAATTTCAAAAAATGGTCATTTTGACCTTCCAAAACAGACTTTTTTCTACACAAGGAGAACCAAGCGGCTCAGAGGCCCGCCCTTTTAACTGTAGCATCCCAGCATCTTGCCTAGTAATCACCACTAAAATCCAGCAAATCCGTCGCACTTTTTTCTAGCCTTAATTTTTGGGTACCTAAAATATTTGGGCCTCTAATTCCGGAAATAATGGCCATACCGAGGAACGGGCTACGGCCCTCTACTCCCCCTTGACATCCTTGTAACACGATAGCATCAAAGGGGCAATCGCGAACACTTTCTGATTTTCGAGAAAAAAAGGGGAAGGGTTTAAACCACTATTCCGCCGACATTCTAGCCGCCATAACTCCGCAGTACGTGAAGTTAGAACAAAGCCGATGAGTGCGTTAAATACAGCTCGCCGAACTCTATCTTCAGTATAAAGGACAACTCTCTATCCCTGCGCGTTTGGACGGGAGAGGCCGGCAAAATTTCAAAAAATGGTCATTTTGACCTTCCAAAACAGACTTTTTTCTACACAAGGAGAACCAAGCGGCTCAGAGGCCCGCCCTTTTAACTGTAGCATCCCAGCATCTTGCCTAGTAATCACCACTAAAATCCAGCAAATCCGTCGCACCTTTTTTCTAGCCTTAATTTTTGGGTACCTAAAATATTTGGGCCTCTAATTCCGGAAATAATGGCCATACCGAGGAACGGGCTGCGGCCCTCTACTCCCCCTTGACATCCTTGTAACACGATAGCATCAAAGGGGCAATCGCGAACACTTTCTGATTTTCGAGAAAAAAAGGGGAAGGGTTTAAACCACTATTCCGCCGACATTCTAGCCGCCATAACTCCGCAGTACGTGAAGTTAGAACAAAGCCGATGAGAGCGTTAAATACAGCTCGCCGAACTCTATCTTCAGTATAAAGGACAACTCTCTATCACTGCGCGTTTGGACGGGAGAGGCCGGCAAAATTTCAAAAAATGGTCATTTTGACCTTCCAAAACAGACTTTTTTCTACACAAGGAGAACCAAGCGGCTCAGAGGCCCGCCCTTTTAACTGTAGCATCCCAGCATCTTGCCTAGTAATCACCACTAAAATCCAGCAAATCCGTCGCACTTTTTTCTAGCCTTAATTTTTGGGTACCTAAAATATTTGGGCCTCTAATTCCGGAAATAATGGCCATACCGAGGAACGGGCTGCGGCCCTCTACTCCCCCTTGACATCCTTGTAACACGATAGCATCAAAGGGGCAATCGCGAACACTTTCTGATTTTCGAGAAAAAAAAGGGGAAGGGTTTAAACCACTATTCCGCCGACATTCTAGCCGCCATAACTCCGCAGTACGTGAAGTTAGAACAAAGCCGATGAGTGCGTTAAATACAGCTCGCCGAACTCTATCTTCAGTATAAAGGACAACTCTCTATCCCTGCGCGTTTGGACGGGAGAGGCCGGCAAAATTTCAAAAAATGGTCATTTTGACCTTCCAAAACAGACTTTTTTCTACACAAGGAGAACCAAGCGGCTCAGAGGCCCGCCCTTTTAACTGTAGCATCCCAGCATCTTGCCTAGTAATCACCACTAAAATCCAGCAAATCCGTCGCACTTTTTTCTAGCCTTAATTTTTGGGTACCTAAAATATTTGGGCCTCTAATTCCGGAAATAATGGCCATACCGAGGAACGGGCTGCGGCCCTCTACTCCCCCTTGACATCCTTGTAACACGATAGCATCAAAGGGGCAATCGCGAACACTTTCTGATTTTCATGAAAAAAAAAGGGGAAGGTTTTAAACCACTATTCCGCCGACATTCTAGCCGCCATAACTCCGCAGTACGTGAAGTTAGAACAAAGCCGATGAGTGCGTTAAATACAGCTCGCCGAACTCTATCTTCAGTATAAAGGACAACTCTATATCACTGCGCGTTTGGACGGGAGAGGCCGGCAAAATTTCAAAAAATGGTCATTTTGACCTTCCAAAACAGACTTTTTTCTACACAAGGAGAACCAAGCGGCTCAGAGGCCCGCCCTTTTAACTGTAGCATCCAGCATCTTGCCTAATAATCACCACTAAAATCCAGCAAATCCGTCGCACTTTTTTCTAGCCTTAATTTTTGGGTACCTAAAATATTTGGGCCTCTAATTCCGGAAATAATGGCCATACCGAGGAACGGGCTGCGGCCCTCTACTCCCCCTTGACATCTTTGGAACACGATAGCATCAAAGGGGCAATCGCGAACACTTTCTGATTTTCGAGAACTATTCCGCCAACATTCTAGCCGCCATAACTCCGCAGTACGTGAAGTTAGAACAAAGCCGATGAGTGCGTTAAATACAGCTCGCCGAACTCTATCTTCAGTATAAAGGACAACTCTATATCACTGCGCGTTTGGACGGGAGAGGCCGGCAAAATTTCAAAAAATGGTCATTTTGACCTTCCAAAACAGACTTTTTTCTACACAAGGAGAACCAAGCGGCTCAGAGGCCCGCCCTTTTAACTGTAGCATCCCAGCATCTTGCCTAGTAATCACCACTAAAATCCAGCAAATCCGTCGCACTTTTTTCTAGCCTTAATTTTTGGGTACCTAAAATATTTGGGCCTCTAATTCCGGAAATAATGGCCATACCGAGGAACGGGCTGCGGCCCTCTACTCCCCCTTGACATCCTTGTAACACGATAGCATCAAAGGGGCAATCGCGAACACTTTCTGATTTTCGAGAAAAAAAGGGGAAGGGTTTAAACCACTATTCCGCCGACATTCTAGCCGCCATAACTCCGCAGTACGTGAAGTTAGAACAAAGCCGTTGAGTTCGTTAAATACAGCTCGCCGAACTCTATCTTCAGTATAAAGGACAACTCTCTATCACTGCGCGTTTGGACGGGAGAGGCCGGCAAAATTTCAAAAAATGGTCATTTTGACCTTCCAAAACAGACTTTTTTCTACACAAGGAGAACCAAGCGGCTCAGAGGCCCGCCCTTTTAACTGTAGCATCCCAGCATCTTGCCTAGTAATCACCACTAAAATCCAGCAAATCCGTCGCACTTTTTTCTAGCCTTAATTTTTGGGTACCTAAAATATTTGGGCCTCTAATTCCGGAAATAATGGCCATACCGAGGAACGGGCTGCGGCCCTCTACTCCCCCTTGACATCCTTGTAACACGATAGCATCAAAGGGGCAATCGCGAACACTTTCTGATTTTCGAAAAAAAAGGGGAAGGGTTTAAACCACTATTCCGCCGACATTCTAGCCGCCATAACTCCGCAGTACGTGAAGTTAGAACAAAGCCGTTGAGTGCGTTAAATACAGCTCGCCGAACTCTATCTTCAGTATAAAGGACAACTCTCTATCACTGCGCGTTTGGACGGGAGAGGCCGGCAAAATTTCAAAAAATGGTCATTTTGACCTTCCAAAACAGACTTTTTTCTACACAAGGAGAACCAAGCGGCTCAGAGGCCGCCCTTTTAACTGTAGCATCCAGCATCTTGCCTAGTAATCACCACTAAAATCCAGCAAATCCGTCGCACTTTTTTCTAGCCTTAATTTTTGGGTACCTAAAATATTTGGGCCTCTAATTCCGGAAATAATGGCCATACCGAGGAACGGGCTACGGCCCTCTACTCCCCCTTGACATCCTTGTAACACGATAGCATCAAAGGGGCAATCGCGAACACTTTCTGATTTTCGAGAAAAAAAGGGGAAGGGTTTAAACCACTATTCCGCCGACATTCTAGCCGCCATAACTCCGCAGTACGTGAAGTTAGAACAAAGCCGATGAGTGCGTTAAATACAGCTCGCCGAACTCTATCTTCAGTATAAAGGACAACTCTCTATCCCTGCGCGTTTGGACGGGAGAGGCCGGCAAAATTTCAAAAAATGGTCATTTTGACCTTCCAAAACAGACTTTTTTCTACACAAGGAGAACCAAGCGGCTCAGAGGCCCGCCCTTTTAACTGTAGCATCCCAGCATCTTGCCTAGTAATCACCACTAAAATCCAGCAAATCCGTCGCACTTTTTTCTAGCCTTAATTTTTGGGTACCTAAAATATTTGGGCCTCTAATTCCGGAAATAATGGCCATACCGAGGAACGGGCTGCGGCCCTCTACTCCCCCTTGATATCCTTGTAACACGATAGCATCAAAGGGGCAATCGCGAACACTTTCTGATTTTCGAGAAAAAAAGGGGAAGGGTTTAAACCACTATTCCGCCGACATTCTAGCCGCCATAACTCCGCAGTACGTGAAGTTAGAACAAAGCCGATGAGAGCGTTAAATACAGCTCGCCGAACTCTATCTTCAGTATAAAGGACAACTCTCTATCACTGCGCGTTTGGACGGGAGAGGCCGGCAAAATTTCAAAAAATGGTCATTTTGACCTTCCAAAACAGACTTTTTTCTACACAAGGAGAACCAAGCGGCTCAGAGGCCCGCCCTTTTAACTGTAGCATCCCAGCATCTTGCCTAGTAATCACCACTAAAATCCAGCAAATCCGTCGCACTTTTTTCTAGCCTTAATTTTTGGGTACCTAAAATATTTGGGCCTCTAATTCCGGAAATAATGGCCATACCGAGGAACGGGCTGCGGCCCTCTACTCCCCCTTGACATCCTTGTAACACGATAGCATCAAAGGGGCAATCGCGAACACTTTCTGATTTTCGAGAAAAAAAGGGGAAGGGTTTAAACCACTATTCCGCCGACATTCTAGCCGCCATAACTCCGCAGTACGTGAAGTTAGAACAAAGCCGATGAGTGCGTTAAATACAGCTCGCCGAACTCTATCTTCAGTATAAAGGACAACTCTCTATCCCTGCGCGTTTGGACGGGAGAGGCCGGCAAAATTTCAAAAAATGGTCATTTTGACCTTCCAAAACAGACTTTTTTCTACACAAGGAGAACCAAGCGGCTCAGAGGCCCGCCCTTTTAACTGTAGCATCCCAGCATCTTGCCTAGTAATCACCACTAAAATCCAGCAAATCCGTCGCACTTTTTTCTAGCCTTAATTTTTGGGTACCTAAAATATTTGGGCCTCTAATTCCGGAAATAATGGCCATACCGAGGAACGGGCTGCGGCCCTCTACTCCCCCTTGACATCCTTGTAACACGATAGCATCAAAGGGGCAATCGCGAACACTTTCTGATTTTCGAGAAAAAAGGGGAAGGGTTTAAACCACTATTCCGCCGACATTCTAGCCGCCATAACTCCGCAGTACGTGAAGTTAGAACAAAGCCGATGAGTGCGTTAAATACAGCTCGCCGAACTCTATCTTCAGTATAAAGGACAACTCTCTATCCCTGCGCGTTTGGACGGGAGAGGCCGGCAAAATTTCAAAAAATGGTCATTTTGACCTTCCAAAACAGACTTTTTTCTACACAAGGAGAACCAAGCGGCTCAGAGGCCCGCCCTTTTAACTGTAGCATCCCAGCATCTTGCCTAGTAATCACCACTAAAATCCAGCAAATCCGTCGCACTTTTTTCTAGCCTTAATTTTTGGGTACCTAAAATATTTGGGCCTCTAATTCCGGAAATAATGGCCATACCGAGGAACGGGCTGCGGCCCTCTACTCCCCCTTGACATCCTTGTAACACGATAGCATCAAAGGGGCAATCGCGAACACTTTCTGATTTTCGAGAAAAAAAGGGGAAGGGTTTAAACCACTATTCCGCCGACATTCTAGCCGCCATAACTCCGCAGTACGTGAAGTTAGAACAAAGCCGATGAGAGCGTTAAATACAGCTCGCCGAACTCTATCTTCAGTATAAAGGACAACTCTCTATCACTGCGCGTTTGGACGGGAGAGGCCGGCAAAATTTCAAAAAATGGTCATTTTGACCTTCCAAAACAGACTTTTTTCTACACAAGGAGAACCAAGCGGCTCAGAGGCCCGCCCTTTTAACTGTAGCATCCCAGCATCTTGCCTAGTAATCACCACTAAAATCCAGCAAATCCGTCGCACTTTTTTCTAGCCTTAATTTTTGGGTACCTAAAATATTTGGGCCTCTAATTCCGGAAATAATGGCCATACCGAGGAACGGGCTGCGGCCCTCTACTCCCCCTTGACATCCTTGTAACACGATAGCATCAAAGGGGCAATCGCGAACACTTTCTGATTTTCGAGAAAAAAAGGGGAAGGGTTTAAACCACTATTCCGCCGACATTCTAGCCGCCATAACTCCGCAGTACGTGAAGTTAGAACAAAGCCGATGAGTGCGTTAAATACAGCTCGCCGAACTCTATCTTCAGTATAAAGGACAACTCTCTATCCCTGCGCGTTTGGACGGGAGAGGCCGGCAAAATTTCAAAAAATGGTCATTTTGACCTTCCAAAACAGACTTTTTTCTACACAAGGAGAACCAAGCGGCTCAGAGGCCCGCCCTTTTAACTGTAGCATCCCAGCATCTTGCCTAGTAATCACCACTAAAATCCAGCAAATCCGTCGCACTTTTTTCTAGCCTTAATTTTTGGGTACCTAAAATATTTGGGCCTCTAATTCCGGAAATAATGGCCATACCGAGGAACGGGCTGCGGCCCTCTACTCCCCGTTGACATCCTTGTAACACGATAGCATCAAAGGGGCAATCGCGAACACTTTCTGATTTTCGAGAAAAAAAGGGGAAGGGTTTAAACCACTATTCCGCCGACATTCTAGCCGCCATAACTCCGCAGTACGTGAAGTTAGAACAAAGCCGATGAGTGCGTTAAATACAGCTCGCCGAACTCTATCTTCAGTATAAAGGACAACTCTCTATCCCTGCGCGTTTGGACGGGAGAGGCCGGCAAAATTTCAAAAAATGGTCACTTTGACCTTCCAAAACAGACTTTTTTCTACACAAGGAGAACCAAGCGGCTCAGAGGCCCGCCCTTTTAACTGTAGCATCCCAGCATCTTGCCTAGTAATCACCACTAAAATCCAGCAAATCCGTCGCACTTTTTTTTAGCCTTAATTTTTGGGTACCTAAAATATTTGGGCCTCTAATTCCGTAAATAATGGCCATACCGAGGAACGGGCTGCGGCCCTCTACTCCCCCTTGACATCCTTGTAACACGATAGCATGAAAGGGGCAATCGCGAACACTTTCTGATTTTCGAGAAAAAAAGGGGAAGGGTTTAAACCACTATTCCGCCGACATTCTAGCCGCCATAACTCCGCAGTACGTGAAGTTAGAACAAAGCCGTTGAGTGCGTTAAATACAGCTCGCCGAACTCTATCTTCAGTATAAAGGACAACTCTCTATCACTGCGCGTTTGGACGGGAGAGGCCGGCAAAATTTCAAAAAATGGTCATTTTGACCTTCCAAAACAGACTTTTTTCTACACAAGGAGAACCAAGCGGCTCAGAGGCCCGCCCTTTTAACTGTAGCATCCCAGCATCTTGCCTAGTAATCACCACTAAAATCCAGCAAATCCGTCGCACTTTTTTCTAGCCTTAATTTTTGGGTACCTAAAATATTTGGGCCTCTAATTCCGGAAATAATGGCCATACCGAGGAACGGGCTGCGGCCCTCTACTCCCCCTTGACATCCTTGTAACACGATAGCATCAAAGGGGCAATCGCGAACACTTTCTGATTTTCGAGAAAAAAAGGGGAAGGGTTTAAACCACTATTCCGCCGACATTCTAGCCGCCATAACTCCGCAGTACGTGAAGTTAGAACAAAGCCGATGAGTGCGTTAAATACAGCTCGCCGAACTCTATCTTCAGTATAAAGGACAACTCTCTATCCCTGCGCGTTTGGACGGGAGAGGCCGGCAAAATTTCAAAAAATGGTCATTTTGACCTTCCAAAACAGACTTTTTTCTACACAAGGAGAACCAAGCGGCTCAGAGGCCCGCCCTTTTAACTGTAGCATCCCAGCATCTTGCCTAGTAATCACCACTAAAATCCAGCAAATCCGTCGCACTTTTTTCTAGCCTTAATTTTTGGGTACCTAAAATATTTGGGCCTCTAATTCCGGAAATAATGGCCATACCGAGGAACGGGCTGCGGCCCTCTACTCCCCCTTGACATCCTTGTAACACGATAGCATCAAAGGGGCAATCGCGAACACTTTCTGATTTTCGAGAAAAAAGGGGAAGGGTTTAAACCACTATTCCGCCGACATTCTAGCCGCCATAACTCCGCAGTACGTGAAGTTAGAACAAAGCCGATGAGTGCGTTAAATACAGCTCGCCGAACTCTATCTTCAGTATAAAGGACAACTCTCTATCCCTGCGCGTTTGGACGGGAGAGGCCGGCAAAATTTCAAAAAATGGTCATTTTGACCTTCCAAAACAGACTTTTTTCTACACAAGGAGAACCAAGCGGCTCAGAGGCCCGCCCTTTTAACTGTAGCATCCCAGCATCTTGCCTAGTAATCACCACTAAAATCCAGCAAATCCGTCGCACTTTTTTCTAGCCTTAATTTTTGGGTACCTAAAATATTTGGGCCTCTAATTCCGGAAATAATGGCCATACCGAGGAACGGGCTGCGGCCCTCTACTCCCCCTTGACATCCTTGTAACACGATAGCATCAAAGGGGCAATCGCGAACACTTTCTGATTTTCGAGAAAAAAAGGGGAAGGGTTTAAACCACTATTCCGCCGACATTCTAGCCGCCATAACTCCGCAGTACGTGAAGTTAGAACAAAGCCGATGAGAGCGTTAAATACAGCTCGCCGAACTCTATCTTCAGTATAAAGGACAACTCTCTATCACTGCGCGTTTGGACGGGAGAGGCCGGCAAAATTTCAAAAAATGGTCATTTTGACCTTCCAAAACAGACTTTTTTCTACACAAGGAGAACCAAGCGGCTCAGAGGCCCGCCCTTTTAACTGTAGCATCCCAGCATCTTGCCTAGTAATCACCACTAAAATCCAGCAAATCCGTCGCACTTTTTTCTAGCCTTAATTTTTGGGTACCTAAAATATTTGGGCCTCTAATTCCGGAAATAATGGCCATACCGAGGAACGGGCTGCGGCCCTCTACTCCCCCTTGACATCCTTGTAACACGATAGCATCAAAGGGGCAATCGCGAACACTTTCTGATTTTCGAGAAAAAAAGGGGAAGGGTTTAAACCACTATTCCGCCGACATTCTAGCCGCCATAACTCCGCAGTACGTGAAGTTAGAACAAAGCCGATGAGTGCGTTAAATACAGCTCGCCGAACTCTATCTTCAGTATAAAGGACAACTCTCTATCCCTGCGCGTTTGGACGGGAGAGGCCGGCAAAATTTCAAAAAATGGTCATTTTGACCTTCCAAAACAGACTTTTTTCTACACAAGGAGAACCAAGCGGCTCAGAGGCCCGCCCTTTTAACTGTAGCATCCCAGCATCTTGCCTAGTAATCACCACTAAAATCCAGCAAATCCGTCGCACTTTTTTCTAGCCTTAATTTTTGGGTACCTAAAATATTTGGGCCTCTAATTCCGGAAATAATGGCCATACCGAGGAACGGGCTGCGGCCCTCTACTCCCCGTTGACATCCTTGTAACACGATAGCATCAAAGGGGCAATCGCGAACACTTTCTGATTTTCGAGAAAAAAAGGGGAAGGGTTTAAACCACTATTCCGCCGACATTCTAGCCGCCATAACTCCGCAGTACGTGAAGTTAGAACAAAGCCGATGAGTGCGTTAAATACAGCTCGCCGAACTCTATCTTCAGTATAAAGGACAACTCTCTATCCCTGCGCGTTTGGACGGGAGAGGCCGGCAAAATTTCAAAAAATGGTCACTTTGACCTTCCAAAACAGACTTTTTTCTACACAAGGAGAACCAAGCGGCTCAGAGGCCCGCCCTTTTAACTGTAGCATCCCAGCATCTTGCCTAGTAATCACCACTAAAATCCAGCAAATCCGTCGCACTTTTTTTTAGCCTTAATTTTTGGGTACCTAAAATATTTGGGCCTCTAATTCCGTAAATAATGGCCATACCGAGGAACGGGCTGCGGCCCTCTACTCCCCCTTGACATCCTTGTAACACGATAGCATGAAAGGGGCAATCGCGAACACTTTCTGATTTTCGAGAAAAAAAGGGGAAGGGTTTAAACCACTATTCCGCCGACATTCTAGCCGCCATAACTCCGCAGTACGTGAAGTTAGAACAAAGCCGTTGAGTGCGTTAAATACAGCTCGCCGAACTCTATCTTCAGTATAAAGGACAACTCTCTATCACTGCGCGTTTGGACGGGAGAGGCCGGCAAAATTTCAAAAAATGGTCATTTTGACCTTCCAAAACAGACTTTTTTCTACACAAGGAGAACCAAGCGGCTCAGAGGCCCGCCCTTTTAACTGTAGCATCCCAGCATCTTGCCTAGTAATCACCACTAAAATCCAGCAAATCCGTCGCACTTTTTTCTAGCCTTAATTTTTGGGTACCTAAAATATTTGGGCCTCTAATTCCGGAAATAATGGCCATACCGAGGAACGGGCTGCGGCCCTCTACTCCCCCTTGACATCCTTGTAACACGATAGCATCAAAGGGGCAATCGCGAACACTTTCTGATTTTCGAGAAAAAAAGGGGAAGGGTTTAAACCACTATTCCGCCGACATTCTAGCCGCCATAACTCCGCAGTACGTGAAGTTAGAACAAAGCCGTTGAGTGCGTTAAATACAGCTCGCCGAACTCTATCTTCAGTATAAAGGACAACTCTCTATCACTGCGCGTTTGGACGGGAGAGGCCGGCAAAATTTCAAAAAATGGTCATTTTGACCTTCCAAAACAGACTTTTTTCTACACAAGGAGAACCAAGCGGCTCAGAGGCCCGCCCTTTTAACTGTAGCATCCCAGCATCTTGCCTAGTAATCACCACTAAAATCCAGCAAATCCGTCGCACTTTTTTCTAGCCTTAATTTTTGGGTACCTAAAATATTTGGGCCTCTAATTCCGGAAATAATGGCCATACCGAGGAACGGGCTGCGGCCCTCTACTCCCCCTTGACATCCTTGTAACACGATAGCATCAAAGGGGCAATCGCGAACACTTTCTGATTTTCGAGAAAAAAAGGGGAAGGGTTTAAACCACTATTCCGCCGACATTCTAGCCGCCATAACTCCGCAGTACGTGAAGTTAGAACAAAGCCGTTGAGTGCGTTAAATACAGCTCGCCGAACTCTATCTTCAGTATAAAGGACAACTCTCTATCCCTGCGCGTTTGGACGGGAGAGGCCGGCAAAATTTCAAAAAATGGTCATTTTGACCTTCCAAAACAGACTTTTTTCTACACAAGGAGAACCAAGCGGCTCAGAGGCCCGCCCTTTTAACTGTAGCATCCCAGCATCTTGCCTAGTAATCACCACTAAAATCCAGCAAATCCGTCGCACTTTTTTCTAGCCTTAATTTTTGGGTACCTAAAATATTTGGGCCTCTAATTCCGGAAATAATGGCCATACCGAGGAACGGGCTGCGGCCCTCTACTCCCCCTTGACATCCTTGTAACACGATAGCATCAAAGGGGCAATCGCGAACACTTTCTGATTTTCGAGAAAAAAAGGGGAAGGGTTTAAACCACTATTCCGCCGACATTCTAGCCGCCATAACTCCGCAGTACGTGAAGTTAGAACAAAGCCGATGAGTGCGTTAAATACAGCTCGCCGAACTCTATCTTCAGTATAAAGGACAACTCTCTATCCCTGCGCGTTTGGACGGGAGAGGCCGGCAAAATTTCAAAAAATGGTCATTTTGACCTTCCAAAACAGACTTTTTTCTACACAAGGAGAACCAAGCGGCTCAGAGGCCCGCCCTTTTAACTGTAGCATCCCAGCATCTTGCCTAGTAATCACCACTAAAATCCAGCAAATCCGTCGCACTTTTTTCTAGCCTTAATTTTTGGGTACCTAAAATATTTGGGCCTCTAATTCCGGAAATAATGGCCATACCGAGGAACGGGCTGCGGCCCTCTACTCCCCCTTGACATCCTTGTAACACGATAGCATCAAAGGGGCAATCGCGAACACTTTCTGATTTTCGAGAAAAAAAGGGGAAGGGTTTAAACCACTATTCCGCCGACATTCTAGCCGCCATAACTCCGCAGTACGTGAAGTTAGAACAAAGCCGATGAGTGCGTTAAATACAGCTCGCCGAACTCTATCTTCAGTATAAAGGACAACTCTCTATCCCTGCGCGTTTGGACGGGAGAGGCCGGCAAAATTTCAAAAAATGGTCATTTTGACCTTCCAAAACAGACTTTTTTCTACACAAGGAGAACCAAGCGGCTCAGAGGCCCGCCCTTTTAACTGTAGCATCCCAGCATCTTGCCTAGTAATCACCACTAAAATCCAGAAAATCCGTCGCACTTTTTTCTAGCCTTAATTTTTGGGTACCTAAAATATTTGGGCCTCTAATTCCGGAAATAATGGCCATACCCAGGAACGGGCTGCGGCCCTCTACTCCCCCTTGACATCCTTGTAACACGATAGCATCAAAGGGGCAATCGCGAACACTTTCTGATTTTCGAGAAAAAAAGGGGAAGGGTTTAAACCACTATTCCGCCGACATTCTAGCCGCCATAACTCCGCAGTACGTGAAGTTAGAACAAAGCCGATGAGTGCGTTAAATACAGCTCGCCGAACTCTATCTTCAGTATAAAGGACAACTCTCTATCCCTGCGCGTTTGGACGGGAGAGGCCGGCAAAATTTCAAAAAATGGTCATTTTGACCTTCCAAAACAGACTTTTTTCTACACAAGGAGAACCAAGCGGCTCAGAGGCCCGCCCTTTTAACTGTAGCATCCCAGCATCTTGCCTAGTAATCACCACTAAAATCCAGCAAATCCGTCGCACTTTTTTCTAGCCTTAATTTTTGGGTACCTAAAATATTTGGGCCTCTAATTCCGGAAATAATGGCCATACCGAGGAACGGGCTGCGGCCCTCTACTCCCCCTTGACATCCTTGTAACACGATAGCATCAAAGGGGCAATCGCGAACACTTTCTGATTTTCGAGAAAAAAAGGGGAAGGGTTTAAACCACTATTCCGCCGACATTCTAGCCGCCATAACTCCGCAGTACGTGAAGTTAGAACAAAGCCGATGAGTGCGTTAAATACAGCTCGCCGAACTCTATCTTCAGTATAAAGGACAACTCTCTATCCCTGCGCGTTTGGACGGGAGAGGCCGGCAAAATTTCAAAAAATGGTCATTTTGACCTTCCAAAACAGACTTTTTTCTACACAAGGAGAACCAAGCGGCTCAGAGGCCCGCCCTTTTAACTGTAGCATCCCAGCATCTTGCCTAGTAATCACCACTAAAATCCAGCAAATCCGTCGCACTTTTTTTTAGCCTTAATTTTTGGGTACCTAAAATATTTGGGCCTCTAATTCCGGAAATAATGGCCATACCGAGGAACGGGCTGCGGCCCTCTACTCCCCCTTGACATCCTTGTAACACGATAGCATCAAAGGGGTAATCGCGAACACTTTCTGATTTTCGAGAAAAAAAGGGGAAGGGTTTAAACCACTATTCCGCCGACATTCTAGCCGCCATAACTCCGCAGTACGTGAAGTTAGAACAAAGCCGTTGAGTGCGTTAAATACAGCTCGCCGAACTCTATCTTCAGTATAAAGGACAACTCTCTATCCCTGCGCGTTTGGACGGGAGAGGCCGGCAAAATTTCAAAAAATGGTCATTTTGACCTTCCAAAACAGACTTTTTTCTACACAAGGAGAACCAAGCGGCTCAGAGGCCCGCCCTTTTAACTGTAGCATCCCAGCATCTTGCCTAGTAATCACCACTAAAATCCAGCAAATCCGTCGCACTTTTTTCTAGCCTTAATTTTTGGGTACCTAAAATATTTGGGCCTCTAATTCCGGAAATAATGGCCATACCGAGGAACGGGCTGCGGCCCTCTACTCCCCCTTGACATCCTTGTAACACGATAGCATCAAAGGGGCAATCGCGAACACTTTCTGATTTTCGAGAAAAAAAGGGGAAGGGTTTAAACCACTATTCCGCCGACATTCTAGCCGCCATAACTCCGCAGTACGTGAAGTTAGAACAAAGCCGATGAGTGCGTTAAATACAGCTCGCCGAACTCTATCTTCAGTATAAAGGACAACTCTCTATCCCTGCGCGTTTGGACGGGAGAGGCCGGCAAAATTTCAAAAAATGGTCATTTTGACCTTCCAAAACAGACTTTTTTCTACACAAGGAGAACCAAGCGGCTCAGAGGCCCGCCCTTTTAACTGTAGCATCCCAGCATCTTGCCTAGTAATCACCACTAAAATCCAGCAAATCCGTCGCACTTTTTTCTAGCCTTAATTTTTGGGTACCTAAAATATTTGGGCCTCTAATTCCGGAAATAATGGCCATACCGAGGAACGGGCTGCGGCCCTCTACTCCCCCTTGACATCCTTGTAACACGATAGCATCAAAAGGTCAATCGGGAACACTTTCTGATTTTCGACATTCTGACATTCTAGCCGCCATAACTCCGCAGTACGTGAAGTTAGAACAAAGCCGATGAGTGCGTTAAATACAGCTCGCCGAACTCTATCTTCAGTATGAAGGACAACTCTCTATCCCTGCGCGTTTGGACGGGAGAGGCCGGCAAAATTTCAAAAAATGGTCATTTTGACCTTCCAAAACAGACTTTTTTCTACACAAGGAGAACCAAGCGGCTCAGAGGCCCGCCCTTTTAACTGAAGCATCCCAGCATCTTGCCTAGTAATCACCACTAAAATCCAGCAAATCCGTCGCACTTTTTTTTAGCCTTAATTTTTGGGTACCTAAAATATTTGGGCCTCTAATTCCGGAAATAATGGCCATACCGAGGAACGGGCTGCGGCCCTCTACTCCCCCTTGACATCCTTGTAACACGATAGCATCAAAGGGGCAATCGCGAACACTTTCTGATTTTCGAGAAAAAAAGGGGAAGGGTTTAAACCACTATTCCGCCGACATTCTAGCCGCCATAACTCCGCAGTACGTGAAGTTAGAACAAAGCCGTTGAGTGCGTTAAATACAGCTCGCCGAACTCTATCTTCAGTATAAAGGACAACTCTCTATCACTGCGCGTTTGGACGGGAGAGGCCGGCAAAATTTCAAAAAATGGTCATTTTGACCTTCCAAAACAGACTTTTTTCTACACAAGGAGAACCAAGCGGCTCAGAGGCCCGCCCTTTTAACTGTAGCATCCCAGCATCTTGCCTAGTAATCACCACTAAAATCCAGCAAATCCGTCGCACTTTTTTCTAGCCTTAATTTTTGGGTACCTAAAATATTTGGGCCTCTAATTCCGGAAATAATGGCCATACCGAGGAACGGGCTGCGGCCCTCTACTCCCCCTTGACATCCTTGTAACACGATAGCATCAAAGGGGCAATCGCGAACACTTTCTGATTTTCGAGAAAAAAAGGGGAAGGGTTTAAACCACTATTCCGCCGACATTCTAGCCGCCATAACTCCGCAGTACGTGAAGTTAGAACAAAGCCGATGAGTGCGTTAAATACAGCTCGCCGAACTCTATCTTCAGTATAAAGGACAACTCTCTATCCCTGCGCGTTTGGACGGGAGAGGCCGGCAAAATTTCAAAAAATTGTCATTTTGACCTTCCAAAACAGACTTTTTTCTACACAAGGAGAACCAAGCGGCTCAGAGGCCCGCCCTTTTAACTGTAGCATCCCAGCATCTTGCCTAGTAATCACCACTAAAATCCAGCAAATCCGTCGCACTTTTTTCTAGCCTTAATTTTTGGGTACCTAAAATATTTGGGCCTCTAATTCCGGAAATAATGGCCATACCGAGGAACGGGCTGCGGCCCTCTACTCCCCCTTGACATCCTTGTAACACGATAGCATCAAAAGGTCAATCGGGAACACTTTCTGATTTTCGACATTCTGACATTCTAGCCGCCATAACTCCGCAGTACGTGAAGTTAGAACAAAGCCGATGAGTGCGTTAAATACAGCTCGCCGAACTCTATCTTCAGTATGAAGGACAACTCTCTATCCCTGCGCGTTTGGACGGGAGAGGCCGGCAAAATTTCAAAAAATGGTCATTTTGACCTTCCAAAACAGACTTTTTTCTACACAAGGAGAACCAAGCGGCTCAGAGGCCCGCCCTTTTAACTGAAGCATCCCAGCATCTTGCCTAGTAATCACCACTAAAATCCAGCAAATCCGTCGCACTTTTTTTTAGCCTTAATTTTTGGGTACCTAAAATATTTGGGCCTCTAATTCCGGAAATAATGGCCATACCGAGGAACGGGCTGCGGCCCTCTACTCCCCCTTGACATCCTTGTAACACGATAGCATCAAAGGGGCAATCGCGAACACTTTCTGATTTTCGAGAAAAAAAGGGGAAGGGTTTAAACCACTATTCCGCCGACATTCTAGCCGCCATAACTCCGCAGTACGTGAAGTTAGAACAAAGCCGTTGAGTGCGTTAAATACAGCTCGCCGAACTCTATCTTCAGTATAAAGGACAACTCTCTATCACTGCGCGTTTGGACGGGAGAGGCCGGCAAAATTTCAAAAAATGGTCATTTTGACCTTCCAAAACAGACTTTTTTCTACACAAGGAGAACCAAGCGGCTCAGAGGCCCGCCCTTTTAACTGTAGCATCCCAGCATCTTGCCTAGTAATCACCACTAAAATCCAGCAAATCCGTCGCACTTTTTTCTAGCCTTAATTTTTGGGTACCTAAATTATTTGGGCCTCTAATTCCGGAAATAATGGCCATACCGAGGAACGGGCTGCGGCCCTCTACTCCCCCTTGACATCCTTGTAACACGATAGCATCAAAGGGGCAATCGCGAACACTTTCTGATTTTCGAGAAAAAAAGGGGAAGGGATTCCGCCGACATTCTAGCCGCCATAACTCCGCAGTACGTGAAGTTAGAACAAAGCCGATGAGTGCGTTAAATACAGCTCGCCGAACTCTATCTTCAGTATAAAGGACAACTCTCTATCCCTGCGCGTTTGGACGGGAGAGGCCGGCAAAATTTCAAAAAATGGTCATTTTGACCTTCCAAAACAGACTTTTTTCTACACAAGGAGAACCAAGCGGCTCAGAGGCCCGCCCTTTTAACTGTAGCATCCCAGCATCTTGCCTAGTAATCACCACTAAAATCCAGCAAATCCGTCGCACTTTTTTTTAGCCTTAATTTTTGGGTACCTAAAATATTTGGGCCTCTAATTCCGGAAATAATGGCCATACCGAGGAACGGGCTGCGGCCCTCTACTCCCCCTTGACATCCTTGTAACACGATAGCATCAAAGGGGTAATCGCGAACACTTTCTGATTTTCGAGAAAAAAAGGGGAAGGGTTTAAACCACTATTCCGCCGACATTCTAGCCGCCATAACTCCGCAGTACGTGAAGTTAGAACAAAGCCGTTGAGTGCGTTAAATACAGCTCGCCGAACTCTATCTTCAGTATAAAGGACAACTCTCTATCCCTGCGCGTTTGGACGGGAGAGGCCGGCAAAATTTCAAAAAATGGTCATTTTGACCTTCCAAAACAGACTTTTTTCTACACAAGGAGAACCAAGCGGCTCAGAGGCCCGCCCTTTTAACTGTAGCATCCCAGCATCTTGCCTAGTAATCACCACTAAAATCCAGCAAATCCGTCGCACTTTTTTTTAGCCTTAATTTTTGGGTACCTAAAATATTTGGGCCTCTAATTCCGGAAATAATGGCCATACCGAGGAACGGGCTGCGGCCCTCTACTCCCCCTTGACATCCTTGTAACACGATAGCATCAAAGGGGTAATCGCGAACACTTTCTGATTTTCGAGAAAAAAAGGGGAAGGGTTTAAACCACTATTCCGCCGACATTCTAGCCGCCATAACTCCGCAGTACGTGAAGTTAGAACAAAGCCGTTGAGTGCGTTAAATACAGCTCGCCGAACTCTATCTTCAGTATAAAGGACAACTCTCTATCCCTGCGCGTTTGGACGGGAGAGGCCGGCAAAATTTCAAAAAATGGTCATTTTGACCTTCCAAAACAGACTTTTTTCTACACAAGGAGAACCAAGCGGCTCAGAGGCCCGCCCTTTTAACTGTAGCATCCCAGCATCTTGCCTAGTAATCACCACTAAAATCCAGCAAATCCGTCGCACTTTTTTCTAGCCTTAATTTTTGGGTACCTAAAATATTTGGGCCTCTAATTCCGGAAATAATGGCCATACCGAGGAACGGGCTGCGGCCCTCTACTCCCCCTTGACATCCTTGTAACACGATAGCATCAAAGGGGCAATCGCGAACACTTTCTGATTTTCGAGAAAAAAAGGGGACATTCTAGCCGCCATAACTCCGCAGTACGTGAAGTTAGAACAAAGCCGATGAGTGCGTTAAATACAGCTCGCCGAACTCTATCTTCAGTATAAAGGACAACTCTCTATCCCTGCGCGTTTGGACGGGAGAGGCCGGCAAAATTTCAAAAAATGGTCATTTTGACCTTCCAAAACAGACTTTTTTCTACACAAGGAGAACCAAGCGGCTCAGAGGCCCGCCCTTTTAACTGTAGCATCCCAGCATCTTGCCTAGTAATCACCACTAAAATCCAGCAAATCCGTCGCACTTTTTTCTAGCCTTAATTTTTGGGTACCTAAAATATTTGGGCCTCTAATTCCGGAAATAATGGCCATACCGAGGAACGGGCTGCGGCCCTCTACTCCCCCTTGACATCCTTGTAACACGATAGCATCAAAGGGGCAATCGCGAACACTTTCTGATTTTCGAGAAAAAAAGGGGAAGGGTTTAAACCACTATTCCGCCGACATTCTAGCCGCCATAACTCCGCAGTACGTGAAGTTAGAACAAAGCCGTTGAGTGCGTTAAATACAGCTCGCCGAACTCTATCTTCAGTATAAAGGACAACTCTCTATCACTGCGCGTTTGGACGGGAGAGGCCGGCAAAATTTCAAAAAATGGTCATTTTGACCTTCCAAAACAGACTTTTTTCTACACAAGGAGAACCAAGCGGCTCAGAGGCCCGCCCTTTTAACTGTAGCATCCCAGCATCTTGCCTAGTAATCACCACTAAAATCCAGCAAATCCGTCGCACTTTTTTCTAGCCTTAATTTTTGGGTACCTAAAATATTTGGGCCTCTAATTCCGGAAATAATAGCCATACCGAGGAACGGGCTGCGGCCCTCTACTCCCCCTTGACATCCTTGTAACACGATAGCATCAAAGGGGCAATCGCGAACACTTTCTGATTTTCGAGAAAAAAAGGGGAAGGGATTCCGCCGACATTCTAGCCGCCATAACTCCGCAGTACGTGAAGTTAGAACAAAGCCGATGAGTGCGTTAAATACAGCTCGCCGAACTCTATCTTCAGTATAAAGGACAACTCTCTATCCCTGCGCGTTTGGACGGGAGAGGCCGGCAAAATTTCAAAAAATGGTCATTTTGACCTTCCAAAACAGACTTTTTTCTACACAAGGAGAACCAAGCGGCTCAGAGGCCCGCCCTTTTAACTGTAGCATCCCAGCATCTTGCCTAGTAATCACCACTAAAATCCAGCAAATCCGTCGCACTTTTTTCTAGCCTTAATTTTTGGGTACCTAAAATATTTGGGCCTCTAATTCCGGAAATAATGGCCATACCGAGGAACGGGCTGCGGCCCTCTACTCCCCCTTGACATCCTTGTAACACGATAGCATCAAAAGGTCAATCGGGAACACTTTCTGATTTTCGACATTCTGACATTCTAGCCGCCATAACTCCGCAGTACGTGAAGTTAGAACAAAGCCGATGAGTGCGTTAAATACAGCTCGCCGAACTCTATCTTCAGTATGAAGGACAACTCTCTATCCCTGCGCGTTTGGACGGGAGAGGCCGGCAAAATTTCAAAAAATGGTCATTTTGACCTTCCAAAACAGACTTTTTTCTACACAAGGAGAACCAAGCGGCTCAGAGGCCCGCCCTTTTAACTGAAGCATCCCAGCATCTTGCCTAGTAATCACCACTAAAATCCAGCAAATCCGTCGCACTTTTTTTTAGCCTTAATTTTTGGGTACCTAAAATATTTGGGCCTCTAATTCCGGAAATAATGGCCATACCGAGGAACGGGCTGCGGCCCTCTACTCCCCCTTGACATCCTTGTAACACGATAGCATCAAAGGGGCAATCGCGAACACTTTCTGATTTTCGAGAAAAAAAGGGGAAGGGTTTAAACCACTATTCCGCCGACATTCTAGCCGCCATAACTCCGCAGTACGTGAAGTTAGAACAAAGCCGTTGAGTGCGTTAAATACAGCTCGCCGAACTCTATCTTCAGTATAAAGGACAACTCTCTATCACTGCGCGTTTGGACGGGAGAGGCCGGCAAAATTTCAAAAAATGGTCATTTTGACCTTCCAAAACAGACTTTTTTCTACACAAGGAGAACCAAGCGGCTCAGAGGCCCGCCCTTTTAACTGTAGCATCCCAGCATCTTGCCTAGTAATCACCACTAAAATCCAGCAAATCCGTCGCACTTTTTTCTAGCCTTAATTTTTGGGTACCTAAATTATTTGGGCCTCTAATTCCGGAAATAATGGCCATACCGAGGAACGGGCTGCGGCCCTCTACTCCCCCTTGACATCCTTGTAACACGATAGCATCAAAGGGGCAATCGCGAACACTTTCTGATTTTCGAGAAAAAAAGGGGAAGGGATTCCGCCGACATTCTAGCCGCCATAACTCCGCAGTACGTGAAGTTAGAACAAAGCCGATGAGTGCGTTAAATACAGCTCGCCGAACTCTATCTTCAGTATAAAGGACAACTCTCTATCCCTGCGCGTTTGGACGGGAGAGGCCGGCAAAATTTCAAAAAATGGTCATTTTGACCTTCCAAAACAGACTTTTTTCTACACAAGGAGAACCAAGCGGCTCAGAGGCCCGCCCTTTTAACTGTAGCATCCCAGCATCTTGCCTAGTAATCACCACTAAAATCCAGCAAATCCGTCGCACTTTTTTTTAGCCTTAATTTTTGGGTACCTAAAATATTTGGGCCTCTAATTCCGGAAATAATGGCCATACCGAGGAACGGGCTGCGGCCCTCTACTCCCCCTTGACATCCTTGTAACACGATAGCATCAAAGGGGTAATCGCGAACACTTTCTGATTTTCGAGAAAAAAAGGGGAAGGGTTTAAACCACTATTCCGCCGACATTCTAGCCGCCATAACTCCGCAGTACGTGAAGTTAGAACAAAGCCGTTGAGTGCGTTAAATACAGCTCGCCGAACTCTATCTTCAGTATAAAGGACAACTCTCTATCCCTGCGCGTTTGGACGGGAGAGGCCGGCAAAATTTCAAAAAATGGTCATTTTGACCTTCCAAAACAGACTTTTTTCTACACAAGGAGAACCAAGCGGCTCAGAGGCCCGCCCTTTTAACTGTAGCATCCCAGCATCTTGCCTAGTAATCACCACTAAAATCCAGCAAATCCGTCGCACTTTTTTTTAGCCTTAATTTTTGGGTACCTAAAATATTTGGGCCTCTAATTCCGGAAATAATGGCCATACCGAGGAACGGGCTGCGGCCCTCTACTCCCCCTTGACATCCTTGTAACACGATAGCATCAAAGGGGTAATCGCGAACACTTTCTGATTTTCGAGAAAAAAAGGGGAAGGGTTTAAACCACTATTCCGCCGACATTCTAGCCGCCATAACTCCGCAGTACGTGAAGTTAGAACAAAGCCGTTGAGTGCGTTAAATACAGCTCGCCGAACTCTATCTTCAGTATAAAGGACAACTCTCTATCCCTGCGCGTTTGGACGGGAGAGGCCGGCAAAATTTCAAAAAATGGTCATTTTGACCTTCCAAAACAGACTTTTTTCTACACAAGGAGAACCAAGCGGCTCAGAGGCCCGCCCTTTTAACTGTAGCATCCCAGCATCTTGCCTAGTAATCACCACTAAAATCCAGCAAATCCGTCGCACTTTTTTCTAGCCTTAATTTTTGGGTACCTAAAATATTTGGGCCTCTAATTCCGGAAATAATGGCCATACCGAGGAACGGGCTGCGGCCCTCTACTCCCCCTTGACATCCTTGTAACACGATAGCATCAAAGGGGCAATCGCGAACACTTTCTGATTTTCGAGAAAAAAAGGGGACATTCTAGCCGCCATAACTCCGCAGTACGTGAAGTTAGAACAAAGCCGATGAGTGCGTTAAATACAGCTCGCCGAACTCTATCTTCAGTATAAAGGACAACTCTCTATCCCTGCGCGTTTGGACGGGAGAGGCCGGCAAAATTTCAAAAAATGGTCATTTTGACCTTCCAAAACAGACTTTTTTCTACACAAGGAGAACCAAGCGGCTCAGAGGCCCGCCCTTTTAACTGTAGCATCCCAGCATCTTGCCTAGTAATCACCACTAAAATCCAGCAAATCCGTCGCACTTTTTTCTAGCCTTAATTTTTGGGTACCTAAAATATTTGGGCCTCTAATTCCGGAAATAATGGCCATACCGAGGAACGGGCTGCGGCCCTCTACTCCCCCTTGACATCCTTGTAACACGATAGCATCAAAAGGTCAATCGGGAACACTTTCTGATTTTCGACATTCTGACATTCTAGCCGCCATAACTCCGCAGTACGTGAAGTTAGAACAAAGCCGATGAGTGCGTTAAATACAGCTCGCCGAACTCTATCTTCAGTATGAAGGACAACTCTCTATCCCTGCGCGTTTGGACGGGAGAGGCCGGCAAAATTTCAAAAAATGGTCATTTTGACCTTCCAAAACAGACTTTTTTCTACACAAGGAGAACCAAGCGGCTCAGAGGCCCGCCCTTTTAACTGAAGCATCCCAGCATCTTGCCTAGTAATCACCACTAAAATCCAGCAAATCCGTCGCACTTTTTTTTAGCCTTAATTTTTGGGTACCTAAAATATTTGGGCCTCTAATTCCGGAAATAATGGCCATACCGAGGAACGGGCTGCGGCCCTCTACTCCCCCTTGACATCCTTGTAACACGATAGCATCAAAGGGGCAATCGCGAACACTTTCTGATTTTCGAGAAAAAAAGGGGAAGGGTTTAAACCACTATTCCGCCGACATTCTAGCCGCCATAACTCCGCAGTACGTGAAGTTAGAACAAAGCCGTTGAGTGCGTTAAATACAGCTCGCCGAACTCTATCTTCAGTATAAAGGACAACTCTCTATCACTGCGCGTTTGGACGGGAGAGGCCGGCAAAATTTCAAAAAATGGTCATTTTGACCTTCCAAAACAGACTTTTTTCTACACAAGGAGAACCAAGCGGCTCAGAGGCCCGCCCTTTTAACTGTAGCATCCCAGCATCTTGCCTAGTAATCACCACTAAAATCCAGCAAATCCGTCGCACTTTTTTCTAGCCTTAATTTTTGGGTACCTAAAATATTTGGGCCTCTAATTCCGGAAATAATAGCCATACCGAGGAACGGGCTGCGGCCCTCTACTCCCCCTTGACATCCTTGTAACACGATAGCATCAAAGGGGCAATCGCGAACACTTTCTGATTTTCGAGAAAAAAAGGGGAAGGGATTCCGCCGACATTCTAGCCGCCATAACTCCGCAGTACGTGAAGTTAGAACAAAGCCGATGAGTGCGTTAAATACAGCTCGCCGAACTCTATCTTCAGTATAAAGGACAACTCTCTATCCCTGCGCGTTTGGACGGGAGAGGCCGGCAAAATTTCAAAAAATGGTCATTTTGACCTTCCAAAACAGACTTTTTTCTACACAAGGAGAACCAAGCGGCTCAGAGGCCCGCCCTTTTAACTGTAGCATCCCAGCATCTTGCCTAGTAATCACCACTAAAATCCAGCAAATCCGTCGCACTTTTTTCTAGCCTTAATTTTTGGGTACCTAAAATATTTGGGCCTCTAATTCCGGAAATAATGGCCATACCGAGGAACGGGCTGCGGCCCTCTACTCCCCCTTGACATCCTTGTAACACGATAGCATCAAAAGGTCAATCGGGAACACTTTCTGATTTTCGACATTCTGACATTCTAGCCGCCATAACTCCGCAGTACGTGAAGTTAGAACAAAGCCGATGAGTGCGTTAAATACAGCTCGCCGAACTCTATCTTCAGTATGAAGGACAACTCTCTATCCCTGCGCGTTTGGACGGGAGAGGCCGGCAAAATTTCAAAAAATGGTCATTTTGACCTTCCAAAACAGACTTTTTTCTACACAAGGAGAACCAAGCGGCTCAGAGGCCCGCCCTTTTAACTGAAGCATCCCAGCATCTTGCCTAGTAATCACCACTAAAATCCAGCAAATCCGTCGCACTTTTTTTTAGCCTTAATTTTTGGGTACCTAAAATATTTGGGCCTCTAATTCCGGAAATAATGGCCATACCGAGGAACGGGCTGCGGCCCTCTACTCCCCCTTGACATCCTTGTAACACGATAGCATCAAAGGGGCAATCGCGAACACTTTCTGATTTTCGAGAAAAAAAGGGGAAGGGTTTAAACCACTATTCCGCCGACATTCTAGCCGCCATAACTCCGCAGTACGTGAAGTTAGAACAAAGCCGTTGAGTGCGTTAAATACAGCTCGCCGAACTCTATCTTCAGTATAAAGGACAACTCTCTATCACTGCGCGTTTGGACGGGAGAGGCCGGCAAAATTTCAAAAAATGGTCATTTTGACCTTCCAAAACAGACTTTTTTCTACACAAGGAGAACCAAGCGGCTCAGAGGCCCGCCCTTTTAACTGTAGCATCCCAGCATCTTGCCTAGTAATCACCACTAAAATCCAGCAAATCCGTCGCACTTTTTTCTAGCCTTAATTTTTGGGTACCTAAAATATTTGGGCCTCTAATTCCGGAAATAATGGCCATACCGAGGAACGGGCTGCGGCCCTCTACTCCCCCTTGACATCCTTGTAACACGATAGCATCAAAGGGGCAATCGCGAACACTTTCTGATTTTCGAGAAAAAAAGGGGAAGGGATTCCGCCGACATTCTAGCCGCCATAACTCCGCAGTACGTGAAGTTAGAACAAAGCCGATGAGTGCGTTAAATACAGCTCGCCGAACTCTATCTTCAGTATAAAGGACAACTCTCTATCCCTGCGCGTTTGGACGGGAGAGGCCGGCAAAATTTCAAAAAATGGTCATTTTGACCTTCCAAAACAGACTTTTTTCTACACAAGGAGAACCAAGCGGCTCAGAGGCCCGCCCTTTTAACTGTAGCATCCCAGCATCTTGCCTAGTAATCACCACTAAAATCCAGCAAATCCGTCGCACTTTTTTTTAGCCTTAATTTTTGGGTACCTAAAATATTTGGGCCTCTAATTCCGGAAATAATGGCCATACCGAGGAACGGGCTGCGGCCCTCTACTCCCCCTTGACATCCTTGTAACACGATAGCATCAAAGGGGCAATCGCGAACACTTTCTGATTTTCGAGAAAAAAAGGGGAAGGGTTTAAACCACTATTCCGCCGACATTCTAGCCGCCATAACTCCGCAGTACGTGAAGTTAGAACAAAGCCGATGAGTGCGTTAAATACAGCTCGCCGAACTCTATCTTCAGTATAAAGGACAACTCTCTATCCCTGCGCGTTTGGACGGGAGAGGCCGGCAAAATTTCAAAAAATGGTCATTTTGACCTTCCAAAACAGACTTTTTTCTACACAAGGAGAACCAAGCGGCTCAGAGGCCCGCCCTTTTAACTGTAGCATCCCAGCATCTTGCCTAGTAATCACCACTAAAATCCAGCAAATCCGTCGCACTTTTTTCTAGCCTTAATTTTTGGGTACCTAAAATATTTGGGCCTCTAATTCCGGAAATAATGGCCATACCGAGGAACGGGCTGCGGCCCTCTACTCCCCCTTGACATCCTTGTAACACGATAGCATCAAAGGGGCAATCGCGAACACTTTCTGATTTTCGAGAAATAAAGGGGAAGGGTTTAAACCACTATTCCGCCGACATTCTAGCCGCCATAACTCCGCAGTACGTGAAGTTAGAACAAAGCCGATGAGTGCGTTAAATACAGCTCGCCGAACTCTATCTTCAGTATAAAGGACAACTCTCTATCCCTGCGCGTTTGGACGGGAGAGGCCGGCAAAATTTCAAAAAATGGTCATTTTGACCTTCCAAAACAGACTTTTTTCTACACAAGGAGAACCAAGCGGCTCAGAGGCCCGCCCTTTTAACTGTAGCATCCCAGCATCTTGCCTAGTAATCACCACTAAAATCCAGCAAATCCGTCGCACTTTTTTCTAGCCTTAATTTTTGGGTACCTAAAATATTTGGGCCTCTAATTCCGGAAATAATGGCCATACCGAGGAACGGGCTGCGGCCCTCTACTCCCCCTTGACATCCTTGTAACACGATAGCATCAAAGGGGCAATCGCGAACACTTTCTGATTTTCGAGAAAAAAAGGGGAAGGGTTTAAACCACTATTCCGCCGACATTCTAGCCGCCATAACTCCGCAGTACGTGAAGTTAGAACAAAGCCGATGAGTGCGTTAAATACAGCTCGCCGAACTCTATCTTCAGTATAAAGGACAACTCTCTATCCCTGCGCGTTTGGACGGGAGAGGCCGGCAAAATTTCAAAAAATGGTCATTTTGACCTTCCAAAACAGACTTTTTTCTACACAAGGAGAACCAAGCGGCTCAGAGGCCCGCCCTTTTAACTGTAGCATCCCAGCATCTTGCCTAGTAATCACCACTAAAATCCAGCAAATCCGTCGCACTTTTTTCTAGCCTTAATTTTTGGGTACCTAAAATATTTGGGCCTCTAATTCCGGAAATAATGGCCATACCGAGGAACGGGCTGCGGCCCTCTACTCCCCCTTGACATCCTTGTAACACGATAGCATCAAAAGGGCAATCGGGAACACTTTCTGATTTTCGAGAAAAAAAGGGGAAGGGTTTAAACCACTATTCCGCCGACATTCTAGCCGCCATAACTCCGCAGTACGTGAAGTTAGAACAAAGCCGATGAGTGCGTTAAATACAGCTCGCCGAACTCTATCTTCAGTATAAAGGACAACTCTCTATCCCTGCGCGTTTGGACGGGAGAGGCCGGCAAAATTTCAAAAAATGGTCATTTTGACCTTCCAAAACAGACTTTTTTCTACACAAGGAGAACCAAGCGGCTCAGAGGCCCGCCCTTTTAACTGTAGCATCCCAGCATCTTGCCTAGTAATCACCACTAAAATCCAGCAAATCCGTCGCACTTTTTTTTAGCCTTAATTTTTGGGTACCTAAAATATTTGGGCCTCTAATTCCGGAAATAATGGCCATACCGAGGAACGGGCTGCGGCCCTCTACTCCCCCTTGACATCCTTGTAACACGATAGCATCAAAGGGGTAATCGCGAACACTTTCTGATTTTCGAGAAAAAAAGGGGAAGGGTTTAAACCACTATTCCGCCGACATTCTAGCCGCCATAACTCCGCAGTACGTGAAGTTAGAACAAAGCCGTTGAGTGCGTTAAATACAGCTCGCCGAACTCTATCTTCAGTATAAAGGACAACTCTCTATCCCTGCGCGTTTGGACGGGAGAGGCCGGCAAAATTTCAAAAAATGGTCATTTTGACCTTCCAAAACAGACTTTTTTCTACACAAGGAGAACCAAGCGGCTCAGAGGCCCGCCCTTTTAACTGTAGCATCCCAGCATCTTGCCTAGTAATCACCACTAAAATCCAGCAAATCCGTCGCACTTTTTTCTAGCCTTAATTTTTGGGTACCTAAAATATTTGGGCCTCTAATTCCGGAAATAATGGCCATACCGAGGAACGGGCTGCGGCCCTCTACTCCCCCTTGACATCCTTGTAACACGATAGCATCAAAGGGGCAATCGCGAACACTTTCTGATTTTCGAGAAAAAAAGGGGAAGGGTTTAAACCACTATTCCGCCGACATTCTAGCCGCCATAACTCCGCAGTACGTGAAGTTAGAACAAAGCCGATGAGTGCGTTAAATACAGCTCGCCGAACTCTATCTTCAGTATAAAGGACAACTCTCTATCCCTGCGCGTTTGGACGGGAGAGGCCGGCAAAATTTCAAAAAATGGTCATTTTGACCTTCCAAAACAGACTTTTTTCTACACAAGGAGAACCAAGCGGCTCAGAGGCCCGCCCTTTTAACTGTAGCATCCCAGCATCTTGCCTAGTAATCACCACTAAAATCCAGCAAATCCGTCGCACTTTTTTCTAGCCTTAATTTTTGGGTACCTAAAATATTTGGGCCTCTAATTCCGGAAATAATGGCCATACCGAGGAACGGGCTGCGGCCCTCTACTCCCCCTTGACATCCTTGTAACACGATAGCATCAAAAGGTCAATCGGGAACACTTTCTGATTTTCGACATTCTGACATTCTAGCCGCCATAACTCCGCAGTACGTGAAGTTAGAACAAAGCCGATGAGTGCGTTAAATACAGCTCGCCGAACTCTATCTTCAGTATGAAGGACAACTCTCTATCCCTGCGCGTTTGGACGGGAGAGGCCGGCAAAATTTCAAAAAATGGTCATTTTGACCTTCCAAAACAGACTTTTTTCTACACAAGGAGAACCAAGCGGCTCAGAGGCCCGCCCTTTTAACTGAAGCATCCCAGCATCTTGCCTAGTAATCACCACTAAAATCCAGCAAATCCGTCGCACTTTTTTTTAGCCTTAATTTTTGGGTACCTAAAATATTTGGGCCTCTAATTCCGGAAATAATGGCCATACCGAGGAACGGGCTGCGGCCCTCTACTCCCCCTTGACATCCTTGTAACACGATAGCATCAAAGGGGCAATCGCGAACACTTTCTGATTTTCGAGAAAAAAAGGGGAAGGGTTTAAACCACTATTCCGCCGACATTCTAGCCGCCATAACTCCGCAGTACGTGAAGTTAGAACAAAGCCGTTGAGTGCGTTAAATACAGCTCGCCGAACTCTATCTTCAGTATAAAGGACAACTCTCTATCACTGCGCGTTTGGACGGGAGAGGCCGGCAAAATTTCAAAAAATGGTCATTTTGACCTTCCAAAACAGACTTTTTTCTACACAAGGAGAACCAAGCGGCTCAGAGGCCCGCCCTTTTAACTGTAGCATCCCAGCATCTTGCCTAGTAATCACCACTAAAATCCAGCAAATCCGTCGCACTTTTTTCTAGCCTTAATTTTTGGGTACCTAAAATATTTGGGCCTCTAATTCCGGAAATAATGGCCATACCGAGGAACGGGCTGCGGCCCTCTACTCCCCCTTGACATCCTTGTAACACGATAGCATCAAAGGGGCAATCGCGAACACTTTCTGATTTTCGAGAAAAAAAGGGGAAGGGATTCCGCCGACATTCTAGCCGCCATAACTCCGCAGTACGTGAAGTTAGAACAAAGCCGATGAGTGCGTTAAATACAGCTCGCCGAACTCTATCTTCAGTATAAAGGACAACTCTCTATCCCTGCGCGTTTGGACGGGAGAGGCCGGCAAAATTTCAAAAAATGGTCATTTTGACCTTCCAAAACAGACTTTTTTCTACACAAGGAGAACCAAGCGGCTCAGAGGCCCGCCCTTTTAACTGTAGCATCCCAGCATCTTGCCTAGTAATCACCACTAAAATCCAGCAAATCCGTCGCACTTTTTTTTAGCCTTAATTTTTGGGTACCTAAAATATTTGGGCCTCTAATTCCGTAAATAATGGCCATACCGAGGAACGGGCTGCGGCCCTCTACTCCCCCTTGACATCCTTGTAACACGATAGCATCAAAGGGGCAATCGCGAACACTTTCTGATTTTCGAGAAAAAAAGGGGAAGGGTTTAAACCACTATTCCGCCGACATTCTAGCCGCCATAACTCCGCAGTACGTGAAGTTAGAACAAAGCCGTTGAGTGCGTTAAATACAGCTCGCCGAACTCTATCTTCAGTATAAAGGACAACTCTCTATCACTGCGCGTTTGGACGGGAGAGGCCGGCAAAATTTCAAAAAATGGTCATTTTGACCTTCCAAAACAGACTTTTTTCTACACAAGGAGAACCAAGCGGCTCAGAGGCCCGCCCTTTTAACTGTAGCATCCCAGCATCTTGCCTAGTAATCACCACTAAAATCCAGCAAATCCGTCGCACTTTTTTTTAGCCTTAATTTATGGGTACCTAAAATATTTGGGCCTCTAATTCCGGAAATAATGGCCATACCGAGGAACGGGCTGCGGCCCTCTACTCCCCCTTGACATCCTTGTAACACGATAGCATCAAAGGGGCAATCGCGAACACTTTCTGATTTTCGAGAAAAAAAGGGGAAGGGTTTAAACCACTATTCCGCCGACATTCTAGCCGCCATAACTCCGCAGTACGTGAAGTTAGAACAAAGCCGTTGAGTGCGTTAAATACAGCTCGCCGAACTCTATCTTCAGTATAAAGGACAACTCTCTATCACTGCGCGTTTGGACGGGAGAGGCCGGCAAAATTTCAAAAAATGGTCATTTTGACCTTCCAAAACAGACTTTTTTCTACACAAGGAGAACCAAGCGGCTCAGAGGCCCGCCCTTTTAACTGTAGCATCCCAGCATCTTGCCTAGTAATCACCACTAAAATCCAGCAAATCCGTCGCACTTTTTTCTAGCCTTAATTTTTGGGTACCTAAAATATTTGGGCCTCTAATTCCGGAAATAATGGCCATACCGAGGAACGGGCTGCGGCCCTCTACTCCCCCTTGACATCCTTGTAACACGATAGCATCAAAGGGGCAATCGCGAACACTTTCTGATTTTCGAGAAAAAAAGGGGAAGGGTTTAAACCACTATTCCGCCGACATTCTAGCCGCCATAACTCCGCAGTACGTGAAGTTAGAACAAAGCCGATGAGAGCGTTAAATACAGCTCGCCGAACTCTATCTTCAGTATAAAGGACAACTCTCTATCACTGCGCGTTTGGACGGGAGAGGCCGGCAAAATTTCAAAAAATGGTCATTTTGACCTTCCAAAACAGACTTTTTTCTACACAAGGAGAACCAAGCGGCTCAGAGGCCCGCCCTTTTAACTGTAGCATCCCAGCATCTTGCCTAGTAATCACCACTAAAATCCAGCAAATCCGTCGCACTTTTTTCTAGCCTTAATTTTTGGGTACCTAAAATATTTGGGCCTCTAATTCCGGAAATAATGGCCATACCGAGGAACGGGCTGCGGCCCTCTACTCCCCCTTGACATCCTTGTAACACGATAGCATCAAAGGGGCAATCGCGAACACTTTCTGATTTTCGAGAAAAAAAGGGGAAGGGTTTAAACCACTATTCCGCCGACATTCTAGCCGCCATAACTCCGCAGTACGTGAAGTTAGAACAAAGCCGATGAGTGCGTTAAATACAGCTCGCCGAACTCTATCTTCAGTATAAAGGACAACTCTCTATCCCTGCGCGTTTGGACGGGAGAGGCCGGCAAAATTTCAAAAAATGCTCATTTTGACCTTCCAAAACAGACTTTTTTCTACACAAGGAGAACCAAGCGGCTCAGAGGCCCGCCCTTTTAACTGTAGCATCCCAGCATCTTGCCTAGTAATCACCACTAAAATCCAGCAAATCCGTCGCACTTTTTTTTAGCCTTAATTTTTGGGTACCTAAAATATTTGGGCCTCTAATTCCGGAAATAATGGCCATACCGAGGAACGGGCTGCGGCCCTCTACTCCCCCTTGACATCCTTGTAACACGATAGCATCAAAGGGGCAATCGCGAACACTTTCTGATTTTCGAGAAAAAAAGGGGAAGGGTTTAAACCACTATTCCGCCGACATTCTAGCCGCCATAACTCCGCAGTACGTGAAGTTAGAACAAAGCCGATGAGTGCGTTAAATACAGCTCGCCGAACTCTATCTTCAGTATAAAGGACAACTCTCTATCACTGCGCGTTTGGACGGGAGAGGCCGGCAAAATTTCAAAAAATGGTCATTTTGACCTTCCAAAACAGACTTTTTTCTACACAAGGAGAACCAAGCGGCTCAGAGGCCCGCCCTTTTAACTGTAGCATCCCAGCATCTTGCCTAGTAATCACCACTAAAATCCAGCAAATCCGTCGCACTTTTTTCTAGCCTTAATTTTTGGGTACCTAAAATATTTGGGCCTCTAATTCCGGAAATAATGGCCATACCGAGGAACGGGCTGCGGCCCTCTACTCCCCCTTGACATTCTTGTAACACGATAGCATCAAAGGGGCAATCGCGAACACTTTCTGATTTTCGAGAAAAAAAGGGGAAGGGTTTAAACCACTATTCCGCCGACATTCTAGCCGCCATAACTCCGCAGTACGTGAAGTTAGAACAAAGCCGTTGAGTGCGTTAAATACAGCTCGCCGAACTCTATCTTCAGTATAAAGGACAACTCTCTATCACTGCGCGTTTGGACGGGAGAGGCCGGCAAAATTTCAAAAAATGGTCATTTTGACCTTCCAAAACAGACTTTTTTCTACACAAGGAGAACCAAGCGGCTCAGAGGCCCGCCCTTTTAACTGTAGCATCCCAGCATCTTGCCTAGTAATCACCACTAAAATCCAGCAAATCCGTCGCACTTTTTTCTAGCCTTAATTTTTGGGTACCTAAAATATTTGGGCCTCTAATTCCGGAAATAATGGCCATACCGAGGAACGGGCTGCGGCCCTCTACTCCCCCTTGACATCCTTGTAACACGATAGCATCAAAGGGGCAATCGCGAACACTTTCTGATTTTCGAGAAAAAAAGGGGAAGGGTTTAAACCACTATTCCGCCGACATTCTAGCCGCCATAACTCCGCAGTACGTGAAGTTAGAACAAAGCCGTTGAGTGCGTTAAATACAGCTCGCCGAACTCTATCTTCAGTATAAAGGACAACTCTCTATCACTGCGCGTTTGGACGGGAGAGGCCGGCAAAATTTCAAAAAATGGTCATTTTGACCTTCCAAAACAGACTTTTTTCTACACAAGGAGAACCAAGCGGCTCAGAGGCCCGCCCTTTTAACTGTAGCATCCCAGCATCTTGCCTAGTAATCACCACTAAAATCCAGCAAATCCGTCGCACTTTTTTCTAGCCTTAATTTTTGGGTACCTAAAATATTTGGGCCTCTAATTCCGGAAATAATGGCCATACCGAGGAACGGGCTGCGGCCCTCTACTCCCCCTTGACATCCTTGTAACACGATAGCATCAAAGGGGCAATCGCGAACACTTTCTGATTTTCGAGAAAAAAAGGGGAAGGGATTCCGCCGACATTCTAGCCGCCATAACTCCGCAGTACGTGAAGTTAGAACAAAGCCGATGAGTGCGTTAAATACAGCTCGCCGAACTCTATCTTCAGTATAAAGGACAACTCTCTATCCCTGCGCGTTTGGACGGGAGAGGCCGGCAAAATTTCAAAAAATGGTCATTTTGACCTTCCAAAACAGACTTTTTTCTACACAAGGAGAACCAAGCGGCTCAGAGGCCCGCCCTTTTAACTGTAGCATCCCAGCATCTTGCCTAGTAATCACCACTAAAATCCAGCAAATCCGTCGCACTTTTTTTTAGCCTTAATTTTTGGGTACCTAAAATATTTGGGCCTCTAATTCCGTAAATAATGGCCATACCGAGGAACGGGCTGCGGCCCTCTACTCCCCCTTGACATCCTTGTAACACGATAGCATCAAAGGGGCAATCGCGAACACTTTCTGATTTTCGAGAAAAAAAGGGGAAGGGTTTAAACCACTATTCCGCCGACATTCTAGCCGCCATAACTCCGCAGTACGTGAAGTTAGAACAAAGCCGTTGAGTGCGTTAAATACAGCTCGCCGAACTCTATCTTCAGTATAAAGGACAACTCTCTATCACTGCGCGTTTGGACGGGAGAGGCCGGCAAAATTTCAAAAAATGGTCATTTTGACCTTCCAAAACAGACTTTTTTCTACACAAGGAGAACCAAGCGGCTCAGAGGCCCGCCCTTTTAACTGTAGCATCCCAGCATCTTGCCTAGTAATCACCACTAAAATCCAGCAAATCCGTCGCACTTTTTTTTAGCCTTAATTTATGGGTACCTAAAATATTTGGGCCTCTAATTCCGGAAATAATGGCCATACCGAGGAACGGGCTGCGGCCCTCTACTCCCCCTTGACATCCTTGTAACACGATAGCATCAAAGGGGCAATCGCGAACACTTTCTGATTTTCGAGAAAAAAAGGGGAAGGGTTTAAACCACTATTCCGCCGACATTCTAGCCGCCATAACTCCGCAGTACGTGAAGTTAGAACAAAGCCGTTGAGTGCGTTAAATACAGCTCGCCGAACTCTATCTTCAGTATAAAGGACAACTCTCTATCACTGCGCGTTTGGACGGGAGAGGCCGGCAAAATTTCAAAAAATGGTCATTTTGACCTTCCAAAACAGACTTTTTTCTACACAAGGAGAACCAAGCGGCTCAGAGGCCCGCCCTTTTAACTGTAGCATCCCAGCATCTTGCCTAGTAATCACCACTAAAATCCAGCAAATCCGTCGCACTTTTTTCTAGCCTTAATTTTTGGGTACCTAAAATATTTGGGCCTCTAATTCCGGAAATAATGGCCATACCGAGGAACGGGCTGCGGCCCTCTACTCCCCCTTGACATCCTTGTAACACGATAGCATCAAAGGGGCAATCGCGAACACTTTCTGATTTTCGAGAAAAAAAGGGGAAGGGTTTAAACCACTATTCCGCCGACATTCTAGCCGCCATAACTCCGCAGTACGTGAAGTTAGAACAAAGCCGATGAGTGCGTTAAATACAGCTCGCCGAACTCTATCTTCAGTATAAAGGACAACTCTCTATCCCTGCGCGTTTGGACGGGAGAGGCCGGCAAAATTTCAAAAAATGGTCATTTTGACCTTCCAAAACAGACTTTTTTCTACACAAGGAGAACCAAGCGGCTCAGAGGCCCGCCCTTTTAACTGTAGCATCCCAGCATCTTGCCTAGTAATCACCACTAAAATCCAGCAAATCCGTCGCACTTTTTTCTAGCCTTAATTTTTGGGTACCTAAAATATTTGGGCCTCTAATTCCGGAAATAATGGCCATATCGAGGAACGGGCTGCGGCCCTCTACTCCCCCTTGACATCCTTGTAACACGATAGCATCAAAGGGGCAATCGCGAACACTTTCTGATTTTCGAGAAAAAAGGGGGACGGGTTTAAACCACTATTCCGCCGACATTCTAGCCGCCATAACTCCGCAGTACGTGAAGTTAGAACAAAGCCGATGAGTGCGTTAAATACAGCTCGCCGAACTCTATCTTCAGTATAAAGGACAACTCTCTATCCCTGCGCGTTTGGACGGGAGAGGCCGGCAAAATTTCAAAAAATGCTCATTTTGACCTTCCAAAACAGACTTTTTTCTACACAAGGAGAACCAAGCGGCTCAGAGGCCCGCCCTTTTAACTGTAGCATCCCAGCATCTTGCCTAGTAATCACCACTAAAATCCAGCAAATCCGTCGCACTTTTTTTTAGCCTTAATTTTTGGGTACCTAAAATATTTGGGCCTCTAATTCCGGAAATAATGGCCATACCGAGGAACGGGCTGCGGCCCTCTACTCCCCCTTGACATCCTTGTAACACGATAGCATCAAAGGGGCAATCGCGAACACTTTCTGATTTTCGAGAAAAAAAGGGGAAGGGTTTAAACCACTATTCCGCCGACATTCTAGCCGCCATAACTCCGCAGTACGTGAAGTTAGAACAAAGCCGATGAGTGCGTTAAATACAGCTCGCCGAACTCTATCTTCAGTATAAAGGACAACTCTCTATCCCTGCGCGTTTGGACGGGAGAGGCCGGCAAAATTTCAAAAAATGGTCATTTTGACCTTCCAAAACAGACTTTTTTCTACACAAGGAGAACCAAGCGGCTCAGAGGCCCGCCCTTTTAACTGTAGCATCCCAGCATCTTGCCTAGTAATCACCACTAAAATCCAGCAAATCCGTCGCACTTTTTTCTAGCCTTAATTTTTGGGTACCTAAAATATTTGGGCCTCTAATTCCGGAAATAATGGCCATACCGAGGAACGGGCTGCGGCCCTCTACTCCCCCTTGACATTCTTGTAACACGATAGCATCAAAGGGGCAATCGCGAACACTTTCTGATTTTCGAGAAAAAAAGGGGAAGGGTTTAAACCACTATTCCGCCGACATTCTAGCCGCCATAACTCCGCAGTACGTGAAGTTAGAACAAAGCCGTTGAGTGCGTTAAATACAGCTCGCCGAACTCTATCTTCAGTATAAAGGACAACTCTCTATCACTGCGCGTTTGGACGGGAGAGGCCGGCAAAATTTCAAAAAATGGTCATTTTGACCTTCCAAAACAGACTTTTTTCTACACAAGGAGAACCAAGCGGCTCAGAGGCCCGCCCTTTTAACTGTAGCATCCCAGCATCTTGCCTAGTAATCACCACTAAAATCCAGCAAATCCGTCGCACTTTTTTCTAGCCTTAATTTTTGGGTACCTAAAATATTTGGGCCTCTAATTCCGGAAATAATGGCCATACCGAGGAACGGGCTGCGGCCCTCTACTCCCCCTTGACATCCTTGTAACACGATAGCATCAAAGGGGCAATCGCGAACACTTTCTGATTTTCGAGAAAAAAAGGGGAAGGGTTTAAACCACTATTCCGCCGACATTCTAGCCGCCATAACTCCGCAGTACGTGAAGTTAGAACAAAGCCGTTGAGTGCGTTAAATACAGCTCGCCGAACTCTATCTTCAGTATAAAGGACAACTCTCTATCACTGCGCGTTTGGACGGGAGAGGCCGGCAAAATTTCAAAAAATGGTCATTTTGACCTTCCAAAACAGACTTTTTTCTACACAAGGAGAACCAAGCGGCTCAGAGGCCCGCCCTTTTAACTGTAGCATCCCAGCATCTTGCCTAGTAATCACCACTAAAATCCAGCAAATCCGTCGCACTTTTTTCTAGCCTTAATTTTTGGGTACCTAAAATATTTGGGCCTCTAATTCCGGAAATAATGGCCATACCGAGGAACGGGCTGCGGCCCTCTACTCCCCCTTGACATCCTTGTAACACGATAGCATCAAAGGGGCAATCGCGAACACTTTCTGATTTTCGAGAAAAAAAGGGGAAGGGTTTAAACCACTATTCCGCCGACATTCTAGCCGCCATAACTCCGCAGTATGTGAAGTTAGAACAAAGCCGATGAGAGCGTTAAATACAGCTCGCCGAACTCTATCTTCAGTATAAAGGACAACTCTCTATCACTGCGCGTTTGGACGGGAGAGGCCGGCAAAATTTCAAAAAATGGTCATTTTGACCTTCCAAAACAGACTTTTTTCTACACAAGGAGAACCAAGCGGCTCAGAGGCCCGCCCTTTTAACTGTAGCATCCCAGCATCTTGCCTAGTAATCACCACTAAAATCCAGCAAATCCGTCGCACTTTTTTCTAGCCTTAATTTTTGGGTACCTAAAATATTTGGGCCTCTAATTCCGGAAATAATGGCCATACCGAGGAACGGGCTGCGGCCCTCTACTCCCCCTTGACATCCTTGTAACACGATAGCATCAAAGGGGCAATCGCGAACACTTTCTGATTTTCGAGAAAAAAAGGGGAAGGGTTTAAACCACTATTCCGCCGACATTCTAGCCGCCATAACTCCGCAGTACGTGAAGTTAGAACAAAGCCGATGAGTGCGTTAAATACAGCTCGCCGAACTCTATCTTCAGTATAAAGGACAACTCTCTATCCCTGCGCGTTTGGACGGGAGAGGCCGGCAAAATTTCAAAAAATGCTCATTTTGACCTTCCAAAACAGACTTTTTTCTACACAAGGAGAACCAAGCGGCTCAGAGGCCCGCCCTTTTAACTGTAGCATCCCAGCATCTTGCCTAGTAATCACCACTAAAATCCAGCAAATCCGTCGCACTTTTTTTTAGCCTTAATTTTTGGGTACCTAAAATATTTGGGCCTCTAATTCCGGAAATAATGGCCATACCGAGGAACGGGCTGCGGCCCTCTACTCCCCCTTGACATCCTTGTAACACGATAGCATCAAAGGGGCAATCGCGAACACTTTCTGATTTTCGAGAAAAAAAGGGGAAGGGTTTAAACCACTATTCCGCCGACATTCTAGCCGCCATAACTCCGCAGTACGTGAAGTTAGAACAAAGCCGTTGAGTGCGTTAAATACAGCTCGCCGAACTCTATCTTCAGTATAAAGGACAACTCTCTATCACTGCGCGTTTGGACGGGAGAGGCCGGCAAAATTTCAAAAAATGGTCATTTTGACCTTCCAAAACAGACTTTTTTCTACACAAGGAGAACCAAGCGGCTCAGAGGCCCGCCCTTTTAACTGTAGCATCCCAGCATCTTGCCTAGTAATCACCACTAAAATCCAGCAAATCCGTCGCACTTTTTTCTAGCCTTAATTTTTGGGTACCTAAAATATTTGGGCCTCTAATTCCGGAAATAATGGCCATACCGAGGAACGGGCTGCGGCCCTCTACTCCCCCTTGACATCCTTGTAACACGATAGCATCAAAGGGGCAATCGCGAACACTTTCTGATTTTCGAGAAAAAAAGGGGAAGGGTTTAAACCACTATTCCGCCGACATTCTAGCCGCCATAACTCCGCAGTACGTGAAGTTAGTACAAAGCCGTTGAGTGCGTTAAATACAGCTCGCCGAACTCTATCTTCAGTATAAAGGACAACTCTCTATCACTGCGCGTTTGGACGGGAGAGGCCGGCAAAATTTCAAAAAATGGTCATTTTGACCTTCCAAAACAGACTTTTTTCTACACAAGGAGAACCAAGCGGCTCAGAGGCCCGCCCTTTTAACTGTAGCATCCCAGCATCTTGCCTAGTAATCACCACTAAAATCCAGCAAATCCGTCGCACTTTTTTTTAGCCTTAATTTTTGGGTACCTAAAATATTTGGGCCTCTAATTCCGGAAATAATGGCCATACCGAGGAACGGGCTGCGGCCCTCTACTCCCCCTTGACATCCTTGTAACACGATAGCATCAAAGGGGCAATCGCGAACACTTTCTGATTTTCGAGAAAAAAAGGGGAAGGGTTTAAACCACTATTCCGCCGACATTCTAGCCGCCATAACTCCGCAGTACGTGAAGTTAGAACAAAGCCGTTGAGTGCGTTAAATACAGCTCGCCGAACTCTATCTTCAGTATAAAGGACAACTCTCTATCACTGCGCGTTTGGACGGGAGAGGCCGGCAAAATTTCAAAAAATGGTCATTTTGACCTTCCAAAACAGACTTTTTTCTACACAAGGAGAACCAAGCGGCTCAGAGGCCCGCCCTTTTAACTGTAGCATCCCAGCATCTTGCCTAGTAATCACCACTAAAATCCAGCAAATCCGTCGCACTTTTTTTTAGCCTTAATTTTTGGGTACCTAAAATATTTGGGCCTCTAATTCCGGAAATAATGGCCATACCGAGGAACGGGCTGCGGCCCTCTACTCCCCCTTGACATCCTTGTAACACGATAGCATCAAAGGGGCAATCGCGAACACTTTCTGATTTTCGAGAAAAAAAGGGGAAGGGTTTAAACCACTATTCCGCCGACATTCTAGCCGCCATAACTCCGCAGTACGTGAAGTTAGAACAAAGCCGTTGAGTGCGTTAAATACAGCTCGCCGAACTCTATCTTCAGTATAAAGGACAACTCTCTATCACTGCGCGTTTGGACGGGAGAGGCCGGCAAAATTTCAAAAAATGGTCATTTTGACCTTCCAAAACAGACTTTTTTCTACACAAGGAGAACCAAGCGGCTCAGAGGCCCGCCCTTTTAACTGTAGCATCCCAGCATCTTGCCTAGTAATCACCACTAAAATCCAGCAAATCCGTCGCACTTTTTTCTAGCCTTAATTTTTGGGTACCTAAAATATTTGGGCCTCTAATTCCGGAAATAATGGCCATACCGAGGAACGGGCTGCGGCCCTCTAGTCCCCCTTGACATCCTTGTAACACGATAGCATCAAAGGGGCAATCGCGAACACTTTCTGATTTTCGAGAAAAAAAGGGGAAGGGTTTAAACCACTATTCCGCCGACATTCTAGCCGCCATAACTCCGCAGTACGTGAAGTTAGAACAAAGCCGATGAGTGCGTTAAATACAGCTCGCCGAACTCTATCTTCAGTATAAAGGACAACTCTCTATCCCTGCGCGTTTGGACGGGAGAGGCCGGCAAAATTTAAAAAAATGGTCATTTTGACCTTCCAAAACAGACTTTTTTCTACACAAGGAGAACCAAGCGGCTCAGAGGCCCGCCCTTTTAACTGTAGCATCCCAGCATCTTGCCTAGTAATCACCACTAAAATCCAGCAAATCCGTCGCACTTTTTTTTAGCCTTAATTTTTGGGTACCTAAAATATTTGGGCCTCTAATTCCGGAAATAATGGCCATACCGAGGAACGGGCTGCGGCCCTCTACTCCCCCTTGACATCCTTGTAACACGATAGCATCAAAGGGGCAATCGCGAACACTTTCTGATTTTCGAGAAAAAAAGGGGAAGGGTTTAAACCACTATTCCGCCGACATTCTAGCCGCCATAACTCCGCAGTACGTGACGTTAGAACAAAGCCGTTGAGTGCGTTAAATACAGCTCGCCGAACTCTATCTTCAGTATAAAGGACAACTCTCTATCACTGCGCGTTTGGACGGGAGAGGCCGGCAAAATTTCAAAAAATGGTCATTTTGACCTTCCAAAACAGACTTTTTTCTACACAAGGAGAACCAAGCGGCTCAGAGGCCCGCCCTTTTAACTGTAGCATCCCAGCATCTTGCCTAGTAATCACCACTAAAATCCAGCAAATCCGTCGCACTTTTTTCTAGCCTTAATTTTTGGGTACCTAAAATATTTGGGCCTCTAATTCCGGAAATAATGGCCATACCGAGGAACGGGCTGCGGCCCTCTACTCCCCCTTGACATCCTTGTAACACGATAGCATCAAAAGGTCAATCGGGAACACTTTCTGATTTTCGAGAAAAAAAGGGGAAGGGTTTAAAACCACTATTCCGCCGACATTCTAGCCGCCATAACTCCGCAGTACGTGAAGTTAGAACAAAGCCGATGAGTGCGTTAAATACAGCTCGCCGAACTCTATCTTCAGTATGAAGGACAACTCTCTATCCCTGCGCGTTTGGACGGGAGAGGCCGGCAAAATTTCAAAAAATGGTCATTTTGACCTTCCAAAACAGACTTTTTTCTACACAAGGAGAACCAAGCGGCTCAGAGGCCCGCCCTTTTAACTGTAGCATCCCAGCATCTTGCCTAGTAATCACCACTAAAATCCAGCAAATCCGTCGCACTTTTTTTTAGCCTTAATTTTTGGGTACCTAAAATATTTGGGCCTCTAATTCCGGAAATAATGGCCATACCGAGGAACGGGCTGCGGCCCTCTACTCCCCCTTGACATCCTTGTAACACGATAGCATCAAAGGGGCAATCGCGAACACTTTCTGATTTTCGAGAAAAAAAGGGGAAGGGTTTAAACCACTATTCCGCCGACATTCTAGCCGCCATAACTCCGCAGTACGTGAAGTTAGAACAAAGCCGTTGAGTGCGTTAAATACAGCTCGCCGAACTCTATCTTCAGTATAAAGGACAACTCTCTATCCCTGCGCGTTTGGACGGGAGAGGCCGGCAAAATTTCAAAAAATGGTCATTTTGACCTTCCAAAACAGACTTTTTTCTACACAAGGAGAACCAAGCGGCTCAGAGGCCCGCCCTTTTAACTGTAGCATCCCAGCATCTTGCCCAGTAATCACCACTAAAATCCAGCAAATCCGTCGCACTTTTTTCTAGCCTTAATTTTTGGGTACCTAAAATATTTGGGCCTCTAATTCCGGAAATAATGGCCATACCGAGGAACGGGCTGCGGCCCTCTACTCCCCCTTGACATCCTTGTAACACGATAGCATCAAAGGGGCAATCGCGAACACTTTCTGATTTTCGAGAAAAAAAGGGGACTTGACTATTCCGCCGACATTCTAGCCGCCATAACTCCGCAGTACGTGAAGTTAGAACAAAGCCGATGAGTGCGTTAAATACAGCTCGCCGAACTCTATCTTCAGTATAAAGGTCAACTCTCCATCCCTGCGCGTTTGGACGGGAGAGGCCGGCAAAATTTCAAAAAATGGTCATTTTGACCTTCCAAAACAGACTTTTTTCTACACAAGGAGAACCAAGCGGCTCAGAGGCCCGCCCTTTTAACTGTAGCATCCCAGCATCTTGCCTAGTAATCACCACTAAAATCCAGCAAATCCGTCGCACTTTTTTCTAGCCTTAATTTTTGGGTACCTAAAATATTTGGGCCTCTAATTCCGGAAATAATGGCCATACCGAGGAACGGGCTGCGGCCCTCTACTCCCCCTTGACATCCTTGTAACACGATAGCATCAAAGGGGCAATCGCGAACACTTTCTGATTTTCGAGAAAAAAAGGGGAAGGGTTTAAACCACTATTCCGCCGACATTCTAGCCGCCATAACTCCGCAGTACGTGAAGTTAGAACAAAGCCGATGAGTGCGTTAAATACAGCTCGCCGAACTCTATCTTCAGTATAAAGGACAACTCTCTATCCCTGCGCGTTTGGACGGGAGAGGCCGGCAAAATTTCAAAAAATGGTCATTTTGACCTTCCAAAACAGACTTTTTTCTACACAAGGAGAACCAAGCGGCTCAGAGGCCCGCCCTCTTAACTGTAGCATCCCAGCATCTTGCCTAGTAATCACCACTAAAATCCAGCAAATCCGTCGCACTGTTTTCTAGCCTTAATTTATGGGTACCTAAAATATTTGGGCCTCTAATTCCGGAAATAATGGCCATACCGAGGAACGGGCTGCGGCCCTCTACTCCCCCTTGACATCCTTGTAACACGATAGCATCAAAGGGGCAATCGCGAACACTTTCTGATTTTCGAGAAAAAAAGGGGAAGGGTTTAAACCACTATTCCGCCGACATTCTAGCCGCCATAACTCCGCAGTACGTGAAGTTAGAACAAAGCCGATGAGTGCGTTAAATACAGCTCGCCGAACTCTATCTTCAGTATAAAGGACAACTCTCTATCACTGCGCGTTTGGACGGGAGAGGCCGGCAAAATTTAAAAAAATGGTCATTTTGACCTTCCAAAACAGACTTTTTTCTACACAAGGAGAACCAAGCGGCTCAGAGGCCCGCCCTTTTAACTGTAGCATCCCAGCATCTTGCCTAGTAATCACCACTAAAATCCAGCAAATCCGTCGCACTTTTTTCTAGCCTTAATTTTTGGGTACCTAAAATATTTGGGCCTCTAATTCCGGAAATAATGGCCATACCGAGGAACGGGCTGCGGCCCTCTACTCCCCCTTGACATCCTTGTAACACGATAGCATCAAAGGGGCAATCGCGAACACTTTCTGATTTTCGAGAAAAAAAGGGGAAGGGTTAAACCACTATTCCGCCGACATTCTAGCCGCCATAACTCCGCAGTACGTGAAGTTAGAACAAAGCCGATGAGTGCGTTAAATACAGCTCGCCGAACTCTATCTTCAGTATAAAGGACAACTCTCTATCCCTGCGCGTTTGGACGGGAGAGGCCGGCAAAATTTCAAAAAATGGTCATTTTGACCTTCCAAAACAGACTTTTTTCTACACAAGGAGAACCAAGCGACTCAGAGGCCCGCCCTTTTAACTGTAGCATCCCAGCATCTTGCCTAGTAATCACCACTAAAATCCAGCAAATCCGTCGCACTTTTTTCTAGCCTTAATTTTTGGGTACCTAAAATATTTGGGCCTCTAATTCCGGAAATAATGGCCATACCGAGGAACGGGCTGCGGCCCTCTACTCCCCCTTGACATCCTTGTAACACGATAGCATCAAAGGGGCAATCGCGAACACTTTCTGATTTTCGAGAAAAAAAGGGGAAGGGTTTAAACCACTATTCCGCCGACATTCTAGCCGCCATAACTCCGCAGTACGTGAAGTTAGAACAAAGCCGATGAGTGCGTTAAATACAGCTCGCCGAACTCTATCTTCTGTATAAAGGACAACTCTCTACCCTGCGCGTTTGGACGGGAGAGGCCGGCAAAATTTCAAAAATCGGTCATTTTGACCTTCCAAAACAGACTTTTTTCTACACAAGGAGAACGAAGCGGCTCAGAGGCCCGCCCTTTTAACTGTAGCATCCCAGCATCTTGCCTAGTAATCACCACTAAATTCCAGCAAATCCGTCGCACTTTTTTCTAGCCTTAATTTTTGGGTACCGAAAATATTTGGGCCTCTAATTCCGGAAATAATGGCCATACCGAGGAACGGGCTGCGGCCCTCTACTCCCCCTTGACATCCTTGTAACACGATAGCATCAAAGGGGCAATCGCGAACACTTTCTGATTTTCGAGAAAAAAAGGGGAAGGGTTTAAACCACTATTCCGCCGACATTCTAGCCGCCATAACTCCGCAGTACGTGAAGTTAGAACAAAGCCGATGAGTGCGTTAAATACAGCTCGCCGAACTCTATCTTCAGTATAAAGGACAACTCTCTATCACTGCGCGTTTGGACGGGAGAGGCCGGCAAAATTTCAAAAAATGGTCATTTTGACCTTCCAAAACAGACTTTTTTCTACACAAGGAGAACCAAGCGGCTCAGAGGCCCGCCCTTTTAACTGTAGCATCCCAGCATCTTGCCCAGTAATCACCACTAAAATCCAGCAAATCCGTCGCACTTTTTTCTAGCCTTAATTTTTGGGTACCTAAAATATTTGGGCCTCTAATTCCGGAAATAATGGCCATACCGAGGAACGGGCTGCGGCCCTCTACTCCCCCTTGACATCCTTGTAACACGATAGCATCAAAGGGGCAATCGCGAACACTTTCTGATTTTCGAGAAAAAAAGGGGAAGGGTTTAAACCACTATTCCGCCGACATTCTAGCCGCCATAACTCCGCAGTACGTGAAGTTAGAACAAAGCCGATGAGTGCGTTAAATACAGCTCGCCGAACTCTATCTTCAGTATAAAGGACAACTCTCTATCCCTGCGCGTTTGGACGGGAGAGGCCGGCAAAATTTCAAAAAATGGTCATTTTGACCTTCCAAAACAGACTTTTTTCTACACAAGGAGAACCAAGCGGCTCAGAGGCCCGCCCTCTTAACTGTAGCATCCCAGCATCTTGCCTAGTAATCACCACTAAAATCCAGCAAATCCGTCGCACTGTTTTCTAGCCTTAATTTATGGGTACCTAAAATATTTGGGCCTCTAATTCCGGAAATAATGGCCATACCGAGGAACGGGCTGCGGCCCTCTACTCCCCCTTGACATCCTTGTAACACGATAGCATCAAAGGGGCAATCGCGAACACTTTCTGATTTTCGAGAAAAAAAGGGGAAGGGTTTAAACCACTATTCCGCCGACATTCTAGCCGCCATAACTCCGCAGTACGTGAAGTTAGAACAAAGCCGATGAGTGCGTTAAATACAGCTCGCCGAACTCTATCTTCAGTATAAAGGACAACTCTCTATCACTGCGCGTTTGGACGGGAGAGGCCGGCAAAATTTAAAAAAATGGTCATTTTGACCTTCCAAAACAGACTTTTTTCTACACAAGGAGAACCAAGCGACTCAGAGGCCCGCCCTTTTAACTGTAGCATCCCAGCATCTTGCCTAGTAATCACCACTAAAATCCAGCAAATCCGTCGCACTTTTTTCTAGCCTTAATTTTTGGGTACCTAAAATATTTGGGCCTCTAATTCCGGAAATAATGGCCATACCGAGGAACGGGCTGCGGCCCTCTACTCCCCCTTGACATCCTTGTAACACGATAGCATCAAAGGGGCAATCGCGAACACTTTCTGATTTTCGAGAAAAAAAGGGGAAGGGTTTAAACCACTATTCCGCCGACATTCTAGCCGCCATAACTCCGCAGTACGTGAAGTTAGAACAAAGCCGATGAGTGCGTTAAATACAGCTCGCCGAACTCTATCTTCAGTATAAAGGACAACTCTCTATCACTGCGCGTTTGGACGGGAGAGGCCGGCAAAATTTCAAAAAATGGTCATTTTGACCTTCCAAAACAGACTTTTTTCTACACAAGGAGAACCAAGCGGCTCAGAGGCCCGCCCTTTTAACTGTAGCATCCCAGCATCTTGCCCAGTAATCACCACTAAAATCCAGCAAATCCGTCGCACTTTTTTCTAGCCTTAATTTTTGGGTACCTAAAATATTTGGGCCTCTAATTCCGGAAATAATGGCCATACCGAGGAACGGGCTGCGGCCCTCTACTCCCCCTTGACATCCTTGTAACACGATAGCATCAAAGGGGCAATCGCGAACACTTTCTGATTTTCGAGAAAAAAAGGGGAAGGGTTTAAACCACTATTCCGCCGACATTCTAGCCGCCATAACTCCGCAGTACGTGAAGTTAGAACAAAGCCGATGAGTGCGTTAAATACAGCTCGCCGAACTCTATCTTCAGTATAAAGGACAACTCTCTATCCCTGCGCGTTTGGACGGGAGAGGCCGGCAAAATTTAAAAAAATGGTCTTTTGACCTTCCAAAACAGACTTTTTTCTACACAAGGAGAACCAAGCGGCTCAGAGGCCCGCCCTTTTAACTGTAGCATCCCAGCATCTTGCCTAGTAATCACCACTAAAATCCAGCAAATCCGTCGCACTTTTTTCTAGCCTTAATTTTTGGGTACCTAAAATATTTGGGCCTCTAATTCCGGAAATAATGGCCATACCGAGGAACGGGCTGCGGCCCTCTACTCCCCCTTGACATCCTTGTAACACGATAGCATCAAATTGGCAATCGCGAACACTTTCTGATTTTCGAGAAAAAAAGGGGAAGGGTTTAAACCACTATTCCGCCGACATTCTAGCCGCCATAACTCCGCAGTACGTGAAGTTAGAACAAAGCCGATGAGTGCGTTAAATACAGCTCGCCGAACTCTATCTTCAGTATAAAGGACAACTCTCTATCCCTGCGCGTTTGGACGGGAGAGGCCGGCAAAATTTCAAAAAATGGTCATTTTGACCTTCCAAAACAGACTTTTTTCTACACAAGGAGAACCAAGCGGCTCAGAGGCCCGCCCTTTTAACTGTAGCATCCCAGCATCTTGCCTAGTAATCACCACTAAAATCCAGCAAATCCGTCGCACTTTTTTCTAGCCTTAATTTTTGGGTACCTAAAATATTTGGGCCTCTAATTCCGGAAATAATGGCCATACCGAGGAACGGGCTGCGGCCCTCTACTCCTCCTTGACATCCTTGTAACACGATAGCATCAAAGGGGCAATCGCGAACACTTTCTGATTTTCGAGAAAAAAAGGGGAAGGGTTTAAACCACTATTCCGCCGACATTCTAGCCGCCATAACTCCGCAGTACGTGAAGTTAGAACAAAGCCGATGAGTGCGTTAAATACAGCTCGCCGAACTCTATCTTCAGTATAAAGGACAACTCTCTATCCCTGCGCGTTTGGACGGGAGAGGCCGGCAAAATTTCAAAAAATGGTCATTTTGACCTTCCAAAACAGACTTTTTTTTACACAAGGAGAACCAAGCGGCTCAGAGGCCCGCCCTTTTAACTGTAGCATCCCAGCATTTTGCCTAGTAATCACCACTAAAATCCAGAAAATCCGTCGCACTTTTTTCTAGCCTTAATTTTTGGGTACCTAAAATATTTGGGCCTCTAATTCCGGAAATAATGGCCATACCCAGGAACGGGCTGCGGCCCTCTACTCCCCCTTGACATCCTTGTAACACGATAGCATCAAAGGGGCAATCGCGAACACTTTCTGATTTTCGAGAAAAAAAGGGGAAGGGTTTAAACCACTATTCCGCCGACATTCTAGCCGCCATAACTCCGCAGTACGTGAAGTTAGAACAAAGCCGATGAGTGCGTTAAATACAGCTCGCCGAACTCTATCTTCAGTATAAAGGACAACTCTCTATCCCTGCGCGTTTGGACGGGAGAGGCCGGCAAAATTTCAAAAATCGGTCATTTTGACCTTCCAAAACAGACTTTTTTCTACACAAGGAGAACGAAGTGGCTCAGAGGCCCGCCCTTTTAACTGTAGCATCCCAGCATCTTGCCTAGTAATCACCACTAAATTCCAGCAAATCCGTCGCACTTTTTTCTAGCCTTAATTTTTGGGTACCTAAAATATTTGGGCCTCTAATTCCGGAAATAATGGCCATACCGAGGAACGGGCTGCGGCCCTCTACTCCCCCTTGACATCCTTGTAACACGATAGCATCAAAGGGGCAATCGCGAACACTTTCTGATTTTCGAGAAAAAAAGGGGAAGGGTTTAAACCACTATTCCGCCGACATTCTAGCCGCCATAACTCCGCAGTACGTGAAGTTAGAACAAAGCCGATGAGTGCGTTAAATACAGCTCGCCGAACTCTATCTTCAGTATAAAGGACAACTCTCTATCCCTGCGCGTTTGGACGGGAGAGGCCGGCAAAATTTCAAAAAATGGTCATTTTGACCTTCCAAAACAGACTTTTTTCTACACAAGGAGAACCAAGCGGCTCAGAGGCCCGCCCTTTTAACTGTAGCATCCCAGCATCTTGCCTAGTAATCACCACTAAAATCCAGCAAATCCGTCGCACTTTTTTCTAGCCTGAATTTTTGGGTACCTAAAATATTTGGGCCTCTAATTCCGGAAATAATGGCCATACCGAGGAACGGGCTGCGGCCCTCTACTCCCCCTTGACATCCTTGTAACACGATAGCATCAAAGGGGCAATCGCGAACACTTTCTGATTTTCGAGAAAAAAAGGGGAAGGGTTTAATCCACTATTCCGCCGACATTCTAGCCGCCATAACTCCGCAGTACGTGAAGTTAGAACAAAGCCGATGAGTGCGTTAAATACAGCTCGCCGAACTCTATCTTCAGTATAAAGGACAACTCTCTATCCCTGCGCGTTTGGACGGGAGAGGCCGGCAAAATTTCAAAAAATGGTCATTTTGACCTTCCAAAACAGACTTTTTTCTACACAAGGAGAACCAAGCGGCTCAGAGGCCCGCCCTTTTAACTGTAGCATCCCAGCATCTTGCCTAGTAATCACCACTAAAATCCAGCAAATCCGTCGCACTTTTTTCTAGCCTTAATTTTTGGGTACCTAAAATATTTGGGCCTCTAATTCCGGAAATAATGGCCATACCGAGGAACGGGCTGCGGCCCTCTACTCCCCCTTGACATCCTTGTAACACGATAGCATCAAAGGGGCAATCGCGAACACTTTCTGATTTTCGAGAAAAAAAGGGGAAGGGTTTAAACCACTATTCCGCCGACATTCTAGCCGCCATAACTCCGCAGTACGTGAAGTTAGAACAAAGCCGATGAGTGCGTTAAATACAGCTCGCCGAACTCTATCTTCAGTATAAAGGACAACTCTCTATCACTGCGCGTTTGGACGGGAGAGGCCGGCAAAATTTCAAAAAATGGTCATTTTGACCTTCCAAAACAGACTTTTTTCTACACAAGGAGAACCAAGCGGCTCAGAGGCCCGCCCTTTTAACTGTAGCATCCCAGCATCTTGCCTAGTAATCACCACTAAAATCCAGCAAATCCGTCGCACTTTTTTCTAGCCTTAATTTTTGGGTACCTAAAATATTTGGGCCTCTAATTCCGGAAATAATGGCCATACCGAGGAACGGGCTGCGGCCCTCTACTCCTCCTTGACATCCTTGTAACACGAGAGCATCAAAGGGGCAATCGCGAACACTTTCTGATTTTCGAGAAAAAAAGGGGAAGGGTTTAAACCACTATTCCGCCGACATTCTAGCCGCCATAACTCCGCAGTACGTGAAGTTAGAACAAAGCCGATGAGTGCGTTAAATACAGCTCGCCGAACTCTATCTTCAGTATAAAGGACAACTCTCTATCCCTGCGCGTTTGGACGGGAGAGGCCGGCAAAATTTCAAAAAATGGTCATTTTGACCTTCCAAAACAGACTTTTTTCTACACAAGGAGAACCAAGCGGCTCAGAGGACCGCCCTTTTAACTGTAGCATCCCAGCATTTTGCCTAGTAATCACCACTAAAATCCAGAAAATCCGTCGCACTTTTTTCTAGCCTTAATTTTTGGGTACCTAAAATATTTGGGCCTCTAATTCCGGAAATAATGGCCATACCCAGGAACGGGCTGCGGCCCTCTACTCCCCCTTGACATCCTTGTAACACGATAGCATCAAAGGGGCAATCGCGAACACTTTCTGATTTTCGAGAAAAAAAGGGGAAGGGTTTAAACCACTATTCCGCCGACATTCTAGCCGCCATAACTCCGCAGTACGTGAAGTTAGAACAAAGCCGATGAGTGCGTTAAATACAGCTCGCCGAACTCTATCTTCAGTATAAAGGACAACTCTCTATCCCTGCGCGTTTGGACGGGAGAGGCCGGCAAAATTTCAAAAATCGGTCATTTTGACCTTCCAAAACAGACTTTTTTCTACACAAGGAGAACGAAGTGGCTCAGAGGCCCGCCCTTTTAACTGTAGCATCCCAGCATCTTGCCTAGTAATCACCACTAAATTCCAGCAAATCCGTCGCACTTTTTTCTAGCCTTAATTTTTGGGTACCTAAAATATTTGGGCCTCTAATTCCGGAAATAATGGCCATACCGAGGAACGAGCTGCGGCCCTCTACTCCCCCTTGACATCCTTGTAACACGATAGCATCAAAGGGGCAATCGCGAACACTTTCTGATTTTCGAGAAAAAAAGGGGAAGGGTTTAAACCACTATTCCGCCGACATTCTAGCCGCCATAACTCCGCAGTACGTGAAGTTAGAACAAAGCCGATGAGTGCGTTAAATACAGCTCGCCGAACTCTATCTTCAGTATAAAGGACAACTCTCTATCCCTGCGCGTTTGGACGGGAGAGGCCGGCAAAATTTCAAAAATTGGTCATTTTGACCTTCCAAAACAGACTTTTTTCTACACAAGGAGAACCAAGCGGCTCAGAGGCCCGCCCTCTTAACTGTAGCATCCCAGCATCTTGCCTAGTAATCACCACTAAAATCCAGCAAATCCGTCGCACTGTTTTCTAGCCTTAATTTATGGGTACCTAAAATATTTGGGCCTCTAATTCCGGAAATAATGGCCATACCAAGGAACGGGCTGCGGCCCTCTACTCCCCCTTGACATCCTTGTAACACGATAGCATCAAAGGGGCAATCGCGAACACTTTCTGATTTTCGAGAAAAAAAGGGGAAGGGTTTAATCCACTATTCCGCCGACATTCTAGCCGCCATAACTCCGCAGTACGTGAAGTTAGAACAAAGCCGATGAGTGCGTTAAATACAGCTCGCCGAACTCTATCTTCAGTATAAAGGACAACTCTCTATCCCTGCGCGTTTGGACGGGAGAGGCCGGCAAAATTTCAAAAAATGGTCATTTTGACCTTCCAAAACAGACTTTTTTCTACACAAGGAGAACCAAGCGGCTCAGAGGCCCGCCCTTTTAACTGTAGCATCCCAGCATCTTGCCTAGTAATCACCACTAAAATCCAGCAAATCCGTCGCACTTTTTTCTAGCCTTAATTTTTGGGTACCTAAAATATTTGGGCCTCTAATTCCGGAAATAATGGCCATACCGAGGAACGGGCTGCGGCCCTCTACTCCTCCTTGACATCCTTGTAACACGATAGCATCAAAGGGGCAATCGCGAACACTTTCTGATTTTCGAGAAAAAAAGGGGAAGGGTTTAAACCACTATTCCGCCGACATTCTAGCCGCCATAACTCCGCAGTACGTGAAGTTAGAACAAAGCCGATGAGTGCGTTAAATACAGCTCGCCGAACTCTATCTTCAGTATAAAGGACAACTCTCTATCCCTGCGCGTTTGGACGGGAGAGGCCGGCAAAATTTCAAAAAATGGTCATTTTGACCTTCCAAAACAGATTTTTTTCTACACAAGGAGAACCAAGCGGCTCAGAGGCCCGCCCTTTTAACTGTAGCATCCCAGCATTTTGCCTAGTAATCACCACTAAAATCCAGAAAATCCGTCGCACTTTTTTCTAGCCTTAATTTTTGGGTACCTAAAATATTTGGGCCTCTAATTCCGGAAATAATGGCCATACCCAGGAACGGGCTGCGGCCCTCTACTCCCCCTTGACATCCTTGTAACACGATAGCATCAAAGGGGCAATCGCGAACACTTTCTGATTTTCGAGAAAAAAAGGGGAAGGGTTTAAACCACTATTCCGCCGACATTCTAGCCGCCATAACTCCGCAGTACGTGAAGTTAGAACAAAGCCGATGAGTGCGTTAAATACAGCTCGCCGAACTCTATCTTCAGTATAAAGGACAACTCTCTATCCCTGCGCGTTTGGACGGGAGAGGCCGGCAAAATTTCAAAAATCGGTCATTTTGACCTTCCAAAACAGACTTTTTTCTACACAAGGAGAACGAAGTGGCTCAGAGGCCCGCCCTTTTAACTGTAGCATCCCAGCATCTTGCCTAGTAATCACCACTAAATTCCAGCAAATCCGTCGCACTTTTTTCTAGCCTTAATTTTTGGGTACCTAAAATATTTGGGCCTCTAATTCCGGAAATAATGGCCATACCGAGGAACGGGCTGCGGCCCTCTACTCCCCCTTGACATCCTTGTAACACGATAGCATCAAAGGGGCAATCGCGAACACTTTCTGATTTTCGAGAAAAAAAGGGGAAGGGTTTAAACCACTATTCCGCCGACATTCTAGCCGCCATAACTCCGCAGTACGTGAAGTTAGAACAAAGCCGATGAGTGCGTTAAATACAGCTCGCCGAACTCTATCTTCAGTATAAAGGACAACTCTCTATCCCTGCGCGTTTGGACGGGAGAGGCCGGCAAAATTTCAAAAATTGGTCATTTTGACCTTCCAAAACAGACTTTTTTCTACACAAGGAGAACCAAGCGGCTCAGAGGCCCGCCCTCTTAACTGTAGCATCCCAGCATCTTGCCTAGTAATCACCACTAAAATCCAGCAAATCCGTCGCACTGTTTTCTAGCCTTAATTTATGGGTACCTAAAATATTTGGGCCTCTAATTCCGGAAATAATGGCCATACCAAGGAACGGGCTGCGGCCCTCTACTCCCCCTTGACATCCTTGTAACACGATAGCATCAAAGGGGCAATCGCGAACACTTTCTGATTTTCGAGAAAAAAAGGGGAAGGGTTTAATCCACTATTCCGCCGACATTCTAGCCGCCATAACTCCGCAGTACGTGAAGTTAGAACAAAGCCGATGAGTGCGTTAAATACAGCTCGCCGAACTCTATCTTCAGTATAAAGGACAACTCTCTATCCCTGCGCGTTTGGACGGGAGAGGCCGGCAAAATTTCAAAAAATGGTCATTTTGACCTTCCAAAACAGACTTTTTTCTACACAAGGAGAACCAAGCGGCTCAGAGGCCCGCCCTTTTAACTGTAGCATCCCAGCATCTTGCCTAGTAATCACCACTAAAATCCAGCAAATCCGTCGCACTTTTTTCTAGCCTTAATTTTTGGGTACCTAAAATATTTGGGCCTCTAATTCCGGAAATAATGGCCATACCGAGGAACGGGCTGCGGCCCTCTACTCCTCCTTGACATCCTTGTAACACGATAGCATCAAAGGGGCAATCGCGAACACTTTCTGATTTTCGAGAAAAAAAGGGGAAGGGTTTAAACCACTATTCCGCCGACATTCTAGCCGCCATAACTCCGCAGTACGTGAAGTTAGAACAAAGCCGATGAGTGCGTTAAATACAGCTCGCCGAACTCTATCTTCAGTATAAAGGACAACTCTCTATCCCTGCGCGTTTGGACGGGAGAGGCCGGCAAAATTTCAAAAAATGGTCATTTTGACCTTCCAAAACAGATTTTTTTCTACACAAGGAGAACCAAGCGGCTCAGAGGCCCGCCCTTTTAACTGTAGCATCCCAGCATTTTGCCTAGTAATCACCACTAAAATCCAGAAAATCCGTCGCACTTTTTTCTAGCCTTAATTTTTGGGTACCTAAAATATTTGGGCCTCTAATTCCGGAAATAATGGCCATACCCAGGAACGGGCTGCGGCCCTCTACTCCCCCTTGACATCCTTGTAACACGATAGCATCAAAGGGGCAATCGCGAACACTTTCTGATTTTCGAGAAAAAAAGGGGAAGGGTTTAAACCACTATTCCGCCGACATTCTAGCCGCCATAACTCCGCAGTACGTGAAGTTAGAACAAAGCCGATGAGTGCGTTAAATACAGCTCGCCGAACTCTATCTTCAGTATAAAGGACAACTCTCTATCCCTGCGCGTTTGGACGGGAGAGGCCGGCAAAATTTCAAAAATCGGTCATTTTGACCTTCCAAAACAGACTTTTTTCTACACAAGGAGAACGAAGTGGCTCAGAGGCCCGCCCTTTTAACTGTAGCATCCCAGCATCTTGCCTAGTAATCACCACTAAATTCCAGCAAATCCGTCGCACTTTTTTCTAGCCTTAATTTTTGGGTACCTAAAATATTTGGGCCTCTAATTCCGGAAATAATGGCCATACCGAGGAACGGGCTGCGGCCCTCTACTCCCCCTTGACATCCTTGTAACACGATAGCATCAAAGGGGCAATCGCGAACACTTTCTGATTTTCGAGAAAAAAAGGGGAAGGGTTTAAACCACTATTCCGCCGACATTCTAGCCGCCATAACTCCGCAGTACGTGAAGTTAGAACAAAGCCGATGAGTGCGTTAAATACAGCTCGCCGAACTCTATCTTCAGTATAAAGGACAACTCTCTATCCCTGCGCGTTTGGACGGGAGAGGCCGGCAAAATTTCAAAAAATGGTCATTTTGACCTTCCAAAACAGACTTTTTTCTACACAAGGAGAACCAAGCGGCTCAGAGGCCCGCCCTTTTAACTGTAGCATCCCAGCATCTTGCCTAGTAATCACCACTAAAATCCAGCAAATCCGTCGCACTTTTTTCTAGCCTTAATTTTTGGGTACCTAAAATATTTGGGCCTCTAATTCCGGAAATAATGGCCATACCGAGGAACGGGCTGCGGCCCTCTACTCCCCCTTGACATCCTTGTAACACGATAGCATCAAAGGGGCAATCGCGAACACTTTCTGATTTTCGAGAAAAAAAGGGGAAGGGTTTAAACCACTATTCCGCCGACATTCTAGCCGCCATAACTCCGCAGTACGTGAAGTTAGAACAAAGCCGATGAGTGCGTTAAATACAGCTCGCCGAACTCTATCTTCAGTATAAAGGACAACTCTCTATCACTGCGCGTTTGGACGGGAGAGGCCGGCAAAATTTAAAAAAATGGTCATTTTGACCTTCCAAAACAGACTTTTTTCTACACAAGGAGAACCAAGCGGCTCAGAGGCCCGCCCTTTTAACTGTAGCATCCCAGCATCTTGCCTAGTAATCACCACTAAAATCCAGCAAATCCGTCGCACTTTTTTCTAGCCTTAATTTTTGGGTACCTAAAATATTTGGGCCTCTAATTCCGGAAATAATGGCCATACCGAGGAACGGGCTGCGGCCCTCTACTCCCCCTTGACATCCTTGTAACACGATAGCATCAAAGGGGCAATCGCGAACACTTTCTGATTTTCGAGAAAAAAAGGGGAAGGGTTTAAACCACTATTCCGCCGACATTCTAGCCGCCATAACTCCGCAGTACGTGAAGTTAGAACAAAGCCGATGAGTGCGTTAAATACAGCTCGCCGAACTCTATCTTCAGTATAAAGGACAACTCTCTATCACTGCGCGTTTGGACGGGAGAGGCCGGCAAAATTTCAAAAAATGGTCATTTTGACCTTCCAAAACAGACTTTTTTCTACACAAGGAGAACCAAGCGGCTCAGAGGCCCGCCCTTTTAACTGTAGCATCCCAGCATCTTGCCTAGTAATCACCACTAAAATCCAGCAAATCCGTCGCACTGTTTTCTAGCCTTAATTTATGGGTACCTAAAATATTTGGGCCTCTAATTCCGGAAATAATGGCCATACCAAGGAACGGGCTGCGGCCCTCTACTCCCCCTTGACATCCTTGTAACACGATAGCATCAAAGGGGCAATCGCGAACACTTTCTGATTTTCGAGAAAAAAAGGGGAAGGGTTTAATCCACTATTCCGCCGACATTCTAGCCGCCATAACTCCGCAGTACGTGAAGTTAGAACAAAGCCGATGAGTGCGTTAAATACAGCTCGCCGAACTCTATCTTCAGTATAAAGGACAACTCTCTATCCCTGCGCGTTTGGACGGGAGAGGCCGGCAAAATTTCAAAAAATGGTCATTTTGACCTTCCAAAACAGACTTTTTTCTACACAAGGAGAACCAAGCGGCTCAGAGGCCCGCCCTTTTAACTGTAGCATCCCAGCATCTTGCCTAGTAATCACCACTAAAATCCAGCAAATCCGTCGCACTTTTTTCTAGCCTTAATTTTTGGGTACCTAAAATATTTGGGCCTCTAATTCCGGAAATAATGGCCATACCGAGGAACGGGCTGCGGCCCTCTACGCCCCCTTGACATCCTTGTAACACGATAGCATCAAAGGGGCAATCGCGAACACTTTCTGATTTTCGAGAAAAAAAGGGGAAGGGTTTAAACCACTATTCCGCCGACATTCTAGCCGCCATAACTCCGCAGTACGTGAAGTTAGAACAAAGCCGATGAGTGCGTTAAATACAGCTCGCCGAACTCTATCTTCAGTATAAAGGACAACTCTCTATCCCTGCGCGTTTGGACGGGAGAGGCCGGCAAAATTTCAAAAAATGGTCATTTTGACCTTCCAAAACAGACTTTTTTCTACACAAGGAGAACCAAGCGACTCAGAGGCCCGCCCTTTTAACTGTAGCATCCCAGCATCTTGCCTAGTAATCACCACTAAAATCCAGCAAATCCGTCGCACTTTTTTCTAGCCTTAATTTTTGGGTACCTAAAATATTTGGGCCTCTAATTCCGGAAATAATGGCCATACCGAGGAACGGGCTGCGGCCCTCTACTCCCCCTTGACATCCTTGTAACACGATAGCATCAAAGGGGCAATCGCGAACACTTTCTGATTTTCGAGAAAAAAAGGGGAAGGGTTTAATCCACTATTCCGCCGACATTCTAGCCGCCATAACTCCGCAGTACGTGAAGTTAGAACAAAGCCGATGAGTGCGTTAAATACAGCTCGCCGAACTCTATCTTCAGTATAAAGGACAACTCTCTATCCCTGCGCGTTTGGACGGGAGAGGCCGGCAAAATTTCAAAAAATGGTCATTTTGACCTTCCAAAACAGACTTTTTTCTACACAAGGAGAACCAAGCGGCTCAGAGGCCCGCCCTTTTAACTGTAGCATCCCAGCATCTTGCCTAGTAATCACCACTAAAATCCAGCAAATCCGTCGCACTTTTTTCTAGCCTTAATTTTTGGGTACCTAAAATATTTGGGCCTCTAATTCCGGAAATAATGGCCATACCGAGGAACGGGCTGCGGCCCTCTACTCCCCCTTGACATCCTTGTAACACGATAGCATCAAAGGGGCAATCGCGAACACTTTCTGATTTTCGAGAAAAAAAGGGGAAGGGTTTAAACCACTATTCCGCCGACATTCTAGCCGCCATAACTCCGCAGTACGTGAAGTTAGAACAAAGCCGATGAGTGCGTTAAATACAGCTCGCCGAACTCTATCTTCAGTATAAAGGACAACTCTCTATCACTGCGCGTTTGGACGGGAGAGGCCGGCAAAATTTCAAAAAATGGTCATTTTGACCTTCCAAAACAGACTTTTTTCTACACAAGGAGAACCAAGCGGCTCAGAGGCCCGCCCTTTTAACTGTAGCATCCCAGCATCTTGCCTAGTAATCACCACTAAAATCCAGCAAATCCGTCGCACTTTTTTCTAGCCTTAATTTTTGGGTACCTAAAATATTTGGGCCTCTAATTCCGGAAATAATGGCCATACCGAGGAACGGGCTGCGGCCCTCTACTCCTCCTTGACATCCTTGTAACACGAGAGCATCAAAGGGGCAATCGCGAACACTTTCTGATTTTCGAGAAAAAAAGGGGAAGGGTTTAAACCACTATTCCGCCGACATTCTAGCCGCCATAACTCCGCAGTACGTGAAGTTAGAACAAAGCCGATGAGTGCGTTAAATACAGCTCGCCGAACTCTATCTTCAGTATAAAGGACAACTCTCTATCCCTGCGCGTTTGGACGGGAGAGGCCGGCAAAATTTCAAAAAATGGTCATTTTGACCTTCCAAAACAGACTTTTTTCTACACAAGGAGAACCAAGCGGCTCAGAGGACCGCCCTTTTAACTGTAGCATCCCAGCATTTTGCCTAGTAATCACCACTAAAATCCAGAAAATCCGTCGCACTTTTTTCTAGCCTTAATTTTTGGGTACCTAAAATATTTGGGCCTCTAATTCCGGAAATAATGGCCATACCCAGGAACGGGCTGCGGCCCTCTACTCCCCCTTGACATCCTTGTAACACGATAGCATCAAAGGGGCAATCGCGAACACTTTCTGATTTTCGAGAAAAAAAGGGGAAGGGTTTAAACCACTATTCCGCCGACATTCTAGCCGCCATAACTCCGCAGTACGTGAAGTTAGAACAAAGCCGATGAGTGCGTTAAATACAGCTCGCCGAACTCTATCTTCAGTATAAAGGACAACTCTCTATCCCTGCGCGTTTGGACGGGAGAGGCCGGCAAAATTTCAAAAATCGGTCATTTTGACCTTCCAAAACAGACTTTTTTCTACACAAGGAGAACGAAGTGGCTCAGAGGCCCGCCCTTTTAACTGTAGCATCCCAGCATCTTGCCTAGTAATCACCACTAAATTCCAGCAAATCCGTCGCACTTTTTTCTAGCCTTAATTTTTGGGTACCTAAAATATTTGGGCCTCTAATTCCGGAAATAATGGCCATACCGAGGAACGGGCTGCGGCCCTCTACTCCCCCTTGACATCCTTGTAACACGATAGCATCAAAGGGGCAATCGCGAACACTTTCTGATTTTCGAGAAAAAAAGGGGAAGGGTTTAAACCACTATTCCGCCGACATTCTAGCCGCCATAACTCCGCAGTACGTGAAGTTAGAACAAAGCCGATGAGTGCGTTAAATACAGCTCGCCGAACTCTATCTTCAGTATAAAGGACAACTCTCTATCCCTGCGCGTTTGGACGGGAGAGGCCGGCAAAATTTCAAAAATTGGTCATTTTGACCTTCCAAAACAGACTTTTTTCTACACAAGGAGAACCAAGCGGCTCAGAGGCCCGCCCTCTTAACTGTAGCATCCCAGCATCTTGCCTAGTAATCACCACTAAAATCCAGCAAATCCGTCGCACTGTTTTCTAGCCTTAATTTATGGGTACCTAAAATATTTGGGCCTCTAATTCCGGAAATAATGGCCATACCAAGGAACGGGCTGCGGCCCTCTACTCCCCCTTGACATCCTTGTAACACGATAGCATCAAAGGGGCAATCGCGAACACTTTCTGATTTTCGAGAAAAAAAGGGGAAGGGTTTAATCCACTATTCCGCCGACATTCTAGCCGCCATAACTCCGCAGTACGTGAAGTTAGAACAAAGCCGATGAGTGCGTTAAATACAGCTCGCCGAACTCTATCTTCAGTATAAAGGACAACTCTCTATCCCTGCGCGTTTGGACGGGAGAGGCCGGCAAAATTTCAAAAAATGGTCATTTTGACCTTCCAAAACAGACTTTTTTCTACACAAGGAGAACCAAGCGGCTCAGAGGCCCGCCCTTTTAACTGTAGCATCCCAGCATCTTGCCTAGTAATCACCACTAAAATCCAGCAAATCCGTCGCACTTTTTTCTAGCCTTAATTTTTGGGTACCTAAAATATTTGGGCCTCTAATTCCGGAAATAATGGCCATACCGAGGAACGGGCTGCGGCCCTCTACGCCCCCTTGACATCCTTGTAACACGATAGCATCAAAGGGGCAATCGCGAACACTTTCTGATTTTCGAGAAAAAAAGGGGAAGGGTTTAAACCACTATTCCGCCGACATTCTAGCCGCCATAACTCCGCAGTACGTGAAGTTAGAACAAAGCCGATGAGTGCGTTAAATACAGCTCGCCGAACTCTATCTTCAGTATAAAGGACAACTCTCTATCCCTGCGCGTTTGGACGGGAGAGGCCGGCAAAATTTCAAAAAATGGTCATTTTGACCTTCCAAAACAGACTTTTTTCTACACAAGGAGAACCAAGCGACTCAGAGGCCCGCCCTTTTAACTGTAGCATCCCAGCATCTTGCCTAGTAATCACCACTAAAATCCAGCAAATCCGTCGCACTTTTTTCTAGCCTTAATTTTTGGGTACCTAAAATATTTGGGCCTCTAATTCCGGAAATAATGGCCATACCGAGGAACGGGCTGCGGCCCTCTACTCCCCCTTGACATCCTTGTAACACGATAGCATCAAATTGGCAATCGCGAACACTTTCTGATTTTCGAGAAAAAAAGGGGAAGGGTTTAAACCACTATTCCGCCGACATTCTAGCCGCCATAACTCCGCAGTACGTGAAGTTAGAACAAAGCCGATGAGTGCGTTAAATACAGCTCGCCGAACTCTATCTTCAGTATAAAGGACAACTCTCTATCCCTGCGCGTTTGGACGGGAGAGGCCGGCAAAATTTCAAAAAATGGTCATTTTGACCTTCCAAAACAGACTTTTTTCTACACAAGGAGAACCAAGCGGCTCAGAGGCCCGCCCTTTTAACTGTAGCATCCCAGCATCTTGCCTAGTAATCACCACTAAAATCCAGCAAATCCGTCGCACTTTTTTCTAGCCTTAATTTTTGGGTACCTAAAATATTTGGGCCTCTAATTCCGGAAATAATGGCCATACCGAGGAACGGGCTGCGGCCCTCTACTCCTCCTTGACATCCTTGTAACACGATAGCATCAAAGGGGCAATCGCGAACACTTTCTGATTTTCGAGAAAAAAAGGGGAAGGGTTTAAACCACTATTCCGCCGACATTCTAGCCGCCATAACTCCGCAGTACGTGAAGTTAGAACAAAGCCGATGAGTGCGTTAAATACAGCTCGCCGAACTCTATCTTCAGTATAAAGGACAACTCTCTATCCCTGCGCGTTTGGACGGGAGAGGCCGGCAAAATTTCAAAAAATGGTCATTTTGACCTTCCAAAACAGACTTTTTTCTACACAAGGAGAACCAAGCGGCTCAGAGGCCCGCCCTTTTAACTGTAGCATCCCAGCATTTTGCCTAGTAATCACCACTAAAATCCAGAAAATCCGTCGCACTTTTTTCTAGCCTTAATTTTTGGGTACCTAAAATATTTGGGCCTCTAATTCCGGAAATAATGGCCATACCCAGGAACGGGCTGCGGCCCTCTACTCCCCCTTGACATCCTTGTAACACGATAGCATCAAAGGGGCAATCGCGAACACTTTCTGATTTTCGAGAAAAAAAGGGGAAGGGTCTAAACCACTATTCCGCCGACATTCTAGCCGCCATAACTCCGCAGTACGTGAAGTTAGAACAAAGCCGATGAGTGCGTTAAATACAGCTCGCCGAACTCTATCTTCAGTATAAAGGACAACTCTCTATCCCTGCGCGTTTGGACGGGAGAGGCCGGCAAAATTTCAAAAATCGGTCATTTTGACCTTCCAAAACAGACTTTTTTCTACACAAGGAGAACGAAGTGGCTCAGAGGCCCGCCCTTTTAACTGTAGCATCCCAGCATCTTGCCTAGTAATCACCACTAAATTCCAGCAAATCCGTCGCACTTTTTTCTAGCCTTAATTTTTGGGTACCTAAAATATTTGGGCCTCTAATTCCGGAAATAATGGCCATACCGAGGAACGGGCTGCGGCCCTCTACTCCCCCTTGACATCCTTGTAACACGATAGCATCAAAGGGGCAATCGCGAACACTTTCTGATTTTCGAGAAAAAAAGGGGAAGGGTTTAAACCACTATTCCGCCGACATTCTAGCCGCCATAACTCCGCAGTACGTGAAGTTAGAACAAAGCCGATGAGTGCGTTAAATACAGCTCGCCGAACTCTATCTTCAGTATAAAGGACAACTCTCTATCCCTGCGCGTTTGGACGGGAGAGGCCGGCAAAATTTCAAAAATTGGTCATTTTGACCTTCCAAAACAGACTTTTTTCTACACAAGGAGAACCAAGCGGCTCAGAGGCCCGCCCTCTTAACTGTAGCATCCCAGCATCTTGCCTAGTAATCACCACTAAAATCCAGCAAATCCGTCGCACTGTTTTCTAGCCTTAATTTATGGGTACCTAAAATATTTGGGCCTCTAATTCCGGAAATAATGGCCATACCAAGGAACGGGCTGCGGCCCTCTACTCCCCCTTGACATCCTTGTAACACGATAGCATCAAAGGGGCAATCGCGAACACTTTCTGATTTTCGAGAAAAAAAGGGGAAGGGTTTAATCCACTATTCCGCCGACATTCTAGCCGCCATAACTCCGCAGTACGTGAAGTTAGAACAAAGCCGATGAGTGCGTTAAATACAGCTCGCCGAACTCTATCTTCAGTATAAAGGACAACTCTCTATCCCTGCGCGTTTGGACGGGAGAGGCCGGCAAAATTTCAAAAAATGGTCATTTTGACCTTCCAAAACAGACTTTTTTCTACACAAGGAGAACCAAGCGGCTCAGAGGCCCGCCCTTTTAACTGTAGCATCCCAGCATCTTGCCTAGTAATCACCACTAAAATCCAGCAAATCCGTCGCACTTTTTTCTAGCCTTAATTTTTGGGTACCTAAAATATTTGGGCCTCTAATTCCGGAAATAATGGCCATACCGAGGAACGGGCTGCGGCCCTCTACGCCCCCTTGACATCCTTGTAACACGATAGCATCAAAGGGGCAATCGCGAACACTTTCTGATTTTCGAGAAAAAAAGGGGAAGGGTTTAAACCACTATTCCGCCGACATTCTAGCCGCCATAACTCCGCAGTACGTGAAGTTAGAACAAAGCCGATGAGTGCGTTAAATACAGCTCGCCGAACTCTATCTTCAGTATAAAGGACAACTCTCTATCCCTGCGCGTTTGGACGGGAGAGGCCGGCAAAATTTCAAAAAATGGTCATTTTGACCTTCCAAAACAGACTTTTTTCTACACAAGGAGAACCAAGCGACTCAGAGGCCCGCCCTTTTAACTGTAGCATCCCAGCATCTTGCCTAGTAATCACCACTAAAATCCAGCAAATCCGTCGCACTTTTTTCTAGCCTTAATTTTTGGGTACCTAAAATATTTGGGCCTCTAATTCCGGAAATAATGGCCATACCGAGGAACGGGCTGCGGCCCTCTACTCCCCCTTGACATCCTTGTAACACGATAGCATCAAATTGGCAATCGCGAACACTTTCTGATTTTCGAGAAAAAAAGGGGAAGGGTTTAAACCACTATTCCGCCGACATTCTAGCCGCCATAACTCCGCAGTACGTGAAGTTAGAACAAAGCCGATGAGTGCGTTAAATACAGCTCGCCGAACTCTATCTTCAGTATAAAGGACAACTCTCTATCCCTGCGCGTTTGGACGGGAGAGGCCGGCAAAATTTCAAAAAATGGTCATTTTGACCTTCCAAAACAGACTTTTTTCTACACAAGGAGAACCAAGCGGCTCAGAGGCCCGCCCTTTTAACTGTAGCATCCCAGCATCTTGCCTAGTAATCACCACTAAAATCCAGCAAATCCGTCGCACTTTTTTCTAGCCTTAATTTTTGGGTACCTAAAATATTTGGGCCTCTAATTCCGGAAATAATGGCCATACCGAGGAACGGGCTGCGGCCCTCTACTCCTCCTTGACATCCTTGTAACACGATAGCATCAAAGGGGCAATCGCGAACACTTTCTGATTTTCGAGAAAAAAAGGGGAAGGGTTTAAACCACTATTCCGCCGACATTCTAGCCGCCATAACTCCGCAGTACGTGAAGTTAGAACAAAGCCGATGAGTGCGTTAAATACAGCTCGCCGAACTCTATCTTCAGTATAAAGGACAACTCTCTATCCCTGCGCGTTTGGACGGGAGAGGCCGGCAAAATTTCAAAAAATGGTCATTTTGACCTTCCAAAACAGACTTTTTTCTACACAAGGAGAACCAAGCGGCTCAGAGGCCCGCCCTTTTAACTGTAGCATCCCAGCATTTTGCCTAGTAATCACCACTAAAATCCAGAAAATCCGTCGCACTTTTTTCTAGCCTTAATTTTTGGGTACCTAAAATATTTGGGCCTCTAATTCCGGAAATAATGGCCATACCCAGGAACGGGCTGCGGCCCTCTACTCCCCCTTGACATCCTTGTAACACGATAGCATCAAAGGGGCAATCGCGAACACTTTCTGATTTTCGAGAAAAAAAGGGGAAGGGTCTAAACCACTATTCCGCCGACATTCTAGCCGCCATAACTCCGCAGTACGTGAAGTTAGAACAAAGCCGATGAGTGCGTTAAATACAGCTCGCCGAACTCTATCTTCAGTATAAAGGACAACTCTCTATCCCTGCGCGTTTGGACGGGAGAGGCCGGCAAAATTTCAAAAATCGGTCATTTTGACCTTCCAAAACAGACTTTTTTCTACACAAGGAGAACGAAGTGGCTCAGAGGCCCGCCCTTTTAACTGTAGCATCCCAGCATCTTGCCTAGTAATCACCACTAAATTCCAGCAAATCCGTCGCACTTTTTTCTAGCCTTAATTTTTGGGTACCTAAAATATTTGGGCCTCTAATTCCGGAAATAATGGCCATACCGAGGAACGGGCTGCGGCCCTCTACTCCCCCTTGACATCCTTGTAACACGATAGCATCAAAGGGGCAATCGCGAACACTTTCTGATTTTCGAGAAAAAAAGGGGAAGGGTTTAAACCACTATTCCGCCGACATTCTAGCCGCCATAACTCCGCAGTACGTGAAGATAGAACAAAGCCGATGAGTGCGTTAAATACAGCTCGCCGAACTCTATCTTCAGTATAAAGGACAACTCTCTATCCCTGCGCGTTTGGACGGGAGAGGCCGGCAAAATTTCAAAAAATGGTCATTTTGACCTTCCAAAACAGACTTTTTTCTACACAAGGAGAACCAAGCGGCTCAGAGGCCCGCCCTTTTAACTGTAGCATCCCAGCATCTTGCCTAGTAATCACCACTAAAATCCAGCAAATCCGTCGCACTTTTTTCTAGCCTTAATTTTTGGGTACCTAAAATATTTGGGCCTCTAATTCCGGAAATAATGGCCATACCGAGGAACGGGCTGCGGCCCTCTACTCCCCCTTGACATCCTTGTAACACGATAGCATCAAAGGGGCAATCGCGAACACTTTCTGATTTTCGAGAAAAAAAGGGGAAGGGTTTAATCCACTATTCCGCCGACATTCTAGCCGCCATAACTCCGCAGTACGTGAAGTTAGAACAAAGCCGATGAGTGCGTTAAATACAGCTCGCCGAACTCTATCTTCAGTATAAAGGACAACTCTCTATCCCTGCGCGTTTGGACGGGAGAGGCCGGCAAAATTTCAAAAAATGGTCATTTTGACCTTCCAAAACAGACTTTTTTCTACACAAGGAGAACCAAGCGGCTCAGAGGCCCGCCCTTTTAACTGTAGCATCCCAGCATCTTGCCTAGTAATCACCACTAAAATCCAGCAAATCCGTCGCACTTTTTTCTAGCCTTAATTTTTGGGTACCTAAAATATTTGGGCCTCTAATTCCGGAAATAATGGCCATACCGAGGAACGGGCTGCGGCCCTCTACGCCCCCTTGACATCCTTGTAACACGATAGCATCAAAGGGGCAATCGCGAACACTTTCTGATTTTCGAGAAAAAAAGGGGAAGGGTTTAAACCACTATTCCGCCGACATTCTAGCCGCCATAACTCCGCAGTACGTGAAGTTAGAACAAAGCCGATGAGTGCGTTAAATACAGCTCGCCGAACTCTATCTTCAGTATAAAGGACAACTCTCTATCCCTGCGCGTTTGGACGGGAGAGGCCGGCAAAATTTAAAAAAATGGTCATTTTGACCTTCCAAAACAGACTTTTTTCTACACAAGGAGAACCAAGCGGCTCAGAGGCCCGCCCTTTTAACTGTAGCATCCCAGCATCTTGCCTAGTAATCACCACTAAAATCCAGCAAATCCGTCGCACTTTTTTCTAGCCTTAATTTTTGGGTACCTAAAATATTTGGGCCTCTAATTCCGGAAATAATGGCCATACCGAGGAACGGGCTGCGGCCCTCTACTCCTCCTTGACATCCTTGTAACACGATAGCATCAAAGGGGCAATCGCGAACACTTTCTGATTTTCGAGAAAAAAAGGGGAAGGGTTTAAACCACTATTCCGCCGACATTCTAGCCGCCATAACTCCGCAGTACGTGAAGTTAGAACAAAGCCGATGAGTGCGTTAAATACAGCTCGCCGAACTCTATCTTCAGTATAAAGGACAACTCTCTATCCCTGCGCGTTTGGACGGGAGAGGCCGGCAAAATTTCAAAAAATGGTCATTTTGACCTTCCAAAACAGACTTTTTTCTACACAAGGAGAACCAAGCGGCTCAGAGGCCCGCCCTTTTAACTGTAGCATCCCAGCATTTTGCCTAGTAATCACCACTAAAATCCAGAAAATCCGTCGCACTTTTTTCTAGCCTTAATTTTTGGGTACCTAAAATATTTGGGCCTCTAATTCCGGAAATAATGGCCATACCCAGGAACGGGCTGCGGCCCTCTACTCCCCCTTGACATCCTTGTAACACGATAGCATCAAAGGGGCAATCGCGAACACTTTCTGATTTTCGAGAAAAAAAGGGGAAGGGTCTAAACCACTATTCCGCCGACATTCTAGCCGCCATAACTCCGCAGTACGTGAAGTTAGAACAAAGCCGATGAGTGCGTTAAATACAGCTCGCCGAACTCTATCTTCAGTATAAAGGACAACTCTCTATCCCTGCGCGTTTGGACGGGAGAGGCCGGCAAAATTTCAAAAATCGGTCATTTTGACCTTCCAAAACAGACTTTTTTCTACACAAGGAGAACGAAGTGGCTCAGAGGCCCGCCCTTTTAACTGTAGCATCCCAGCATCTTGCCTAGTAATCACCACTAAATTCCAGCAAATCCGTCGCACTTTTTTCTAGCCTTAATTTTTGGGTACCTAAAATATTTGGGCCTCTAATTCCGGAAATAATGGCCATACCGAGGAACGGGCTGCGGCCCTCTACTCCCCCTTGACATCCTTGTAACACGATAGCATCAAAGGGGCAATCGCGAACACTTTCTGATTTTCGAGAAAAAAAGGGGAAGGGTTTAAACCACTATTCCGCCGACATTCTAGCCGCCATAACTCCGCAGTACGTGAAGTTAGAACAAAGCCGATGAGTGCGTTAAATACAGCTCGCCGAACTCTATCTTCAGTATAAAGGACAACTCTCTATCCCTGCGCGTTTGGACGGGAGAGGCCGGCAAAATTTCAAAAAATGGTCATTTTGACCTTCCAAAACAGACTTTTTTCTACACAAGGAGAACCAAGCGGCTCAGAGGCCCGCCCTTTTAACTGTAGCATCCCAGCATCTTGCCTAGTAATCACCACTAAAATCCAGCAAATCCGTCGCACTTTTTTCTAGCCTTAATTTTTGGGTACCTAAAATATTTGGGCCTCTAATTCCGGAAATAATGGCCATACCGAGGAACGGGCTGCGGCCCTCTACTCCCCCTTGACATCCTTGTAACACGATAGCATCAAAGGGGCAATCGCGAACACTTTCTGATTTTCGAGAAAAAAAGGGGAAGGGTTTAAACCACTATTCCGCCGACATTCTAGCCGCCATAACTCCGCAGTACGTGAAGTTAGAACAAAGCCGATGAGTGCGTTAAATACAGCTCGCCGAACTCTATCTTCAGTATAAAGGACAACTCTCTATCACTGCGCGTTTGGACGGGAGAGGCCGGCAAAATTTCAAAAAATGGTCATTTTGACCTTCCAAAACAGACTTTTCTACACAAGGAGAACCAAGCGGCTCAGAGGCCCGCCCTTTTAACTGTAGCATCCCAGCATCTTGCCTAGTAATCACCACTAAATTCCAGCAAATCCGTCGCACTTTTTTCTAGCCTTAATTTTTGGGTACCGAAAATATTTGGGCCTCTAATTCCGGAAATAATGGCCATACCGAGGAACGGGCTGCGGCCCTCTACTCCTCCTTGACATCCTTGTAACACGATAGCATCAAAGGGGCAATCGCGAACACTTTCTGATTTTCGAGAAAAAAAGGGGAAGGGTTTAAACCACTATTCCGCCGACATTCTAGCCGCCATAACTCCGCAGTACGTGAAGTTAGAACAAAGCCGATGAGTGCGTTAAATACAGCTCGCCGAACTCTATCTTCAGTATAAAGGACAACTCTCTATCCCTGCGCGTTTGGACGGGAGAGGCCGGCAAAATTTCAAAAATCGGTCATTTTGACCTTCCAAAACAGACTTTTTTCTACACAAGGAGAACGAAGTGGCTCAGAGGCCCGCCCTTTTAACTGTAGCATCCCAGCATTTTGCCTAGTAATCACCACTAAAATCCAGAAAATCCGTCGCACTTTTTTCTAGCCTTAATTTTTGGGTACCTAAAATATTTGGGCCTCTAATTCCGGAAATAATGGCCATACCCAGGAACGGGCTGCGGCCCTCTACTCCCCCTTGACATCCTTGTAACACGATAGCATCAAAGGGGCAATCGCGAACACTTTCTGATTTTCGAGAAAAAAAGGGGAAGGGTTAAACCACTATTCCGCCGACATTCTAGCCGCCATAACTCCGTAGTACGTGAAGTTAGAACAAAGCCGATGAGTGCGTTAAATACAGCTCGCCGAACTCTATCTTCAGTATAAAGGACAACTCTCTATCCCTGCGCGTTTGGACGGGAGAGGCCGGCAAAATTTCAAAAATCGGTCAATTTGACCTTCCAAAACAGACTTTTTTCTACACAAGGAGAACGAAGCGGCTCAGAGGCCCGCCCGTTTAACTGTAGCATCCCAGCATCTTGCCTAGTAATCACCACTAAAATCCAGCAAATCCGTCGCACTTTTTTCTAGCCTTAATTTTTGGGTACCTAAAATATTTGGGCCTCTAATTCCGGAAATAATGGCCATACCGAGGAACGGGCTGCGGCCCTCTACTCCCCCTTGACATCCTTGTAACACGATAGCATCAAAGGGGCAATCGCGAACACTTTCTGATTTTCGAGAAAAAAAGGGGAAGGGTTTAAACCACTATTCCGCCGACATTCTAGCCGCCATAACTCCGCAGTACGTGAAGTTAGAACAAAGCCGATGAGTGCGTTAAATACAGCTCGCCGAACTCTATCTTCAGTATAAAGGACAACTCTCTATCCCTGCGCGTTTGGACGGGAGAGGCCGGCAAAATTTCAAAAATCGGTCATTTTGACCTTCCAAAACAGACTTTTTTCTACACAAGGAGAACCAAGCGGCTCAGAGGCCCGCCCTTTGAACTGTAGCATCCCAGCATCTTGCCTAGTAATCACCACTAAAATCCAGCAAATCCGTCGCACTTTTTTCTAGCCTTAATTTTTGGGTACCTAAAATATTTGGGCCTCTAATTCCGGAAATAATGGCCATACCGAGGAACGGGCTGCGGCCCTCTACTCCCCCTTGACATCCTTGTAACACGATAGCATCAAAGGGGCAATCGCGAACACTTTCTGATTTTCGAGAAAAAAAGGGGAAGGGTTTAAACCACTATTCCGCCGACATTCTAGCCGCCATAACTCCGCAGTACGTGAAGTTAGAACAAAGCCGATGAGTGCGTTAAATACAGCTCGCCGAACTCTATCTTCAGTATAAAGGACAACTCTCTATCCCTGCGCGTTTGGACGGGAGAGGCCGGCAAAATTTCAAAAATCGGTCATTTTGACCTTCCAAAACAGACTTTTTTCTACACAAGGAGAACGAAGCGGCTCAGAGGCCCGCCCTTTTAACTGTAGCATCCCAGCATCTTGCCTAGTAATCACCACTAAATTCCAGCAAATCCGTCGCACTTTTTTCTAGCCTTAATTTTTGGGTACCGAAAATATTTGGGCCTCTAATTCCGGAAATAATGGCCATACCGAGGAACGGGCTGCGGCCCTCTACTCCCCCTTGACATCCTTGTAACACGATAGCATCAAAGGGGCAATCGCGAACACTTTCTGATTTTCGAGAAAAAAAGGGGAAGGGTTTAAACCACTATTCCGCCGACATTCTAGCCGCCATAACTCCGCAGTACGTGAAGTTAGAACAAAGCCGATGAGTGCGTTAAATACAGCTCGCCGAACTCTATCTTCAGTATAAAGGACAACTCTCTATCCCTGCGCGTTTGGACGGGAGAGGCCGGCAAAATTTCAAAAATCGGTCATTTTGACCTTCCAAAACAGACTTTTTTCTACACAAGGAGAACGAAGTGGCTCAGAGGCCCGCCCTTTTAACTGTAGCATCCCAGCATTTTGCCTAGTAATCACCACTAAAATCCAGAAAATCCGTCGCACTTTTTTCTAGCCTTAATTTTTGGGTACCTAAAATATTTGGGCCTCTAATTCCGGAAATAATGGCCATACCCAGGAACGGGCTGCGGCCCTCTACTCCCCCTTGACATCCTTGTAACACGATAGCATCAAAGGGGCAATCGCGAACACTTTCTGATTTTCGAGAAAAAAAGGGGAAGGGTTAAACCACTATTCCGCCGACATTCTAGCCGCCATAACTCCGCAGTACGTGAAGTTAGAACAAAGCCGATGAGTGCGTTAAATACAGCTCGCCGAACTCTATCTTCAGTATAAAGGACAACTCTCTATCCCTGCGCGTTTGGACGGGAGAGGCCGGCAAAATTTCAAAAATCGGTCAATTTGACCTTCCAAAACAGACTTTTTTCTACACAAGGAGAACGAAGCGGCTCAGAGGCCCGCCCGTTTAACTGTAGCATCCCAGCATCTTGCCTAGTAATCACCACTAAAATCCAGCAAATCCGTCGCACTTTTTTCTAGCCTTAATTTTTGGGTACCTAAAATATTTGGGCCTCTAATTCCGGAAATAATGGCCATACCGAGGAACGGGCTGCGGCCCTCTACTCCCCCTTGACATCCTTGTAACACGATAGCATCAAAGGGGCAATCGCGAACACTTTCTGATTTTCGAGAAAAAAAGGGGACTTGACTATTCCGCCGACATTCTAGCCGCCATAACTCCGCAGTACGTGAAGTTAGAACAAAGCCGATGAGTGCGTTAAATACAGCTCGCCGAACTCTATCTTCAGTATAAAGGACAACTCTCTATCCCTGCGCGTTTGGACGGGAGAGGCCGGCAAAATTTCAAAAATTGGTCATTTTGACCTTCCAAAACAGACTTTTTTCTACACAAGGAGAACCAAGCGGCTCAGAGGGCCGCCCTCTTAACTGTAGCATCCCAGCATCTTGCCTAGTAATCACCACTAAAATCCAGCAAATCCGTCGCACTGTTTTCTAGCCTTAATTTATGGGTACCTAAAATATTTGGGCCTCTAATTCCGGAAATAATGGCCATACCAAGGAACGGGCTGCGGCCCTCTACTCCCCCTTGACATCCTTGTAACACGATAGCATCAAAGGGGCAATCGCGAACACTTTCTGATTTTCGAGAAAAAAAGGGGAAGGGTTTAATCCACTATTCCGCCGACATTCTAGCCGCCATAACTCAGCAGTACGTGAAGTTAGAACAAAGCCGATGAGTGCGTTAAATACAGCTCGCCGAACTCTATCTTCAGTATAAAGGACAACTCTCTATCCCTGCGCGTTTGGACGGGAGAGGCCGGCAAAATTTCAAAAAATGGTCATTTTGACCTTCCAAAACAGACTTTTTTCTACACAAGGAGAACCAAGCGGCTCAGAGGCCCGCCCTTTTAACTGTAGCATCCCAGCATCTTGCCTAGTAATCACCACTAAAATCCAGCAAATCCGTCGCACTTTTTTCTAGCCTTAATTTTTGGGTACCTAAAATATTTGGGCCTCTATTTCCGGAAATAATGGCCATACCGAGGAACGGGCTGCGGCCCTCTACTCCCCCTTGACATCCTTGTAACACGATAGCATCAAAGGGGCAATCGCGAACACTTTCTGATTTTCGAGAAAAAAAGGGGACATTCCGCCGACATTCTAGCCGCCATAACTCCGCAGTACGTGAAGTTAGAACAAAGCCGATGAGTGCGTTAAATACAGCTCGCCGAACTCTATCTTCAGTATAAAGGACAACTCTCTATCACTGCGCGTTTGGACGGGAGAGGCCGGCAAAATTTCAAAAAATGGTCATTTTGACCTTCCAAAACAGACTTTTTTCTACACAAGGAGAACCAAGCGGCTCAGAGGCCCGCCCTTTTAACTGTAGCATCCCAGCATCTTGCCTAGTAATCACCACTAAAATCCAGCAAATCCGTCGCACTTTTTTCTAGCCTTAATTTTTGGGTACCTAAAATATTTGGGCCTCTAATTCCGGAAATAATGGCCATACCGAGGAACGGGCTGCGGCCCTCTACTCCCCCTTGACATCCTTGTAACACGATAGCATCAAAGGGGCAATCGCGAACACTTTCTGATTTTCGAGAAAAAAAGGGGAAGGGTTTAAACCACTATTCCGCCGACATTCTAGCCGCCATAACTCCGCAGTACGTGAAGTTAGAACAAAGCCGATGAGTGCGTTAAATACAGCTCGCCGAACTCTATCTTCAGTATAAAGGACAACTCTCTATCCCTGCGCGTTTGGACGGGAGAGGCCGGCAAAATTTCAAAAAATGGTCATTTTGACCTTCCAAAACAGACTTTTTTCTACACAAGGAGAACCAAGCGGCTCAGAGGCCCGCCCTCTTAACTGTAGCATCCCAGCATCTTGCCTAGTAATCACCACTAAAATCCAGCAAATCCGTCGCACTGTTTTCTAGCCTTAATTTATGGGTACCTAAAATATTTGGGCCTCTAATTCCGGAAATAATGGCCATACCGAGGAACGGGCTGCGGCCCTCTACTCCCCCTTGACATCCTTGTAACACGATAGCATCAAAGGGGCAATCGCGAACACTTTCTGATTTTCGAGAAAAAAAGGGGAAGGGTTTAAACCACTATTCCGCCGACATTCTAGCCGCCATAACTCCGCAGTACGTGAAGTTAGAACAAAGCCGATGAGTGCGTTAAATACAGCTCGCCGAACTCTATCTTCAGTATAAAGGACAACTCTCTATCCCTGCGCGTTTGGACGGGAGAGGCCGGCAAAATTTCAAAAAATGGTCATTTTGACCTTCCAAAACAGACTTTTTTCTACACAAGGAGAACCAAGCGGCTCAGAGGCCCGCCCTTTTAACTATAGCATCCCAGCATTTTGCCTAGTAATCACCACTAAAATCCAGAAAATCCGTCGCACTTTTTTCTAGCCTTAATTTTTGGGTACCTAAAATATTTGGGCCTCTAATTCCGGAAATAATGGCCATACCCAGGAACGGGCTGCGGCCCTCTACTCCCCCTTGACATCCTTGTAACACGATAGCATCAAAGGGGCAATCGCGAACACTTTCTGATTTTCGAGAAAAAAAGGGGAAGGGTTAAACCACTATTCCGCCGACATTCTAGCCGCCATAACTCCGCAGTACGTGAAGTTAGAACAAAGCCGATGAGTGCGTTAAATACAGCTCGCCGAACTCTATCTTCAGTATAAAGGACAACTCTCTATCCCTGCGCGTTTGGACGGGAGAGGCCGGCAAAATTTCAAAAATCGGTCAATTTGACCTTCCAAAACAGACTTTTTTCTACACAAGGAGAACGAAGCGGCTCAGAGGCCCGCCCGTTTAACTGTAGCATCCCAGCATCTTGCCTAGTAATCACCACTAAATTCCAGCAAATCCGTCGCACTTTTTTCTAGCCTTAATTTTTGGGTACCGAAAATATTTGGGCCTCTAATTCCGGAAATAATGGCCATACCGAGGAACGGGCTGCGGCCCTCTACTCCCCCTTGACATCCTTGTAACACGATAGCATCAAAGGGGCAATCGCGAACACTTTCTGATTTTCGAGAAAAAAAGGGGAAGGGTTTAAACCACTATTCCGCCGACATTCTAGCCGCCATAACTCCGCAGTACGTGAAGTTAGAACAAAGCCGATGAGTGCGTTAAATACAGCTCGCCGAACTCTATCTTCAGTATAAAGGACAACTCTCTATCCCTGCGCGTTTGGACGGGAGAGGCCGGCAAAATTTCAAAAAATGGTCTTTTGACCTTCCAAAACAGACTTTTTTCTACACAAGGAGAACCAAGCGGCTCAGAGGCCCGCCCTTTTAACTGTAGCATCCCAGCATCTTGCCTAGTAATCACCACTAAAATCCAGCAAATCCGTCGCACTTTTTTCTAGCCTTAATTTTTGGGTACCTAAAATATTTGGGCCTCTAATTCCGGAAATAATGGCCATACCGAGGAACGGGCTGCGGCCCTCTACTCCCCCTTGACATCCTTGTAACACGATAGCATCAAAGGGGCAATCGCGAACACTTTCTGATTTTCGAGAAAAAAAGGGGAAGGGTTTAAACCACTATTCCGCCGACATTCTAGCCGCCATAACTCCGCAGTACGTGAAGTTAGAACAAAGCCGATGAGTGCGTTAAATACAGCTCGCCGAACTCTATCTTCAGTATAAAGGACAACTCTCTATCACTGCGCGTTTGGACGGGAGAGGCCGGCAAAATTTCAAAAAATGGTCATTTTGACCTTCCAAAACAGACTTTTCTACACAAGGAGAACCAAGCGGCTCAGAGGCCCGCCCTTTTAACTGTAGCATCCCAGCATCTTGCCTAGTAATCACCACTAAATTCCAGCAAATCCGTCGCACTTTTTTCTAGCCTTAATTTTTGGGTACCGAAAATATTTGGGCCTCTAATTCCGGAAATAATGGCCATACCGAGGAACGGGCTGCGGCCCTCTACTCCTCCTTGACATCCTTGTAACACGATAGCATCAAAGGGGCAATCGCGAACACTTTCTGATTTTCGAGAAAAAAAGGGGAAGGGTTTAAACCACTATTCCGCCGACATTCTAGCCGCCATAACTCCGCAGTACGTGAAGTTAGAACAAAGCCGATGAGTGCGTTAAATACAGCTCGCCGAACTCTATCTTCAGTATAAAGGACAACTCTCTATCCCTGCGCGTTTGGACGGGAGAGGCCGGCAAAATTTCAAAAATCGGTCATTTTGACCTTCCAAAACAGACTTTTTTCTACACAAGGAGAACGAAGTGGCTCAGAGGCCCGCCCTTTTAACTGTAGCATCCCAGCATTTTGCCTAGTAATCACCACTAAAATCCAGAAAATCCGTCGCACTTTTTTCTAGCCTTAATTTTTGGGTACCTAAAATATTTGGGCCTCTAATTCCGGAAATAATGGCCATACCCAGGAACGGGCTGCGGCCCTCTACTCCCCCTTGACATCCTTGTAACACGATAGCATCAAAGGGGCAATCGCGAACACTTTCTGATTTTCGAGAAAAAAAGGGGAAGGGTTAAACCACTATTCCGCCGACATTCTAGCCGCCATAACTCCGTAGTACGTGAAGTTAGAACAAAGCCGATGAGTGCGTTAAATACAGCTCGCCGAACTCTATCTTCAGTATAAAGGACAACTCTCTATCCCTGCGCGTTTGGACGGGAGAGGCCGGCAAAATTTCAAAAATCGGTCAATTTGACCTTCCAAAACAGACTTTTTTCTACACAAGGAGAACGAAGCGGCTCAGAGGCCCGCCCGTTTAACTGTAGCATCCCAGCATCTTGCCTAGTAATCACCACTAAAATCCAGCAAATCCGTCGCACTTTTTTCTAGCCTTAATTTTTGGGTACCTAAAATATTTGGGCCTCTAATTCCGGAAATAATGGCCATACCGAGGAACGGGCTGCGGCCCTCTACTCCCCCTTGACATCCTTGTAACACGATAGCATCAAAGGGGCAATCGCGAACACTTTCTGATTTTCGAGAAAAAAAGGGGAAGGGTTTAAACCACTATTCCGCCGACATTCTAGCCGCCATAACTCCGCAGTACGTGAAGTTAGAACAAAGCCGATGAGTGCGTTAAATACAGCTCGCCGAACTCTATCTTCAGTATAAAGGACAACTCTCTATCCCTGCGCGTTTGGACGGGAGAGGCCGGCAAAATTTCAAAAATCGGTCATTTTGACCTTCCAAAACAGACTTTTTTCTACACAAGGAGAACCAAGCGGCTCAGAGGCCCGCCCTTTGAACTGTAGCATCCCAGCATCTTGCCTAGTAATCACCACTAAAATCCAGCAAATCCGTCGCACTTTTTTCTAGCCTTAATTTTTGGGTACCTAAAATATTTGGGCCTCTAATTCCGGAAATAATGGCCATACCGAGGAACGGGCTGCGGCCCTCTACTCCCCCTTGACATCCTTGTAACACGATAGCATCAAAGGGGCAATCGCGAACACTTTCTGATTTTCGAGAAAAAAAGGGGAAGGGTTTAAACCACTATTCCGCCGACATTCTAGCCGCCATAACTCCGCAGTACGTGAAGTTAGAACAAAGCCGATGAGTGCGTTAAATACAGCTCGCCGAACTCTATCTTCAGTATAAAGGACAACTCTCTATCCCTGCGCGTTTGGACGGGAGAGGCCGGCAAAATTTCAAAAATCGGTCATTTTGACCTTCCAAAACAGACTTTTTTCTACACAAGGAGAACGAAGCGGCTCAGAGGCCCGCCCTTTTAACTGTAGCATCCCAGCATCTTGCCTAGTAATCACCACTAAATTCCAGCAAATCCGTCGCACTTTTTTCTAGCCTTAATTTTTGGGTACCTAAAATATTTGGGCCTCTAATTCCGGAAATAATGGCCATACCGAGGAACGGGCTGCGGCCCTCTACTCCCCCTTGACATCCTTGTAACACGATAGCATCAAAGGGGCAATCGCGAACACTTTCTGATTTTCGAGAAAAAAAGGGGAAGGGTTTAAACCACTATTCCGCCGACATTCTAGCCGCCATAACTCCGCAGTACGTGAAGTTAGAACAAAGCCGATGAGTGCGTTAAATACAGCTCGCCGAACTCTATCTTCAGTATAAAGGACAACTCTCTATCCCTGCGCGTTTGGACGGGAGAGGCCGGCAAAATTTCAAAAAATGGTCATTTTGACCTTCCAAAACAGACTTTTTTCTACACAAGGAGAACCAAGCGGCTCAGAGGCCCGCCCTTTTAACTGTAGCATCCCAGCATCTTGCCCAGTAATCACCACTAAAATCCAGCAAATCCGTCGCACTTTTTTCTAGCCTTAATTTTTGGGTACCTAAAATATTTGGGCCTCTAATTCCGGAAATAATGGCCATACCGAGGAACGGGCTGCGGCCCTCTACTCCCCCTTGACATCCTTGTAACACGATAGCATCAAAGGGGCAATCGCGAACACTTTCTGATTTTCGAGAAAAAAAGGGGAAGGGTTTAAACCACTATTCCGCCGACATTCTAGCCGCCATAACTCCGCAGTACGTGAAGTTAGAACAAAGCCGATGAGTGCGTTAAATACAGCTCGCCGAACTCTATCTTCAGTATAAAGGACAACTCTCTATCCCTGCGCGTTTGGACGGGAGAGGCCGGCAAAATGAAAAAAAATGGTCTTTTGACCTTCCAAAACAGACTTTTTTCTACACAAGGAGAACCAAGCGGCTCAGAGGCCCGCCCTTTTAACTGTAGCATCCCAGCATCTTGCCTAGTAATCACCACTAAAATCCAGCAAATCCGTCGCACTTTTTTCTAGCCTTAATTTTTGGGTACCTAAAATATTTGGGCCTCTAATTCCGGAAATAATGGCCATACCGAGGAACGGGCTGCGGCCCTCTACTCCCCCTTGACATCCTTGTAACACGATAGCATCAAAGGGGCAATCGCGAACACTTTCTGATTTTCGAGAAAAAAAGGGGAAGGGTTTAAACCACTATTCCGCCGACATTCTAGCCGCCATAACTCCGCAGTACGTGAAGTTAGAACAAAGCCGATGAGTGCGTTAAATACAGCTCGCCGAACTCTATCTTCAGTATAAAGGACAACTCTCTATCACTGCGCGTTTGGACGGGAGAGGCCGGCAAAATTTCAAAAAATGGTCATTTTGACCTTCCAAAACAGACTTTTTTCTACACAAGGAGAACCAAGCGGCTCAGAGGCCCGCCCTTTTAACTGTAGCATCCCAGCATTTTGCCTAGTAATCACCACTAAAATCCAGAAAATCCGTCGCACTTTTTTCTAGCCTTAATTTTTGGGTACCTAAAATATTTGGGCCTCTAATTCCGGAAATAATGGCCATACCCAGGAACGGGCTGCGGCCCTCTACTCCCCCTTGACATCCTTGTAACACGATAGCATCAAAGGGGCAATCGCGAACACTTTCTGATTTTCGAGAAAAAAAGGGGAAGGGTTTAAACCACTATTCCGCCGACATTCTAGCCGCCATAACTCCGCAGTACGTGAAGTTAGAACAAAGCCGATGAGTGCGTTAAATACAGCTCGCCGAACTCTATCTTCAGTATAAAGGACAACTCTCTATCCCTGCGCGTTTGGACGGGAGAGGCCGGCAAAATTTAAAAAAATGGTCTTTTGACCTTCCAAAACAGACTTTTTTCTACACAAGGAGAACCAAGCGGCTCAGAGGCCCGCCCTTTTAACTGTAGCATCCCAGCATCTTGCCTAGTAATCACCACTAAAATCCAGCAAATCCGTCGCACTTTTTTCTAGCCTTAATTTTTGGGTACCTAAAATATTTGGGCCTCTAATTCCGGAAATAATGGCCATACCGAGGAACGGGCTGCGGCCCTCTACTCCCCCTTGACATCCTTGTAACACGATAGCATCAAAGGGGCAATCGCGAACACTTTCTGATTTTCGAGAAAAAAAGGGGAAGGGTTTAAACCACTATTCCGCCGACATTCTAGCCGCCATAACTCCGCAGTACGTGAAGTTAGAACAAAGCCGATGAGTGCGTTAAATACAGCTCGCCGAACTCTATCTTCAGTATAAAGGACAACTCTCTATCCCTGCGCGTTTGGACGGGAGAGGCCGGCAAAATTTCAAAAAATGGTCATTTTGACCTTCCAAAACAGACTTTTTTCTACACAAGGAGAACCAAGCGGCTCAGAGGCCCGCCCTTTTAACTGTAGCATCCCAGCATCTTGCCTAGTAATCACCACTAAAATCCAGCAAATCCGTCGCACTTTTTTCTAGCCTTAATTTTTGGGTACCTAAAATATTTGGGCCTCTAATTCCGGAAATAATGGCCATACCGAGGAACGGGCTGCGGCCCTCTACTCCCCCTTGACATCCTTGTAACACGATAGCATCAAAGGGGCAATCGCGAACACTTTCTGATTTTCGAGAAAAAAAGGGGAAGGGTTTAAACCACTATTCCGCCGACATTCTAGCCGCCATAACTCCGCAGTACGTGAAGTTAGAACAAAGCCGATGAGTGCGTTAAATACAGCTCGCCGAACTCTATCTTCAGTATAAAGGACAACTCTCTATCCCTGCGCGTTTGGACGGGAGAGGCCGGCAAAATTTAAAAAAATGGTCTTTTGACCTTCCAAAACAGACTTTTTTCTACACAAGGAGAACCAAGCGGCTCAGAGGCCCGCCCTTTTAACTGTAGCATCCCAGCATCTTGCCTAGTAATCACCACTAAAATCCAGCAAATCCGTCGCACTTTTTTCTAGCCTTAATTTTTGGGTACCTAAAATATTTGGGCCTCTAATTCCGGAAATAATGGCCATACCGAGGAACGGGCTGCGGCCCTCTACTCCCCCTTGACATCCTTGTAACACGATAGCATCAAAGGGGCAATCGCGAACACTTTCTGATTTTCGAGAAAAAAAGGGGAAGGGTTTTTTAAACCACTATTCCGCCGACATTCTAGCCGCCATAACTCCGCAGTACGTGAAGTTAGAACAAAGCCGATGAGTGCGTTAAATACAGCTCGCCGAACTCTATCTTCAGTATAAAGGACAACTCTCTATCCCTGCGCGTTTGGACGGGAGAGGCCGGCAAAATTTCAAAAAATGGTCATTTTGACCTTCCAAAACAGACTTTTTTCTACACAAGGAGAACCAAGCGGCTCAGAGGCCCGCCCTTTTAACTGTAGCATCCCAGCATCTTGCCTAGTAATCACCACTAAAATCCAGCAAATCCGTCGCACTTTTTTCTAGCCTTAATTTTTGGGTACCTAAAATATTTGGGCCTCTAATTCCGGAAATAATGGCCATACCGAGGAACGGGCTGCGGCCCTCTACTCCCCCTTGACATCCTTGTAACACGATAGCATCAAAGGGGCAATCGCGAACACTTTCTGATTTTCGAGAAAAAAAGGGGAAGGGTTTAAACCACTATTCCGCCGACATTCTAGCCGCCATAACTCCGCAGTACGTGAAGTTAGAACAAAGCCGATGAGTGCGTTAAATACAGCTCGCCGAACTCTATCTTCAGTATAAAGGACAACTCTCTATCCCTGCGCGTTTGGACGGGAGAGGCCGGCAAAATTTCAAAAAATGGTCATTTTGACCTTCCAAAACAGACTTTTTTCTACACAAGGAGAACCAAGCGGCTCAGAGGCCCGCCCTTTTAACTGTAGCATCCCAGCATCTTGCCTAGTAATCACCACTAAAATCCAGCAAATCCGTCGCACTTTTTTCTAGCCTTAATTTTTGGGTACCTAAAATATTTGGGCCTCTAATTCCGGAAATAATGGCCATACCGAGGAACGGGCTGCGGCCCTCTACTCCCCCTTGACATCCTTGTAACACGATAGCATCAAAGGGGCAATCGCGAACACTTTCTGATTTTCGAGAAAAAAAGGGGAAGGGTTTAAACCACTATTCCGCCGACATTCTAGCCGCCATAACTCCGCAGTACGTGAAGTTAGAACAAAGCCGATGAGTGCGTTAAATACAGCTCGCCGAACTCTATCTTCAGTATAAAGGACAACTCTCTATCCCTGCGCGTTTGGACGGGAGAGGCCGGCAAAATTTCAAAAAATGGTCATTTTGACCTTCCAAAACAGACTTTTTTCTACACAAGGAGAACCAAGCGGCTCAGAGGCCCGCCCTTTTAACTGTAGCATCCCAGCATCTTGCCTAGTAATCACCACTAAAATCCAGCAAATCCGTCGCACTTTTTTCTAGCCTTAATTTTTGGGTACCTAAAATATTTGGGCCTCTAATTCCGGAAATAATGGCCATACCGAGGAACGGGCTGCGGCCCTCTACTCCCCCTTGACATCCTTGTAACACGATAGCATCAAAGGGGCAATCGCGAACACTTTCTGATTTTCGAGAAAAAAAGGGGAAGGGTTTAAACCACTATTCCGCCGACATTCTAGCCGCCATAACTCCGCAGTACGTGAAGTTAGAACAAAGCCGATGAGTGCGTTAAATACAGCTCGCCGAACTCTATCTTCAGTATAAAGGACAACTCTCTATCCCTGCGCGTTTGGACGGGAGAGGCCGGCAAAATTTCAAAAAATGGTCATTTTGACCTTCCAAAACAGACTTTTTTCTACACAAGGAGAACCAAGCGGCTCAGAGGCCCGCCCTTTTAACTGTAGCATCCCAGCATCTTGCCTAGTAATCACCACTAAAATCCAGCAAATCCGTCGCACTTTTTTCTAGCCTTAATTTTTGGGTACCTAAAATATTTGGGCCTCTAATTCCGGAAATAATGGCCATACCGAGGAACGGGCTGCGGCCCTCTACTCCCCCTTGACATCCTTGTAACACGATAGCATCAAAGGGGCAATCGCGAACACTTTCTGATTTTCGAGAAAAAAAGGGGACTTGACTATTCCGCCGACATTCTAGCCGCCATAACTCCGCAGTACGTGAAGTTAGAACAAAGCCGATGAGTGCGTTAAATACTGCTCGCCGAACTCTATCTTCAGTATAAAGGACAACTCTCTATCCCTGCGCGTTTGGACGGGAGAGGCCGGCAAAATTTCAAAAAATGGTCATTTTGACCTTCCAAAACAGACTTTTTTCTACACAAGGAGAATAAAGCGGCTCAGAGGCCCGCCCTTTTAACTGTAGCATCCCAGCATCTTGCCTAGTAATCACCACTAAAATCCAGCAAATCCGTCGCACTTTTTTCTAGCCTTAATTTTTGGGTACCTAAAATATTTGGGCCTATAATTCCGGAAATAATGGCCATACCGAGGAACGGGCTGCGGCCCTCTACTCCCCCTTGACATCCTTGTAACACGATAGCATCAAAGGGGCAATCGCGAACACTTTCTGATTTTCGAGAAAAAAAGGGGACTTGACTATTCCGCCGACATTCTAGCCGCCATAACTCCGCAGTACGTGAAGTTAGAACAAAGCCGATGAGTGCGTTAAATACAGCTCGCCGAACTCTATCTTCAGTATAAAGGACAACTCTCTATCCCTGCGCGTTTGGACGGGAGAGGCCGGCAAAATTTCAAAAAATGGTCATTTTGACCTTCCAAAACAGACTTTTTTCTACACAAGGAGAACCAAGCGGCTCAGAGGCCCGCCCTTTTAACTGTAGCATCCCAGCATCTTGCCTAGTAATCACCACTAAAATCCAGCAAATCCGTCGCACTTTTTTCTAGCCTTAATTTTTGGGTACCTAAAATATTTGGGCCTCTAATTCCGGAAATAATGGCCATACCGAGGAACGGGCTGCGGCCCTCTACTCCCCCTTGACATCCTTGTAACACGATAGCATCAAAGGGGCAATCGCGAACACTTTCTGATTTTCGAGAAAAAAAGGGGAAGGGTTTAAACCACTATTCCGCCGACATTCTAGCCGCCATAACTCCGCAGTACGTGAAGTTAGAACAAAGCCGATGAGTGCGTTAAATACAGCTCGCCGAACTCTATCTTCAGTATAAAGGACAACTCTCTATCCCTGCGCGTTTGGACGGGAGAGGCCGGCAAAATTTCAAAAAATGGTCATTTTGACCTTCCAAAACAGACTTTTTTCTACACAAGGAGAACCAAGCGGCTCAGAGGCCCGCCCTTTTAACTGTAGCATCCCAGCATTTTGCCTAGTAATCACCACTAAAATCCAGAAAATCCGTCGCACTTTTTTCTAGCCTTAATTTTTGGGTACCTAAAATATTTGGGCCTCTAATTCCGGAAATAATGGCCATACCCAGGAACGGGCTGCGGCCCTCTACTCCCCCTTGACATCCTTGTAACACGATAGCATCAAAGGGGCAATCGCGAACACTTTCTGATTTTCGAGAAAAAAAGGGGAAGGGTTTAAACCACTATTCCGCCGACATTCTAGCCGCCATAACTCCGCAGTACGTGAAGTTAGAACAAAGCCGATGAGTGCGTTAAATACAGCTCGCCGAACTCTATCTTCAGTATAAAGGACAACTCTCTATCACTGCGCGTTTGGACGGGAGAGGCCGGCAAAATTTCAAAAATCGGTCATTTTGACCTTCCAAAACAGACTTTTTTCTACACAAGGAGAACGAAGCGGCTCAGAAGCCCGCCCTTTTAACTGTAGCATCCCAGCATCTTGCCTAGTAATCACCACTAAATTCCAGCAAATCCGTCGCACTTTTTTCTAGCCTTAATTTTTGGGTACCGAAAATATTTGGGCCTCTAATTCCGGAAATAATGGCCATACCGAGGAACGGGCTGCGGCCCTCTACTCCCCCTTGACATCCTTGTAACACGATAGCATCAAAGGGGCAATCGCGAACACTTTCTGATTTTCGAGAAAAAAAGGGGAAGGGTTTAAACCACTATTCCGCCGACATTCTAGTCGCCATAACTCCGCAGTACGTGAAGTTAGAACAAAGCCGATGAGTGCGTTAAATACAGCTCGCCGAACTCTATCTTCAGTATAAAGGACAACTCTCTATCCCTGCGCGTTTGGACGGGAGAGGCCGGCAAAATTTCAAAAAATGGTCATTTTGACCTTCCAAAACAGACTTTTTTCTACACAAGGAGAACCAAGCGGCTCAGAGGCCCGCCCTTTTAACTGTAGCATCCCAGCATCTTGCCTAGTAATCACCACTAAAATCCAGCAAATCCGTCGCACTTTTTTCTAGCCTTAATTTTTGGGTACCTAAAATATTTGGGCCTCTAATTCCGGAAATAATGGCCATACCGAGGAACGGGCTGCGGCCCTCTACTCCCCCTTGACATCCTTGTAACACGATAGCATCAAAGGGGCAATCGCGAACACTTTCTGATTTTCGAGAAAAAAAGGGGACTTGACTATTCCGCCGACATTCTAGCCGCCATAACTCCGCAGTACGTGAAGTTAGAACAAAGCCGATGAGTGCGTTAAATACAGCTCGCCGAACTCTATCTTCAGTATAAAGGACAACTCTCTATCCCTGCGCGTTTGGACGGGAGAGGCCGGCAAAATTTCAAAAAATGGTCATTTTGACCTTCCAAAACAGACTTTTTTCTACACAAGGAGAACCAAGCGGCTCAGAGGCCCGCCCTTTTAACTGTAGCATCCCAGCATCTTGCCTAGTAATCACCACTAAAATCCAGCAAATCCGTCGCACTTTTTTCTAGCCTTAATTTTTGGGTACCTAAAATATTTGGGCCTCTAATTCCGGAAATAATGGCCATACCGAGGAACGGGCTGCGGCCCTCTACTCCCCCTTGACATCCTTGTAACACGATAGCATCAAAGGGGCAATCGCGAACACTTTCTGATTTTCGAGAAAAAAAGGGGAAGGGTTTAAACCACTATTCCGCCGACATTCTAGCCGCCATAACTCCGCAGTACGTGAAGTTAGAACAAAGCCGATGAGTGCGTTAAATACAGCTCGCCGAACTCTATCTTCAGTATAAAGGACAACTCTCTATCCCTGCGCGTTTGGACGGGAGAGGCCGGCAAAATTTCAAAAAATGGTCATTTTGACCTTCCAAAACAGACTTTTTTCTACACAAGGAGAACCAAGCGGCTCAGAGGCCCGCCCTTTTAACTGTAGCATCCCAGCATCTTGCCTAGTAATCACCACTAAAATCCAGCAAATCCGTCGCACTTTTTTCTAGCCTTAATTTTTGGGTACCTAAAATATTTGGGCCTCTAATTCCGGAAATAATGGCCATACCGAGGAACGGGCTGCGGCCCTCTACTCCCCCTTGACATCCTTGTAACACGATAGCATCAAAGGGGCAATCGCGAACACTTTCTGATTTTCGAGAAAAAAAGGGGAAGGGTTTAAACCACTATTCCGCCGACATTCTAGCCGCCATAACTCCGCAGTACGTGAAGTTAGAACAAAGCCGATGAGTGCGTTAAATACAGCTCGCCGAACTCTATCTTCAGTATAAAGGACAACTCTCTATCCCTGCGCGTTTGGACGGGAGAGGCCGGCAAAATTTCAAAAAATGGTCATTTTGACCTTCCAAAACAGACTTTTTTCTACACAAGGAGAACCAAGCGACTCAGAGGCCCGCCCTTTTAACTGTAGCATCCCAGCATCTTGCCTAGTAATCACCACTAAAATCCAGCAAATCCGTCGCACTTTTTTCTAGCCTTAATTTTTGGGTACCTAAAATATTTGGGCCTCTAATTCCGGAAATAATGGCCATACCGAGGAACGGGCTGCGGCCCTCTACTCCCCCTTGACATCCTTGTAACACGATAGCATCAAAGGGGCAATCGCGAACACTTTCTGATTTTCGAGAAAAAAAGGGGAAGGGTTTAAACCACTATTCCGCCGACATTCTAGCCGCCATAACTCCGCAGTACGTGAAGTTAGAACAAAGCCGATGAGTGCGTTAAATACAGCTCGCCGAACTCTATCTTCAGTATAAAGGACAACTCTCTATCCCTGCGCGTTTGGACGGGAGAGGCCGGCAAAATTTCAAAAAATGGTCATTTTGACCTTCCAAAACAGACTTTTTTCTACACAAGGAGAACCAAGCGGCTCAGAGGCCCGCCCTTTTAACTGTAGCATCCCAGCATTTTGCCTAGTAATCACCACTAAAATCCAGAAAATCCGTCGCACTTTTTTCTAGCCTTAATTTTTGGGTACCTAAAATATTTGGGCCTCTAATTCCGGAAATAATGGCCATACCCAGGAACGGGCTGCGGCCCTCTACTCCCCCTTGACATCCTTGTAACACGATAGCATCAAAGGGGCAATCGCGAACACTTTCTGATTTTCGAGAAAAAAAGGGGAAGGGTTTAAACCACTATTCCGCCGACATTCTAGCCGCCATAACTCCGCAGTACGTGAAGTTAGAACAAAGCCGATGAGTGCGTTAAATACAGCTCGCCGAACTCTATCTTCAGTATAAAGGACAACTCTCTATCCCTGCGCGTTTGGACGGGAGAGGCCGGCAAAATTTCAAAAATTGGTCATTTTGACCTTCCAAAACAGACTTTTTTCTACACAAGGAGAACCAAGCGGCTCAGAGGCCCGCCCTTTTAACTGTAGCATCCCAGCATCTTGCCTAGTAATCACCACTAAAATCCAGCAAATCCGTCGCACTTTTTTCTAGCCTTAATTTTTGGGTACCTAAAATATTTGGGCCTCTAATTCCGGAAATAATGGCCATACCGAGGAACGGGCTGCGGCCCTCTACTCCCCCTTGACATCCTTGTAACACGATAGCATCAAAGGGGCAATCGCGAACACTTTCTGATTTTCGAGAAAAAAAGGGGAAGGGTTTAATCCACTATTCCGCCGACATTCTAGCCGCCATAACTCCGCAGTACGTGAAGTTAGAACAAAGCCGATGAGTGCGTTAAATACAGCTCGCCGAACTCTATCTTCAGTATAAAGGACAACTCTCTATCCCTGCGCGTTTGGACGGGAGAGGCCGGCAAAATTTCAAAAAATGGTCATTTTGACCTTCCAAAACAGACTTTTTTCTACACAAGGAGAACCAAGCGGCTCAGAGGCCCGCCCTTTTAACTGTAGCATCCCAGCATCTTGCCTAGTAATCACCACTAAAATCCAGAAAATCCGTCGCACTTTTTTCTAGCCTTAATTTTTGGGTACCTAAAATATTTGGGCCTCTAATTCCGGAAATAATGGCCATACCGAGGAACGGGCTGCGGCCCTCTACTCCCCCTTGACATCCTTGTAACACGATAGCATCAAAGGGGCAATCGCGAACACTTTCTGATTTTCGAGAAAAAAAGGGGACTTGACTATTCCGCCGACATTCTAGCCGCCATAACTCCGCAGTACGTGAAGTTAGAACAAAGCCGATGAGTGCGTTAAATACAGCTCGCCGAACTCTATCTTCAGTATAAAGGACAACTCTCTATCCCTGCGCGTTTGGACGGGAGAGGCCGGCAAAATTTCAAAAAATGGTCATTTTGACCTTCCAAAACAGACTTTTTTCTACACAAGGAGAACCAAGCGGCTCAGAGGCCCGCCCTTTTAACTGTAGCATCCCAGCATCTTGCCTAGTAATCACCACTAAAATCCAGCAAATCCGTCGCACTTTTTTCTAGCCTTAATTTTTGGGTACCTAAAATATTTGGGCCTCTAATTCCGGAAATAATGGCCATACCGAGGAACGGGCTGCGGCCCTCTACTCCCCCTTGACATCCTTGTAACACGATAGCATCAAAGGGGCAATCGCGAACACTTTCTGATTTTCGAGAAAAAAAGGGGAAGGGTTTAAACCACTATTCCGCCGACATTCTAGCCGCCATAACTCCGCAGTACGTGAAGTTAGAACAAAGCCGATGAGTGCGTTAAATACAGCTCGCCGAACTCTATCTTCAGTATAAAGGACAACTCTCTATCACTGCGCGTTTGGACGGGAGAGGCCGGCAAAATTTCAAAAAATGGTCATTTTGACCTTCCAAAACAGACTTTTTTCTACACAAGGAGAACCAAGCGGCTCAGAGGCCCGCCCTTTTAACTGTAGCATCCCAGCATCTTGCCTAGTAATCACCACTAAAATCCAGCAAATCCGTCGCACTTTTTTCTAGCCTTAATTTTTGGGTACCTAAAATATTTGGGCCTCTAATTCCGGAAATAATGGCCATACCGAGGAACGGGCTGCGGCCCTCTACTCCCCCTTGACATCCTTGTAACACGATAGCATCAAAGGGGCAATCGCGAACACTTTCTGATTTTCGAGAAAAAAAGGGGAAGGGTTTAAACCACTATTCCGCCGACATTCTAGCCGCCATAACTCCGCAGTACGTGAAGTTAGAACAAAGCCGATGAGTGCGTTAAATACAGCTCGCCGAACTCTATCTTCAGTATAAAGGACAACTCTCTATCCCTGCGCGTTTGGACGGGAGAGGCCGGCAAAATTTCAAAAAATGGTCATTTTGACCTTCCAAAACAGACTTTTTTCTACACAAGGAGAACCAAGCGACTCAGAGGCCCGCCCTTTTAACTGTAGCATCCCAGCATCTTGCCTAGTAATCACCACTAAAATCCAGCAAATCCGTCGCACTTTTTTCTAGCCTTAATTTTTGGGTACCTAAAATATTTGGGCCTCTAATTCCGGAAATAATGGCCATACCGAGGAACGGGCTGCGGCCCTCTACTCCCCCTTGACATCCTTGTAACACGATAGCATCAAAGGGGCAATCGCGAACACTTTCTGATTTTCGAGAAAAAAAGGGGAAGGGTTTAAACCACTATTCCGCCGACATTCTAGCCGCCATAACTCCGCAGTACGTGAAGTTAGAACAAAGCCGATGAGTGCGTTAAATACAGCTCGCCGAACTCTATCTTCAGTATAAAGGACAACTCTCTATCCCTGCGCGTTTGGACGGGAGAGGCCGGCAAAATTTCAAAAAATGGTCATTTTGACCTTCCAAAACAGACTTTTTTCTACACAAGGAGAACCAAGCGGCTCAGAGGCCCGCCCTTTTAACTGTAGCATCCCAGCATTTTGCCTAGTAATCACCACTAAAATCCAGAAAATCCGTCGCACTTTTTTCTAGCCTTAATTTTTGGGTACCTAAAATATTTGGGCCTCTAATTCCGGAAATAATGGCCATACCCAGGAACGGGCTGCGGCCCTCTACTCCCCCTTGACATCCTTGTAACACGATAGCATCAAAGGGGCAATCGCGAACACTTTCTGATTTTCGAGAAAAAAAGGGGAAGGGTTTAAACCACTATTCCGCCGACATTCTAGCCGCCATAACTCCGCAGTACGTGAAGTTAGAACAAAGCCGATGAGTGCGTTAAATACAGCTCGCCGAACTCTATCTTCAGTATAAAGGACAACTCTCTATCACTGCGCGTTTGGACGGGAGAGGCCGGCAAAATTTCAAAAATCGGTCATTTTGACCTTCCAAAACAGACTTTTTTCTACACAAGGAGAACGAAGCGGCTCAGAGGCCCGCCCTTTTAACTGTAGCATCCCAGCATCTTGCCTAGTAATCACCACTAAATTCCAGCAAATCCGTCGCACTTTTTTCTAGCCTTAATTTTTGGGTACCGAAAATATTTGGGCCTCTAATTCCGGAAATAATGGCCATACCGAGGAACGGGCTGCGGCCCTCTACTCCCCCTTGACATCCTTGTAACACGATAGCATCAAAGGGGCAATCGCGAACACTTTCTGATTTTCGAGAAAAAAAGGGGAAGGGTTTAAACCACTATTCCGCCGACATTCTAGCCGCCATAACTCCGCAGTACGTGAAGTTAGAACAAAGCCGATGAGTGCGTTAAATACAGCTCGCCGAACTCTATCTTCAGTATAAAGGACAACTCTCTATCCCTGCGCGTTTGGACGGGAGAGGCCGGCAAAATTTCAAAAATTGGTCATTTTGACCTTCCAAAACAGACTTTTTTCTACACAAGGAGAACCAAGCGGCTCAGAGGCCCGCCCTTTTAACTGTAGCATCCCAGCATCTTGCCTAGTAATCACCACTAAAATCCAGCAAATCCGTCGCACTGTTTTCTAGCCTTAATTTATGGGTACCTAAAATATTTGGGCCTCTAATTCCGGAAATAATGGCCATACCAAGGAACGGGCTGCGGCCCTCTACTCCCCCTTGACATCCTTGTAACACGATAGCATCAAAGGGGCAATCGCGAACACTTTCTGATTTTCGAGAAAAAAAGGGGAAGGGTTTAAACCACTATTCCGCCGACATTCTAGCCGCCATAACTCCGCAGTACGTGAAGTTAGAACAAAGCCGATGAGTGCGTTAAATACAGCTCGCCGAACTCTATCTTCAGTATAAAGGACAACTCTCTATCACTGCGCGTTTGGACGGGAGAGGCCGGCAAAATTTCAAAAAATGGTCATTTTGACCTTCCAAAACAGACTTTTTTCTACACAAGGAGAACCAAGCGGCTCAGAGGCCCGCCCTTTTAACTGTAGCATCCCAGCATCTTGCCTAGTAATCACCACTAAAATCCAGCAAATCCGTCGCACTTTTTTCTAGCCTTAATTTTTGGGTACCTAAAATATTTGGGCCTCTAATTCCGGAAATAATGGCCATACCGAGGAACGGGCTGCGGCCCTCTACTCCCCCTTGACATCCTTGTAACACGATAGCATCAAAGGGGCAATCGCGAACACTTTCTGATTTTCGAGAAAAAAAGGGGAAGGGTTTAATCCACTATTCCGCCGACATTCTAGCCGCCATAACTCCGCAGTACGTGAAGTTAGAACAAAGCCGATGAGTGCGTTAAATACAGCTCGCCGAACTCTATCTTCAGTATAAAGGACAACTCTCTATCCCTGCGCGTTTGGACGGGAGAGGCCGGCAAAATTTAAAAAAATGGTCATTTTGACCTTCCAAAACAGACTTTTTTCTACACAAGGAGAACCAAGCGGCTCAGAGGCCCGCCCTTTTAACTGTAGCATCCCAGCATCTTGCCTAGTAATCACCACTAAAATCCAGCAAATCCGTCGCACTTTTTTCTAGCCTTAATTTTTGGGTACCTAAAATATTTGGGCCTCTAATTCCGGAAATAATGGCCATACCGAGGAACGGGCTGCGGCCCTCTACTCCCCCTTGACATCCTTGTAACACGATAGCATCAAAGGGGCAATCGCGAACACTTTCTGATTTTCGAGAAAAAAAGGGGACTCGACTATTCCGCCGACATTCTAGCCGCCATAACTCCGCAGTACGTGAAGTTAGAACAAAGCCGATGAGTGCGTTAAATACAGCTCGCCGAACTCTATCTTCAGTATAAAGGACAACTCTCTATCCCTGCGCGTTTGGACGGGAGAGGCCGGCAAAATTTCAAAAAATGGTCATTTTGACCTTCCAAAACAGACTTTTTTCTACACAAGGAGAACCAAGCGGCTCAGAGGCCCGCCCTTTTAACTGTAGCATCCCAGCATCTTGCCTAGTAATCACCACTAAAATCCAGCAAATCCGTCGCACTTTTTTCTAGCCTTAATTTTTGGGTACCTAAAATATTTGGGCCTCTAATTCCGGAAATAATGGCCATACCGAGGAACGGGCTGCGGCCCTCTACTCCCCCTTGACATCCTTGTAACACGATAGCATCAAAGGGGCAATCGCGAACACTTTCTGATTTTCGAGAAAAAAAGGGGAAGGGTTTAAACCACTATTCCGCCGACATTCTAGCCGCCATAACTCCGCAGTACGTGAAGTTAGAACAAAGCCGATGAGTGCGTTAAATACAGCTCGCCGAACTCTATCTTCAGTATAAAGGACAACTCTCTATCCCTGCGCGTTTGGACGGGAGAGGCCGGCAAAATTTCAAAAAATGGTCATTTTGACCTTCCAAAACAGACTTTTTTCTACACAAGGAGAACCAAGCGGCTCAGAGGCCCGCCCTTTTAACTGTAGCATCCCAGCATCTTGCCTAGTAATCACCACTAAAATCCAGCAAATCCGTCGCACTTTTTTCTAGCCTTAATTTTTGGGTACCTAAAATATTTGGGCCTCTAATTCCGGAAATAATGGCCATACCGAGGAACGGGCTGCGGCCCTCTACTCCCCCTTGACATCCTTGTAACACGATAGCATCAAAGGGGCAATCGCGAACACTTTCTGATTTTCGAGAAAAAAAGGGGAAGGGTTTAAACCACTATTCCGCCGACATTCTAGCCGCCATAACTCCGCAGTACGTGAAGTTAGAACAAAGCCGATGAGTGCGTTAAATACAGCTCGCCGAACTCTATCTTCAGTATAAAGGACAACTCTCTATCACTGCGCGTTTGGACGGGAGAGGCCGGCAAAATTTCAAAAAATGGTCATTTTGACCTTCCAAAACAGACTTTTTTCTACACAAGGAGAACCAAGCGGCTCAGAGGCCCGCCCTTTTAACTGTAGCATCCCAGCATCTTGCCTAGTAATCACCACTAAAATCCAGCAAATCCGTCGCACTTTTTTCTAGCCTTAATTTTTGGGTACCTAAAATATTTGGGCCTCTAATTCCGGAAATAATGGCCATACCGAGGAACGGGCTGCGGCCCTCTACTCCCCCTTGACATCCTTGTAACACGATAGCATCAAAGGGGCAATCGCGAACACTTTCTGATTTTCGAGAAAAAAAGGGGAAGGGTTTAAACCACTATTCCGCCGACATTCTAGCCGCCATAACTCCGCAGTACGTGAAGTTAGAACAAAGCCGATGAGTGCGTTAAATACAGCTCGCCGAACTCTATCTTCAGTATAAAGGACAACTCTCTATCCCTGCGCGTTTGGACGGGAGAGGCCGGCAAAATTTCAAAAAATGGTCATTTTGACCTTCCAAAACAGACTTTTTTCTACACAAGGAGAACCAAGCGGCTCAGAGGCCCGCCCTTTTAACTGTAGCATCCCAGCATCTTGCCTAGTAATCACCACTAAAATCCAGCAAATCCGTCGCACTTTTTTCTAGCCTTAATTTTTGGGTACCTAAAATATTTGGGCCTCTAATTCCGGAAATAATGGCCATACCGAGGAACGGGCTGCGGCCCTCTACTCCCCCTTGACATCCTTGTAACACGATAGCATCAAAGGGGCAATCGCGAACACTTTCTGATTTTCGAGAAAAAAAGGGGAAGGGTTTAATCCACTATTCCGCCGACATTCTAGCCGCCATAACTCCGCAGTACGTGAAGTTAGAACAAAGCCGATGAGTGCGTTAAATACAGCTCGCCGAACTCTATCTTCAGTATAAAGGACAACTCTCTATCCCTGCGCGTTTGGACGGGAGAGGCCGGCAAAATTTAAAAAAATGGTCATTTTGACCTTCCAAAACAGACTTTTTTCTACACAAGGAGAACCAAGCGGCTCAGAGGCCCGCCCTTTTAACTGTAGCATCCCAGCATCTTGCCTAGTAATCACCACTAAAATCCAGCAAATCCGTCGCACTTTTTTCTAGCCTTAATTTTTGGGTACCTAAAATATTTGGGCCTCTAATTCCGGAAATAATGGCCATACCGAGGAACGGGCTGCGGCCCTCTACTCCCCCTTGACATCCTTGTAACACGATAGCATCAAAGGGGCAATCGCGAACACTTTCTGATTTTCGAGAAAAAAAGGGGACTCGACTATTCCGCCGACATTCTAGCCGCCATAACTCCGCAGTACGTGAAGTTAGAACAAAGCCGATGAGTGCGTTAAATACAGCTCGCCGAACTCTATCTTCAGTATAAAGGACAACTCTCTATCCCTGCGCGTTTGGACGGGAGAGGCCGGCAAAATTTCAAAAAATGGTCATTTTGACCTTCCAAAACAGACTTTTTTCTACACAAGGAGAACCAAGCGGCTCAGAGGCCCGCCCTTTTAACTGTAGCATCCCAGCATCTTGCCTAGTAATCACCACTAAAATCCAGCAAATCCGTCGCACTTTTTTCTAGCCTTAATTTTTGGGTACCTAAAATATTTGGGCCTCTAATTCCGGAAATAATGGCCATACCGAGGAACGGGCTGCGGCCCTCTACTCCCCCTTGACATCCTTGTAACACGATAGCATCAAAGGGGCAATCGCGAACACTTTCTGATTTTCGAGAAAAAAAGGGGAAGGGTTTAAACCACTATTCCGCCGACATTCTAGCCGCCATAACTCCGCAGTACGTGAAGTTAGAACAAAGCCGATGAGTGCGTTAAATACAGCTCGCCGAACTCTATCTTCAGTATAAAGGACAACTCTCTATCACTGCGCGTTTGGACGGGAGAGGCCGGCAAAATTTCAAAAAATGGTCATTTTGACCTTCCAAAACAGACTTTTTTCTACACAAGGAGAACCAAGCGGCTCAGAGGCCCGCCCTTTTAACTGTAGCATCCCAGCATCTTGCCTAGTAATCACCACTAAAATCCAGCAAATCCGTCGCACTTTTTTCTAGCCTTAATTTTTGGGTACCTAAAATATTTGGGCCTCTAATTCCGGAAATAATGGCCATACCGAGGAACGGGCTGCGGCCCTCTACTCCCCCTTGACATCCTTGTAACACGATAGCATCAAAGGGGCAATCGCGAACACTTTCTGATTTTCGAGAAAAAAAGGGGAAGGGTTTAAACCACTATTCCGCCGACATTCTAGCCGCCATAACTCCGCAGTACGTGAAGTTAGAACAAAGCCGATGAGTGCGTTAAATACAGCTCGCCGAACTCTATCTTCAGTATAAAGGACAACTCTCTATCCCTGCGCGTTTGGACGGGAGAGGCCGGCAAAATTTAAAAAAATGGTCATTTTGACCTTCCAAAACAGACTTTTTTCTACACAAGGAGAACCAAGCGGCTCAGAGGCCCGCCCTTTTAACTGTAGCATCCCAGCATCTTGCCTAGTAATCACCACTAAAATCCAGCAAATCCGTCGCACTTTTTTCTAGCCTTAATTTTTGGGTACCTAAAATATTTGGGCCTCTAATTCCGGAAATAATGGCCATACCGAGGAACGGGCTGCGGCCCTCTACTCCCCCTTGACATCCTTGTAACACGATAGCATCAAAGGGGCAATCGCGAACACTTTCTGATTTTCGAGAAAAAAAGGGGACTCGACTATTCCGCCGACATTCTAGCCGCCATAACTCCGCAGTACGTGAAGTTAGAACAAAGCCGATGAGTGCGTTAAATACAGCTCGCCGAACTCTATCTTCAGTATAAAGGACAACTCTCTATCCCTGCGCGTTTGGACGGGAGAGGCCGGCAAAATTTCAAAAAATGGTCATTTTGACCTTCCAAAACAGACTTTTTTCTACACAAGGAGAACCAAGCGGCTCAGAGGCCCGCCCTTTTAACTGTAGCATCCCAGCATCTTGCCTAGTAATCACCACTAAAATCCAGCAAATCCGTCGCACTTTTTTCTAGCCTTAATTTTTGGGTACCTAAAATATTTGGGCCTCTAATTCCGGAAATAATGGCCATACCGAGGAACGGGCTGCGGCCCTCTACTCCCCCTTGACATCCTTGTAACACGATAGCATCAAAGGGGCAATCGCGAACACTTTCTGATTTTCGAGAAAAAAAGGGGAAGGGTTTAAACCACTATTCCGCCGACATTCTAGCCGCCATAACTCCGCAGTACGTGAAGTTAGAACAAAGCCGATGAGTGCGTTAAATACAGCTCGCCGAACTCTATCTTCAGTATAAAGGACAACTCTCTATCACTGCGCGTTTGGACGGGAGAGGCCGGCAAAATTTCAAAAAATGGTCATTTTGACCTTCCAAAACAGACTTTTTTCTACACAAGGAGAACCAAGCGGCTCAGAGGCCCGCCCTTTTAACTGTAGCATCCCAGCATCTTGCCTAGTAATCACCACTAAAATCCAGCAAATCCGTCGCACTTTTTTCTAGCCTTAATTTTTGGGTACCTAAAATATTTGGGCCTCTAATTCCGGAAATAATGGCCATACCGAGGAACGGGCTGCGGCCCTCTACTCCCCCTTGACATCCTTGTAACACGATAGCATCAAAGGGGCAATCGCGAACACTTTCTGATTTTCGAGAAAAAAAGGGGAAGGGTTTAAACCACTATTCCGCCGACATTCTAGCCGCCATAACTCCGCAGTACGTGAAGTTAGAACAAAGCCGATGAGTGCGTTAAATACAGCTCGCCGAACTCTATCTTCAGTATAAAGGACAACTCTCTATCCCTGCGCGTTTGGACGGGAGAGGCCGGCAAAATTTCAAAAAATGGTCATTTTGACCTTCCAAAACAGACTTTTTTCTACACAAGGAGAACCAAGCGACTCAGAGGCCCGCCCTTTTAACTGTAGCATCCCAGCATCTTGCCTAGTAATCACCACTAAAATCCAGCAAATCCGTCGCACTTTTTTCTAGCCTTAATTTTTGGGTACCTAAAATATTTGGGCCTCTAATTCCGGAAATAATGGCCATACCGAGGAACGGGCTGCGGCCCTCTACTCCCCCTTGACATCCTTGTAACACGATAGCATCAAAGGGGCAATCGCGAACACTTTCTGATTTTCGAGAAAAAAAGGGGAAGGGTTTAAACCACTATTCCGCCGACATTCTAGCCGCCATAACTCCGCAGTACGTGAAGTTAGAACAAAGCCGATGAGTGCGTTAAATACAGCTCGCCGAACTCTATCTTCAGTATAAAGGACAACTCTCTATCCCTGCGCGTTTGGACGGGAGAGGCCGGCAAAATTTCAAAAAATGGTCATTTTGACCTTCCAAAACAGACTTTTTTCTACACAAGGAGAACCAAGCGGCTCAGAGGCCCGCCCTTTTAACTGTAGCATCCCAGCATTTTGCCTAGTAATCACCACTAAAATCCAGCAAATCCGTCGCACTTTTTTCTAGCCTTAATTTTTGGGTACCTAAAATATTTGGGCCTCTAATTCCGGAAATAATGGCCATACCGAGGAACGGGCTGCGGCCCTCTACTCCCCCTTGACATCCTTGTAACACGATAGCATCAAAGGGGCAATCGCGAACACTTTCTGATTTTCGAGAAAAAAAGGGGAAGGGTTTAAACCACTATTCCGCCGACATTCTAGCCGCCATAACTCCGCAGTACGTGAAGTTAGAACAAAGCCGATGAGTGCGTTAAATACAGCTCGCCGAACTCTATCTTCAGTATAAAGGACAACTCTCTATCACTGCGCGTTTGGACGGGAGAGGCCGGCAAAATTTCAAAAATCGGTCATTTTGACCTTCCAAAACAGACTTTTTTCTACACAAGGAGAACGAAGCGGCTCAGAGGCCCGCCCTTTTAACTGTAGCATCCCAGCATCTTGCCTAGTAATCACCACTAAATTCCAGCAAATCCGTCGCACTTTTTTCTAGCCTTAATTTTTGGGTATCGAAAATATTTGGGCCTCTAATTCCGGAAATAATGGCCATACCGAGGAACGGGCTGCGGCCCTCTACTCCCCCTTGACATCCTTGTAACACGATAGCATCAAAGGGGCAATCGCGAACACTTTCTGATTTTCGAGAAAAAAAGGGGAAGGGTTTAAACCACTATTCCGCCGACATTCTAGCCGCCATAACTCCGCAGTACGTGAAGTTAGAACAAAGCCGATGAGTGCGTTAAATACAGCTCGCCGAACTCTATCTTCAGTATAAAGGACAACTCTCTATCCCTGCGCGTTTGGACGGGAGAGGCCGGCAAAATTTCAAAAATTGGTCATTTTGACCTTCCAAAACAGACTTTTTTCTACACAAGGAGAACCAAGCGGCTCAGAGGCCCGCCCTTTTAACTGTAGCATCCCAGCATCTTGCCTAGTAATCACCACTAAAATCCAGCAAATCCGTCGCACTGTTTTCTAGCCTTAATTTATGGGTACCTAAAATATTTGGGCCTCTAATTCCGGAAATAATGGCCATACCAAGGAACGGGCTGCGGCCCTCTACTCCCCCTTGACATCCTTGTAACACGATAGCATCAAAGGGGCAATCGCGAACACTTTCTGATTTTCGAGAAAAAAAGGGGAAGGGTTTAAACCACTATTCCGCCGACATTCTAGCCGCCATAACTCCGCAGTACGTGAAGTTAGAACAAAGCCGATGAGTGCGTTAAATACAGCTCGCCGAACTCTATCTTCAGTATAAAGGACAACTCTCTATCCCTGCGCGTTTGGACGGGAGAGGCCGGCAAAATTTCAAAAAATGGTCATTTTGACCTTCCAAAACAGACTTTTTTCTACACAAGGAGAACCAAGCGGCTCAGAGGCCCGCCCTTTTAACTGTAGCATCCCAGCATCTTGCCTAGTAATCACCACTAAAATCCAGCAAATCCGTCGCACTTTTTTCTAGCCTTAATTTTTGGGTACCTAAAATATTTGGGCCTCTAATTCCGGAAATAATGGCCATACCGAGGAACGGGCTGCGGCCCTCTACTCCCCCTTGACATCCTTGTAACACGATAGCATCAAAGGGGCAATCGCGAACACTTTCTGATTTTCGAGAAAAAAAGGGGAAGGGTTTAAACCACTATTCCGCCGACATTCTAGCCGCCATAACTCCGCAGTACGTGAAGTTAGAACAAAGCCGATGAGTGCGTTAAATACAGCTCGCCGAACTCTATCTTCAGTATAAAGGACAACTCTCTATCACTGCGCGTTTGGACGGGAGAGGCCGGCAAAATTTCAAAAAATGGTCATTTTGACCTTCCAAAACAGACTTTTTTCTACACAAGGAGAACCAAGCGGCTCAGAGGCCCGCCCTTTTAACTGTAGCATCCCAGCATCTTGCCTAGTAATCACCACTAAAATCCAGCAAATCCGTCGCACTTTTTTCTAGCCTTAATTTTTGGGTACCTAAAATATTTGGGCCTCTAATTCCGGAAATAATGGCCATACCGAGGAACGGGCTGCGGCCCTCTACTCCCCCTTGACATCCTTGTAACACGATAGCATCAAAGGGGCAATCGCGAACACTTTCTGATTTTCGAGAAAAAAAGGGGAAGGGTTTAAACCACTATTCCGCCGACATTCTAGCCGCCATAACTCCGCAGTACGTGAAGTTAGAACAAAGCCGATGAGTGCGTTAAATACAGCTCGCCGAACTCTATCTTCAGTATAAAGGACAACTCTCTATCCCTGCGCGTTTGGACGGGAGAGGCCGGCAAAATTTCAAAAAATGGTCATTTTGACCTTCCAAAACAGACTTTTTTCTACACAAGGAGAACCAAGCGACTCAGAGGCCCGCCCTTTTAACTGTAGCATCCCAGCATCTTGCCTAGTAATCACCACTAAAATCCAGCAAATCCGTCGCACTTTTTTCTAGCCTTAATTTTTGGGTACCTAAAATATTTGGGCCTCTAATTCCGGAAATAATGGCCATACCGAGGAACGGGCTGCGGCCCTCTACTCCCCCTTGACATCCTTGTAACACGATAGCATCAAAGGGGCAATCGCGAACACTTTCTGATTTTCGAGAAAAAAAGGGGAAGGGTTTAAACCACTATTCCGCCGACATTCTAGCCGCCATAACTCCGCAGTACGTGAAGTTAGAACAAAGCCGATGAGTGCGTTAAATACAGCTCGCCGAACTCTATCTTCAGTATAAAGGACAACTCTCTATCCCTGCGCGTTTGGACGGGAGAGGCCGGCAAAATTTCAAAAAATGGTCATTTTGACCTTCCAAAACAGACTTTTTTCTACACAAGGAGAACCAAGCGGCTCAGAGGCCCGCCCTTTTAACTGTAGCATCCCAGCATTTTGCCTAGTAATCACCACTAAAATCCAGAAAATCCGTCGCACTTTTTTCTAGCCTTAATTTTTGGGTACCTAAAATATTTGGGCCTCTAATTCCGGAAATAATGGCCATACCCAGGAACGGGCTGCGGCCCTCTACTCCCCCTTGACATCCTTGTAACACGATAGCATCAAAGGGGCAATCGCGAACACTTTCTGATTTTCGAGAAAAAAAGGGGAAGGGTTTAAACCACTATTCCGCCGACATTCTAGCCGCCATAACTCCGCAGTACGTGAAGTTAGAACAAAGCCGATGAGTGCGTTAAATACAGCTCGCCGAACTCTATCTTCAGTATAAAGGACAACTCTCTATCCCTGCGCGTTTGGACGGGAGAGGCCGGCAAAATTTCAAAAATCGGTCATTTTGACCTTCCAAAACAGACTTTTTTCTACACAAGGAGAACCAAGCGGCTCAGAGGCCCGCCCTTTTAACTGTAGCATCCCAGCATCTTGCCTAGTAATCACCACTAAAATCCAGCAAATCCGTCGCACTTTTTTCTAGCCTTAATTTTTGGGTACCTAAAATATTTGGGCCTCTAATTCCGGAAATAATGGCCATACCGAGGAACGGGCTGCGGCCCTCTACTCCCCCTTGACATCCTTGTAACACGATAGCATCAAAGGGGCAATCGCGAACACTTTCTGATTTTCGAGAAAAAAAGGGGAAGGGTTTAATCCACTATTCCGCCGACATTCTAGCCGCCATAACTCCGCAGTACGTGAAGTTAGAACAAAGCCGATGAGTGCGTTAAATACAGCTCGCCGAACTCTATCTTCAGTATAAAGGACAACTCTCTATCCCTGCGCGTTTGGACGGGAGAGGCCGGCAAAATTTCAAAAATTGGTCATTTTGACCTTCCAAAACAGACTTTTTTCTACACAAGGAGAACCAAGCGGCTCAGAGGCCCGCCCTTTTAACTGTAGCATCCCAGCATCTTGCCTAGTAATCACCACTAAAATCCAGCAAATCCGTCGCACTGTTTTCTAGCCTTAATTTATGGGTACCTAAAATATTTGGGCCTCTAATTCCGGAAATAATGGCCATACCGAGGAACGGGCTGCGGCCCTCTACTCCCCCTTGACATCCTTGTAACACGATAGCATCAAAGGGGCAATCGCGAACACTTTCTGATTTTCGAGAAAAAAAGGGGAAGGGTTTAAACCACTATTCCGCCGACATTCTAGCCGCCATAACTCCGCAGTACGTGAAGTTAGAACAAAGCCGATGAGTGCGTTAAATACAGCTCGCCGAACTCTATCTTCAGTATAAAGGACAACTCTCTATCACTGCGCGTTTGGACGGGAGAGGCCGGCAAAATTTCAAAAATTGGTCATTTTGACCTTCCAAAACAGACTTTTTTCTACACAAGGAGAACCAAGCGGCTCAGAGGCCCGCCCTTTTAACTGTAGCATCCCAGCATCTTGCCTAGTAATCACCACTAAAATCCAGCAAATCCGTCGCCCTTTTTTCTAGCCTTAATTTATGGGTACCTAAAATATTTGGGCCTCTAATTCCGGAAATAATGGCCATACCCAGGAACGGGCTGCGGCCCTCTACTCCCCCTTGACATCCTTGTAACACGATAGCATCAAAGGGGCAATCGCGAACACTTTCTGATTTTCGAGAAAAAAAGGGGAAGGGTATAAACCACTATTCCGCCGACATTCTAGCCGCCATAACTCCGCAGTACGTGAAGTTAGAACAAAGCCGATGAGTGCGTTAAATACAGCTCGCCGAACTCTATCTTCAGTATAAAGGACAACTCTCTATCACTGCGCGTTTGGACGGGAGAGGCCGGCAAAATTTCAAAAATCGGTCATTTTGACCTTCCAAAACAGACTTTTTTCTACACAAGGAGAACGAAGCGGCTCAGAGGCCCGCCCTTTTAACTGTAGCATCCCAGCATCTTGCCTAGTAATCACCACTAAATTCCAGCAAATCCGTCGCACTTTTTTCTAGCCTTAATTTTTGGGTACCGAAAATATTTGGGCCTCTAATTCCGGAAATAATGGCCATACCGAGGAACGGGCTGCGGCCCTCTACTCCCCCTTGACATCCTTGTAACACGATAGCATCAAAGGGGCAATCGCGAACACTTTCTGATTTTCGAGAAAAAAAGGGGAAGGGTTTAAACCACTATTCCGCCGACATTCTAGCCGCCATAACTCCGCAGTACGTGAAGTTAGAACAAAGCCGATGAGTGCGTTAAATACAGCTCGCCGAACTCTATCTTCAGTATAAAGGACAACTCTCTATCACTGCGCGTTTGGACGGGAGAGGCCGGCAAAATTTCAAAAAATGGTCATTTTGACCTTCCAAAACAGACTTTTTTCTACACAAGGAGAACCAAGCGGCTCAGAGGCCCGCCCTTTTAACTGTAGCATCCCAGCATCTTGCCTAGTAATCACCACTAAAATCCAGCAAATCCGTCGCACTTTTTTCTAGCCTTAATTTTTGGGTACCTAAAATATTTGGGCCTCTAATTCCGGAAATAATGGCCATACCGAGGAACGGGCTGCGGCCCTCTACTCCCCCTTGACATCCTTGTAACACGATAGCATCAAAGGGGCAATCGCGAACACTTTCTGATTTTCGAGAAAAAAAGGGGAAGGGTTTAATCCACTATTCCGCCGACATTCTAGCCGCCATAACTCCGCAGTACGTGAAGTTAGAACAAAGCCGATGAGTGCGTTAAATACAGCTCGCCGAACTCTATCTTCAGTATAAAGGACAACTCTCTATCCCTGCGCGTTTGGACGGGAGAGGCCGGCAAAATTTCAAAAAATGGTCATTTTGACCTTCCAAAACAGACTTTTTTCTACACAAGGAGAACCAAGCGGCTCAGAGGCCCGCCCTTTTAACTGTAGCATCCCAGCATCTTGCCTAGTAATCACCACTAAAATCCAGCAAATCCGTCGCACTTTTTTCTAGCCTTAATTTTTGGGTACCTAAAATATTTGGGCCTCTAATTCCGGAAATAATGGCCATACCGAGGAACGGGCTGCGGCCCTCTACTCCCCCTTGACATCCTTGTAACACGATAGCATCAAAGGGGCAATCGCGAACACTTTCTGATTTTCGAGAAAAAAAGGGGACTTGACTATTCCGCCGACATTCTAGCCGCCATAACTCCGCAGTACGTGAAGTTAGAACAAAGCCGATGAGTGCGTTAAATACAGCTCGCCGAACTCTATCTTCAGTATAAAGGACAACTCTCTATCCCTGCGCGTTTGGACGGGAGAGGCCGGCAAAATTTCAAAAAATGGTCATTTTGACCTTCCAAAACAGACTTTTTTCTACACAAGGAGAACCAAGCGGCTCAGAGGCCCGCCCTTTTAACTGTAGCATCCCAGCATCTTGCCTAGTAATCACCACTAAAATCCAGCAAATCCGTCGCACTTTTTTCTAGCCTTAATTTTTGGGTACCTAAAATATTTGGGCCTCTAATTCCGGAAATAATGGCCATACCGAGGAACGGGCTGCGGCCCTCTACTCCCCCTTGACATCCTTGTAACACGATAGCATCAAAGGGGCAATCGCGAACACTTTCTGATTTTCGAGAAAAAAAGGGGAAGGGTTTAAACCACTATTCCGCCGACATTCTAGCCGCCATAACTCCGCAGTACGTGAAGTTAGAACAAAGCCGATGAGTGCGTTAAATACAGCTCGCCGAACTCTATATTCAGTATAAAGGACAACTCTCTATCACTGCGCGTTTGGACGGGAGAGGCCGGCAAAATTTCAAAAAATGGTCATTTTGACCTTCCAAAACAGACTTTTTTCTACACAAGGAGAACCAAGCGGCTCAGAGGCCCGCCCTTTTAACTGTAGCATCCCAGCATCTTGCCTAGTAATCACCACTAAAATCCAGAAAATCCGTCGCACTTTTTTCTAGCCTTAATTTTTGGGTACCTAAAATATTTGGGCCTCTAATTCCGGAAATAATGGCCATACCCAGGAACGGGCTGCGGCCCTCTACTCCCCCTTGACATCCTTGTAACACGATAGCATCAAAGGGGCAATTGCGAACACTTTCTGATTTTCGAGAAAAAAAGGGGAAGGGTTTAAACCACTATTCCGCCGACATTCTAGCCGCCATAACTCCGCAGTACGTGAAGTTAGAACAAAGCCGATGAGTGCGTTAAATACAGCTCGCCGAACTCTATCTTCAGTATAAAGGACAACTCTCTATCCCTGCGCGTTTGGACGGGAGAGGCCGGCAAAATTTCAAAAATTGGTCATTTTGACCTTCCAAAACAGACTTTTTTCTACACAAGGAGAACCAAGCGGCTCAGAGGCCCGCCCTTTTAACTGTAGCATCCCAGCATCTTGCCTAGTAATCACCACTAAAATCCAGCAAATCCGTCGCACTGTTTTCTAGCCTTAATTTATGGGTACCTAAAATATTTGGGCCTCTAATTCCGGAAATAATGGCCATACCCAGGAACGGGCTGCGGCCCTCTACTCCCCCTTGACATCCTTGTAACACGATAGCATCAAAGGGGCAATCGCGAACACTTTCTGATTTTCGAGAAAAAAAGGGGAAGGGTATAAACCACTATTCCGCCGACATTCTAGCCGCCATAACTCCGCAGTACGTGAAGTTAGAACAAAGCCGATGAGTGCGTTAAATACAGCTCGCCGAACTCTATCTTCAGTATAAAGGACAACTCTCTATCACTGCGCGTTTGGACGGGAGAGGCCGGCAAAATTTCAAAAATCGGTCATTTTGACCTTCCAAAACAGACTTTTTTCTACACAAGGAGAACGAAGCGGCTCAGAGGCCCGCCCTTTTAACTGTAGCATCCCAGCATCTTGCCTAGTAATCACCACTAAATTCCAGCAAATCCGTCGCACTTTTTTCTAGCCTTAATTTTTGGGTACCGAAAATATTTGGGCCTCTAATTCCGGAAATAATGGCCATACCGAGGAACGGGCTGCGGCCCTCTACTCCCCCTTGACATCCTTGTAACACGATAGCATCAAAGGGGCAATCGCGAACACTTTCTGATTTTCGAGAAAAAAAGGGGAAGGGTTTAAACCACTATTCCGCCGACATTCTAGCCGCCATAACTCCGCAGTACGTGAAGTTAGAACAAAGCCGATGAGTGCGTTAAATACAGCTCGCCGAACTCTATCTTCAGTATAAAGGACAACTCTCTATCACTGCGCGTTTGGACGGGAGAGGCCGGCAAAATTTCAAAAAATGGTCATTTTGACCTTCCAAAACAGACTTTTTTCTACACAAGGAGAACCAAGCGGCTCAGAGGCCCGCCCTTTTAACTGTAGCATCCCAGCATCTTGCCTAGTAATCACCACTAAAATCCAGCAAATCCGTCGCACTTTTTTCTAGCCTTAATTTTTGGGTACCTAAAATATTTGGGCCTCTAATTCCGGAAATAATGGCCATACCGAGGAACGGGCTGCGGCCCTCTACTCCCCCTTGACATCCTTGTAACACGATAGCATCAAAGGGGCAATCGCGAACACTTTCTGATTTTCGAGAAAAAAAGGGGACTTGACTATTCCGCCGACATTCTAGCCGCCATAACTCCGCAGTACGTGAAGTTAGAACAAAGCCGATGAGTGCGTTAAATACAGCTCGCCGAACTCTATCTTCAGTATAAAGGACAACTCTCTATCCCTGCGCGTTTGGACGGGAGAGGCCGGCAAAATTTCAAAAAATGGTCATTTTGACCTTCCAAAACAGACTTTTTTCTACACAAGGAGAACCAAGCGGCTCAGAGGCCCGCCCTTTTAACTGTAGCATCCCAGCATCTTGCCTAGTAATCACCACTAAAATCCAGCAAATCCGTCGCACTTTTTTCTAGCCTTAATTTTTGGGTACCTAAAATATTTGGGCCTCTAATTCCGGAAATAATGGCCATACCGAGGAACGGGCTGCGGCCCTCTACTCCCCCTTGACATCCTTGTAACACGATAGCATCAAAGGGGCAATCGCGAACACTTTCTGATTTTCGAGAAAAAAAGGGGACTTGACTATTCCGCCGACATTCTAGCCGCCATAACTCCGCAGTACGTGAAGTTAGAACAAAGCCGATGAGTGCGTTAAATACAGCTCGCCGAACTCTATCTTCAGTATAAAGGACAACTCTCTATCACTGCGCGTTTGGACGGGAGAGGCCGGCAAAATTTCAAAAAATGGTCATTTTGACCTTCCAAAACAGACTTTTTTCTACACAAGGAGAACCAAGCGGCTCAGAGGCCCGCCCTTTTAACTGTAGCATCCCAGCATCTTGCCTAGTAATCACCACTAAAATCCAGAAAATCCGTCGCACTTTTTTCTAGCCTTAATTTTTGGGTACCTAAAATATTTGGGCCTCTAATTCCGGAAATAATGGCCATACCCAGGAACGGGCTGCGGCCCTCTACTCCCCCTTGACATCCTTGTAACACGATAGCATCAAAGGGGCAATTGCGAACACTTTCTGATTTTCGAGAAAAAAAGGGGAAGGGTTTAAACCACTATTCCGCCGACATTCTAGCCGCCATAACTCCGCAGTACGTGAAGTTAGAACAAAGCCGATGAGTGCGTTAAATACAGCTCGCCGAACTCTATCTTCAGTATAAAGGACAACTCTCTATCCCTGCGCGTTTGGACGGGAGAGGCCGGCAAAATTTCAAAAAATGGTCATTTTGACCTTCCAAAACAGACTTTTTTCTACACAAGGAGAACCAAGCGGCTCAGAGGCCCGCCCTTTTAACTGTAGCATCCCAGCATTTTGCCTAGTAATCACCACTAAAACCCAGAAAATCCGTCGCACTTTTTTCTAGCCTTAATTTTTGGGTACCTAAAATATTTGGGCCTCTAATTCCGGAAATAATGGCCATACCCAGGAACGGGCTGCGGCCCTCTACTCCCCCTTGACATCCTTGTAACACGATAGCATCAAAGGGGCAATCGCGAACACTTTCTGATTTTCGAGAAAAAAAGGGGAAGGGTTTAAACCACTATTCCGCCGACATTCTAGCCGCCATAACTCCGCAGTACGTGAAGTTAGAACAAAGCCGATGAGTGCGTTAAATACAGCTCGCCGAACTCTATCTTCAGTATAAAGGACAACTCTCTATCCCTGCGCGTTTGGACGGGAGAGGCCGGCAAAATTTCAAAAATTGGTCATTTTGACCTTCCAAAACAGACTTTTTTCTACACAAGGAGAACCAAGCGGCTCAGAGGCCCGCCCTCTTAACTGTAGCATCCCAGCATCTTGCCTAGTAATCACCACTAAAATCCAGCAAATCCGTCGCACGGTTTTCTAGCCTTAATTTATGGGTACCTAAAATATTTGGGCCTCTAATTCCGGAAATAATGGCCATACCGAGGAACGGGCTGCGGCCCTCTACTCCCCCTTGACATCCTTGTAACACGATAGCATCAAAGGGGCAATCGCGAACACTTTCTGATTTTCGAGAAAAAAAGGGGAAGGGTTTAAACCACTATTCCGCCGACATTCTAGCCGCCATAACTCCGCAGTACGTGAAGTTAGAACAAAGCCGATGAGTGCGTTAAATACAGCTCGCCGAACTCTATCTTCAGTATAAAGGACAACTCTCTATCCCTGCGCGTTTGGACGGGAGAGGCCGGCAAAATTAAAAAAAATGGTCTTTTGACCTTCCAAAACAGACTTTTTTCTACACAAGGAGAACCAAGCGGCTCAGAGGCCCGCCCTTTTAACTGTAGCATCCCAGCATCTTGCCTAGTAATCACCACTAAAATCCAGCAAATCCGTCGCACTTTTTTCTAGCCTTAATTTTTGGGTACCGAAAATATTTGGGCCTCTAATTCCGGAAATAATGGCCATACCGAGGAACGGGCTGCGGCCCTCTACTCCCCCTTGACATCCTTGTAACACGATAGCATCAAAGGGGCAATCGCGAACACTTTCTGATTTTCGAGAAAAAAAGGGGAAGGGTTTAAACCACTATTCCGCCGACATTCTAGCCGCCATAACTCCGCAGTACGTGAAGTTAGAACAAAGCCGATGAGTGCGTTAAATACAGCTCGCCGAACTCTATCTTCAGTATAAAGGACAACTCTCTATCCCTGCGCGTTTGGACGGGAGAGGCCGGCAAAATTTCAAAAAATGGTCATTTTGACCTTCCAAAACAGACTTTTTTCTACACAAGGAGAACCAAGCGGCTCAGAGGCCCGCCCTTTTAACTGTAGCATCCCAGCATTTTGCCTAGTAATCACCACTAAAACCCAGAAAATCCGTCGCACTTTTTTCTAGCCTTAATTTTTGGGTACCTAAAATATTTGGGCCTCTAATTCCGGAAATAATGGCCATACCCAGGAACGGGCTGCGGCCCTCTACTCCCCCTTGACATCCTTGTAACACGATAGCATCAAAGGGGCAATCGCGAACACTTTCTGATTTTCGAGAAAAAAAGGGGAAGGGTTTAAACCACTATTCCGCCGACATTCTAGCCGCCATAACTCCGCAGTACGTGAAGTTAGAACAAAGCCGATGAGTGCGTTAAATACAGCTCGCCGAACTCTATCTTCAGTATAAAGGACAACTCTCTATCCCTGCGCGTTTGGACGGGAGAGGCCGGCAAAATTTCAAAAATTGGTCATTTTGACCTTCCAAAACAGACTTTTTTCTACACAAGGAGAACCAAGCGGCTCAGAGGCCCGCCCTCTTAACTGTAGCATCCCAGCATCTTGCCTAGTAATCACCACTAAAATCCAGCAAATCCGTCGCACGGTTTTCTAGCCTTAATTTATGGGTACCTAAAATATTTGGGCCTCTAATTCCGGAAATAATGGCCATACCGAGGAACGGGCTGCGGCCCTCTACTCCCCCTTGACATCCTTGTAACACGATAGCATCAAAGGGGCAATCGCGAACACTTTCTGATTTTCGAGAAAAAAAGGGGAAGGGTTTAAACCACTATTCCGCCGACATTCTAGCCGCCATAACTCCGCAGTACGTGAAGTTAGAACAAAGCCGATGAGTGCGTTAAATACAGCTCGCCGAACTCTATCTTCAGTATAAAGGACAACTCTCTATCCCTGCGCGTTTGGACGGGAGAGGCCGGCAAAATTAAAAAAAATGGTCTTTTGACCTTCCAAAACAGACTTTTTTCTACACAAGGAGAACCAAGCGGCTCAGAGGCCCGCCCTTTTAACTGTAGCATCCCAGCATCTTGCCTAGTAATCACCACTAAAATCCAGCAAATCCGTCGCACTTTTTTCTAGCCTTAATTTTTGGGTACCTAAAATATTTGGGCCTCTAATTCCGGAAATAATGGCCATACCGAGGAACGGGCTGCGGCCCTCTACTCCCCCTTGACATCCTTGTAACACGATAGCATCAAAGGGGCAATCGCGAACACTTTCTGATTTTCGAGAAAAAAAGGGGAAGGGTTTAAACCACTATTCCGCCGACATTCTAGCCGCCATAACTCCGCAGTACGTGAAGTTAGAACAAAGCCGATGAGTGCGTTAAATACAGCTCGCCGAACTCTATCTTCAGTATAAAGGACAACTCTCTATCCCTGCGCGTTTGGACGGGAGAGGCCGGCAAAATTAAAAAAAATGGTCTTTTGACCTTCCAAAACAGACTTTTTTCTACACAAGGAGAACCAAGCGGCTCAGAGGCCCGCCCTTTTAACTGTAGCATCCCAGCATCTTGCCTAGTAATCACCACTAAAATCCAGCAAATCCGTCGCACTTTTTTCTAGCCTTAATTTTTGGGTACCGAAAATATTTGGGCCTCTAATTCCGGAAATAATGGCCATACCGAGGAACGGGCTGCGGCCCTCTACTCCCCCTTGACATCCTTGTAACACGATAGCATCAAAGGGGCAATCGCGAACACTTTCTGATTTTCGAGAAAAAAAGGGGAAGGGTTTAAACCACTATTCCGCCGACATTCTAGCCGCCATAACTCCGCAGTACGTGAAGTTAGAACAAAGCCGATGAGTGCGTTAAATACAGCTCGCCGAACTCTATCTTCAGTATAAAGGACAACTCTCTATCCCTGCGCGTTTGGACGGGAGAGGCCGGCAAAATTTCAAAAAATGGTCATTTTGACCTTCCAAAACAGACTTTTTTCTACACAAGGAGAACCAAGCGGCTCAGAGGCCCGCCCTTTTAACTGTAGCATCCCAGCATTTTGCCTAGTAATCACCACTAAAATCCAGAAAATCCGTCGCACTTTTTTCTAGCCTTAATTTTTGGGTACCTAAAATATTTGGGCCTCTAATTCCGGAAATAATGGCCATACCCAGGAACGGGCTGCGGCCCTCTACTCCCCCTTGACATCCTTGTAACACGATAGCATCAAAAGGGCAATCGCGAACACTTTCTGATTTTTCGAGAAAAAAAGTGGAACGATCAAAATGGCAATCGCAAACACTTTCTGATTTTCGACTTACTTGTTACACGATACCATCAAAATGGGAATCGCGAACACAAACTCATTTTCGAGAAAACTCTACTCCGCCAACATTCTAGCCGCCATAACTCCGCAGTACGTGTACTGAGAACAAAGCCGATAAGTGCGTTAAATACATCTCGCGAAGCTCTATCTTCAGTATGAAGGACAACTCTCTATCCCTGCGCGTTGGACGGTAGAGGCCGGCAAAATTTCAAAATATGATCATTTTGACCTTCCAAAATAGAATTTTCTCTACATAAGGAAAACAAACCATCTCAGAGACCCGCCCTTTTAACTGTAGCATCCCCGCATGTTCACTAATAATCACCACTAAAATCAAGCAAATCCGTCACACTTTTTGCTTCACTTATTTTTTTTTTCTTAAAATATTTCAGTTTGTAATCCCGGACATAATGGCCATACCGAGGAATGGGATGCGGTCACGTATTCCCCCTTAAGTTGCTTCTGACACGATAGCATCAAAATGGGAATCCCATTCTTTTTTTTTTGTCTGGGGGGTGTGAGCTGTTAAGCATTCTTTTCTTTTCATGTATACCATAAACACACACATTTTTCAATCTAATTCATTCCATTCTTAATCTAAATGTTGGTCTTAAAAGCATTCAAGTCTTACCTATGTGTTCTGTGTTGTACTCGTTTTCGTATATACAGCACCTCCTTATGTAGCTCTGCTGACACATGCAGTTGAGTTCTGTGCTGAGGGCTGATAGCGTTCCAGCTGCCGCGTGACGTCACCTGTCCATCGTGGCTCCTGTTGCTTACGCTGTTACACCACCGGCAGGACGTCTTGCAATCTCGAAGCCTAGAGCACATTCAGTACATAAGTTCGAGTAGCACAATTATTAAATTAAGATGATCGGTTACGCACTCACGAAAGAGTTATAATTATGACATGTTTAATTTCAACTTTCACATCAAACTAATGCTTTCTTTTAAATTGTCATTTGAGATACCGTACGTTTGAAATGCAATGTTGACACACATATATATATATATATATATATATATATATATATATATTAGGCAGAGTAGCCTTCAAGACTGCATTAAGGGGAGAGGATTGTATGTTTCAAAACTTTTTTCCTATTTGGTGTAAAATATTAATTTTTTGTATGTAGAGAGCTCATAGCTGTAGGAATTCAACCAAATATAAATATTTTGAAAAAAAAAAAAATTATTTGGGGGCCGAAATTTGAAAAAAATATAATCAATGCAGAATTGTACTGAAACCGATATACCTAAACCGTTTTTAAAGATAGATTCAAGCTTTTTTTGCAATGTATTTGCAAAAGCATGTTCTACAAACTGTCTGTAACAGAATTTTTAAATTGGTCCCTATGTTTGTAAAATAAACAATTAAAATTTAATAACAATTTTCTGATTTCCCTTCTTGCAAACAAACGGACGTATTTTTAAAACGAAATCAATTAACAAAATTCTGTTACAGAGAAACTTTTCCTAATAGTCTAAAGAATGCGTGTTCTAAAATTCATGTGTGCATCTTTAATAGTTCAGAAAATATATCCATTTTTGTCTGGTAATGTACCAAAAAAATGAAGTTACTGGAAACCGATAAAAGCGGGCGTGTGATTTAAAAATCCATAGCGCAGGAAGTTTAAAAATGACGTCTCAACATCCGATAAGGGCACAAATACCCACAAAATGTTACGCAATGCATTCCACACATATCAAAGAGCATTTGAAAGAAAAATTTTTTATTTTTGGAAAATTTAATTTACCGGAAACAACAATAAAAGTGGGAGAGTGATTTAAAAATCCATAACGCAGGAAGTTTAAAAATGGCGACTCAATATCCGATAAGGGCACAAATACCCACAAAATGTTATGCTATGCATTCCACACATATCACAGAGTATTTTAAAGAAAATGTTTTTTTAAATTTACTCATTTTTCACCAAAAAAATACCATCCTCTCCCCTTAAATGCTATTATATCCTTGTGATAAATTAATCCTAAACTTTGAAACATATTATTTTATGGTATAGTTATTTTAAGTTACAAAAGTAGAAATAAATTTTACAAGTGCCATTTTGATCTTTGCATCTCTGGGGGAGCTTCATGCTCTACTTAATATTATACAATACACTCAGAGTTTTTCCCGGAATGGACGATATCACGTCGAAGGTCGTTCAGATCCGATGACACAGGCTTCCTCAGTTTCCTCTTGCTAGACAGTCCGGCTGAGTAGCTGAAAATATTATTACATGTGGGGAGCAGAGAATGTAAATCTCGTCCCCATATTTTGTTAGATCACTTCCTTGCAACAACAATTAGACAATCTGCAATCAAATAGGTTAGTAAATACGAGGCGCATCCAGAAAGTAAGTTTCCCTATTTTTTTTAAAAAAAGAACACACACTTTCAGGAAAACATTTATTGGCAACAGGTACAGCAATGTTTCAGCTATTTTTCAACATAGCCACCATCAAAATTGAGACACTTGTATCGTGGGATCAACTTTTGTATCCCTGTCGTAGAACTCTGCCGCCTTTGTTTTATAATTTAAAAAAAAAGTTTATATAGTGTCTTTCAAAGCTTTGCGTTAAAAATGTTTTTACTGTGTCTCCTCCTAGATGTGTTATAGTCTGGTGGAATGCAGCATTGTTAGATGGCAGCAGTAGCGATCTTGCTGCACGACCAATCGGTTTCTATATTTCCCGCCCATGCGCTGATTCAGAGGAGGATCTCCTCCCTATCCGTTCATTTACTTGCTTTAAAACTCTGCTTCTTTCTCTTGCCGCTAGTGCGCTGTTGTCTATGTGTGTTAACTGCAGTAAAGGAGGAATGGATTGACTTTCCTCCACACAAACAACTTCGCATCTTTCTCACAGTTCTCTAGCAGCACATAAGTGCGCATCATTTAAAACTCGATCAACCGAGGTTTTCTTATAGCTGTGAACTTAAAAATTATCGAATCTTCCTCGAATTTCAAGGCATATATTTCATTTGGTATTTACTTTCAAAAGAAGAAAAATGTGAGGACGTTCCTCCCTTCCCTCCCCCGAGAAACCGCCACTGATTTCACTAAACTACATCCTTAAACACTCAAAATTTAATTGGAGCGTACTGTATAGCTTGGGTCATTAACAACTGTTTGCCACAAATTGGTGTATTTTCTCTCTTCTCTGTTTATCCATTAGGCATTAACGCAATCAGAGTCAGCATTGCCAATGATGCGTAGTAAAACAGCAATATGTTATTTATCTATCTGTTTCCTAATCCTCTTTTATGACTTTGAGAAAATCCACTACAGTCATAGCCAGCATCGTTGTCAGAAAAGATTTCATGGCTGCTTCTCAAACTCGTCTTGTCTTGACACAATAGTTAGTTAGATACTGTATCTTGTGTGTTTCTTTGTTTTCTTGCAGTACGAAGCTACTTGTGAGAACAATACTGTTATTGCAAGTTATCTTGAACCTCCTGAGCGGGGACAGAGGGGCAGAGGGAAGGAAGCGCGTAACGTGGGTGGAGCCAACTGAGTTGTTTGCGCATGCTCCGCAGCATAATCTCTTGTCAAGAAACATAGTACAGTGAAACCTGTTCAAATCGGAACCTGAATAATCCGGAATCCTGTCTATTTCGGAAGAATTTATTGGTCCCGGCGAAATTTGTATGTATTATGTGTAATTTTTCCTGAATAAAACGGAAACTGTCCAACGTGGAAACGGAAACTGTCTGCTACTGTTCAAAACGGAAACAATATTTTGGATACACTATATTTTGTAACTATATTTTGAAACAGCGTGTAATTTCAAGGAATATAAGAAATATGTAGGTCACTAAGATAAAAACAAGTTTTCTTTGCAAAATTCTAGAGGGTACGAGGGTGTGCTGGCCTGTCGGTCATAAATTTTATTACCCTGTTGACTAGGCAGACGAGTCCCTTCAAAGATTTTCAATGCTTCACACCCGTGTACTGTCGTAGCTAAACAGAGCGCAAGTGTAGTGATTTCCAGGTAAAAAAAATGTTGCATAAAATGTGGCATTAACATTAAGTGATGAAGTAAAAGTTATCGAGATAAAGGAAAATTAGAAACAAAGTCTATGTGAAATAATATAGAAGTACAGTTGTGGAAAATTCAGGTGTGACACTTTAAAAAATAAAGATCATAATGAGTGAGTGGCATGAGGCCAATATTGGTGACACAAAAGGAACCTGAAAGCAACTGTTTATGTGGAAATAAATGAACTGTTGTGGGAGTGGGTTCTTCATGACCTTTCAAAGAACAGGCCAATTTCTGGACCTATTCTGCAAAGCAAGCTATTGAACTGGGCAAGAAATTAAATAAACCAGAATTCAAGGCTTCTAATAGATGGCTCCTAGTCCAATTAATTAATAATGTGCAGTGATATGCAGTACAGTATTAGAGTATAGTGTTAGATATTAAATAGAATGAGATTAGTAAACTAGGCCAATATTGGTGACACAAAAGGAACCTGAAAGCAACTGTTTATGTGGAAATAAATGAACTGTTGTGGGAGTGGGTTCTTCATGACCTTTCAAAGAACAGGCCAATTTCTGGACCTATTCTGCAAAGCAAGCTATTGAACTGGGCAAGAAATTAAATAAACCAGAATTCAAGGCTTCTAATAGATGGCTCCTAGTCCAATTAATTAATAATGTGCAGTGATATGCAGTACAGTATTAGAGTATAGTGTTAGATATTAAATAGAATGAGATTAGTAAACTTTAGTAATGTTTAATGACTAATGAGTGAGTTATGATAATATTTATACAGAAAATGAGATTTTAATCAAGACGATTCACCAACGTAATGAGCGACAGAAAGCTGATTTAATGTGATGAGTGTTAAATGGAATATTTTGTACTTCTTGCAGTTTGCAGCATGCCATTTTGTTTTTCATGTATACGAATGACAAAATATTCCATTTTAATGTCACATCTGAATAATACGGAAACCTGTCCACAACGGAAAAAAAATTAGGATCATGTCACTTCCGTCTTGAACAGGTTTCACTGTACTATTTCCTTCACTGTGTACCAGTAGTGTTACCATGGAGCAGCAATCACAGGGTAGTAATTATGGTGAAATCATACCACCGCGGAGAAAAAGTAACGCTGTTATCCATAGGCGAGAAAGAGAAATTATCGCAAATATAATAAAATTAAGCGTTGCGAGGAGCAAAAATTAAACAAATATTTGCTGGAACCTCTTGCTAAGGAATATGAGAGAGAGGCTAAATACTCTGGCAAAAATATTAGTTCCGTGAAGAAAATTAAAAATAATATTGAATTACAACCGAATGAACCTCGCACTACTCCAGGAAAGAATAGGTATGTAATGTTTAGAAATTATTGCTATAATAGTTATGTACAATAGTGTGTGTATTGAGAGCGACATAATGAATTACTGTTGCACGTTATTATTTTCTTATAGTTCTACTAAACATATTATTTCAAATGTAATCTTCATCTTACGATGTTTGGTGACGTATATACGTCAGTTGATGTGACATATTAATGAATTTAAATACTATTATAGTCACAATCATGCCATGGTATGCTATAATAGTATTTAAATTCATTAATATGTCACATCAACGGACGTATATACGTCACCAAACATCGTAAGATGAAGATTACATTTGTACAGTTTCTTCACACCCATAAGCAGTGCTGACTAGATCAGACGCTATGGACAGTACTCTATAACAGAGTCGCCAGTATGGAAGGATAATTCCAAGCCTTTGGCGTAAGACGATCTCGATAGCTCAGTGGTAGAGCGCCTGACCGGAGTACAGGAAATCGCAGGTTCGATTCCTGCTCGAGGTTGTGAAAGTTTTCTTTCATACCATGGCATGATTGTGACTATAATAGTATTTAAATTCATATTATTTCATTCCAGAATTAGACTTGTGTAAAGTTGAAGTGGAAAACTTCGATCAACATGTTATTCGGGATACAATCGAAGAATTCTATCGTGTTCAGAAAGTAGTACCTACGATTAAGAAGATAATTCCGAATGGATGATGCCATTGACGAAATAATTAATTTTGGACCAAGCGATGATGACAGCAATGATAGGGATATGGATTGTGTATAATTGTAAATTAATGTAAATTCAAATAATAAGCCTGTAAAATATTGTTATAAGAATATGTACATATTACCTGAAGGTATAAGTCATGCAGGCCTATATAATGTATAGAAGTAGCTGTAGTAACTCCGCCATTGCCGGTCCCCAGCCTGGATGAGAGAGGAGTGTACACACGATTATATTTAAATACTTACTCATTACAGGTTAATTAATATTAGTATTATTTATTAATAATTCAAAAGTACATAAACTTAATATTAAAATGATACATGCACAAATAGTGATAATACACAATATTTACACAAATTAATAACAAATTTTCTATCATATAACTATGTTGGTTTAACTTACACTTACTTCTGGTTTTAGTGCAAGTTTTCACCCTATTGCATTTATTTTAAACATTCAAACTTCTTTACTTGCTAAGTTTGAAATTCTCTTTTTTAACTGTATAATAAACAAGTGTATATAAATCGTCCCTGCTGCTATATTCATCTAATTATCTTTTACAACAGTCATATTTATATTTAAATTTCAGTTCCTCATTTACATACTACTTAACTATTTCATGTAATAAATATCGCATTGAGATTAGCAGATGTCGACAGTAAGTGAACAAATTGAATAGCTGAAACGGTACATTCTACGTGCATATGTAGGGCAGTGTCTAACCTCGTCAGCAAAATCCTCGATGTAATATCAATACAGCTGTCAGCTTACTTGTTTAAACACATTATTTGTCAATCTACTTACATGATAACATCAATTCCACTTTAATCAATTCAATCGCATGCACTCATTTACATTCATTGCTATTATGTTTCTAATAAATTATAACTTAGTACAATCCTGTCTAATTTGAAGTATAGTATTTACCAATTTATAACGTCTTAATCTTTTGATCATTTACTAATCAGTAAAGCTATTTACAAAAAAAAAAAAAAATCTTTTACAGTGAGTTATTATTCAGCTATTATAATTACGCCGTTATTCCTTAATAAATTCATAATTGTATTATTTTCAATTTTATTTATTAAAACTTCGACGTTAATAAATCTTATTTTTTAAATATGTTGTTGTTTTCTAATGCCAGGCGTTTGACAATAAAGTCATTTGACCTCTTGCACTCCAATATTTTTCAAATATATTATCATGACCAGCCACTGAAGCACAGATTTTGAGGTGTTCCGAATCCATTTCTTGGTTTAAGTTGCACAATGGGCAGTTAGGGAACTGATATATTCCAATTCTATGCAGGTGTTTGGCCAAACAATCATGGCTGTTGCCAATCTAAATGCAGCTACAGACGATTTTCGTGGTAAATCGGGAATTAACTGTGGATTTTGATGTGGAGAGTTCCATTTTTTCCCTTGGGATTGAGTTATCAAATTTTGTTTGTTGAAGTCTAAGTATGTAGATTTAATAAATCTCTTCACAGAGTAATACGTAGATTTAGTAACAGGTCTGTAAGTAGCAGTGCTGCCCTTCTTTGCTAAAGCATCTGCATTCTCGTTTTCCAGGATTCCACAATGGGATGGTATCCATTGGAATACAATTCTTTTATTGAGTGATATTACTTGAGAGAGCATTTTAGTTATTTCTGCTGTTTGAGATGAAGGTGTGTGTTTAGAGACTATTGATAGAATAGCTGCTTTGGAGTCTGACAATATAACTGCATTCCTAAATTTATTGATGTGGCATAGAAGATTCCTGAGACATTCACTTATTGCAATGATTTCACCATCAAAACTTGTTCCATATCCAAGAGATCTATAAAGTGAGAAGAGACAGCACGTAACACCTGCACCGGCACCTTGTTCTCTGGAGATCAAGGATCCGTCGGTGTATAAATGAAGCCAGTTTTGTGGAGGGTACCTAATATTAATTGTCTCTAAAGACAATTGTTTCAGTATTTCAGTGTTTACTTCTGATTTCAGTATTTCTTCTGTTAAATTTAGATTATATTCTATATTTAATAGAGTTAAAGGGTTTGGTTTAATTTGTAAGTTTTCTTTTAAATTCGGGATATTGATTTTCTGTTTTAATTTACCATTCTTACTTAGTTAATTATTTATTAATTTTTCTAATAGCAGGAAAGTTTATTCGTTATTGCTGCCTACTACAGGTCAATTAAAACCTGCTACAAAACTATGTTCTCCTCTCAAAACCGGAGTATCGAGAGAAGATGATGTCTGTATTGAACCAAATTCTTTTACATAGAGAGCCGTAAAGTGAAAGAACCAACGTTTTCTGAAAAGAGTCACGTTACCCGAGGGAGGGGCATCCTTGCGTGCCGTTACGTTGATGAGTACATGCCGTACCGAGCAGTTCCAAAGACAGACTTAGGGGATGTAAGGTTCAAGATAACTTGCAATAACAGTAACTTACAGAGTGACATTATTTCTAAAATCAAATGGTAAAAGAAAAGGTGAACAAAAATATGTATTAGTATTTATCTATTTAACCTGGTAGAGATAAGGCCGTCAGGCCTTCTCTGCCCCTCTACCAGGAGATTCCAATTATAATATGAACAATAAAATTACAATTAGTATTAAATTTACAATTACAATCTATACTAATAATAAATCTGTAGCCGAAATTTTTCTGGTAATTTTCGATTTTCCAAAAATAATTGGTCCTAACATATATAATTAACCACCCTGAAACCGAAAATCGCTTTTTTGAAATTTTTGTTTGTATCTCTGTCTCTGTCTGTACGTTTGTTACCTTTTCACGCGATAATGGCTAAACAGATTTCGATGAAAATTGGAATATAAATTAAGTTCGTTGTAACTTAGATTTTAGGCTATATGGCATTCAAAATACATTATTTAAAAGGGGGCTATAAGGGGGCCTGAATTAAATAAATCGAAATATCTCGCTTATTATTGATTTTTATGAAAAATGTTACATAACAAAAATTTCTTTAAAAACCATTTCCGATAAATTTTATTCTTTGAAAAATTTTGATAGGACTGATATTTAATGAGATAAATGAGTTTTAAAATTAAAATAACTGCCATCTAAGGCCGTGTAATGAAATAAACAAATGACTTCGTCTATAAGGGGCCTTGGTCAACAACAATAGAAAGCTATGAATCATAGCCTACAGAAAATGTTTCTGTGTTTGTATGAAGCAATACCGGAAGCTAAATTAACCGATTTGTATAATTAATTATTATTTCACCATTGGAAAGTGTAGTTTCTCTGTATGGACATAATGCTATAATGTTATTACAGTAACTTCTGAGTGAACTGAGGACAGGTAAGATTAAAATAGCTTCTTATGCACAGAAAACTTGATAGGCTATTCTGTGTATTCGTTTCCTGTATTTCTTAAAATAATGTTTATCTCAGAGAATTAACGAACAACGAGAGTGTATTGATTTAGTATGCAGTAATAATATGTTAACTTAGCATTTCATTATTTTATAATCCAAATTTTAACTATGCTCAATTGAATCGAGTTAAAATACATAAAATACATATGCATTAAATGCAATGCAAAAAATTTGGGTAATGAGCCAAGCAGATTATGTTACCTGTTGTAAAATAAAATTTGTTCCTCCTGAGATTCAAGAGCCCCTATAACAAATTGAAAACTTACTTATCGGGGTACATCGTTATCAACACACTTTTTATATAATATAATATAATATAATATAATTTAAGTTACTTAAGTTATTTGAAGGGTTCAGAACCATAGTGGGCCAAGCGCCATTTACTGAATACGTAGAAAACAAGAGTTAAAATTAAGTTATTACCATAATTCAATGGAAACATATAACAAGCAAAATAAAGTATACACATTAAATCTAAATGATGTCAATGTTCATTGAACTATGGATGCATGTAATAAAAATTAAGAAACATGTTAAAGGAATTGTCATTGCACCAAATGATTGCTCTCTGGACCAAAATGATTCCATTTTAATTATTTAAATATAATTTAAATTAAGTAACATATTAAACGATTTATCCTTCTATCAAACACGAATATTCCCTGGATCAAATGTCCTATTTTAATTATGTAATTACTTTATATTTATTTCTAACAGGTGCAGCGGAGCGCACGGGTACGGCTAGTTACAAATAAAATTACAATGAGTATTAAATTTACAATTACAATTACAATACAAATCAAAGTACGAAAAGATTACCTGACTAATTAAACCTAGATAATTTATCATAGAAAAACAAAGAATATTTTATATTTACTGAATTACAAATTAAACCTAGAATAACAAAATTGTATAGTGATGAAATTACTGGATATTGAAATATTTTGTGATAGATTAAGGAAACTATTTACAAGAAATCAATTACTGACGAAGTGCCTAGTAAGTTTGCGTTTGAATTCAATTTTATTTCGACAGTCCCTGATGCTAGCAGGTAACGAATTCCAGAGACTTGGCAGGGCTATTGTGAAAGAGGATGAGTATGAGGAGGTGCGATGGGATGGTATTGTTAGTATTGTTTCATGGCGAGAGCGTGTGTTCAGATTGTGGTGGGAAGAAAGGTAAGTGAAGCGAGACGACAGGTACGAAGGAATAGAAGAGTTCAAGATTTCGAAGAGAAAGAGAAGTGAATGTAAATTTCTTTTATCTAGTTTAAGCCAACCTATTGCTTCCAGGGATGGGGTAATATGATCATATTTACGAACATTGCTTACAAAACGTACACACAAATTATGAGCACGTTGAAGTTTCGTTTTGTTATGGTACTTCAGTTTTTAAGATACTTTTTGTACATTATTTAGTAGTTTCTGATAAAGCCCTGAAATACCGCATTGGGCAGATTCTGCAATACAAAAAGTAAATAACACTATAATTCCTACTCCATCTGCTGGAAGTTTTTGCCTTATTCATGTTCCACCTTGAACAAATTTTACTGTATTTTAGTTGACATCAACAGAAAACAAAATCGCAATCTTCATCAAAGAGATTTTTAATAATATGAATTGAAAGCTAAAGTAGTGATCGAAAATCAATGTCTTACCTCTAGTGTCTTAGTCTTAATATCAAACAGCAGCAGCTAGCCTGGAGCCTGATTAAGAGGAGCCACAGAGCAGATAAAAGATGATTCCACTGGGCTGCAGCAAATGGTATGATCCTGTGAAATAGAACGAATGCTTTTGATAGGTAGAAACAGTTGCACATTCTGAACATGCAGAAGTTCTATCAAATACAAATTAAATTATTGGCACCTACTAAAATATAATATATCAAAGAAATCTTGACATTCCTCCTATTTATGAAAATGTTGAGCTACACTTCAATAATTTTCTGTACAGATATACTGTATTTCTAATATAGGTACCTATCTCTATTAAATTGAAGCTTTATACACTGCACCAAGAATGAAAAGATCTAATATCTTAAAATTTACGAGCATACTTTTCTAAACAATTTGTTGTACAGAATCAGAAATAGACTTTTGGGTATTCCACCATGTCCTGGAACTTAACATTTCCAAAGATAGGTAAGACCAGAAGGATTGATCACCTACTATGTTGAACATATTACTTAAACTTAATGATTAGATTTTTCGTCCAGTGCCAATGCAGTAATATCATTATTAATTAGTTTTATTAATTCCAAATAAATTATTTAGAGTTCTCTTTGAATAAATGTCTATTATCTTCTTCTTCTTCCCTTCAAGTATTAGGCCAAATGGCCTGTTACGATCTCACAGTTGAATTTTCAATCCAGTGCTTCTTTGGACGACCGAGAGATCTCTTCCCATTTGGACGATAGTGGAGCATGACTTTTGGGATTCTATCTCTATGCATGCGATGCAGATGATTTATCCAGTTGTTCTGATAATGTTTTACGCGATTAATTACAGGTTCTAGTTGTAATTCTTCCATTACATCTTCATTGCGTTTGTGATCCCACTTTGTATATCCCGCTGTATATCTCATAAATTTCATTTCATTAGCAGTTATTCTGCTTCCGTCTTTCTTCCTCAATGTCCATGCCTAACTGCCGTAACAAAGTACAGGTCTCGCCAAGGTCTTGTAAAGGTGAATTCGAGTATGCCTTTGTATTAGGGAAGGTTTCATAATGGTGTTAATTATTCCCATTGTTTTGGTGTATTTAGAAATTTTCTGTGAAATGTCTACTTCATCGAAAAAAGATGTGTATCCGAGATATGTAAAATAATTTATCCTTTGTAATATTTTTGAATCTAAACATATTTTGCTAGGCACAGGGTATTTTCCGCAGAATGCCATAATTTTAGTTATTATGTCTATTATAATACAGGTATATGTTCATGATATTCAGGTATCTCACTTGACTCCAACAATTAGTTATATACAAGCTATAACAAACTATTTCCATTGCTCGATTGTTTGGAGTAGTAGACATGAGCCCAATAAAAAGAAGACCCCTGTAGTGTTACCTACCGTATTTACTTGCGTAACAGATGCACTTTTTTTTCCATAATTTTTGTAAGACTTCGAGAGCTTTGATATATCTATATTGTACTATGAGCAGTTGATCAGAGTACATTAAAATCCGAAAACTAAAATAAAATTTCAAGGAAAGAAGTCTAAAACCCCTCTCAGATTCTGCCAAAGAAATGATAACGAATGTTTACAAACAACAAGTTAACTATCCATTCCTTCTCTAAATGAAAACGATATTATAAGTTATGTTTCATTGCAAACAAAACAAGAAAAAGATCATAACAAAGAACTTACCTGGAAAATGGTAGCAAGAAAGTTGTGTAATGAAACCAAGAGTGTGTCTTGCCACTGTCTCGTAAAATGAACTTGAAATATCGGAATTTTCTTCTGGATTCTTTATCCATGGTAACACTGTAAGATGCAATTACAATACATTAATTTTATGTAGAGTTACAGATGGCTTGCAGAAGATTACAATGTCGTCTATGTTAGTTGGAAGCAATTTATCCAGTGTAAGTACATTTTTATATGAAGAAATATTTCCCAAACTCTAAACAAAGACCAAGACAATTGTCATTGGAGCAAAATCTTATTAATTTCAGAGAAAGCCCATTTCTTAAATTACGCTCCTCAATAAGCAATATTTAATACCGGTAGCGTTCATTTAAAATTAAAAGCTGATGAAATGATGATGGCAAAAATACTGAGTATCTCAGTCTAATGTGGCCATGCACGGTGTTTTTCGGTACTGGTTGGATCCTTGTACGTTAAACACCTACAGCATACTCTCAACTGTAATTTCATATCAATTTTTCTTCACCACAGTTACTATAATGTACTAGTATTATCTACCATATTGGTTTGCAAGGCGTTATGATTAAGGAGCAGATTCCTATGTAATTAAATATTATTTTTGCGTGTGATAAAACACAATTAACAAAGTTAAAAATTCCGAACATGAAGTTTCAAGTTTAAAACCCGAATTTTATTTCACATAAAAACACATATTTTCACAAAAAAATTATGTAAATACATATTTTCAGGAAATCTATTATAAACACATAAATCTTGGAGTTTTTTTACTTAAATAATTTTTTACAAGAACTTTTAAACATTTTAAAACTAAATCAATTATGTAACTCAGAAGTAGGTTATCTTTTTAAGAATTCTTGGTTGTTTCGTGTTTCTAAGCGCTGTGTGGTGTATCAGTGATCCATTTTCGTAATAGTATCGCCTCAAGTTCTGAGAACTGCTAGGCAGCATATCAGTGTTATTATTAGAGAATAAATTAACATGGACAAGAAGGAAAGATCTTGCAACACATAATTAGGAATGTTTATTGTTGCTGAAGATGATTTCATTCAACGCTTTGTTTGTGAAACACAACAGATAACAGCTCGGGTATGAACATTATTTAATTTAAACAAATCTCTCGCCTCTCGCTCATGTCCATCAAGTAAGGCAATACGTCTTGTTGTGATTCCCTGTTATCGGGCTTCTTCAATCGATATCCTTCAAGATATACTGAAAGATGGTTGTTTAAAAAACGATTTGGCTTTCCTATTAGCAAATCTAACCTTTTTGTGTGACACCATAAAAAAAACTCGAAACATCCAAAAACCTGTTGTCTGAAACAGAGAGGTGCGTGCCGTGAAAATTAAACTAGACTCACTACCAGGTTCAGAAGTACAAGTACTAAGGAACAAATTCCAGAATGTGTTTGGGAAAAACATTGGATATAAAAAAATGTGTAAAGTTGCTCAAGTATTGGAGGGTGTGCCTGTAGGTGAAATTGACGGTGTATGTGTTTGTGACACTCCTCTCTTTAAATATGCACGTCTGACGTCCTGTGATGTGGAAAGATCGTTTTCACAGTATAAGTCGTTGTTCAGAGATAATCGGCATGCATTTGTGATGGAGAATTTGGAAATGACCTTTGTTGTTCACTGCAATTCTCGGCCAACTACTAGCACTCAAGTGTGGTTGGTGAGTACCTAGTAACTTTTTTTCCAAGCTAAGTAAGATATTTTTGTCATATTTAAAAAAATATATTTTTTTTATTTTTAGCAAATATTTTCGTACCTTTTAGCACATAAAAAATAAATATATTTAAATTTTTAGCAGATAAAAATCCCCTCCCTAGTTATGACTAGTGAATGTATTGTAGGTACTATTATGCTGATCACATAATTATTAATTTTTGAGACCCAATAATCGGACTTTTCTTCTCTATGTTGCAATAACTTTACTGGTATCAAGTAGTTTTATTAATCGCGAATAAATTATTTAGGTTTCTCTCTTACGTACATTAATATTGTGAGTTTTATTAGTAATAACAATGTAATTTATTCGTCACAACAATAATTCCTTTCTACAATTCACCTTAAACGCTCTCGTCAACAATTGGATCTTCACTCAACACAGTATTCGTTATAGCACTCCACCGACGACAATGACAATTTACTTGGACTATTACGCACAACAATGAACTGTTAATCTTAACTAATATTTACAAAGCACTATTTACAAATCAGAACTACCAGTTCTCAGTTCACAGTTCTTCTATCTCAGTCACTCGAGTTCACGGTATCTCGAACCACAGACCTTCAGAGACAGTTCACTGTACTCGAACTCGGGTCCCTCCAACTGCGGTCCACTGCACTCGAACTCAGGTCCCTCAAACTGCGGTCCACTGCACTCGAACTCAGGCCTTCGGCTGCTGACGCAGTTGCGGACGCACACTCGAGTTGAACTCCGGTACACAAGACTGGCTTCCTTGCTCTGGCTTTCTCACTGACTGAATAACTGAAAACTCAGAAACTGCTGTCGTTCCTTCGCGACCGTAATTTATAACTACAGCGACGTAGCCTCGAAAATTCGCGAGTCTTCCACTTCGACGGATTTCTGGAATAGTCGGGAAGGTCGTTCCACATTCACTGCGTTAAGTAGCAGCTGCGCGCGCAGCCTCGTCGCGTTGACGTAATACACCCTCTCTCTTCTCTCCACCGCGCGACGTCACTCAATGTTCCGTGGAGCCTGTGCGATCTGCTTTCTTGCGGGACGCTGGTCGTGAGTTCGAATCTCACGTCGCTGTCACAATATTATAAATATTTTCATGTTCTTCTGATGATTTTTATCCCAGCAGTTAGTTATACAGAATGATTAACGAAAAAGGGCCATAACCTTAGCATATTTCTCTTAGAAGTGTTCATGTTGTGTTCATTTTGGAGAGGGGAGGGTTCTTTGTTTCTTATGTATATACAGAAGGTAAAAGTTAACAAGTTTCATTATTGCGAAAGTTACAGATATTCAATATATATGTTACTGTAAATGTACGAAAACCGGTAAATCATAGAAATTTATCGGTATAAGCTAACATTTACCGTTATATTGCGGTAAAACCCTAAAAAATCTTATTAGATGCATACATTTTAAACTTTTACCAAGAAATGTTGGTAAATCTCAGGATTTACCAATCGAAGAATCCAGAACGAAGAATCCCGCCTCCGTTGTGCAGATTCAGATATGTTTGCAGGGGTGAAGTGGTTCCGAGAGGCTGCCAAAGAAGGTCTTGAAATGCAAGCGAAGAAAATGAAAGCAGTTACTTGTAACAAAATTCCAAAATTTTTAGTCAGAATGTGAGAATCAAAGTACAGGATGCAAAAATTGACGCAAAATCAATAATACAGTGATCATAAATTTAAGATGAGTTTTATCAACTTGATATCAAAGCTGGAAAACTGAAGTCATTGAACTCTAGGAACCAATTTATATTGTGTAAAGAAAATTTTATCAGCATTGAAGAATTAGCAAAAGAAGGAATTAGTATACAGGAAGTGGATGGCCAATTATCTTTCGTTGGAAGATAAGGGTCCAAAAAGTGTAAATGTTTAAAAAGTGTTCAGCAAAAAAGTGCTTCATAATGTTTGTTTTACTTCATTTGTGGACCTAGACTCTTTGAGGAGATGTAAAGGCTTTGTTAATTTTTATATGCAATACTATAACAGACAATAGTTTAAATTATAATATTTTTCACTATTTTTAATACAGAATATTGTTTATTATACTCACATTAGACTGTATGAATATTTAAATAAGTTAAATTAAAAATAAATACAAATTATTTCAGTCATCGCTGAAGTGATTTTGAACTTTTACCAACATCTCTTGGTAAAAGTTCAAAATATATACATCTAATAAGATATTTCGGGGTTTTACCGCACTGTAATGGTAAATGTTAGATTATACCGGTAAATTCTAAGATTTACCGCTCTTCGTACTTTTACAGCAACATACCGGGTGTTCAGTTCAAAGTGTGTCATGGCTCGCTGTATGTAGTCATGTGGCTAGTCGATGAGCCTAGAGAATTCAATACGTACGGTAATGCCAGTAGTGTCAGGAATGTGAATGTGAACTGTTTGGAAACATGTACTGAGGTGAGTTTTTTCTCATTGTCGGGATATGGGGAGAGGGTTAAGACGATTACTTACGTATTTGTTGACATTAACTTGGACGGTCAACATGGACACGGAGCATTTGCTTTGTGATGTGGAATGTTGCCGTATGCAACCAATGATAACAAACACAGTTCGAAAGAGGTTATGGTAGCACACAGACCGTACAGACAGCCATCTGTTGCTACGACGTTCAAATTATACCGTACACGTTCTCAAGTTCAGATTGAACGCCTTGATTAATAGGCAACTTCTCTGACACAAAATCTGAAACTTGCTTCAAATCGCTGACTCATCAACAGTGACGTCATGACACACTTTGAAATGAACACCCAGTATATATATATATATGTATATATATATATATATATATATATATATATATATATCCTAATTCATCGCATAATCGTCGCATTTTAATGTCCTTTTTTTTTTTTAGTAAAATTATATGCTGCGACCATTATGTGAAGAATAAATTAAAATGGCAGTAATTGGTCGCATCACCTTTCAGTGATAGGCTTCCATATAATGAGGGCATGTGCGAGCAAACTTTGTAAACATAGTGTATTGGCACTTTGTATCCGATGCACTATGTTTACAATTAATCACTATTGGCATCACCTTTTGTCTTGGAACTACAGATTTCTCGATTTCATTATGAAAAATATAATGAAAAGGTGCCAGAACGGCATTCTGGTATGTTCCAAAAAAAAAAAAAAAAAAAAAAAGCAGTGTATATAGGCAGGGTGTAACTAAAATGTATGTCAAAACTTTAGGGACATATTCCTATCATATAGGAACTAAAGGGAGGGGCCACTCATCAATTAGCACTGGTCAGCTTGATGAGTTAATGACTGAATTTGGTATAATTTTCCTCTATTCAATACCTAATTCCCTCTTTACCCTTTCCTATCCAGTCCTCTGACTGAACTCTTACTTTCTTCGACCCCAACGGCATTAGAGCATTCGAGGCCTAGGGGTTCATTTCCCTTTCTTTCCTCCTCTTTCTACTTTTCTGTTCCTAGTGCTGACCTGCTATGGCACTAAAATCGTCCTTCAGTGGCTTAAGGAGGGAAAGCTGGTGATCAACAAGATCTCCCAGCTAGGTCCAATGGACCCGTCGACCAACAGCAGGTGTGGTCCTCCAGACATTCTGGGGGTTGTGTGTGAATGAAGTAGCCACCAAAACGTTAAAATATGGTGTTCACTTAAATCGGCTACAACTTGCCATTTTCACTCCAATACAAGAAATGGATTCGGAACACCTCAAAATCTGTGCTTCAGTAGCTGGTCATGATAATATCTTTGAAAAATATTGGAGTGCAAGAGGCCAAATGACTTTATTGTCAAACGCCTGGCATTAGAAAACAACAATTAATCACTGATATGTAGTAATGTGAATCATCTGAAGAAATACTTCGTGTCAATGCAATGTAATATTACGGAATATAAGATGGAAATTTACTCTCCAAACCATTAATTTTCGCTGAATTGCAAAATGATAAAAAGACATAAAAAAATGGTGAAAAAGGATTCGAACCTGAACTCCATGCACTGTCTACACTTGTGTCCAAAGAGCTACTGCCTGAGCCATGCTGCCACCATTTCTTGTTACAGCAATATACAGTTACACTATAGTCATTTGACTCGTAATTTTCTTTTTCTTTTCTCTTAAACCCAGACCTATATGAAAAAAAGCAGAGACATGTCTAACAGATTTGACCATACTTTCACCCAACATTTTCCCAACCCAACTCTTGACATCAAAGTGAGATCTCCTTTAGAGATCGAACACTGATGACTAGGGACCGGATTTTTATGTAATATCAAGGTGTGAAATATGTACATAGGCCTATTTTGTTCATATTTATGTAAGAAAAATAAGCTGAATATGTACCAAAATACGTAAAGTCATGAAAATATTTAATATCAATATCTTACTTTATTGCGGCTCATGTCAGACTTGACACGAGTTTTCCCTGGAAGGATTAGAAAGAGGGTGGATAAGATTGCAAATTGCATGGGAACGGCTTGTTAAGACGTGTGCTGAACAATTATATATATTTTGATGAACCGAAGTACATATGATATTTCCATGCAGATATTCTGCGTCATCGTATGATGAAAGATTGATGGAACGGAGAAAAATTCTCTCCAGCGCCGGGATTTGAACCCGGGTTTTCAGCTCTACGTACTGATGCTTTATCCACTAAGCCACGCCGGATACAACCCCGACGCCGGTTAGAATCATCTCAGATTAAGCTCCATCTCTTGGGTTCCCTCTAGTGGCCGCCCTCAGCACTACGTCATAGATGTCTATGAACACAGGACCGAAGTCCATACATGTGTTGAGGTGCACTCGAATGAGTGACTGATTGGCCGGGATCCGACGGTATAGGCGCCGTCTTAAACCACAAAGTGATTTATTACGCATATCATATATATTTTGATGAACCGAAGTACATATGATATTTCCATGCAGATATTCTGCGTCATCGTATGATGAAAGATTGATGGAATGGAGAAAAATTCTCTCCGGCGCCGGGATTTGAACCCGGGTTTTCAGCTCTACGTGCTGATGCTTTATCCACTAAGCCACGCCGGATACAACCCCGACGCCGGTTAGAATCGTCTCAGATTAAGCTCCATCTCTTGGGTTCCCTCTAGTGGCCGCCCTCAGCACTACGTCATAGATGTCTATGAACGCAGGACCGAAGTCCATACATGTGTTGAGGTGCACTCGAATGAGTGACTGATTGGCCGGGATCCGACGGTATAGGCGCCGTCTTAAACCACAAAGTGATTTATTACGCATATCATATATATTTTGATGAACCGAAGTACATATGATATTTCCATGCAGATATTCTGCGTCATCGTATGATGAAAGATTGATGGAACGGAGAAAAATTCTCTCCGGCGCCGGGATTTGAACCCGGGTTTTCAGCTCTATGTGCTGATGCTTTATCCACAATTATAGTTCGAGACAAATCATGTCGTCCTCGTCCCACTTCACCGCATGAAGACAACGCTACTTTCTGAGTGATTTTTAGAGTACAAGATAGTTGTATAAGAAAGGTTGCCTTTTGTTCACTCATATTTACAGTGGACGATATAGGGTGAATACCTCTATTACTCCCTGGAACTAAGGACGTTATGTTTCGTCCCGAAATATATATTTTCTCTGGTAGGTAAAAAGGTTTTTAAATCTGTGTATTTCAAATTGTAGGCCTAAACTTTCCTAGCAGAAGTTCTTTTTTTCCGTTTAGAGAAGTAAAAATGAATAAAACTCTTAAATATGCAGATTTATGTAATACCAAGCCATAATATGTAATGTGGGGTAAATATGTAAAAATGTTGTTGTTGTTTTCTAATGCCAGGCGTTTGACAATAAAGTCATTTCACCTCTTACACTCCAATATTTTTCAAAGATATTGTCATGGTTAGCCACTGAAGCACAGATTTTGAGGTGTTCCGAATCCATTTCTTGGTTTGAGTTGCACAATGAGCAGTTAGGGGACTGATATATTCCAATTCTATGCAGGTGTTTGGCCAAACAATCATGGCCTGTTGCCAATCTAAATGCAGCTACAGACGATTTTCGTGGTAAATCGGGAATTAACTGTGGATTATGATGCAAAGAGTTCCATTTTTTCCCTTGAGATTGAGTTATCAAATTTTGTTTGCTGAAGTCTAAGTATGTAGATTTAATAAATCTTTTCATAGAGTAATACGTAGATTTAGTCTTATAGATTTGGCCATATTGTTGTTATTGTTATTATTATTATTATTATTATTATTATTATTATTATTATTATTATTATTATTATTAGTATTATCATTAATTGTATTTTTAATTAATAAGTTTATTATTGTCATTATTGAGTGTAATTAGTTACCACTGCCACCGGGTATATAACCATTGCAGTGTGAATAAATACATACATACATACTTTCACCCGACATTTTCCCCACCCAAATCTTGACATCAAAGTGAGATCTCCTTGAGAGATCGAACACTGATGACGTATTTAGTATCTTAATTTCTCTCTCTTTCTCACAGAGATGCTATGAAAGAAAACATGTACATACCTGGGGTAAAGTTATGTTCTAATTTCGAAAACATTCTTTGATCCAGATGTGTGACCATAGTTCTTTCAAAGAGACCAAATCATACGCATAAATAAACTGCACTAATTGCTCTACTATTTTATCCACCTGAAAATAAAAAATTGTATTAGAAAAATGCAAAGTCAATGACACTGATCCTTCACACAGGAGTATTCTCAACCGATTACAATGGATGTCACTGAAAAACGGAATACAGTGCTTACTAAACTCTCTGACTCCACTAGTTTAATCACATTTAAATTTTCCCATTTGTTTTTATAACCCGTTTAGTCAAATGTGAAATTTCTAAAATTTAGGCTACTCGCTTGGCAACAATGATTTAAGTAAATTTAAATGTATCTTGCCATACAATAACGCAAAATTTATCACTTTCTCAATCCTTTGGTGATTCTTAACTAGGAGTTCTGTATTGTATTGTATTGTATTTATTAACATTCCATGGTATTCATACATTCCTTACAGCTAGAATATGGAACAAGTCAAAAAACTTAATACTATTATAAAGTCTTAATTTATCGTCACAGTCTAGATGAAATATATACAGATGAGATTTACAATATAGTCTACTAGTACAACACAAAGTTTTAGTATCAATTACATGAAGTGTTATTGAATGTCATGAATTCACCTACAGAATAGAAGGAGTGAGAAATTAGGTAATTCTTTAATTTAACCCTAAATAATTTTATGTTTTGACTTTCATTTTTTATATCGATAGAGAGGCTATTACAAATTTTTACCGCCATATAACGCACTCCTTTTTGATAGCACGATAGACTTGCTGATGGAGTATGAAAGTTATTTTTTGACGTGTATTTATGCTATGAACTGTTGAATTAGTTACAAAGTTTTCACGATTACATACGAGGAAGATTATTAATGAAAAGATATACTGACAAGCCGTGGGCATTATTTGTAGTTTTTTTAAAATAGTCCTACACGATTCCCTAGATTTGGCTCCTACTATTATTCTAATTACTCTTTTTTGTAATAGAAATATACTGTTACTATTGTGGAATTTCCCCAGAATATTATTCCAAAACTCATTACCGAGTGGAAGTATGCAAAGTATATTGTTTTTAAGGTATTGCTATTTACTATCTTTTGCATAGCTCTAATGGCAAAACATGCTGAATTTAGTTTGGGGGTAATTTCTTTAATATGATTTTTCCAATTTAACACATTATCGATTTTTAAGCCAAGAAATTTGGTTGTTGTTGTTTCTAATAGGGATCTTGTTAATTATTGCGCTAGAAATTTGCGACGTTGAATTTGGACAGGATTTAAATTGAACTATGTTAGTTTTGTTACAATTTAATACCAATTTATTGACTGAGAACCAGTCATATATTTTGAAGAGAATTCCCTCAATATTTTGTAATAAAATGAAAACACCTACCCGTATATCATTGGTCATATATGAAGGCATGTTAAGTATGGAAACGTCGTTAAATTAAAAGTATGTAGAGCGACTAGTCTAATTTCGAGCTTCATAAGTACATGTCAGTCAACAGTATCAAGTTGGTTTTAGGTAGAGTTGCCACCTTTCAAGGAATGGGCTGGAAAATCCCTTCATCCGCAAGGACCGAGGTACAAACCAATTTTTGTTTAATTAAGTCTACTTTATCATCTCACAAGTGAAAAAAGTAAATATAAAATTCAATATTTTCCATCTAAACATGAAAGTCATTTGAAAATAAAGTGTCAATGTTAATCATTTAAGCCTAAAGAATACCTTTATCACCTATCTTGCTCAACTTCCAATACTTGGAGGATTAAGTGAACAACTGTTTTCGAAACATGGAAGGATTCATAGTAGGAGGAAGAAGAATAAAGTGTATAAGATTTTCTGATGAAAAAAAATTATGGTTTATTTAATGACGCTCGCAACTGCCGACGTTATATCAGCATTGTCAGTGTGCTGGAATTTTGTCCCGCAGGAGTTCTTTTACATTTAAATGTCATCGACCTGGGATGAAATTGAACCCGCAATCTCGAGCACAGAAAACCAACGCTATACCGACTGCACTACCTAGGCCAACGATTTGCTACTGATATGGCGCTGTTAGGAGAAGAGATGATACTAAGGAATATGCTACTGAAGCGAAATGGCAGGTGTGAGCAGTATGGGATGAAGATAAATGCAAACAAGATGAACAAGGTAGTGGAGCAAGTGGAGAACTTCAAATACTGGTGAATGTAGAGTATCCAACGCCCACTGAACGAATATTTCACTTTTATCACTGCCAATGTTGTGCTATAATCGTATATGCAAGGTAGGCTATAACAAAAACCTAAACTAACCAAACCTAACCTGTCAAAGAAGCAACAAGTTATACTAAGTATGTGTAAAATTGGCCTATGTCTCTATAGTGGGCGGGAGATAAGTAACATTGATCGAAGCTTTTAACAAGAAAAGGAGCTTTCACCTTCATCTTGACGGGATAATAAAAGCCTAAACTAACCTAACCTAAGTGCGTCGGTGTCTATTCCAAAATCGGCGGAAGTCGCTCAACGCTCGTTTAACCGCTATGTTATCTATAAAAATTACTTACAATTAAATTGTGAAAAGGAGCAGATAAAATAAGGTTTAATGTCTTAATGGTTATCACGATTGGTTTAAACATGCACTAAAACCAGACGTAAGTGCAAGTTTGAACCAATAAATTATTGAGATTTGCGATAAAATAATGAGTCTAGGAAATTGTATATTTAGTATGTAGAACTGCATTTGTTTATAGATCTTTTGTTATATTAAGTTTTGTACTTGTGAACTATATCAATAAAATCAATATCAAATATCAATATCAAATATCTATAAAAATTACTTACTCTGAAACCTTTATCTTTATCGACTTTTTGTTCCGAATCAAACACCTTCACAGTTCCAATAAATCCTCTATATAATAAATATTCTCTAATTGGTTCGTCTACGTACTTAATATGCGACATATTTAAATTATTGAATTCTAATTATACAATATGAAAAACTAATTAAATTATTATTTATCAAATCATACATTCAAAAGTTCATTCATCTACCGCGGAGTCAGTGCCGTCAGGTTCAGTACAGGAATTTTCCCTCCAAACATCTAAAAAGTCCTGATTTAGATAAACATTTCCCGCCTTACCATTTTATATTTACGCAGCTCATTTCTTTGATGTATGCATGTATGTAGCTTGTGATAACATATATAACGTATAGATACGTTATTCTAAAGATGTGTGAGGAGGAAAAAATAAGCGAAATTCGTAAAAAGCAGATTTCAGATGAAATCAGTGATGCCAATAGATACCAAATGGTTGTTCTTTTGGGTCAGGCTTCTAAAACTTCTCATATGTTGCACCCTAGATCATATATATGATCTAGGGTTGCACTATTATTGAGCTTAATGGCTTGGAATCGACGGGGAAAGGAGAGAGATTCTGACGTCACAAGTTAGCTAAGCGCGCCAAAGCTCAAATGCTTCAAAGCAGTATCTCATGTTTTTTCTTGTTTATGTTGTTTTGAATGCATTATGCCAGGTCAAAGGTGTGCTGTTGCGGTATGCAACAATTCTAACGATAAAAATAGAGTTGTCACTCTTTACCATTCCTAAAGATTTAGAAATTAGAAAAAAAGTGGGTAATTGCGTGCAAAAGACAGGATAAATTCAATCCTGATGCAAGCAGATTATGCCCTGATCATTTTAAAGATGACGATTTTGTTCCTGATTTTCGAGCAGCTTTAATGAAAATAAAGCCGAAACGACCGACAATGTTAAAGCCTACAGGTAAGTTTAAATAAATCACGTAGGTCTATATAAGTAGCCTTTGTTAATACCAGCTTTATATAATTAGATTAGGTTCATCTATGTTAACCTACAAATTATTTTCTTTCTTTTGTAATCATGCTATTTATATAAAAAATATTAACTACTAATACCACTACTAATACTAACAGTTGCATACCAAGGGGGTGGAGGGTTAACGACTAATACCAGTGATGTTTTTTCACTATAATTCTCATTATATTGATTTTATATTAACGATTTATGACATTTTGTCATTATGGCATAATCAGTGGGTTAATCATAATAGCCTCCAGTGACAGTTCATTGTTGAGTTATAATGATTATTGTAAATGAACGTGTTGTTGACATTTCATTACCGGTACATGCCCCTTTTTCCAAACTTTAGATTGAGGTATTAAAATCAATCAGTGTTAGATTTTTTATAAACATCCATTTAAAACAAAAATACCACCATCTTGGCCCTCTTTAAATTTTAATACATTATTTTATCTTTTGAAGGTTTAACCATGCCATCACCAGCATGGCTAAGTTCTTTCAATAATACTGAAAAATTCTACAATGAGTTTCATGGCAAGAACACGATTAAAAAGGGGCGGAATATTATAAAAAGAATCAAAGAATGTGTGGCAATGTTCGTACATAACGTTCCACGTGAAATTTTATTGTTGATTGTACGGTCAAAACTAGGTTCTTTATACGACTCTAGTATGTGAACACAAGACTGGAAACTAAGTTAGCAGACGAAAACGGACGTCAGACACTGAGAGCAGACGAATTGTTATGAAATACAGAAAAATAATGCAGTGACAAGTACAGCTTTTATATTATACAAGGTATAAACATTTTCAGCGTATTTATTTTATTCCATGATACGTACACACTTGGTTTATATTCCTTGTAATGTTTTTATTTGAGGCGATTATGTTTATAATGCACGCTTATCATTGAAAATAAAGGACCAATCAGCATGGACTCTTCACCCGTCATCAGCCAACTAGCTATTTGATTGGCTATTGAAAAACGAGATAATCTATTGCGAGTATAGAAGCCTTGCTTTTGGGTAGCCTCAACAAGTTATAACTCGTTGGGTAACCTATATATACACACCTGTCTTCAGTGACAAAAAGGTTTCGGAACTTCGTCGCACCTAAAAAAAACATGATACTGAAACTGTAGCTGCTTGCCTCTTAAAAGCATCCTTTGCAATTGTCTCCGAATCTATTACTGAGTAGTTTTCGCAAATCAGATTTTTTGGCATCACTGATTAATCTCAAGGTAGTGACTTTCGGAGGTACTTTGACATGGTCCATAAACATACCACATTTTCATCAGAGGGGCACATGATTTAGAAATGTTAAATGTTATGTTTTATTTAACGACGCTCGCAACTGCAGAGGTTATATCAGCGTCGCCGGATGTGCCAGAATTTTGTCCCGCAGGAGTTATTTTACATGCCAGTAAATCTACTGACATGTCGCATTTAAGCACACTTAATGACATCGACCTGGCCCGAGATCGAACCCGCAACCTTGGGCATAGAAGGCCAACGCTATACCAACTCGCCAACCAGGTCGACCATGATTTAGATGGATCGTCACATCGGTATATAGGTTCCATTTTGAAAGTGATATACACTTTCCCATTCTTCTCGCATTTCTTTAGCATTATTCTTTTCATTTCTTTTATGCCACTGAGCTTATGAAATTGATTAGCCAACAGCTTGAAATCCCTGAAATGCCAATCTGTTCATAAATAGTTTACTGTCCCTACTGTTTCATATATCACATTATACTCCTCAGGATTAAGAATTCAATTCTTCTTACGCAGAACCTCTTCTACTATCCCAAAGGCTCTGTCAGCTGGTAGAAAACAATGGCCTCGCCGGAAAAAATAACAGAATTTTAAAACTTGAGGAAGTGCTTTTCTTTTAAGCCATAGACCAAGGGCATGTGCAACATGCATGTTCTTATTTTGTCCATCACATCCATCGGCGAACAGCCTAATGCATTTGGTGGAATTGTCGACATTAAATTCACTGAGAAATGTAATGACACAAGATGCCACTTCAATAGCGCCCCGCCCAGCCTGTGCTTCATTCCATGTAAAGAGGGTTAAAAGCGTACACGGGTACGCAAGAAGGTTAAACGCGTACACGGGTACGCAAGAAAGTTAAACGCGTACACGGGTACGCAAGAAGGTTAAACGCGTACACGGGTACGCAAGAAGGTTAAATGCGTACACGGGTACGCAAGAAGGTTAAATGCGTACACGGGTACGCAAGAAGGTTAAACGCGTACACTGGTACGCAAGAAGGTTAAACGCGTACACGGGTACGCAAGAACGTTAAACACGTACACGGGTACTGTTACTTTATGTATTGTATACTTAACTTGTATTGTGAAAATAAAGTTTCACTCTTAAATTATTTTATGTTCGTGTATTACATTTTAACCCTTATTACATTATTTTAGCATCCTTAGAAAGAATCTGCTATGTTCTCATGCATATGAGGTTAAACGCAAGTTGTATCAAGGCAAGTTGTATCGTATGACTGGAATAACAGTTAAGTCGGAGTACTTTATTTTTAATGTACCAAAGTAACAAATTCATTAACGAGATTTTGATGAATAGTAGGCCTACATGAAACTTATACATTTATAAACTATCAATAATACTAATTCAAAAACGCAGATTTGCAAAGGCCTTTCTTTTTCAATGAAAACAATGTTACTTTTACTTACTGCCAAAAACCCAGGGTAAATCGTGAAACAGCGAACGCCAGTAGGAGGAGTTACCCTCACCCTCTCCGCTCGGCACCTCGCTCGCCTGCTCTCTCTCTCTCTCTCTCTACTATATGTCCCGCTTCGGTGGATCACTGCCTACCGCCTCGCACGTATTTCATATTTTACAACACAATACGTTTTTTCCTCGAACTAACACGTACTAATACACAATACGACCAAAATTAGGGCGCATTAGACAACAGCCACATGTAATGTGGGTTTTTCATAAAACAACACTCACCTGTTAACTTTGCACTGTCCTCGAAGTAACACAATAGTCACCAGAGCCTCGTCTGCTGTAATTCATGCTCCTCACAGTACCTTATAGTATCCGCCCTCAAATTCTCCCTGCACAATTTGAGCAAGAAGTATACACGTCTTCGGTACGGCTCATCACGACACATGGTTCCATTTGTACACAAAGCTGGACATGGACACAATGAAGCTCTACCAGCGCGCGTTAACACTTATGCCACCCCCGCAGTCAACCCCTACCAAGCTAAATTCACAAGCCCGCCACTTTCTACCCACGCTATTCGGTCATTGTCCCCCGCGCCATTCCATCATTGTCTCCCGCTATGAAACTTTGCACCAATCGTATTTCTGCAATACGTTATGGCAGTTCCCTTGAACATAAATAGATTCATTTTCCCTTCTACCATCAACTTGCCTCGATAGTTTGGAGGTCTAAGGCGTGACCAAAAAGCGTGTGTGTGTTTCGTTAGGAAGATACCCGAATCGAATACTACCCACTGCAAAGTCATGAGAAAAAAAAACAGAGAGAGAGAGAAAGATATGAAGCAAGGAACAGAGAAGGAGAGGCTGGAGGGAGAGAGAGAGAGAGAGATAGAGGGAGACTGGACGAAGTTCCTCTTTTGCTTTCGTAAATGCTGCATTCACTCTTTTTGTTCCACTTTCCTCCACTAGATGTCACCCCCACCCTAAATCCCTATTTCCAGTCTTTCTCGCTAGAGTGTGTTGGGAGCTTGTAGCGGAAAAGTCAAAATGGATGGCACATTATCAATAATCAAGAATATCAAAGCCGGAGTTCCACAGGGTTCCGTCTTAGCACCGCATTTATATTCAGTTTATGTACATGATATTCCATTGATTGCTGAATGCAATATGGGATTATACGCAGATGACACAACCTACTTCACCAGTGACTTTTCAATCAACATCGCACAACATACTATGCAAAAACAACTCAAAATATTGGAAATGTGGCTAAGAAACTGGAGAATAAAAGTCAATATAAGTAAAACTCAAGCCATTATTTTTACCAGAAGAAAGCCAAAAATACCAGATCACCTCAATCTCTTCTCCGAAGATATCTACTATAAACAATCTGTCAAATACGTCGGCATCACATTTGATAAACAACTTAGACTTCATCACCATTTTGAAGCAGCTCGTAACAAAGCATTAGCGAAATTCATTCATCTATATCCATTGTTGAAGTCACCTTACATCAGACTTCCCTAGAAAAAAATCCTTTACACTTCTGTTATAAGATCTCAAATGACCTATGGCTGCGAAATCTGGAGCAATGCAAAATTCTAAATTATCAGACGTCTTCATGCTATACAGAGAAAAGTATCCCTAACTATCACTGCTGCAGACTATAGAACCACCAATGAACAACTATAAGACATACTTGAAATAGAATCATTCTACGACATTATACAGAAATTTACAGAAAACTTTCATAAGGACTTGCTGTACCACCCCAATCCTCTGATAAGAGCCCTGGCAACAAGAGTATAGAGTAACAACTACCGTCAAGATCGGTCACCTCAATTAAAGATATAAATGTTCCTGCTTGTTAACCATCTCTGTTAAAGTAAAGGCCTTTTAAGGCTGACACTTATGTACCATACATGTTCCTGTTAATAATAATACTTACTTACAAATGGTTTTTAAGGAACCCGAAGGTTCATTGCCGCCCTCACATAAGCTCGCCATTGGTCCCTATCCTGTCCAAGATTAATCCAGTATCTATCATCATATCCCACCTCCCTCAAATCCATTTTAATATTATCTTCCCATCTACGTCTCGGCCTCCCTAAAGATCTTTTTCCCTCCGGTCTCCCAACTAACACTCTATATGCATTCCTGGATTCACCCATACGTGCTACATGCCCTGCCCATCTCAAACGTCTGGATTTAATGTTCCTAATTATGTCAGGCGAAGAATACAATGCGTGCAGTTCTGCGTTGTGTAACTTTCTCCATTCTCCTGTAACTTCATCCCGCTTAGCCCCAAATATTTTCCTAAGCACCTTATTCTCAAACACCCTTAACCTATGTTCCTCTCTCAGAGTGAGAGTTCAAGTTTCACAACCATACAGAAGAACCGGTAATATAACTGTTTTATAAATTCTAACTTTCAGATTTTTGGACAGCAGACTGGATGATAAGAGCTTCTCAACCGAATAAAAACAGGCATTTCCCATATTTATTCTGCGTTTAATTTCCTCCCGAGTGTCATTTATATTTGTTACTGTTGCTCCAAGATATTTGAATTTTTCCACCTCTTCGAAGGATAAATATCCAATTTTTATAGTTCCATTTCGTACAATATTCTGGTCTGTTAATAATAATAAAAAAAAAGTGGAAAGGGGTCGTAGGTGGAGCTTAGCATTCGCTGTTTTACGATTTGCCAAAAACCCACTTCTTGCACATACCTTTTTATTGCACAGCACCCCTCAATTCCATATCACAAGTAAAAAAAAAACTGAATATGCATTTGCGTATAAATCTAATGTCCAACGATAGATAACCCTGTTCTTTAAAATTGCTGCAAATGCAGAGATTTCTAAATAGGATCAGTAATTCAAAAATTAAATTAAAGTGTTGATATTTGTGTATGTTTTTATTATATACAGTATTGACTGATATACGGTATCCTTGCTCATACATATTTAGGTCACAGAAACAGTTCAGAATGAAAGTACAATATAGTTATTGAGAAAGAATAAATATTATTCATACAGAAGTTCTTTGTACAAAAGAGAAGCTTTTTTTGATTCTTGTAAAAAGAAGATACCTTTTTTTCCTTTTCTCATGTTATGGAAAAAATAGTTTTAACAATCGTGAATATGCTGCAGCTTGTAGGCACAGATCCTACATTAAATACAACTGCAATTATGAGACTAAATCTGCAAGTTTTACATGTTCATGTACAAGGGTTGCCAGTCATGAAATCATATACGGTGCACTGAGGCTGAATAGAGACGAAAATTGCAAAATTTATATTTATTGTGTTCTTCCCATGAATACTTTTATTTTCTATTAAAATTTCTAGTTAACACTTATTAAGTTACTGACAGATTATTTCAGAAAATAACACAATCATATAATTTTTGTTTTCATATCCGTTCACTCTCAAATGTATAATTACTCCATTTTACAGTAGAGAATATATTACATAAACTTGAACTAACATAAATTAAATAATTGATTAAATGGCGATCTTACTCGTGTTAATTGTGTAAGCATGTGCGGCTTACAGCTGTTTCGGTGCTTCTTCACACCATCCTCAGACCCTACTAGATCTCGGCGTTATCTCGAACTTCGCTGCCTCTTGTGTGGGTGCGTTCGATTGTTGAAAAGTGTTGAAATGTGGTGTCAAATAGTGTGTGTGTTCTGAAATTGATCTGTGTGTTGAGAATTTGACCAGAGTGTGTTTTGGTATGTCTGTATATTTCATATTGTTCTAGTGTGTTGAGTTTTTGGGTTGTATGTGTAGGATTTCCATGTCTGTATTTATGTTATTGTATGTGTGGTTAGCATTAGTTATGTGTTAGGCATATGTAGATGTATTGTGTCCTCTGATTATTGTTTTAATGTGTTCTTTGTATCGAGTTTGGAATGATCTGCCTGTGTGTCCAATGTAGAAACTGTCGCAACTATTGCATGTGAGTTTGTATACGCCTGTGCGGTTGTATTTATTTGTTTGTGTCTTTTGTGTGTTGAGGTGTGTGTTCCTACACATACAACCCAAGAACCAAAAACTCAACACACTAGAACAATATGAAATATACAGACACACTAAAACACACCCTGATCAAATTCCCAACACGCAGATCAATTTCAGAACACACACTGACTCCACTTTTCAACACCTTTCAACAATCAAACGCACCCACACAACAGGCAGAGAAGTTCGAGATGACGCAGGGATCTAGTAGGCTCTGAGGATGGTGTGATGAAGCACCGAAACAACTGTAAGCTGCACAGACTTACATAATTAACACGAGTAAGTCCACTAGTTAATCAATTACTTATATTCAAGTGTTAAAAGTAGTGTACGCAAGATTCAAAATGGATTATAGCTGGAAATTTTATCAGTTTACATATGTATCATATATTTTCATTACTTGGTCTGGAGTATATGATTTTCTGACAGTAGTGCATGTTTTCTTAAAGACGGCTTCTTTTATGAAATGAAAAGGACTAAAAATGGGTAGCACATTAAATGTGTTATTTCATTACAAACAGTAAGGTTTATTAAAAATTTAATTTTTGTAGTGAATATTGAACAAACATGCTGTGCCAAATATCATAAAAGTTTAATCAAATGTGGAATTTGTTCAGAAAGTTTAGGTACATGAAGTAACAGAAAGTGTTTGTTTAAATTACACTTGGTGGGACTAAAGTATAGCATTACAGAGCAGCACAGATGCTGTGTGAATATGCTTACGTAAAGTAAGTTTCTTACATTTAACATGAATCAGACTGACACCTTGATTGTTAGGTGTGAACTACAGATAAGTGCACGTGATCAATTCTGTTGTGCATTAGGCAGATATGAAAGGTTTAATTCGTGTATAAATATTTGCAAAAATAGCAGATGTTTAGTTGTGGATTAGTGCTCACAGAAGATGCCATAAATGTGCTTAAAGTAAAAAAAAAAAAAAGTTATTTTATTCCCTAAGAATGTCACTTACAGCTAAAATTTGCTTTCATAAAAATGAACTAAATACTTTGTACGATACTTCGACAATGAACATAATTTCATACAAAACTAGTGCAGAGCTGAAATCTATATATATAATTTGAAATGGTAATGGAAATTATGGGAAAACGGCTGAATGGATTTTAATAAATGACCCCTCATTTTGAAGCCTGGAACTCAAAGTTTTTTTTTTTTTTTCAGTGAAATGTCAATTTTTCAACATAATTTTCCTATTTTCCAAAATCCATCTGTCGTCAGTTTTGAGAACTAGATAATTGCATTTCAGAACAAAACAAAACACACACTACAGTAAACAATATTACACGAAGACCATGATCTGCAAGAATGCTGACATATTTAGAGCTCAAATTAAATTGGTTATTAAAAACTTAACTCACTAAAAATAATTTACAGGTTCGATTCTGTGGTGTGTAATTTTCTGAGTACAGCTGTGTATTGGATATTAAAAACTACAAAACTTGAGGTGGTTTGATGACATTATTACCATTAGAAATGAAATATTATTGTAGTTAATGCCATGATGTGACTATTTTTCATTAATTATACATATTAATGCTATATTGATGATATGAAAGTGAAACGTTTTGGGGTTATATAAGTAGATGTAGAGAATAACTTAAATTAGATTTTGATTTCTATATTTTACTGAGTGGCGGCTATATAGTATATGTTACTGAAAGCTATAAAACTTACGTAAGATAATAATATTATTAAAAATGAAATATTTTTATAATTATTAATCAAGTGGGGTTGGGTCTTTTTCATATATTTAATGGCGGTGTGGTGTAGATATTTATATGCGTGGTTCTCTTCAGTATTGGCTCGAGAGAAAGTATCTTTCATTATTATGGAAGCAAGTAACTTTCAGAATGTCCGGTATTCTTCATTGAAAATAAATCTGAAAAATGTTTATTTGAACGTCTAATGAACTTAGTTTGCAGCATTTGCTGCACAAGCCACTAGTATTACTAGACATCTGTTTATAAATCAGTAGAGATGAGGTAATAAGATGGTTTTCTAATGCCACACGAATAAATTCCATACTATCAGACTGGTCTTCAACAGAAGAACAGCTCACTTCCTTGAAGAAGTAATTGACATTTTAATAATAATAATAATAATAATAATAATAATAATAATAATAATAATAATAATAATAATAATAATAATTTGTCAGAAACCAGTGTACAAGGCCTGGATATGACATTGTCAGGTTTGATAATATACACACGCACACAAACACACACACATGCATTAACAAATAAACTTAGCACAAATAAATATAGACAAAAGGAGAGAGAGAAAAAAAATCTCATCCGGCCTTAATTAAGGATGACCACGAGGATCCGGAAATTAATAGCAAAGAAATATAATCAATTAAATATGAATATTGTTATAAAAATAAAATGTAATAATTAAGCACCATTGATTATCAATTATAAAATAAAAACTTAGAAGATGACTATAAAATTATACTGATAAATAAAAGATTTTATGTAAAATTAGCATATCCTTAATTAAGGCCTTCTGAGTGGTATAAATGAAATTGTATAATCTGCAGGGAATCTTTGAGAATTTGAGAGATGATTTTTTGAATTTCAAAAGATGATATTGATAATTGTTTTAAAAAATGATATGTAAATTTTGATAAAGAACTCCAAGCACCAAAAAATAAACCTAAAATAAATAATAAATAAAAATAAATAAATAATAAAATAATAATAAATAATAACAAATAATTGTAAGCAAATAAACATACACTGAGAAATAAACAAGGTATGATGTTAGGTTATGTTAACACATTTATATAAGGACAAAAAAGGAATAATTAAAATACAAAGAGAAAAATTAAAATATAAAGAAAGGGTTACTGTACATTTCTAAAATACAATATTTACCTCACAGTCCGTGAAGTCATTCACGGAATAGACAGGTCTGTTCAGCAATCATCTATGTATGCAGAACTTAACCTATTTATTGGTACAGTATCTTTCTCGTCTCCAATGGTAGCTTATTAAATACATTTTTGCCATTAAAAAAGCAAGCATTTGAATCACGCTCAATCTGCACCTTGTGTAATCTAATTTATCTTTATTTCTAGTGTTAAAGGAATGTATACCTGATCTATGTTGGATCTAAGGAAGATCAAGGTTCTGTAAATGAATACATAGATTGTAAATTGACATTACCTTTAACTTTGGAAACAGTGGCCTACATGATTCCTTGGTATTTTTATTGAATGTTACCCTCAGTGCTCTTTTTTTTGTAGTAATAAGATCTATTGACTCCTGTTGCACTTCCCCATATATGAATTCCATAGTTAATGTGAGATTCAAACAGTGCAAAATATACCTGTCTGGGAGTTTTTTGTTGAGACCAATGCCCTTAACTTCCTAAAAATGAGAATTACCCTTGACAATTTACTACATATACTTTCTATGTGTTTGTGCCATCCTTATTATAATTACCGTATGACATTAAAATTGCTGTTACATCATTACAAATATCAGTAATATTAACAAACCTTCTCTTTGTAGGAAATTATTTCATCCTAGCACGTCCCAAGTTTTAATATTTTCATAGGTACAGGAAGATGTATGTTTCCATTAGCAAAAGCAGAATCTACCGGTAATACATTAGTTTCAAGTAAAGCAGGGTGCAAACAAACAATTTTAAGTTTATCAGTAAGAATAAATTATGTACTCACATACAAAGTAAGAGATGTAGTCTTCTGCTAGAAACATTAATCTAATTCATTGTTCAATTTCTTCTGAACTTAATAGAACTACTGGAATGATATGCCGATGTTAGTAACAAACAAAAATTATTAGTACGATATTGGTAAAATAATTAAGTATGTCTATAGGATAAATTTAGCATATCTGTGCATAAGAAAAGGAAAATAAATCGTGTAACTTTCCTTCTGTGAGCACTCTTCAATCCTATTATATTTTCTAAAAATTAAATAAACTTGAATATTTCATTCTTGTATGCTCTTCTTATCCTGAAGAAAAAATTGGAAACAAAATGCACTATTTAAGGTTGCCAATTGCACTGCAGTAAGAATTTAAGTAATAATATTCAAACAGTAAATTTTCGTTACCTCAAATTTGAAGCAGACTTAGTTCTTTCCATTAGTACAATATATCACTCCTGCAGCTCATAAAGGTACGAATCTGTTCTGGAAGAAGGTAACACTCTAAAAGTAAAAATTACAAATAATGTTAAATAAAAAAAAATAAATAAATAAAGCTTATACTTAAAATAGAAACTTTCATTTCGAGGGAAGGATGTGGAAAGTAACTTTGAAACTGAACAACCGGAAGTCCTTCTTTTCCCAAAGGTTTGAAATAACAAATGAAGAGACAAGCAATCAGAACCATAAATGAAAGTCTTCAAGCCAGACATGACAATCGCACAATTTCACAAAAATTAAGTTTCTTATTTTAATCACACTTTCTTGTAGAGATGAGCTTAAACGATATTTTCAAGTATCTGTGACAACTGTGACAATTTAATATCTGTGACTTTTATCGGTGATTTTGTCATGCCGATATTTTATATTGATAAGTAAGCACAATATGCATGAATTACACCAATATTTTGTCACACCGATAAAAATTAACAGGAAATATTAAAGAGCAATGAAATGTGAATACGATTTCTCTATACACACCACACATCAGTGATTTATATGGAAAAATGCAACAAATAAATTATGTACATGTACCTAACTAAACAGTAACATGTCGAAAGTTATCCTCATGTACCAAGAGGTTATATTGTAGATAGTGAATCATTTGTTAATTTTTAAATGTAGTTGGGCATGGAGAAATTGAAGTTATGTGATTATTCTAATCATTTTAAAAATTGATCCTTTTTATTGTATATATAATGGATAAATTATTTTAAGTCGTGCATTAACATTATAATATTGAGTCATAGAATAAAAATTAACGAAACATACTGTAAGTATTCGGAAAAATATTGGAAAATAATTACAAAACAAAACAGTTGATCAGACAGGATTTTACATAAGATAAAGTACTGGTAACCAATGGTGTTATTATTATTTAAATCGTACCGCCAGATTGCTGTTATTGTATCATGCGCACGCGCAAACTCACGACCTAGAGGAGAAAATATCAGTCACAGAGTACTGAATACGGAGCAGATTTCGATAGCGATATTTTGTCACAGATATTTCGCGTCATCAGTCACAGGTTTATCTGTGACAAAATATCGGTTTGTGAAATATCGGCCATCTCTACCTTCTTGTCTTCATTTACGTTGTAAATAACTGTTTCCTTAACTGTTGAAGGTTGCAATATTATGAGATTAAGTTTGGCAGTATATGGATTTTATCATTTGCAGTTGAACTTAAATTTTCAATATCTCCGAAACTATTTCATCTAGATAGTCATGTCTGCTGTGAAAGTTTTCAAACATTCAGTTATATATGTAAATAATCTCAACAGAACTTAATCACACTTTCATATAATTAATTATACAGATGTTGCATGAGAAATTGTAAAACAATATCTACATAACCTACAATTTAGCAATTTTAATAAGGCTTATAGATTTTTATGACTAAGTTACAGGCTAAGGTAAGAAATTTTCACGAAGGGTAAGGTGTCTAACGCTGAAAATTGAAGTAGCTATGTATGTTTATTCCCTTATACAAGTATGAACTTTATCCTCAGTCAAAATTCTCAGAATGGAAGGCCACAAAACTGATAGATGAGTTATCAATGGAGACTCACAAGCAGCAAGTCCAACCAGATGTGTATAAAAGTAACATTATATAAAATCTATTTAAGTTAGAAGTAGATAAGCCTAGGACCTTCAAGATCAATAAGACATTTAGTTCTTGTGTCACGGGCTCATGTGAGTTAGTAGTTACAGACAATATCTATACTAATATATTGGCAACCCTAAATATTGTGAAAGTAGGTACAGTGTAATACTATTTTCTGCAGAAAGGAAGATATCTGGTATAAAGGACAGAACAAGTTTTTACATTTTACAACATTATACATTATTCCACAGTATTATTACAATACACTTAGTGAGAAATATATCACACATGTCGCCATTTCTTCACTTAACATGACTTATCAATGTTCTAATACTTACTTTTGTAAAAAAGTTACTTTAAATTACTTCCTTTGTTGGTAAAGTCTACATTACTTTCAATTTAATTGACTACTAATACAGTAAGTTTCGAACAGGGGAAATTTATAGTATAAGTAAATAAATTATTTTACAAAAATTAATATCTTAAATAGGATTTTGATCCCATTAATACATTCGTGCATGATAAATACTTCCTTGTCCGTTTTTTTTACACTTTAATGTTATTTATCAAACTATAATGAAGTTCCATATATTACTTTATCTTAGAAGAAGGTACCACAGCCCTATTTTGTATCCAACAGCTTACACTGCATTAACACAGTCTTGTATATACAGTCGCGAAGCTCAATACGTAGTAAATATGCAAACATTACGTTGTTGCTCACCACTAGGATCGCTAATATCGCCTCATTACAGGCAATGCAAAATAGTACCGTCACAGTCTATTGTTTCTAGCACCCTCAAAACTCAAGCTTCGTGACTGTATATAGTAGACTGTGGCATTACCATACTGTACCATAGTTGTGTAAGTAAACTTGTATTCCCCCTTGTCTCTCGTTATTGACGAGATGTAATTTCCAATACATAATTAGATCAATTTATTTAGACTTTACTTTTTATCGTATTAAACTTTATATTGAGGCTTGAATAATGGGAAGTATAAAACTTTAGGACTTGAACTATTCCTTCAGAAATTTCCCACAACATTGATATATTTCCTTTACGGATCTAGTATTTACCCGCATTGAACTTGTCCGTTGAATGGAAACTAGAGTGTATTAGTCAAGATAAAAAGTAGGGTAACATTGTCTCAACCATTATTATCTATGCATTGCATTATACCTTCATAATATGGGAACTTTCTTCCATGTGCTGCATTAAATTATGTAGTTATTCCCCATGTGATTCTGACATAGGGTTTTATCCACTGCAGGCGAATATTACTTTCTTAAAAAAAATTTACCGCATTCATAATTGTTTGTAATCTTATAACACTGTAAAGATCGTAATGTGGTCAATTCTTATAGCTTTGGTACCTTTTCATAATATCAAAAATAGGATATTCAAAGATAAACCACACATGTTGGGCCAATTATACAGTATTCATAGACTTGATAAGAAACGTAAAAAAAATATATATTACAGTTATATGAACACTAATAAATATAATATAATTATTAAAAAATTAGTAAAAGTCAGACATGTTTCGGAGATGCTTCTCCATCCTCAGTGACTTTACCACGACTGCAAAAGGAAAAGAAATGTAATTAATCTCATGTATAATTATATTTAAAAAAATAATGACAAATAGAAAATGTGAAATGTCTGAATAGTAATATTAAAGCCTTTCAATAGCTGGAAAAGTTAAAAAATACTAATTTATAAACAGTATGTCTTCTATATATGCATATGAAAAAGAGAATATAAAAAGTATGATAAAGTTAAAAAATGTGAAAGTAAAACTGACAATTTAAAATAATTAACATCTTATCACAGTCTAGTATATACAGTCGCGAAGCTCAATACGTAGTAAATATGCAAACATTAGGTAGTTGCTCACCACTAGGATCGCTAATATCGCCTCATTACAGACAATGCAAAATAGTACCATCACAGTCTATTGTTTCTAGCACCCTCAAAACTCAAGCTTCGTGACTGTATATAGTAGACTGTGATCTTATGATGTATGTACATCTATACTAATAATAAATTTTTATTTGGGTTATTTTACGACGCTGTATCAACATCTAGGTTATTTAGCGTCTGAATGAAATGAAGGTGATAATGCCGGTGAAATGAGTCCGGGGTCCAGCACCGAAAGTTATCCAGCATTTACTCATATTGGGTTGAGGGAAAACCCCGGAAAAAACCTCAACCAGGTAACTTGCCCCGAGCGGGATTCGAACCCGGGCCACCTGGTTTCACGGCCAGTCGCGCTGACCGTTACTCCACAGGTGTGGACACTAATAATAATAATAAATCTGTAGCCGAAATTTTTCTGGTAATTTTCGATTTTCCAAAAATAATTAGTCCTAATATATATAATTAACCACCCTGAAACCGAAAATCGCTTTTTTGAAATTTTTGTTTGTATGTCTGTCTGTCTATCTGGATGTTTCTTACCTTTTCACGCGATAGTGGCTGAAACGATTTATATGAAAATTGGAATATAAATTAAGTTCGCTGTAACTTAGATTTTAGGCTATATAACATTCAAAATACGTTATTTAAAAGGGAGGTTATAAGGGGGCCTGAATTAAATAAATCGAAATATCTCGCGCTTATTATTGATTTTTGAGATATATGTTACATAACAAAAGTTTCTTTAAAAATGATTTCCGATAAGTTTTATCCCTTGCAAAAGTTTGATAGGACTGATATTTAATGAGATAAATGAGTTTTAAAATTAAAATACATCTAAGGCGATGTAATGAAATGAAAATAAATGACTACGTCTATAAGGGGCCTTGGACAACAACAATCGAAAGCTATGGAACATAGCCTACAGAGAATGTTTCTGTGTTTGTATGAAGTAATATCGGATGCTAAATTAACCGATTTGTATAATTAATTATTATTTCACCATTGTAAAGTGTATTTCCTCTAGATGGACATAATGCTATAATGTTATTACAGTAACTTCTGATGCTCTCTGGACCAAAATGACCGCATTTTAATTATTTAAATACAATTTAAATTAAGTAACATATTAAACGATTTATCCTTCTATCAAACACGAATGTTCCCTGGATCAAATGTCCTATTTTAATTATGTAATTACTTTATATTTATTTCTAACAGGTGCAGCGGAGCGCACGGGTACGGCTAGTTCTTATAATAAAAAGTTTCTTTCATTCATTTTTTTGTATTTCCATTTTTAAATATGATCTATGTAAACTTTTTATTATAAGAATGTACATACATCATAAGATGTTAATTGTTTTAAATTGTCAGTTTTACTTTCACATTTTTTAACTCTATCATACTGTTTATATTCTCTTTTTCAGAAGACATTGTGGTTATAAATTAGTATTTAACTTTTCCAGCTATTGAAAGGCTTAAATATTACTATTCAGACATCTTACATTTTCTATTTGTCATTATTTTTTTAAATATAATTATACATGAGATTAATTACATTTCTTTTCCTTTTGCAGTCGTGGTAAAGTCACTGAGGATGGAGAAGCATCTCCGAAACATGTCTGACTTTTACTAATTTTTTAATAATTATATTACATTTCTTAGTGTTCATATAACTGTAATATATAATTTTTTACGTTTCTTATCAAAAATAGGACTTTTTATTATTAGTGTTAGAAGTACAGATAGGTGTTTCCATTCAGTTCCACTCTCCAAATCATATTTAGATATTCACAAAAATTCAAGGACATTAACAAGGATGTTAATGGAAAATTATGTGTTGGAGTAGACAACAACAAACATTATTAGTCATGATCAAAATATTTTACGAAACATCTATTCCATTATACGGATTATAACCGAATTAACTTTATTTTCTTCTTCTTCTTCTTTTCCTTTCACAAAAGGAAGATTTTTCCATGTGAAGATATTTACATGCGCACCTATGTACAGAAATACAATAAACTTTTTTATACCAAATTAGTAAAATATATAGCCTACTTCTCAATATCTTTTTAGAAATGTTAACACAGCACTTTCATACAATTGAAAGGAAACAGCTTCTAGTCATTTTTCAATATCATGAACACTTCTTTTATACCTGGTTTATTAAAAAAAAATTATTGTATTTTGTAAATGAAGTTGTACCATTTAATTGTAACATAAAGTTTCCAGATTACTAATAATAACATAGTATGCAATTAATTTTTCGACCATACTGATACTTTTCATGTAAAATTCCAGGGCACTTGGTTATACTTTTATAACATGATGCTTTCATAAAAAAATACGACTGTAATAAAATCACAGTTTAGTATATACAGTCACGAAGCTTAATACTTACTAAATATGCAAACATAGACAGTTGAAATATGCATCCATTGATAGTTGCTCACCACCAGGATCGCTACTATCACCTCATCACAGACTCTTTCCCTAGCAGACCTAAAATGTATTGTACTCTCGATATCGTGTTCTTTTGAAAAAATTAACACCTTCCTTCCACTATTGAAATATGAAATACCGGTACATAAGGTTTATATATTATTTTCATAAAATGTATATTATATTCTATAAACCCACCTTTCTGGATCTTTCGGAAGAAGGATAACTCTAACCTATTTTTCTTACAATTTATAGGTACTACAAACGTCTCCTTGTCCCAACATATTATTCAAATTATTGTATTTTAGCCATTTACATTTATTACAACCGATAACGAACATTTCACAGTTTACATAGCTTTTCACAAAAATGCTAAATACGGCACAGTCAATGCTTTTTCGATCTAGACCAGGCCGTAAAGTTTGTTCGGGTTTTCTATTTCAGTGTATAGAGCTCAGTGAAATATTATATTATAACTTTATTGCGTACCATTGCTAAGCTTTATTTAGTGTAATGTGTCCATACAGTAAGTTCCGTTTACTTCTTGTTGCAGAAATAATTACAAAACTGTGTTATTTTAATGTGAAGAGAATTTTACATGTTAACGTAATCTGTTCACATCAACATTTCAAGTTTAGAATGGAAGCTATTTTGAAGTTTAATAAAAAGGAATTTATATTGTGATTTCAATTTAGCACATCTACCTTCCTTAATTTTAGACAAAACATTTACCATACCACTCCTATGAAATTAGTGTACGTACAATTGTGTTACTTCGTCTCTTAAGTAGTAGATAAATACAATAATTCAGTGCTCAGTTGTAGTATTAAAATACAGACAAATTGAATGTCCGGGGTATCATACATGACATTATGCTTAATTATAATGTATGATTGCGAATTTTGGAATATAAGTTAAATATAGTAAACATAACCTATAATTTTCATATGAATGGCAAGGCATTGGAGATCACTAAATTTAGACAGAAAGGGGCAACTGGTACAGTAAACATAACCTATAATTTCAACATATCTAAATATCCGTGCGGTGCAACTGAAAGTTATTGAATCGTGCATAAATGAATGTACAAGAATTTCGCAATATTTAATCGAAATAAAGGCAGGTATTACACATACGAACAACGTAATTTTCACACCATAAATAATATTACATCTTAACTCGCAAGTGAATTATGTCTGAAGTGTCTCATAATCATTGTTTTAAATTTTATTAATGGAATTACACTACATTTTAGAGAAACATATGTTACTGTTTATGCATTCCAACTAATTTATATGGTTAAAACGCCGCCCTTCGTGATCGGGTTAAGCAAGTTACATGGTCTGCCTTACGGCCTGTATTAGATCACGATGGCTGTGGCACAGTCTATTGTTCCTAGTACTCACAGCACTCCAAGCGGCTAGCAACTATCGCGAGATTTGCAAAAAATCATCCCAAGCTTCGTGACTGTATATAGTAGACTGTGATAAAATGTTACTTTACAAGAACACTATTGTAATATCTCAAGTATATACAATTCCATTCCTTGTAACTTTCAGTCAGATTCCTGATACAGAATCAAAGCTAACAGACATAAACTCGTAACAAGATTCTGAATATGTATTTTATCACGGAACTTAAATCACTTCATTTCAATATAATTCAAACAAACGAAGCTCGTACTGGTATTTGGGAAACTTCAAAGCAAAAATCGTAATATTTATTTCCTAACGAGTGTTTAGTTCCCAACTATCTATTCATTTGTTGATTGTTTTTTTAATTGGTTATTTTACGATGCTTTATCAATTGCTGTGTTATCTAGTATCTGAAGGAGATGAAGGTGATAATGAGTCCGGAGTCCAGTGCCAGAAGTTACCCAGCATTTGCTCTTAACGAGTTGAGGGAAAACTCAGGGAAAAACCTCAACCAAGTCACTTGTTCAAACTAAGATTTGAACCCGGACCTGATCGTTTCACCATTATTCCACATTGATTATTTTATAAGCACACTTTACATTTTCAAAAGAGTATTTTCGACTATGTATTTACTGTGTTTCTCTTGCACTTATTCTTAGTATAAACCAAATGGATTTTTAATGAAATGTAATAATGGTAATTTCACAAATCATAATGTAAGTCAGACAATATTGCCAACAATTTTGTGTGAGAGGCGAAATAAATTTCCTTTTCCTTCACAAATAGATGCTCAATTCTTTAAATTTACAGTATAACTGTGTGATAATACTAATTGTTTCAATATGGAAATTAGTTCATAAAATATTTTAATCATATGAATTGCAAATTCAGTGAGGAAATGGGAGGTAAACACTTCCTACAATTTCTAGAACTGTCAGGACAAAGCTCTTAACTAAAGAATTTTTTGTATATTTTAACAAGCCAGCAGTAGCTTATTGTGAGATACAGTTACTGGAAACATGAAAATTAAAAAAATAGATATATTATCTTGTACAGTGACAATTAAATATTAATGTCGATACCAACAAATTCTGATATTAGTGACATCTAAACTCGTGCTCCTCACTTACAAATACATTTTAGTAATTATTTATTCAATCATTTCTTGTCATTGTTATGAGACTCTCATTTGTCATTTATACTTTCAACTGTCTATTGTACAATATGCTCTGTCTCTGTGGCAGACTGTTAATACAGGAAGCTGTTATCGTTTAGATAAATAAAAAAAAAAATGAATCAACGCAATAAATTATAAAGGGTGCGGCAAAACATCCTCCCTGATTTAAAGTTTAAATAAAAAACAGATGGATCAAAATAAGGAAACTTTATTAATATGAATGGTATCTTAACAGTGGGAATTTTTCATTTTTTGAATAACATGTCTCTCAAGTAGTGTCCTTCACTATCAATGCATTGTTGAATGCGACTTCGGAAATTCTGAATCCCTCTAACTAGCATTTCTTGAGGAATGAGACCAATTTCTTCGTGTATTGCATTTCTTAGGTATGGCAAAGTCCTCGGCCGATGTTTGAACACCTCAGCCTTAAGATGCCCCCATAGAAAAAAAATCGCATGGTGCAAAGTCTGGTGATCGTGCTGGCCAGGGGACGTCACCACGTAATGAAATTAAGCGTCCGGGAAACATCTGACCAGCGATAACGGAATTACCACTTACCAGAAACGATACCACAGCGTAAGCACGTTCTTCACCCGTCCACAGCATAGTTGGAATTCGTTACAGATTACAATTTGCAATAATTGAATGTCAATTCCGTGTATTCAATGTCCTATTCAATTCTTGTTGTTTTGCGCATGTCATTTGATATCGCTATGGCAACGCATGTAAACCTAAATTTCCCACTGTTTAGATACAGTTCATATTAATACAGTTTCCTTATTTTGATCCATCTGTTCTTTATTTAAACTTTAAATTAGGGAGGATGTTTTGCCGCACCCTTTATTAAACTTTCTGCTATTATGAAAATTGCTTTGTAGCCTATATGCTCTACTGTAAGTGCTTTCTCCTGCCACCTCTAGATTTGTAGCAAATTGTCATTAAACATAATCTGTTGTTCTCCTATACATATATTACAAATACAGTGAGTTAAGGTGAACGCTATGAAATACCATTACTGAATATATTAATATATTTTTCAGTTAGAGGCAAAGTTTACTTTAATAATGAGTTTTTAAATATATTTATATGTATATATAGATCAAAGAAGTTTCTTGAAAACAAACAACATTACAACAAACTTGTAAATATCTGCAGTGAAAAAAGTTACGCTGTCCAAGTAGTATTAAAGATTTCAAAGGAAGAGCTGATACAACTTATAATTGTACCCAGTTATTCTGCCATATTACTTACATACACTTCGCAAACCATATCCTGTTGAACAGGATAATTATAAAGTTTATTTTTCAAAATTTACACAATGACAACAATAAATATTGACTTCCAAAGTAGTATGGTAGTTGTTATCGAAGAAGCAAAACAGCAAAAAGCTGAAAGTAGAAACATAGACATCAAATCATCTTTTGCCCTGTTGAATATTATATTTCCACAAAATCTTCAAGAACCACTGTGATAGAAATGGAAAAATTATTAATGTAACAGTCAGCACAGATTTTGAAGTCAGCATACGGTACTAAAATTGTTGCATGCAGTCAGTTCGTGGTTTGTGCTACATATACTCTCAGCAGAACATGAGATATCACGTGATATTTTCAGCAACACTGCATGCCTCTGATTGGCTATAATGAAGAGAACGTCTGAAATGTCAAAAACTGTGCCCACTGCTTTTCAATCATTCTTATCGAATTGAAATAACAATAGCTTAACTTAAACCGAAGTTTATCTTATATCAGTTCACACATGACACACAGTGCAGCATTCTAAATTGCTTATTTTGTAATTCAGCCACGGATCAAACTTACTTATCATTCTTAGGAGGGAAAGAATATAATTGAGTTTAAATCTCTGGCTCTTGCAACAAGATATGAATTGTATGACAGTTGTCTAAAGTCGTCTCAATGGTTGTTTGTTCAGAAAAATTGCTTATGTGTGTATCAACACAAACTAAAATAATTCACGTTAGTAAATGAGGTTAAAAATTCCTCAGATTTGCATGTATGTACAAAAATTTCACCTCAGGATAATAATATCCCGATTATGTATATCTTAACTAGTCAGTGTAAAGGCAAACTTTTTTGTGTTATTTTGATGTATGTTACATTTCTAGGAACAATCCACCGATATCCAAAGTAATAAAACAATATTATTTCATTAAACAACATTTAATAACATCTATTCAAGTGTTAGTAAATACAAGATATATGGTATTTTTACTTTCATATTCAAATCTTGGTCATCCAGTTAAGAGGTTAGGTACAGCTTACAGCAGTAAAATTTTTGGAAATATTCAACACTTTTTTTCCTTCATTACTGTATCTTGTACAATAATGAAAATTGGTATGTGTAAAATACTGTCCTTCTGCTATATGAAAAAAAATATTTTTACGATATGAAAAAAAAAAATATATTTATATATATTTTTTTCAAAACTAAAAATGTTGGAAGTTCACTGTGCAGTGAAGAAGCGTTTCCCTCATAACTCATTAAGTTGCTAACTTTTTCATGTTCTCTCTATTTTATTTTATTGCTGAAAATCATGTTTACAATATCATGCTCTTTCAACTACATTCCTTAATAAATAATATATTTTTTTTTTATTTTGTGTTAGAAGAAAATACTGATATTTGATCATTTTTTTAAATGAATTTATTTTTTATCAGACAATCTATCAAAGGTAGAGAAGTGATCTTGCATCATATTGTACATATGATGTGCATAAATACACACAAAAAATTTCATCACAGAATGTTGGATAGTTTTTGAGTTAAGTGGGAAAGCTTCATCACTGGCTTAAAAATCGATAATGTGTTTAATTGGAAAAATCATATTAAAGAAATTATCCCCAAACTAAATTCAGCTTGTTTTGCTATTAGATCTATGCAAAAGATAGTAAATATCAATACCTTAAAAACAATATACTTTGCATACTTCCACTCGGTAATGAGTTTTGGAATAATATTCTGGGGAAATTCCACAGATAGTAACAGTATATTCCTATTACAAAAAAGAGTAATTAGAATAGTAGTAGGTGCCAAATCTAGGGAATCGTGTAGGACTGTTTTCAAAAAACTACAAATAATGCCCATGGCTTGTCAGTATATCTTTTCATTAATAATCTTCCTCGTATGTAATCGTGAAAACTTTGTAACTAATTCAACAGTTCATAGCATAAATACGCGTAAAAAAAAATGACTTTCATACTCCATCGGCAAGTCTATTGTGCTATCAAAAAGGAGGGCGTTATATAGCAGTAAACATTTTTAATAGCCTCCCCAGTGGCGGTTCCTCGGGGGAGGGAAGGGAGGAACGTCCTCCTCACATTTTTCTTCTTTTGAAAATATATGCCAAATAAAGTATGTCTCTTAAAATTCGAGGAAGATTCGATAATTTTTAAGTTCACAGCTATAAGAAAACCTCGGTTGATCGAGTTTTAAATGACGCGCGGTCATGTGCTGCTAGAAAACTGTGAGAAAGATGAGATTGTCTGTGTGGAGAAAGCCAATCCATTCCTCCTTTACTGCAGTTAACACACATAGACAACAGCGCGCTAGCGGCCTGAGAAAGAAGCAGAGTTTTAAAGCGAGTAAATGAACGAAGAGGGAGGAGATCCTCTTCTGAATCAGCGCATGGGCGGGAAATAGAAACCGACTGGTCGTGCAGCAAGCTCGCTACCGCTGCCATCTAACGATGTTGCATTCAACTAGATTATAACACATCATCTAGGAGGAGACACAGTAAAAACAGTTTTAACGCAAAACTATGAAAGACACCATATAAACTTTTTTTTTTTTTATAAATCAAAAATATTATTCATTGCACTTTATATAGGCTACTATTTATGGTTTTAAACTTTCAAGGATATTTGAAAGTTAAAGTCGGGTTTATATAAAACAAAGTGGAAGTAGTTTTACGTTAGTATCGCAGATCTTTTGCCCCCTGAAATTCACTTGCATTCATTGTGTACTAGACAGGGCAACAGCCAAGTTGTCAGTTTTGTACAAATATATTTGAAATTGAAAGTAGGTACTCCAAACTGCATTATTTTTAACATAAAAAATTAATCGGCCACCGGCAGCTTTGAACAATAATGGTAGTATAACTTCACAAGAACTGACATTCTTCAAAAGCATGTGGTACTGAACTTGTAAAATGTACATGTGGCATCACAGACCACGTGGGTGGGTGCAGTGTTCTCGCTTTCCTCAGATTATTTCCCATTCCCATTTCTGTAGAACGGTTCCGATTACGTGTTAGTAGCTAGTCTCTTCCAACATGTGCGATGCTGTAGTGTGCGTGAAAAATGCTGCGAGGTTGTAAATTTCCTTGTAATTGTTAATTTGTGCAATTATTCAACAATGAATGGAAGTGAAAACATAATATATTTTGGAAAATTTAGGAAACTCAGTTTACAAGAACAGATTATTGCTATACAGAAGGGAAGGCCAACCCCAACACTACCTGGTCTTACATGTATGCATGTAGGCTAATTTGTAGCATGTTTCATTCAAGAAGGTGTCATTTCGTGCTGTTAACTTCTTTCCTCCTCTTTAGAAATACGCAGGAACCGCCACTGAGTCTCCCTATCGATATAAAAAATGAAACTCAAAACATAAAATTATTTAGGGCCAAATTAAAGAAGTACCTAATTTCTCACGCCTTCTATTCTGTAGGTGAATTCATGATATACAATAACGCTTCATGAAATTGATACTAAAACTTTGTGTTGTACTAGTAGACTATATTGTAAATCTCGTCTGTATATATTTCATCTAGACTGTGACTATAAATTAAGACTTTATAATAGTATTAAGTTTTTTGACTTGTTCCATATTCTAGCTGTAAGCAATGTAATAAAATACAATGTTAATAAACACAATACAATATAGTGAACTGAATTTTGAAAAAAAAAAAAATGTAAATCACTTTTTTTAAATTGTAAAAATATTTTTTGCGTATAGCAGAAGGACAGTGTTTTACACATACTAATTTTCATCATTGTACAAGACACAGTAATGGAGGAAAAAAATGTTGAATATTTCCAGAATTTTACTGTTGTAAGCTGTACCTAACCCCTTAAAGAAAATATAAATGTAACACAAAATATCATACAATTTAAAGAAGTTTCTTTTGAAATTTTCAATGTCTGAAATTAATACCATATTCTTAAGTGATTCAATACTCCACTCCACATTGCTTACATATTACACATGTATTTTACTATTACATGTTTCCATTTCTATCACTAGCGGTACAGAAATATATTAATCACAATGAAAACGTTTTCATTTCAACAGTAAACTCAGATTGGTGATAAAGGGAGTTGTATCCACTGGCAAGACTCCTCCGCCTCTAATGCCTTTAAGTAAGATGAATTTTTATTCTGCATCAAAATATTTGCAACAAATTAGCAAGACATAGAAACAACTTTCAACTCGATAATGAGATCTACTGGATATTTTTTCTGAGTGATCTCATTTTTTTCTCAGTCAAGACATATATCAGTTTCACTCTGCCAGGATTGTGTAGCTATATTACATTAAAAGTATGCAATTAAAAATATTATAAATTTTATATACCAGATGGCATTAATATCTTCTCCTACATGCTAGATAAATATTCACTGATATCTTGACGCCAACATTTCAAATTGCAAATTGTCAAAAATTTGAAGGCAAACAACTTGAATAATTGGACTTCGAATTCAAGTTTTCATACACCCTCACAAAATGTGTAGTAATATTATTTATATGTACTCTAAATTATATTTATCTATAATCTATTCTGATGCTTGAGAAAATAATATGATTGTTTTGAAGGTAGAGATGGCTAGGCTCGACTCTCAACCGATCCCTCAGGACAGATATATATATAAATTATGTTGATTGGTATCCTACAAACCCAGATTCTTAGTGCTGAGAGTAAGGGTGAATTAGAAATTATAGAGATCTGTTGTATCTGTGGTCCACGGGGTACCAATACATATATCCAGCAACAACACTATGAGTTGCTTATCCTCAATTTTTGTTTCTTCACAAAATCTTGAGCCATCTTATCACCGGCACGTGTTTCTAAGGTTTGAAGAATTGGATGATCTGAAATAAAGAAGAGAGTACTTAGCAATATGAATTAAAGTTAGGCCTACAACGTACAGACAAAATAATTTAGTATATTTTTTGGGTTGTACAGTAGCGTGCAAATTAATCCGAACACGACATATTTTTACATTTTCTGTCATTGTTGGCCTCACAGCTGCTCATACCACTTTAATTGACATCTGTAGTACGTGTAATTCCATTGTTGAAGGTCTGTCGTTATTATTTTTTTATAATATGTGACATTTTGCCTGTCGTTTTGTACTTATAAGCATTTCAGTTGTGTTGAAGACTTAATACTGCAATCCTGTATACATTCTGTCATCTTCACAAATGGATACAACTCCACGAAAACGGTCTAAAATTATAACATTAGCAGAGCATTCTTCTATGACACAGAGGCAAATTGCTGCAGAATGTCACATCGGTTTGGCTACTGTTAATTCGATCATAAAACGATACAGGGAGACTGGATCCATCACACCCCAGAAAAAAGGAAACTATGGCCGGAAAAGGAAGACTTCATCTGCAGATGATCGTTTAATTGTCAGGAAAAGTAAATTAAATCCTAGACTAACTGCTGTCGACTTAACCCGCGAGTTAATGGCTACCACTGGGGCGAATATTCACGTCACAACAGTGCGGCATAGGCTTTTGGAAGCTGGACGAAGGGCTCGTAAACCTATTAAGAAGCAACTGCTAACCCCCGTTATGTGCAAAAAACGCTTAATGTGGGCAAAATTACATCAACACTGGACAGTGAATGACTGGAAGAATGTACTTTTTTCGATGAGTCTCATTTCGAGGTCCACGGCCACCGTGTTTCTTACGTACGGAAAGGATCCGAAAAAGTAACAGCTGCTCATCTCCAACAAGCACCCAAATACCCCCTAAAGTAATGTTTTGGGGTTGTTTTACACATGAAGGGCCTGGAGCATTAATACCTATCAAGGGAATGATGAATTCTGACAAATACATTCACTTATTGGAAACCAGAATCGAACTCCTGCTGCAAAAATCATTTCCGGATGGCAGAGGTGTGTTCCAACAAGACCTGGCACCATGCCATACGTCTCGAAAAACTACAGAATTCTTCAACAAGAAGAATATTCAGGTACTCCCCTGGCCAGGCAACTCACCCAACATCAACCCCATTGAGAACATGTGGTCAATTTGCAAAAGAAGAATGCAAAAATGGATTGTTCTACAAAAGAGAAGATGATTTCTGCCCTCATTGGTGTATGGTTTCGCGATGAAGAAATGAAGAATATTTGTGGGAAATTAGTGGAATCCATGCCAAATCGTCTCAGAGCTGTTATTAGGAACAAGGGAGTCCACATAGAATACTGAGGTATGTCTTAGATCCTTTTTTTATCCCGTTTGAGTGTTTTTGCATAAGTAATTACATTGTTCGGACTAATTTCCACGCTACTGTAATTACCACAAGTGAGATCGCCATTTAATCAAATATTTACAAAATATTAGGAAAAGCAACTGTTTTAATTGCTGATTAAATTTTCTACTTCATTACTGTGTTAATAATGGAGCTTACCTAGCTTGACTAGTTTCAAAGTCTTGTGCTTCATTGTCCAAAGCCTTGTGGAGATCCTGCCTTGCCTATTTGGTATGTCAGAGCTTTCACAAATGTTCATGTAACGAACCATGGCCGATACACATACAAATTATATGAAAGAAAATTCTCAGCAATTGATTTAATACTCTGTAAAACTGGTGTTTAAACTTATCTTGGATCTTTTATAAACTATGATTCTTATCGCATCATTTACAAATATAAGCAGCTTACTTCTGTTCTTCTGGTGCATGAGGCACAGGTCCACTGTTTTCAGGCCATGAAAGTTGTCGATGCTCGTATTGTTGTCATCCACACCTGGGATATTGTGCAGAGACAAAAATGCTTCACCAGCAAAGTCGTTGGATGTCAGAACATCGTGATCCATTACAGTGAAAAGGATCATCGCTCCCTCTGATTTGCACTGCTCTAATGTCACTGAACTGTAATAATAATATCAAGTCGTCACATGGTAATGTCTTATTTTGAGAACTATATTCTACGATACAGAGTAGACGCAAGAAGAGCTTGCCATGGTAAGCTGCGCGAACTTTCGGAAACGTTCGGGTGCGCTCGACCTCGCTTTGATTCGATTGGCAAACTGTCGACAGTTCTCAGTCGTCTGCTGGCTTGATGTTTCGAGTGAGATTTATCACAGCGCATGTAACGGAACCTAAACCTAGTTGCTAAGTAACTAATAACATAACATTGTTGAAAATACAGAAGCACGAATTCTTTTACACATAAAATCACTGAATGAACTGACAAAGATGTTATAAGAAATATGTAATCGTGTAATAATTGATATTTGACGTTGTAATAAAACACTAATGCTATATGATTTTATTAAAATGTTCCCATAACTAGGGTACTATGGTCGGTTTATTTTAATCTGTATATACTCCTTATGTTACGAGCAGAGCCTGTTTCTTTTTTCATACATTTATAAACGTTATAAATAATTCCCTAGTTTGACTGTGTAACGTTTTATTAGCACTTCCTAATTTAGAGCCAACAGGGGGCATTGTTAAGTACATAGAATGTTATACAGAACTCTGTTATTTAACAAACACACTTTGAACTTTTGATATGAGGGATAAAACGCAGAATATGTAACGCAAACGCTAGCTTCTACCCACTCTGCACAATACATTTCACGATACAAACAGCTCAAGACCGCGCTTTCGAATGCGCCCTGTAAACAGCATTAGGTGATTCATAGCAGCCCTGTAACGAGCATGGCAGCACGAGGACCGAATATCGTTCTCTGCACATCAGTCAAATGGGCAAGCTTTCTTTGCATTTCCTCTACCAGTCCATTTTCTAAGTTAATTGTTGTAGACGTTAGTGTACTTCTTTCCCTTACGAATTAATTTATTTAAACACATTTTAAGAATTAAATTATTTTTGCATGCCAAGTTATTTATTTGCTAATGTATGTATATGATGTAAGTCATCAGCTTATTATTATTTTCAAAAATGTTTCTAATTACGTAGTAATTTACACGTGAAAGACATCAATTTTCAGATTTATAGTTTCAATGCAGCAATTTGAGGCATATTAACAAACTGTTCAAACAGTGAAAGCATGAAATATAATTCGTTGGGTAATAATATTAGGCCTACTATCATTATGGACTAGAAAAATGAAAGTGTTACCATGTGTTACTATATACTTACAATTCGAAACACTCATCAAACATTGGATTCAGTGTCTTTTTCTGAACATTTGTTTGCTGCTCCGAACAGTGAGCAAAAACTTTCCTTGGTAACAACTCGATGATTACAAATGGATCACTAAATCCTGAAAAAAAGACAAAAAACTTCAATTAATATAAGTACCAGTACTATTACTATTTTCTAGTCATCACAATAACAAAAGTAGACAACAAACATACATTCTACAGAAAACCCACAACAACAACAACAACACACATACACAACACATCCAACCACCCCACACAACACAAACATGAATGGTACACAGACTACTCAACATACCAATGAACCAACAAGATTACAATGAAGAGCTAAACACAATCAAATACATAGCACAAGAAAACGGATACAACCCCAACATAATAGACAACATAATACGTAAGACAAAACATAATCACAAAAAACAGAAGAATACAACACAAACACAAGAACACAAAAAATACATCTCACTAACATACGAAAACAAAAACACACACAAGATTGCAACCTCATTCAAGAAATTAAATTACAACATCGCATACAGAACAAATAACACTCTACAAAAACATCTCAACACACAAACAAACAAATACAACCACACAGGCGTATACAAACTCAAATGTAACACTTGCAACAACTTCTACATAGGACAGACAGGCAGATCATTTCAAACACGTTACAAAGAACACATCACAAATGCTAACCACACCCACAGGAGACATCAACACAGACATGGAAATACTACACATCCAACCAAAAAGCCAGAAACTAAAAACACTAGAACAATATGAAATATGCAGACACACGAAAACACACCCCAACGAAATTCTCAACACACAACTCAACTTCAAAACATATACACTTTTTGACTCTACATTATACCACACGAACGCACCCTCACAGGAAACAGAACAATAGGCGCCAAGACCAACAACGACCAGTTCTGAGGATGACTCATAAATAGGTCGAAACATGTAAGCGAGGTACGTTGAAATTTAACACAGGAAAGTCTTACCATACATATTCCGAAGTGATACAGTGTTAAAAGTTGTGTAATCAAGATGTACTGGTATGTACTATTACAATATTCATGTAAGCTTCCAGGACGATACGTCCAATGATACCATGTCCATGTAACCTACATAAGTCCACACGGATTTACGTCGACTTTCATGTTTGTCCACAATTATTTATGTCCACATTTTTGGGTTCATATGAACTATGTTCACACACATTTATCTCATTTTTATTTACGTCCACTTTAGCATTATACATAGAACAAGCTTTGAAATAAAACTTGAAACCAGTTTCTAACAAAGAATAGTTAATTTAGTTGAACGGGTTCATGTGTTGCAACACTTACCATTGGGGTCGAGAGGAATCACATCTCTTGCGTTGAGAACCTCAACACACAGGGAGTCATGGTTGAAGTATGCCCTGACTGACAATACTCCGTACTCTGTGACTTCAGTGGACAGCTGATCCTGCAGGCGCTGCTGATAATACAGGGAAACCAGCTGCTCCGTGTCAGTCTTGTGGTACTGCAGTCTTTGCTCCACACTCCAGTACGTTGCTGCAATCAGGTCAAATGTTGCATTTCAATGGGAGTGGTTAATCATATGGGAACATCAGATTTTAGAATTGTACAACAAAGCACTGATTCTTAATTGTTAGTTACTAATTATAACCATTTACTTAATTTACTATACTTTACATTTTTTCATCTTAGATTGAGTAAAGTTGAATCAGTAGTATACACAAAACAGACCGAAACACATGAAAAAAACAGTATCATACAGTATTATTTCTTGAAAACTATTTAGTTTTAATTAAATGCATAGACCAACTGAATCGGATATGTTAAATATGAAAGATGAAACAATATTAGTGTACCGGTATGTAATTTACGAAACCACTGAAAAGCACCATTTTTTATTATTATTTTGATTAATATCACATCTACGTAATTACTAAAGGACAATCTACACACAGCTTAAAGAAATATATATAGGGTGATTCAAAAGTCCGGCGACATAGACTCCATTATTTGTGCATATAGCAAACAATGAAAAGAGGGAAAAGTTGTTGGAAATAGTTTTTAATGTAAACAACAACAACATTTTATATACTGACTTAAGCTTTATAAAAATCATAACCACTGGTTTTAATATGTATAGGATGTGACAGTGTTATTGTATTATTTTAATCTAATATTCAGTTATTGTTTCAATTGAACGTCAAGACAACTGCAGCTGAAATACTCCTTTCTTCTCCCTCAGTTTTAGGGGAGAGTCGGGTAGTATCGGACATCGGGTAGTATCGGACAGTGCGTTTCTTTCATCTACCACCATATGGTAGTAACTGAATGACATGGTTACGTTTCTCTATGCGACATCACAGAAACGTAACCATGTCAATCAGGTACTATCATCGTGTGGTAGATGAAAGAAACTCACTGTCCGATATTACCCGATGTCCGATACTACCCGACTCTCCCCTACCTTTTATGATGAGTTACCATATGACAGATAATATTTGTTAATTCCTAAGTTGCACTTTATATTCGCTATTTTTCTGAATTTTATATTTAAAAATAATTGGCGTTCTGTCTGTGCCCATTCGCCCAAGGACTTAACTGTTCTTTAAGTTGGCAGTCTTCTGGATTCTAAATAAACAAATCTATAAACTGCTCATGTTCCACGTTCAGACATTTAAAGTATTTTCTTATTTTCCACAGTTATACTTCATGAGGTGGGAACAGGCCTAATGAGGCCTAATCCTCGAATATGATGATGATCTTATTTTCTACTCGTGGATTCTTGGCATTCTTCCGTTATTAAAAACTGAAGTGCCATTCAAATATTTACATAGGCAGACAAACTGGAAATGGATTTTCTATAAGGAACTTGAAACAAAAATAAAATCCATCTTGAATCTTGCGTACACTACTTTTAACACTTAAATATAAATGATTGATTAAATGGCAAACTTACTAGTGTTAATTATATAAGCTCGTGTGGCTTACAGCTGTTTCGGTGGATACTAGATCTCGGCATCATCTCGACATCACTGAACACACACACTATTTGACTCTACTTTTCAACACACAAACGCACCCCTACAACAAGCAGCGATGTCGAGATGATGCCGAGATCTAGTATGCTCTGATGATGGTGTACAGTATACACCGAAACAGCTGTAAGCCACACGAGCATATATAATTAACACTAGTAAGTTTTATAATATCAAATAGTTTGTTTAACTTTCAGTCTATCACTTATCAAAGTATGGAAGCAGAAATGAATTCTGTTACATCAATTACAATAATATTATGCATCACGAATATTTTCTACTTTTCAAGTACTGGTAAGTCATCTTCAGGTGATGTGATTTGCTGACAAATACAATTATTGAACATAGGTGAAAAGATACAATGATAAAAACACATATAAAACACAGTAAAATTTAACCTTGCTTGCTCATTTTAAATGGTTATAAATCACGGCGTCAAACATAGTATTGAATTAAAAACATTCAGATAAAAACAATCAAATAAATATGGCTGCGATTAGGAGAAGTATATTTAAATGGCAAACAGTGTGCCAGTGTTGAAGAATTAAAATTGTTTAAAATTATTAAAACTGAAGGCTTGAGGCTTGTTCATTTGTAATTCAATGTTCAAGATGATGGAATTCTGTAAGAAGTAGATGTAAGGTTATATCCTCAGTCTCTCGCCACAGTGAGTGGCATTAATATGATGCAACAGGAGCTTTCAGAAGTTGCAGCCTTCTCATCGTGGCATTACATGGATGTTTGCCATTTAATCAATCATTTAAAAATAAAATGTTTAATATTAATTTAAAAATAATTAATTATATTTAAATAAAATTCAAACTGTAATATTTGTGAGTAATCTTAATTTTAAATGTAGATCTACATGATTTGTGTCTCTCTATCCAGACCGATATTGTGACAGCACAGCCTGGATTTTTACTCACCAGATTTAAGCGCCTCTAGAGGCAGACCCTTCTGTTCAGCATGAAAGAAGTCCACTAAGATTTCCAGAGCTTCATATAAGCGTTCATAGAACATTGACATCTTTTCCTATCAAAAGAAATAAGAATTTAATGACAAAGTTACATACAAGCATTAAATGTAAAGAAATTATGAAATAATTAATATTACGGGAGAAAAATTCGTTCCGATGCCGGGGATCGAACCCGGGTCCTTGGTTCTACGCACCAAGCACTCTCACCACTGAGCTACGCCAAAGTCCAATCCACAGCACCGGATCGAGCTCCCCTCCTCCAGTGTTTTTCCCTTTGTGGCCTGACTCCAAGTTGGGCACTTATATTGACAAGAAAGAAACAAGAGAATGTAACAAACTAGTGGCTTGTGCAGCAAATGCTGCAAACTAAGTCCATAAGAAGTTCAAATAAAAATTGTTCAGATTTATTTTCAATGAAGAATACCAGACATTTTGAAAGTTATTTGGTTCCATAGCAGTGAAACATACTCCCTCTGAATGTTTTTTTTTTTATGCTAAATATTTTTCCTTGAACCTATCCATCTTCAGTTCTTGAGTTTCAATGCGAAAACGCAAGTAACAATGTCAGGACGATCATGCAGGAGTAATGCAGTAGCTATTTCAGGTCATTGCAGATTGTATGTGAGAGTTAAGAAAATTTCAGGTTCAATTAAACCAAAGAAATACGAAATTAATTTTGATTTAGTTTAAAGACGCAGCTAAAATAGGAAGCATGGCTCATTGCTACCTAGGAAAATTAGAGAATAACACATATAAATATGTGCGTCACACTGCCATTAAATATATGAAAAAGACCCACATCACTTGATTAATAACGTAATAACTATAAAATATTTCATTTTTAATAACAATATTGTTACCTTTTGTAAGTTTTTATAGTTTTCAGTAACATTATAGATAGAGTTACTCAGTAAATTAAAGAAATGAAGATCTAATTTAAAATATTCTTTCTCTGCGTCTACTTATATAAAACCCCAAAAGGTTTCACTTTCATATCATCAATATATAGCACTAATGTGTGATAAATAGGTCCACCCACATAATTGCATTAACTATAATAATATTTCATTTTTAATGGTAATAATCTCATAAAACATTCTTAAGTGTTGTAGTTCTTAATATCCAATACACAGCTGTACCCGGAAAACTACAGACCAGAGAATCAGACCTGTAAATTATTTTTTATTTGTTATCAAAAAATTACACAAATGAATATCGACATATTCCCATCTAAACTCTAAATATGTCAGCAATCCTGTAGGTCATGGCCTTCGTGTAATATTGCTCATTGTAGTGTGTGTTTTGTTTTATTCTGAAATGTCATTAGTTCTCAAAACAGACGAAAGATGGATTTTGGAAAATAGAGAAATTATGTAGGAAAACTAACACTTCACTGAAAGTTATTATTTTTCTGAAAATCCTTGGATGCGAAGCTTCAAAATTACGGGTCATTCATTAAAATCCGTTCAGCCGTTTTCCCGTAATTTCCATTACCAGTTCAAATTATATATATCGATTATAGTAACGTGTATTATTATGTTTATTTTACCCCGGCATTTCCATCCATCTGTTGTCCCAGTTCAAGCAAAGAAACATCCCACACATCGGCGAGGACACGTTCAAAGTTACGTGGCAGAAGGGCAGCGTTCAAGTTCACCAAATGCGCATCAAGATATTCGAGAAGTGGAGAGATGGCATCAGGCGTGGGTAGAGAATCTGGCGACCATGCTAAGTGAAACATAGCCTTCTTGAGTGCAGGTCGCATCTGGAAAGAGATCATCACGAGATCAATAACAGATTATTTATACTTGACTGAAATTATGTTTAACATATTCAGCGTCAATTTGTAATACTAGTACCTAGTATAAACACATCAAGATGAACGTAATACCACACATAAAACATAATTGAATCGGTCATTGCAAAAAGGTCATGAGTGAAGTAGTAATTAGGAGAGGGAGAGACCGATTTATTAGCGAAGTGATATCTCCATATTTTTGTTACATGTATTCGCGGGGATGTTCTGGTGACTTCGTTAGAATTAGCTTCCCACACAGGTGTTTCGTCACTTGTCAGCATCGGACAGATTTATGGCCACCTTGTGCGGGATTGTGTATAGACACTCGTCGAGGCGTAAAATCAGAGAGTTGGACTGGACCCGTGGGAAAGCAACTGCAAGCCCAGGATTTTCCAAAGAACGGGTATTCTCGAAAGATATACAAACTAATTTGATGTTGTGGGAAGTCCAAAGTTTAAATTTAGAGATGACGTATTTCGCGCCCAATAAGAAGAGATCGTGGTTCAGCTTATGAGGTCACTTTGGACCAATAGAGAATAGATTTTAGGCCGGTTAAGTGACGTAGTTTTTAACCAATAGGATAGTTAGTTTTAGCATAGGATAGGTTTTTATAAATAAGGGTGACGGGGCGAGGAGAAGAGACTACTATTTCGCTTCGTGTCGACAGATTACTACTTCGCTTCGTGTCGACAGTATTACTACTTCGTTTCGTGTCGACAGAATAACTACTTCTTTTCGTGTCGACGGCCCCACACACTGAGCTTTTTGGTGTCGGCAGCCCAACTTAATAGTCTTTCTTCCGGCGAAGACTCGATAGATAGAACTTTGTCATTGGTGAGACTACTCGTCAACGTTTAGGAGCTTCGATCATAGTGTACTGGGCAGAGTATTGAATTTATAGTATCGGATAGAGCTTATTCAGAGCCGCCATAGAGTCGATACAGAAGTGCGACCAACGATTGAATTATAAGTCAGCCGGAAATAAATACTCTAGGGTTTACTAAGTGAATACGACAATAAACTTATAGTTTTGGAGTTTACACTGCCTTTTATATAAGCAGCCGGCTTGGTATTATTCCCGACATCATCCTACACCACAACCGTACCTCGGCTACCCTGAGTGAATCTCATGCAACACCGAGCGTCGAAATAGGGTGGGCTGGCGCCCACTACTTAAAACCATAACAAATCTGCCTACCCTATTCGCGCTACTCGAAGTACGAGTGCTGAAAGCCGCGGACCAGCAGGCTGATACGAGTGAGGGACATCAGCAGTACATCCACCCTCATGAGTTATGCAATGAACATTGTGATGTAGGGGTAGCCCGACCAGTCTATGTAAGAAGATCATGAATATACTTTCAAACAGTGCTGAAATCGAAGCTTGAAATTTCCACTTCTTGCAGAAAGGTCACGAGTCTGGCTTTTTGGTGGGATGTGCAGTATTTCCATGTCATTTCCAGAAACTCAACACACTAGAACAATATGAAATATACAGACATACGAAAACACGCCCCAACGATATTCTCAACACACAACTCAATTTCGAAACACACACACTCTTTGACTCTACACTACGAACGCACCCTCACAGGAAACAAGAGGCGCCAAGACCAACAACGACCAGTTCCGAAGATGACCGAAAATAGGTCGAAACATGTTAACAAGATACGTCAATAATATTTAACACAAGAAAGTTCTTATCATACATATTCCGAAGTGATACAGTGTTAAAAGTTGTGTAATCAAGTTGTATAAAAAATATCATATAAGCATGGGTCCTATTTTCAATATTTACAGAGTTAAGAAAAAACATATTTTACAAACAACTTTAAATTAGTGTAACTATGAAAATATTGAGAACAGGAACTATGATTATATTACATTTTTTTTGTTCGAAATGTCTTCAGAAATAACCTCCGTAAAGGACGGTAAATCCTTGTGAATCACCCTGTATAATATGAAAATAGTACGCATAAAAGTGTTCTCATTCATAGTATATTGGTGCATTAAATAATTTATATAATTAGAACATTATTTGCTAAAAATATATTTTATTAATTGGTAAAATGTGAACGTTCATTGCAAAAAGGTCATGAGTCATTGATTTTGAAAATGTGTTTTATGCCAAACAAAAAATTTTTAATGAAAAATTTATAATGCAATATTTTCCTTGATAACGCTTTAAACATTGACAGTCGTATGAGAATTAGAAATTAGGTAGTTTATGCTGTAGGTAGTTTTTTTCTTTCTCCTGTAAAATTTCAGTTTCTTGACTCATGACCTTTTTGAAATGACCGATTCAATTTTAAAGTGCAGTGATAATAATTCTTAACTCAGGAGCCTTAATAAGACTCAAACGTGCCAAGATCGTGGGTTTGAATCCCGCTTGGACAATTCCTCGTTGGGTTCTTCCAAGGTTTTCACCAAACGTTAGGATAACCACAGAGCGAAGCTACTGCTGATTCTAAAAATAATATTGCAATTTGGCTACCAATTAATAGTCTGGATCTCACCTTAGCAGCAACTCTATTGATAACTTGTAGGGCTCTAGCCTCCAATTGGTTTATGGCTCCTTCTAGCATGGCATACAATGCCTGTCTCCATTGCTGCCGGCCAGCATCTCCAGTGGCAGCTTCCACAGCTTCTAGAACTGTCTCCACATGCAGCTCTGCACCCAGGACTGACAGTGAGCGGCGTACATATTCCAAGTCATTTACTGTCACACACATCTGAAGAAGTAAAAATATATTTTAACGTGTAAAAAATACTAAAATTTTTCGTAACCCTATGACAATTTCAGTTCGTATAGGTCAGCTTCTGTCAGATGCATTTCCAATTCACTGTGGGGTAAAGCAAGAAGATGCACTATCACCTTTACTTTTTAACTTTGCTCTAGAGTATGCCATTAGGAAAGTCCAGGATAACAGAGAGGGTTTGGAATTGAACGGGTTACATCAGCTGCTTGTCTATGCGGATGACGTGAATATGTTAGGAGGAAATCCACAAACGATTAGGGAAAACACGGAAATTTTACTGGAAGCAAGTAAAGAGATAGGTTTGGAAGTAAATCCCGAAAAGACTAAGTATATGATTATGTCTCGTGACGAGAATATTGTACGAAATGGAAATATAACAATTGGAAATTTATCTTTTGAAGAGGTGGAGAAGTTCAAATATCTTGGAGCAACAGTAACAGATATAAATAACACTCGGGAGGAAATTAAACACAGAATAAATATGGGAAATGCCTGTTATTATTCGGTTGAGAAGCTTTTATCATCCAGTCTGCTGTCAAAAAATCTGAAAGTTAGAATTTATAAAACAGTTATATTACTGGTTGTTCTTTATGGTTGTGAAACTTGGACTCTCACTTTGAGAGAGGAACATAGGTTAAGGGTGTTTGAGAATAAGGTGCTTAGGAAAATATTTGGGGCTAAGAGGGGTGAAGTTACAGGAGAATGGAGAAAGTTACACAACACAGAACTGCACGCCTTGTATTCTTCACCTGACATAATTAGGAACATTAAATCCAGACGTTTGAGATGGGCAGGGCATGTAGCACGTATGGGAGAAACCAGAAATGCATATAGAGTGTTAGTTGAGAGGCCGGAGGGAAAAAGACCTTTAGGGAGGCCGAGACGTAGATGGGAAGATAATATTAAAATGGATTTGAGGGAGGTGGGATATGATGATAGAGAATGGATTAATCTTGCTCAGGATAGGGACCAATGGCGGGCTTATGTGAGGGCGGCAATGAACCTCCGGGTTCCTTAAAAGCCAGTAAGTAAGTAAGTATGACAATTAAATGGCAGTCATGTGACGTGAAGAGCAGTGTAGCCAACGTCTCAACTATGAAGACGATGATGTAGCGTTCGATGATTTGAACCTCTTTAACATATCTCTAGTGTCTGCTTGTTTATATATACCATCTATTATTCGAATGAAACTTTTACACTCTACAGCATAACAGAGAATTTTATGCTTTCCTATTTAGGCTCATCCAACACCCATACGAAATCGTCGAGTTCAAGTGGTAAATTTAAAGATATTGTCTCTGCGCATTGTTTGCAAGGCCCAAGTGATGGCTTACCGATGCTACCCGATCTATTCCAGGGACATAACAGGGTTTTCTGTCTATGTTTCCACGCATGAACAATGTAAAGAGTAAACAATGCGCGATCCACGAAAACCACACACATCTTAGTTCGACTCTTCCCTTTTGCATGAATGACAATTTTTTTTTGGCCTAGCCTAAAGTGCCGTTGTTTTGGTATTGCCAGTTATTTGGGTGTCGAATACGAGGGATTTTACTGTATTCTTTTTGCAACTTGCCCTGATGTAATGTCCACCAATGCTAAAATGTGAGCTTGTATTCAGTAATTTAAATAAAGGTTTATGGTGTCATTAAACAGATAGGTGGGAAACAATCCACTTAAACAAAGCAATGTGTAAATATTCCTAAGTGTTAAAAAGTGTGTGATCAAGATGTAAATATTCACTGACACTCATCCATACGAAAGACAATAAAAATACAACATTTGAAGTATGGTACGGTATTACTTTTTTGATACTATTTATTTAGGTTTATCCTTACACTCAAGAGCAGAAAGATATAAAATAAAAAATCGGGTCAGGATCTTACAAAATTAATTTTAAAAGCTTATTAAACACTGAGTATGTGAATTATTTTATATTTATGTAATTCAATCCACTATTTCATTCTACTATGTTCAAATTACAACTCCCTCTGTAGGAGATAAAGTTTCATTGATTCCGCCATATTTGAAACAGCAAAGTATGAAGAGTCTGAAAGAAGTCATGTCGGATTCTTGTTCATCTCCTATTCCTTAAGGTACGGTCACACGTCGCTACTTTTGCTGCGCAACTTTTGTACTGCAGCTGCAAAAGTTGCGTGTCGTGTTCACACGTAAGCCAAAAGTAGCGCGCTGCACGCTACTTTTCGTGCTGCGCAACCCGAGTGCAGCAAAAGTTGCAACTGGAGGTTGCGAGTCTGTTCACACACAGGGCGCTACTTTTGCAGCCGCAGTCATGCTGCAGGTTTCCATCTCCGTGTTGACTTCTCAATATACATTTTGTGGTTATGTTTGTATTATTAATAAACTCATGCGAAAGCTTACTTATCTATTATTTGCTTTTCTGTCCTAACTAGTATTCAGAAATTGACATTATTTTTACTATAAAGTTTTTAAAAACGCCTATATACTTAAATGATAACCATCAGCATATTCACATAATCAATGTTGGCAACCCTCCTGTTTGAAACTACGCTACAGAAAATTAAAAAAGTGAATTATATCGTCAGAAAATATGCTCAGACTGTGTTGTGCATTTAATAACTGTTACAAATAATTTATTTTCATCAACATCTAACATTAAAATACATCCAAACAATAAAAGTATCATTGGCTCATTTGGGTGGCAACACTGGTCGCAACTGCAGGAAAAGTTTCAACAAAACCGATGTCAAAAATGCTGCGGCTGCAACTCTGAGAACCCTGTTGACACGTCGCTACTTTTAAGCTGCGCACAGCATGAAAAAGTAGCTAGCAGCAGGTTCAGCAGCCGCTACTTTTCGGGTTGCACCGTTGTTCACACGTCACAGTATGAGAGTTGCGCAGTTTTTTGTACTGCAGCGCTGCAAAAGTAGTGATGTGTGACTGTACCTAGATACTGTACAGGAATACACACTCACCTCATCGCTGATTTTGAATGGTGCTGTATCTTCATAGTATCCTGTGTCTTGAAGCTTCTGGTGAGTGAGATCTGCGTAGTACACGGCAGCACTAGTGATGCACTGAAAGAAAGAAAAAAGCTTCATCCGTAACAAATAATCTGACTGAACAGTCCAACAAAATAATGTTGTGAACATATCAATATTTAAAATTTGAAGACCTCGCATGTAAATAATGATAAATGCATACTTCGCACAATCTTTACTTTTTCTACTGCAAATACAAAAAAATAGTTGTCATATTTCTCAAGCCGCATGTTCCTACATCCTACATGACACTATATAAACTACTCGGTTATTTAGCGTCGATGGGATTGATGATAGCGAGATAGGGCTGAAGATTCGCCATAGATTACCTGACATTTGCATTATGGTTGGGGAAAAATCTAAAAAATCCCAACAAGGTAATCAACCCAAATGGGAACCGAACCCACACCCGAGTGCATTTCCGGATCAGTAGGCAAGTGCCTCAGCTGACGAAGCTATACTGGTAGCTATCTGTTATAGCAAATAACTTTTTCTTTTTTTTTTTTTTTTTCGTTGTTGGTAACTCTATAGCACCTATTAGATGGTTTATGGTTGTGCTAACAGGTGGAGTTACTTGTCAACAATGTGACGCTGAAACGTGTGTTCAGGTTACTGCCCAGCGACAGTCCTGATGTATTTTTATATTTGTGATGATTGGTTAATTAATATTAACCAGGCACACTCACAATCATACAAATTTCCAGACTATAGACACCCAGGGAATTCCTCTTCTTCAAGAAAAATTCACAGAGAGCCGAGCCCGGGAATCGAACCCGGGACCTCCTGATCTGGAAGCCAGCATGCTGACCAACAGACCAAGGAGGCAGTCGCAAATAACTTTAAATTATAAAGGCACAATTAAGTTCTTAGCGTATTGTGAACAGACTACGATTTAATAAATGGTTTTCTTCTCAAAGTTTAGCACTGTTACTTACGTCAATAATTTTAAGGACAAAGTTATAAGAGCCAACGAGGTCAGGCCAGGCTAATTGTCTCCAGAATTCTTTGATCTGGTAGAAGCAAGATGTGGCATCCACTGCTGACGTGCTATGCTTCACAATCAAGTCCCCTGTGCACACTCGATTGAGCTCTGCTGCTTTGCGAATCCGGTGAACTGCCTACAATAGTACGAAGACGTATCCCATCAGCAACATACAGTATAACAAATTCCACAAAATATTTGGTTATAACAAATAATACCGGTATCTTACATTTATATCTGCAGGGTGATTCACAAGGATTTACCGTTCCTTACAGAGCTTAATTCCGAAGATATTCTGAGCAAAAAATGTATATAAACATTTGTCCTAATCGCAATTTTCAAAGTTACATTAATTTAAAGTTGTTAGTAAAATACCTTTTTCTCTAGTTTTACTGACAAAATATTTTACAAATAGATAATGAACTATTCAGAAGTGTCAGTTCTTTAATTGGCTAGTGTTCTGAAGCTAAAAATGTGTTATCTTAGAAAGCATGATGAGAGATATTCAGAGAGTCAATATAATATGATATAATATAATATTGTTTTATTTGATGTTCAGTCTAATTGACATATCACAATTAAAAAAATTAATGACATTTACATATGTAAGTGATCATTGGTATTATGAAACTTATGCAAACGAGTGATCTACCAGAGACCAAGACTCGCAACAAATATTCAACTAACGGACGCTATTATGAAGTTTAAAGAGGAACCAAATAGTTTTATCATGTTTCCAATTTCATATGTCAAATTTAAATATAAGACAGACAGGTCAGCTACAATTTTATTTTTATATTAAATTTTATACCTGTATTTTATATTTCAGATCGTTAATCATCACAAGTTTATCTCAAATAATTGGTTCAACATTATATTATAGGTTGTGTTTTAATTAGTTTGTATAGATTCCACAACAAGACATAAAATGTACTCCCTCTGTCCCATAATAATTGTCCGGTACGCGTTTATTTCTTGTCCCATAATAATTGTCCGATGTCCATAATTTTACACTGGCGTTTACATAGGAGCAAAATGAAAAAAAGAAAAAAAATTATTAGTCCGGGATGTGTATAAATTGGCCAATCATTCAGCCAAAAAAAGAACATGAATACTACTTGTACAACTTTATGACTCCAGGGTCAGTACAAATTGGCTAGTCATTGAGCCGAAAATAAATACTCCTAGGAGTGCAACTTTGTTAACTCCAGGAGTAGTACAAATTGACCAAGAAGTGAAACAAAGAAAAACAATCTCCTACGAGTAAAGACGAAAAAAATGCCTGTTAGACCGGGAAGGTTGTCATTCTAACTGTTTTCCTAGATCCACAGACCTATTGCTGCAGTGCTACTGTAGCCTCGTCGTAAATGTTCCGAGGACACTCCAAGCGAGATGGCAGGATATTGAGGTGGTCCAGGTGCCCCTTTTGCATATGGGGAATCTTGTTGTTGTTCCCGTCATTGACTTTCATTATTTCAATGAGATTGGCCTGCAAAGTGAAGAAGACGTTGTTGAGCTTGTCGTGTGTCAGCTGAAAGAAAGCTGTTTCAATGGCAGGGATCAACTCATCAATAGTTTGTGGAGCTGACTGATGCTGGAGAGACTGAATTGCCCGGAAGTAACCCAGATCTAAAACATTCATATCCAGACTGTTTGGCAGTTGGCACACGAGTTCCAAAGTGATTCCACTGGCTGCTGCAGCGTCCATCCAGGTGCGGTCATTGGGAGCGATATGCGGACGCGCATTGTCCTGCTCAACTGACACCTGAATTCTCCCTGTGCGCGGTCCAGGAGGCCATTTTGCATTTATTGCTGGGATTAATTTGGTGATGAGCATGGATCCACTTTCCAAAGATTGCCGCCCCCGTTGCCAAATGCAGCGTGCTGTTCTTTTACTGGCATGACATTTCTCTGCCGCACCTGTTATGGCATCTTTCTTCACTACCTCAGCCGTAGACTAGTGTTTTTCAACAAAAACTCCTATACCCCCTGCCGTCCACTGTCTTTAAGGTTCTTGCTACCCCTGTCACTCACCACCGCCAGTTGTGTTCCCAGGATGTCCGTGTCTGTTCAAACGTAAGTACTCACTGCAGGAGTATGCTCTAGTAACGATTTCCAGCTTGCTTTGCTACTCTGGTTTGTATATAATGCCACACCGGTGAGTTGCAAACCAATACCCACTTTCGGTAATCTTCTGGGCGGTGTGTGTTGCTTGTCTCAATAAGATCACGTTATTGCCCTGCATAACCTTGTGTACTGATCTACAGCGCTTCTCCTCATGCGTGCACTTCTCGTTTGCCCCATCGTCTATAATTATTGTAATAACATCTCGGCGTACCGAACAATTATTATGGGACAGAGGGAGTACAAGATATAGTATAAAAATGCCTGATGATGCCCGAAGGGCGAAAACGTTTGCTTAAGTTTCATAATACCAATGATCATTTACATATGTAAATGTCATTATTTTTTTAAATTGTGATATGTCAATTAGACTGAACATCAAATAAAACAATATTATATTATATCATAAAAATGTGTTGTTAATTGCTTTGTACAGATTTTATTTTTCAATTTTTAACTAAAATTGACATCATTCTTACGCACTTGACACAAAAATAGTTACAAATCATACGACTTTAGGAACTAGATTCTTTACAATCCTAATCCACAGTCTTAAAGAATTTATAAGAGTGGCGTGATTTGTAACAATTGTTGTGATAAATGCGTAAGAAAATGTTTTTTTTTTGTTAAAAAAAATTCTGTACGAAGCAACTATGGAATTCACAACACATTTTTAGCTTCAGAATACTAGCTAATTAAAGAAATGATACTCCTGAATAGTTCATTCTTTATCTGTAATATTCTTTTTCCCTCAAAACTCAAGAATAATAGTATTCTACAAACAACTTTAAATTACTGTAATTCTGAAAATATTGAGATTAGGACAAATGTTTATATGACATCATTTTGCTCAGAATGTCTTCGAAAATAAGCTCTGTAAGGGACGGTAAATCCTCGTGAATCACTCTGTATATGAAATAATGCCTATCCACAGAAAATATTTCATTATAAAAATTAAACACAAACAAACCTTGAATTTGGCCACATCCAGCCATTTATCAACAGCCGGTTCAAACCACTCATAATAGAGATTGATGGAAAGGGCCTTTTGATCTGGAACTGGTAAATGTTCTCGGAAACTGAAACAGAAGAAGGAACTCTGCTGGAATTTATGTTTTAATGCGTATCGTAAAGTGGGGTGACTTTGAACATTGAGGTGACTTTGAACAATCATTTAGTGCCTTTCTAAATTAAATGCTGTACCCAATTGCGAAAAAACTGTTTAAGTTGTCAATAAATTAGTTCAGTTTTTTCGCAATTGGGTACAGCATTTAATTTAGAAAGGCGCTAAATTACTGTTCAAAGTCACCTCGGCATTCAAAGTCACCCCACTTTACGGTAATATCAACAATATGAATAAAGTCGAACATTTCCACTGTGTTTAAGAACACAAAAGATTCACATTCTCCCTTTCCTTCTATCACACATATGAAAGCTAATGCAATTCCTCTTAACATCAAGGAGAAACAATACGTAACACTTTAAAACTCAATAGAGTGGTATTCAATTTTAATAATATTTTACCTAAGTTTAGGCTTATGTAGGGTCCGGATTTTTATGTAATATCAAGGTGTGAAATATGTACATATTTATGGAAGAAAAATAAACTGAACATGTACCAAAATAAGTAAAAATCATGAACATATTTAATATCAATATCTGGCAGGTATAGGATAGATAAGACTCTCCAGTTGTGATTTCATAGAGCACCCGACTTTTTTACCGCACACTTGACACATTACTATTTTTCCATCTGTAGGGAAAGCTTCGTCCATTGCAATCCACGTTTTTATTTTTGTCGTTAGGGTTGAAGATACAGGGGCCATTTTAGTTAGTTAAAAGCAGTAGATAAACTCATTTGCACTTTATACTTTAAGTACTAAAACTAGAGAACTGAGTGAAATGATGACACAACAGTACTGCAAGCACTGTTTCGCTTTACTGGATTAGGAGAAAATAAGAGGAGATGTGGGACACATGCATTTTAGCTGCTCCCTGTAAGAAACAAAGTACCTACTAAAACTATAGGTATTTGCAAACTGTTGTTTGAAAAGTAACATTCCTGTCTCATTCAGAAGGGTAGAATTATTCCAGCCATGAAATACGAACTTTTTTTTGTATATACCGGTACCGGTATTTATTCAATTATCCAGCAAAATCTCGTATCTGGAACTAGCCTGGTCCCTTTGGTGCCGGATAAGAGGGATTCTACTGTATTACTTTGTATAATCCACAGTGTTTTTCACTTTCAATATATATTTAAAGTAATTGTACTTTTGCATGCGAAGCTTTTTTAGAATTAAGTTTATTTGTACCATATTGTAGGTTATGTCTTTGTTTTGTGTACTGATGATTCATGAATGTTTGTAATTCTATCAGTTAATAAAAATCTAATCTAATCTAATCTACTAGTAATGATTGCTTTCAATTGCCCTGGAATTAACAAATAACCTACTGGTACGTCTAATATAGTGTCATTCTTGATGCAATAACAGTATAGTAGTATAGTATAGTAGACTATAGTAGGATACATTCGGAATAGACCTAAAGTTCTTAACTTGCAGGAAATTCTCAACCCCATTCAGAAAAGACTGATATAATGTCACATACCTGACCATCTCTTGCATTGCAAGATACAGTTCAAATATCGGGGTAGCAACCTCAGCTTCTTGGGGTAAGGTTACGTCCTCCATCATGGTCCCAATATCCATAGATTGCATCTGTATGCATAAGGCTGTTACTTGTGGGCCTATCTCGCCGTGTATCTGCGTGTATGGAACAAAACTACTTCAGTTACAGCTACTATAATGAAAACTACAAATTAAGAGTAGAAGTGCTGTATTGGTTGTGTTATTAAGTCAAAAGTTTATGTTACATTCAAACTATTATACAGTACAACAGCTCATGCCTCATGCAGTGAATGCTATGGTGCTCAACAAGACCAGATAAATACATAATAGTAGGCCTATCAACAACATCTCGAATGTAATGAAGTAGATTATATTAAAAGTCATTTCATTAGTGATTAGTTTTCATTACAATCCGATTTAAATTTAATTCCTTGTGTCATTTGTTATAAATTAAAGATAACTAAATCTCTGTGCATGCAATGAAAGGAGATTTCATTTATAAATTGTCCATTTTTATGACAAATCAGTTTCATATTAATTTAAATCGAAATTAGTTCCAGCTACAATTTCAATATAAATGTCTAGGATTTTATATTTGGAACCAGAGGGACAGAGAAGTATAAATAAGATCTGCATGAACGAGATTAGACAGGATTAGAACAAGTATTTATGATCTTACACTAAGTTTAAAGTCATTATCTGTGAATGTGACTATCTGGATATAGATATTTCCTTAAAAATTAGAATGTAATATTAGGTAACTGAAATAATAAAATCAGATACCCATATAATATTAGGAACATATCATAAAATGAAATTAAACAAAAATATAGTGTACATACATTATAATAAAATAATAATGAAATTGAAAAGTTCCCAAAAAACTAGTTGAAATATAAACTAAGAATCTTTTAAATACAATCTCATGCACGGAAAAGATGAAAATATTGATCAGCAACAATCATTAGCAAGTGAAGTGAGTATATAAAGAAACATTTACAATGTGTCTTATTCAAGGAGAAAATATATTAAAAAAATTCATAATCACAAGCTACGGTACCTTTAGAATATTCATGAATACTTGAAAAAATATTTTGATCACCTGAAAATATTTATATAGAATCGTATAAATTTTACATTAAATGTTCTCAACTCAACATAATATTTTAAAATGGGTACTGTTCATTTCTTATTAATTTCTTTTAAGGTACTCATCTACCCTTAATTTTAATTTTCTTTTTTTATGTCATCTGAAAGCTTGAATTTTCTAGTTTTCAAAAATATATCAGTTTTGTCTCTATGATGTTTGGTTAATTAATTAACTGAGTTTTTATAGACCGGGAGCACCATTTTTTAAACCGGAAGTGCAGTTCTGCATGTGTCAATCTGTCACATTCTATCAATTTTATATATTATTCGTGTAATAACAATTCGAATTTGGCGGTAGAATTTGACTGTATTATTTTTCATACAGTCAAGAAGCTGTGTGTTTGGTTACAATATTTTTCATACCCTCAGAATGTTAGTAGATGATTTTTCTCCACATTTTTTGCGGCATTTTACACCACTAATGTTAACACAAAGTGCACTTAGAATTGAGATATTTTCATCACTCTTGCACCAAATGAAGCTGATTAACGTGGCTAAGTGCCAAACTACAAACAGTGTCCTATTGCTTAAGAAAGTTAATTTAAAACTCCAAGATCTTAAATTTTAATTTTTATGTTTAAAATAAAAAAAAAATGACATTTTTTTTTATAAGATAGGGAGAAACTGTTTTCACAGCGTATTTTGTGTTTTTTAGGAGTAAGGCAGTGAAAGAAAACATAAAACGTGTGCGACAAAGAACTAAAACAAATTGTAGTTTTCTCTTTAAAAAATTGCCTTCCTAAAATATTTTAGGGGTTCATTTTGTATGAAAATCCTTAATTATGTGCCAAATAATCAGGAGAAAAAGATGTTCCATTTAAAAATTTATTTGGTGTCGTAATTTCTTCATCCTCAACTTCATTCATAATTAAACTGATTTATAACATAGGCCTATTTGTTTAGTATTTTTAAATTCAGATCCAAATTAGTCACTGATTAACTGATAAGTTATTTAAATTAATAAATAACGACTTTACTGTGTTAACATTTTAAATAAAGATGTTAATGTACGGTATCTGATTTACTAGTTTCGATTTGTTTTACAAGACTGGATTCAGCAGATGATGCAAAACACATCGAAACTAGTCAATCAGGTATAATAACATCTTTATTTAAAATGTTAACACAGTAAAGTCGCAATTTATTAATTTAAATAACTTAACAGTTAATCAATGATTACATAAATGTTAAAAGACTTTATCAGCATACAATAATTCAAATTATTGATGTCAAGTTCCGAAACCCACATAGGAAACAAGAGGCGCCAAGACCAACAACGACCAGTTCCGAAGATGACCGAAAATAGGTCGAAACATGTTAACAAGGTACGTTAATATTTAACACAAGAAAGTACTTATCATACATATTCCGAAGTGAAATTATACATTAAATAAAGGAACCAAAATCTTTAAATTTATTGGCAGGAGTGATCAATTTGATTTGATTTACTACAAACTTATTAGTCGAACACAATCGTAAGTGACAAGTATATGATTTACAATACCGTAATGCAAGTAAATTGCATTTTCACTACTAGTGTATTATCGAAGTGTAGACTTACAGGCATTAAAAGAATAGCTATTAGGATGACTAAACTAACAGGTTTACATATCCAAGACAGACCTTCATAACTATAATATAATATAAATAAATAAGTTTTCTTTACCAACAACTGGAATGAAACGATACGATAGCCAGAAATATTGAGTTCATTGTTATAAACATTTTAGCATTTAAGATCATAAACCAATACGACAATCGACAATAAAATTTGACACCATAATTTTTCTTAAAAAAAAGAAAGTCATTTTAGAATTTGAATCGTATTGTTGTTGTTGGTAAAATGAACTTCTTTATCTGTTTTTTAAAAAGTGTGTATTTGTATGTGTCTTTTGATTTTCTATTTGATGTTCTAGAAGCATGTTCTCGTATGAGGTTCTTTGGTAATTAAAATTACTTGATTTAATTACAAAGATAAAATGTTTGAAAGTAAAATTTAATTTAATTTTTATTTTCTATATTTTAATAAACTTATATTTGCTTGGAGGACAGTTTTTGTTCACGACAAGATGGCTGTCTCTCATACCATGCAGATCACATGGGAAAAACTTGACAATTTGGAACACCATATTGACAATCACTGCTTCAAATTAAATAGATATCTCAACATAAAACAATCTTCAACAGTACATGCAGAAGAATGTTAGGTTAAGTAAACGGCATTCTTTATCATATTATTTTCAACAATATGCATAGCTAGATTTATAATAAAGATAAACACCACCAAAAGTGCCGTAAATAAATCAGAGGTAACACCAACATGCAGTGCTGAAGTTTCATGCACACTCAAATGCAATATATAATAGCAACAATATAACTGCAACTAAAATTGTCATATTCGCAAAAAAAAAATTATAATAAACAACTTTATGCAACAAATTTAATTTTGTGTGTGTCGTGAAATTTCTAAAGCTATGGCGTGTTCTATTTGTGAGAGCTTTGTATGAAGTGTGGTGGCATTGCAGCTAAATTGTGTTTGTTCACAGTTTGTATACCTCAAAAAATTCCAGCTCTTTGCCCACATCTTCCGCCAACTGGGAACAGCAATAAGATTGTGTTGTTGACTTAACTACAAACACTTTCACAACAAGAGGATCAACTTCAGAGGGGACAAGTACTGTCCTTGTAGTACTCTCACATCATCCTGCGATTTGTTATTAACATTCATGTGAGACAAACAATTTATTAACCCTCGCAATGTAGCAGCTCTAGAATTTCATGCTACTTATCTGGAATCTTTTTTTAACCCCAAGCATATCTGTTGTATATAATTAGAACATTTTATAGCTTTATGCGTTTTATTTTTTTTTATCCAATGCCACCAGGTTGTCTTTTCGGCATTTCTGGTCTTCTCTCCTGGCCGTGGCTTAGTTGTAACCCACTTCTGAGGTTGGGGAGCCTGGAAGGCGGAGTTACATTACCCCGATGATGTGATAGGATGATTATGATAATGTATTGCCAGGAGAGGTCTTAAATGTAAACTTAACCTAAATTCCAGACCATGGACGAACACAGGAATAATCCCCTTTAAGGTAAAATTCCTGTGCTCGAACCCGGGACCTCATGAACTATAGCCAGAAGCTCTGACCACTAGACCATGAGGCTGGCATTATGCATTTTATCCATACATATAAGCAAATTCAAAGTTTTTATTACACCGGAAAAATTGTTCCGGGGCCTGGTATCGAACCATCGAAATTATTCAAATCAACTTTACAGGGAGTTATACCTGTAAGCTTGATTTGCATAATACACGTCACTGTACGTCAACAGAAAACCACAATTTAAGTCACACAGAGTTAGTGTGCACTCAATGTTGGTTGCTTGACGGTTGTCAGCCCACTTTGAGGTCTGTGGATATAGAGGGAAAAATTGGATCGGTGTCTGGTGGAGTTCCCGGGTAGCTCAGTTGGGAGAGCGTTGGTACGTTTAACCAAAGGTCCCTGGTTCGATACCCGACCCTGGAACAATTTCTCCATCGAAATTATTCGATATTGACGATGATGATGATGATAATGACACCGGTAATAATAATAATAATAATAATAATAATAATAATAATAATAATAATAATAATAATAATAATAATAATACACTGTTATATTTATTTGTTCTGTGAGTGAACAGTATATTTATTTCATAGCTTTAAAATGATGTCAATAAGTTATATTGGTGAAATATTTTTAACTAATTTTAACTATTTTCACAAAAATCGAATGAATTTTATAACTGAAAAACATATACATAACAACAGAAGAAATGTCCCAACTCTTTTGGCAGAACCTATGCCGCACTACAGCTGGATTAAGACACAGTAGGAATTATGGACCAAGACTATACAATTCAGTACTGAAAAATAATCCAGACCTAAGCAATCTAAACATTCTTAAGTTTAAAAATAAAGTGAAAATGTTTGTATGATATTTTATAAATTTTATTATTATTTTAAGTGTTACTAGCATTATATATTACTAATATTTATTGTATTTAGCTGATGCATGTAACCTATACGATAAACATTGTAATAAATATATATAGATCATTTTCTTAATTAATAACAGTGTATATCTCCAATAAATGATTTCTTAGCATCGCCACAGATACACTTGATTGTACTTGTCACTATCTCTGTCACTAGAGAGTTATTGAAATTTATATTTTCTCCGCCATTCATAAAATATTTTGATATGATACCTCTTGCACAAAAGGGGATATCTATAACTGAAACTTGAATAATATATTTCAGTATTATTTGTATTTATCCTGGTAATAATGAACAGTTTGACTCGTAGACATTTTGTTTTTCAGCATTAACTTCCCATGATCGTACGAGAAGATTCGAAGAGAACGACAGTTACGTAGATCTTTGGCCCCCCTACTACCAATAATGCACAACACAATGTCACTACGGCGGTTGCTGTCGTCTGCGATACAATGAACTTTTCTGTTGATTTTCGAGTTCGCCATTTTTTTTCTGGTTATTATATGCTTATTTAAGTTGTGTTAACTCTCGCTAGTGGTTTTATATTTTATTTTATCCGTCTTAGTATTTATCCATGTATGGTGGGTCCCTATCACCACGGCATGGCGCGTCCTCAGGTTGCGGATAGAGGAGACGGCCTCCAGATATGGAGGGTAGCTGCGAATATATTGAATAAGCAGTCGTGGACAGCCGATAAGGGGTGGTCCTCCAGCTTGGGGGTTGGGCGAAGGGCTAACAACCCATCACCGTAAAAAACAGCTTGTTACGAATTCCTACAGTAAGCCTCGGAATAGGACTGATTCTCTGGCACGACCACAGCAAAGGAATAAGGTTTTGAGATTTGGCACTTGGAACGTAACTAGTCTTTATAGAACAGGAGGGGTAACATTAGTAGCAAAAGAACTAGCTAGATATAGAATAGACTTTGTGGGAGTACAAGAGGTTAGGTTAGATGGGAATGGCATATCACAAATAGGAGATTACTTGTTGTATTATGGGGAAGGAAACAATAATCACCAATTAGGAACAGGATTCTTTGTACATAAAAGAATAAAATCAGCAGTAAAAAAGGTCGAATTTATCAGTGACAGGTTATCATATTTAGTACTTAAGGGTAGATGGTGCGACATCATAGTTATAAATGCTCACGCCCCTACAGAAGAGAAAGACGACTATATAAAGGATAGCTTCTATGAGGAATTGGAACATACTTTTGATCAGTTCCCTAGATATCATATGAAAATTTTATTGGGGGATTTCAACGCTAAAGTAGGACGGGAGGATATTTTTAGACCAACTATTGGAAAAGAGAGCCTACACGCAATTAGTAGTGACAATGGAGTTAGATTAGTCAACTTTGCCACATCGAAAAATTTAATTGTCAAAAGTACAACATTCCCCCATAAGGATATACATAAATATACTTGGACTTCTCCAGATGGATTGACACACAACCAAATAGATCACGTCTTGATAGATAAACGGAGACATACTAGTATAGTAGATATTCGAACTTTCAGAGGTGCAGACTGTAATTCTGACCATTACTTGGTGATTGGAGAATTAAGAGAAAGATTATCAGTAGCCAAGCGAGTAGAGCAACAAGTTAATATTACTAAATTCAATATTTTGAAATTAAAGGACGAGGAAGCTAAGCAAAATTATCAGGTCGAAATTTCGAATAGGTTTGCCACTTTAGAAAGTTCCGACGAAGTTGAGAAAGAATTAGATGTTAATAGCATGTGGGAAAATATCAGAGATAGTATCAAAATTGCAGCTGAGCAGAGCATAGGTTATTATGAAACTAAGAAAAAGAAACCGTGGTTTGATGAAGATTGTTGCATGGTAGTAGAAAGAAGGAAACAGGCAAAATTGAAATTCTTACAGGATCCAGTTGAGGAGAATAGAGATAATTATTTCAATGAAAGACGGGAAGCAAGTCGTACACTTAGGAATAAAAAGAGAGGTTACTTGAAGGAAAAACTGAATGAGGTAGAAACAAATAGTAAGAATAAAAACATTCGAGATTTATATAAGGGTATAAAGGAATTTAAGAACGGATATCAGTCAAGGGTAAACGTGATCAAGGATGAGAATGGTGACTTGCTTGCAGACTCTTCATCAATCCTAAACAGATGGAAAAACTATTTTGCGCAACTACTAAATGTACATAGGCCAAATAGAAATGATCGGGACGATATTGAAATACAAACTGCTGAGCCATTTATACCCGAACCCACGATTTCAGAAGTCGAAATTGCGATAGAAAATCTGAAAAAGTACAAGTCTCCAGGTATCGATCAAATTCCAGCAGAATTAATACAAGAGGGTGGAAGTGCATTATATAGCGAAATTTATAAACTTGTACTTGCTATTTGGGAAAAGGAAATTGTACCAGAACAATGGAAGGAGTCCATAATTGTACCTATTTTTAAAAAGGGGGACAAAACGAACTGTGGTAACTTTCGAGGAATATCACTTTTGTTGACGTCGTACAAAATTTTGTCCAATATTCTTTTGAGGAGATTAACTCCGTACGTAGATGAAATTATTGGGGATCATCAGTGCGGTTTTCGGCGTAATAGATCGACTATTGATCAGATTTTTTGTATTCGGCAGATAATGGAGAAAAAATGGGAGTATAAGGGTACAGTACATCAGTTATTCATAGATTTCAAAAAGGCATATGACTCGGTTAAGAGGGAAGTATTATATGATATTCTTATTGAATTTGGTATTCCCAAGAAACTAGTTCGATTAATTAAAATGTGTCTCAGTGAAACATACAGCAGAGTCCGTATAGGTCAGTTTCTATCTGATCCTTTTCCAATTCACTGCGGGCTAAAGCAGGGAGATGCACTATCACCTTTACTTTTTAACTTCGCTTTAGAATATGCCATTAGGAAAGTTCAGGATAACAGGCAGGGTTTGGAATTGAACGGGCTACATCAGCTTCTTGTCTATGCAGATGACGTGAATATGTTAGGAGAAAATACACAAACGGTTAGGGAAAACACGGAAATTTTACTTGAAGCAAGTAAAGCGATCGGTTTGGAAGTAAATCCCGAAAAGACAAAGTATATGATTATGTCTCGTGACGGGAATATTGTACGAAATGGAAATATAAATATTGGAGATTTATCCTTCGAAGAGGTGGAAAAATTCAAATATCTTGGAGCAACAGTAACAAATGTAAATGACACTCGGGAGGAAATTAAACGCAGAATAAATATGGGAAATGCCTGTTATTATTCGGTTGAGAAGCTCTTATCATCCAGTCTGCTGTCCAAAAATCTGAAAGTTAGAATTTATAAAACAGTTATATTACCGGTTGTTCTATATGGCTGTGAAACTTGGACTCTCACTCTGAGAGAGGAACATAGGTTAAGGGTGTTTGAGAATAAGGTGCTTAGGAAAATATTTGGGGCTAAGCGGGATGAAGTTACAGGAGAATGGAGGAAGTTACACAACACAGAACTGCACGCATTGTATTCTTCACCTGACATAATTAGGAACTTGAAATCCAGACGTTTGAGATGGGCAGGGCATGTAGCACGTATGGGCGAATCCAGAAATGCATATAGAGTGTTAGTTGGGAGACCGGAGGGAAAAAGACCTTTAGGGAGGCCGAGACGTAGATGGGAGGATAATATTAAAATGGATTTGAGGGAGGTGGGGTATGATGATAGAGACTGGATTAATCTTGCACAGGATAGGGACCGCTGGCGGGCTTATGTGAGGGCGGCAATGAACCTTCGGGTTCCTTAAAAGCCATTTGTAAGTAAGTAAGTCTTAGTATTTATTTTATTATTTTAAATATTTTTATTTTATTATTATTATTATTATTATTATTATTATTATTATTATTATTATTATTATTATTAATGAATTATTTTGTATTACTATCATTGTATCATCTCCGTCACGGATATTCTATTATTATTATTATTATTATTATTATTATTATTATTATTATTATTATTATTATTATTAATGAATTATTTTGTATTACTATCTTTGTATCATCTCCGTCACGGATATTCTATTATTATTATTATTATTATTATTATTATTATTATTATTATTATTATTATTATTAATGAATTATTTTGTATTACTATCTTTGTATCATCTCCGTCACGGATATTCTATTATTATTATTATTATTATTATTATTATTATTATTATTATTATTATTATTATTATTAATGAATTATTTTGTATTACTATCTTTGTATCATCTCCGTCACGGATATTCTATTATTATTATTATTATTATTATTATTATTATTAGTATTATTAATGAATTATTTTGTATTACTATCTTTGTATCATCTCCGTCACGGATATTCTATTATTATTATTATTATTATTATTATTATTATTATTATTATTATTATTATTATTATTAATTAATTATTTTGTATTACTATCTTTGTATCATCTCCGTCACGGATATTCTATTATTATTATTATTATTATTATTATTATTATTATTATTATTATTATTATTATTAATGAATTATTTTGTATTACTATCTTTGTATCATCTCCGTCACGGATATTCTATTATTATTATTATTATTATTATTATTATTATTATTATTATTAATGAATTATTTTGTATTACTATCTTTGTATCATCTCCGTCACGGATATTCTATTATTATTATTATTATTATTATTATTATTATTATTAATGAATTATTTTGTATTACTATCTTTGTATCATCTCCGTCACGGATATTCTATTATTATTATTATTATTATTATTATTATTATTATTATTATTATTATTATTATTATTATTATTATTATTTCTAACATCAACATTATTATTGATCTCTTTAAAATTTATGTAGACTACTGGACTGTACCCGAGCACGAGCATATACTCATTTCGGGTATATATTCATTGTATCATTTCAAATGTAAATTGTGAATAAATTTGAATTTGAATTTGAATGAGATACTAGTACTGAAATAGTTGTATCACAGGATGAAACGAGAGTAATCAAGTCAGAGTGATGAGTAGAGAAAGGCACAACAGAGCGAGAGTACATTTCTTCACATTCAAAATTAGGTTAAGGAACACATGACAACATCAACAACATTGGGCTACATGTAACACTGTTCCAACAATACTCTGAATAAAACTGAAACAAATTGGAAAATGTAATGATGCAAAATTAGCTTTCACTTCAAGTGATTAAGAAATAATTGTTACTCAGGATTCTTTTGAACCTGTCATTAATGTATTGTACTGTAGGTATAATAAAGAAATTTATATTTATTGCTACTAGTATTTAACATAATTATATAAAGAGATACAATTTTATGTAGTAACTTAAAATGTCACACATATTTTACTAAATGAGAGGATAATTTAAACTACGTAGCTACTGAAAATAACAAAACTGTAAACTGTAATACTTACCATCTTTTCCAACTGTTTGTATACAACACTGAAGTATGGTACTCCGTTTGTGCTGTAATCAGACAGAAAGTTAATATTTGTAGGAGAAATGATTTAATAGAAAAAATCGTTGTTGCTTTTAACATCAGTGTATTGATATTGTAACAAAATCCAAGATCGGATTTAAGTATCATGCCATTCCTAAATTAAAGATGCATTCCACTGTGGCGACCCAGGTTCGATCTCTATTAGGGTCATGGAGAAATCTGTGGATGACAAAGCGGGTACAAAGAGATTTTCCCGTTTTCCCTCACCATTATCATAATTCTACCAATACCCACAATATTATGATGACCAGATTCAATCGATAGAAAAGAGGACAAAAAACTTAAAAAAGGAGGACATTGTTCGAAAAAAGAGGACAAAAAATATGTACTGGTACTTAGAATTAGGCTTAAGCCTATATTATATTATAAATTACGTCAATATCTATTTTCTTAAAACATATTTGCAGTACCGGTACAGATTTAGGTTTATATCATACTTAAAAGTATGTTAATATTACAAAATAATTATGATAAAACTTAAAAATATTGATTTTACAGTTAGCTACATATGAAAGTCAAGGGAACTATAATTATTAAAGAGCACAGAAAATATCTATTCAGATTTAGGCTTAGACCTATATTATACTTGAAATTATGTCAATATCTACATATTTTATTACAGCATACTCATGATAAAACTTAATAATATAAAATGATTTTACAGTTAACTACATATGGAAGCCAAGGGAACTATAATTATTATCAAAATACCGCACAAATTGTGAATTTAATAACTTTGTAAGCAAAGAGATTTACGATCATTGGCAAAGAGTATAGTTCGTGGAAGCTGCTGCCATCTATAGGACAATTACTTGAAAAAGACGTCAAATCAGACAGTTTAATAATATCAAGCATATCTACAAGTTATGAAAAGGAGGACATTTCTTGATTTTTAAAAATCTACCAAGACTCCGGACAAAGACCAAAAAGGAGGACATGTCTGGACAAAAGAGGACGTCAGGGGCCTGTTTCTCAAAACTCATGGACTAGTAATACTAGTCTGTACACTAGTAATATTAGTTTATTGTACAAGTCTGTGTTTCTAGAAACTACAAGGGTAAAGTAGTAGTTACCAGTTCACAGACTAGTAATACTGGTCGATTTCACCAGTTCATAAGTGATTCTGTTTCTCAAAATGCTAATCTAGTGATTACACTAGTATTCAACAGAATATTCCTAAAAGACTCCAAAGACTGATGATTTCTACATTATCAGTTACCAGTGACAACCTTTCTCAGATAAAACAAAATATTGTAGTTATTTTCTTTTAATATCTGGTTTGGTGATTCCAAATGAAGTGATGAAGAAGTTGTGAGAAGAGCTAAAACTATATCGAGAAAGAACAATTATTATTCCTTTACGGGAGCATTGTTTAAATATAATGAACGGTTTAGGTAAAGTACTGAAAAGCTTGAAAAGTTGTTAAATATAGTGGGACCTGCCATAACAAGACAAAAAAATAGAAGTCTTGCATTATCAGCAAAGCTTCAAATACAAATTGCTCTACAAATCGGGATGTTGTTTATTTTCCAATGCCGTCTAGTCTTTCTGTCCTAGACCAGCAACACTTGCAGAATTTTTTCCTAATAATATAATACCAATTCATCAACTGCGGTAATTTTTACTGGCTTTCCTCCTCCACTGCCAGTTCTTCTGGCATTGTCAACTTTAGCCTACAAATTAAATATAAAACGACAATAATTTATGAATAGATCAAATATAAAATTGAAAAAAAAAATTAGCGAATTTTTCATCAAGTCATAAGTGGCATTCATGTCGGCAGTAGACCCACTAGCTACATCATATGTTCATATTACGATACTGTGAACTTGAATTGGTACTTATCAAAATTACTTTCTTAATGTTGGGCCAGTAAGTGTCCCTAACGTATGCATAATCTTTGTTCTGAGGTATCAGTTCCATAGCCCCACACATTACAACACTTTTTGTCCATTCGTTTACTTCATCATTTTTTGTTAACATGCTTGAAAAAGCACCAAATAATAATCCTTTGATTCATTAATCATATTGAGTATAGTTAATTTGCTTTCAACTGATGGAATTTCAACCGAAAAGAGAAATCAAAACCAAAACACAAACAACTTAGCCTTCTAACCTCAAATAACAATACCTACCAATGGCTATAAACAAATGAACTCAATCAGCTGACTAGTGAAACAGATCATGTGACTAGTGAAAAACTGTCACAAGTTACTAGACTGGTAAAATAGTTTGAGAAACAGAATCTACTAGAGCTGGTGAAATATACTCTGGTAACTAGTGACTGGTGAACGACTAAACTAGTATTTTTGAGAAACAGGCCTCTGGTCACTCTATACTCATTGTGTTTAATATAGAGCAGTGATCGCCAAAAGCTGTGTCGCGACCCATGCCCCTGTCTCCACTCAAGCGTAACCATGACATCATACCCCCACCCTCTGTTTACAGCCTTCACTTCGATATAAGTAAAGACATTTATCAGCAGCGGACGTACGCATGTAATGTTACAAGTGTGTAGGATAGTATGTTTCGATGTCTTTTCGAAAACAGATAGTAAGTAAAAACTTAATTTTAAGGAGTATGGAAGGAAAAGTATCTCTTTTGTGCAGATGGCAAAAATATGAGATACTTAATTTGTTGTAAAATTTTAAATGAAGTATAAAAGAACAAAGTACGTTGTCATTATTTTTCTTGTTATGAAGACTACCACGTCCTTACCTGTAACTTGAATAATAAACGAACAATAAAAAGTATCGGCTTCTATGTTTTAATCGGTGTAAAATACTTCCACGTTTTTTTTCTACGTATGAGTGTACTTTGAATATGTCATTAATAAATAAACAATAAAAAATATCGGCTTCTATGTCTTAATCAGAGTAAAATACTTCAACGTTTTTTTAAGTATGTAGTGTAATTTACAACTTCGTGACCAGTCTGGTACGTTTTTCTAATTTCAAATATCTGCTGATGTAAAGTGCACGCTCTTTCTATGGTAAATAAGAACATTAATTTATTTCATTTTATTAATAATACAAAAATAATTAATAGGAGGACGAAAAATTAACATGGAAAAAAGTGTGTATGGTTAATAGTAGAAGAATATTATATTGCTTTCGTTTTTTGGCCACAGTCCGTCTCTGCACTGTTATTCACTGCATTACCTGAGGAGATACCCACTGCATCCCTCTCCCTGCGATAGTGGTGTGCGGGTTGCATTTCTATTACGTCACAATTTCGTGGTGTTTGGCAACCACTGATATAAAGTATTATTATTATTATTATTATTATTATTATTATTATTATTATTATTATTATTATTATTATTATTATTTAAATAATAGATTACGAAAAAAGTGGAAACAGGTATTAAAACAATTTCAGATATTTATAACTTAAGAAGTATGAAGTGTTTACAAGATGCAAGCCTTTTCTTCTTTACTTGATTTTCCTGATGATAGAGTCGATATGCTGAATGCTTTACTCGTAATCTTTGAAATGGTACAAAACCTAGTGTCATGTTTTACAATTACCGGTATCGGTCTAGAGATAGATTAAAAGTTTCAGAAGGCACCCACAAACGTATGTTTGCAAATGATGTAATTATCTGGACCAAAGCGAAAAATAAAGAGGGCCAACAACTTCTTCTTAGTGGTAAGAAGGACAAAGCAACAAAACAAAGTGACTAATGTTGAAAATACAATTACCGAAGTTATTGACTAGCAGTAGGTAGCTTAATGCTTTTTAAGAAATTAAAGTTGTTTTCCTTACGTTTCAAACAGATTGTTATAAAAGTCCAGACCCTTCTGCAGATCCACCAGCAACAGTGTGATGAGGTGCACCAGCCCCTGGATCACCGTGTCACGATCCCTGGACATTGACAAGTGCTGCCCACTGTGAATTTCTTCGTACCTGAAATCAACATACATTTAGATTTCAATGTTATTTTGCATTACTGTAGAAATTATGTCGAAGGTTACATTAATAAATACATATTAAAAGTCATTACATTATTTTTGTTTATCTAATGTTAAAATATAAAATTACGCTCGGGCGTGGGTTCGATTCCCGCTTGGGTTGATTACATGTTTGTTTTTTTCAGAGGTTTTCTCCAACCATAAGGCCAATGTCAAGTAATCTATGGCGAATTCTTGGCCTCATCTCGCCAAATACCATCTTGCTATCACAAATTACTAAATAACTTAGTAGTTGATACAACGTCGTTAAATAATCAAGCACAGAAAAGAACACTATAAAAGAATAAAGTGTAGTGGAACAGAACAAAGTAGGCCTATTCGGGTAGCATAAAATATAAATTAATAATAAAACCCACGGCATGGCGCGTCCTCAGGTTGCGGATCGAGGAGACGGCCTCCAGATATGGAGGGTAGGTGTGAATATATTGAATAAGCAGTCGTGGACAGCCGATGAGGGGTGGTCCTCCGGCTTGGGGGTTGGGCGAAGGGCTCACAACCCATCACCGTAAAAAACAGCTTGTTACGAATCCTTCAAATAAGCCTCGGAATGGGACTGATTCTCTGGCACGACCACAGCAAAGGAAAAATTATAAAACAGTTATATTACCAGTTGTTCTTTATGGTTGTGAAACTTGGACTCTCGCTTTGAGAGAGGAACATAGGGTGTTTGAGAATAAGGTGTTTAGGAAAATATCTGGGGCTAAGAGGGATGAAGTTACAGGAGAATGGAGAAAGTTACACAACACAGAACTGCACGCATTGTATTCTTCGCCTGACATAATTAGGAACATTAAATCCAGACATTTGAGATGACCAGGGCATGTAGTACGTATGGGCGAATCCAGAAATGCATATAGAGTGTTAGTTGGGAAGCCGGAGGGAAAAAGACCTTCAGGGAGGCCGAGACGTAGATGGGAGGATAATATTAAAATGGACTTCAGGGAGGTGGGATATGATGATGGAGAATGGATTAATTTTGCTCAGGATAGGGACCAATGGCGGGCTTATGTGAGGGCGGCAATGAACCTCCGGGTTCCTTAAATCCCAGTAAGTAAGTAAGTAAGTAAGTAAGTAAGTAAGTAAGTAAGTAAGTAAGTAAGTAGCCTAAGTAATAATAAAACGGAAATGAAAGAAATACAGGGAAGAAGCTAGGCGGAAACACAATACCAGTACCGATCGAACAGGGAGGAATGGAATAGATTGGAACAGAACATAAATGAACAAAATAAAATGTGGCAAAATTGAATTGAATAATATAATAATGTAATACAAACAATAACATGGCTTAAATAAGTGGTCCATAAAACTTATTATTATTATTATTATTATTATTATTATTATTATTATTATTATTATTATTATTATTATTATTATTATTATTATTACCTCATAGTATTCTTAGTTATCCATTCATCTTCATTATTGTAATTAATTGTAATTATATTTATGTGTAATAATTATTTTTGTTTTATGTTTTTGTTATATTTGTGCTGAACTGTAATTGGCCACTGGCTGTTGTACAGCACATTAAATAAATATAAATATATATAAATTATTATTATTATTACTATTATTGTTATTTTTTAATTTTTTTATTTATTATTATTTTTTTTTTTTTAGTTTTAAGATTTTTTATTAAAAGTACCATATCTCTTGGACCCTTGCCTTTTACAAAAATATGATTATACAAATTGAAATATAAAATAGGTTAAATTAAAGAAAATTTATTAATAAGACCGTCAAAGACGGAAGTATCCGTAGAACTTAATAACAGTTGTAATAACGTTCATAAAATGGTCGACAGAGCGAGCTGATTAGCTTGTAGTCTGTATGACGTGATGCGATCCAAGTGTCTTATAGATTAAGCTGTCTGGAGTACGTAGTTCCATCAGCAATAAAGTCTGCAACACTCCTACGTACGCATGCAATATTGTAAACACATAATTTACACCTTTGTATAAATCTCAGAGCAACACATCGCCATAAACGAAGCTCTTAAAACCAGTTTGATGGCCTTTGTTTTATGCCCTAGATTATACCTTTATCCGGCAATGTGAAGCAGAGGTTAGCAGTATTGGTTTCGCTATAGAACGTCATGAAGCCGTTTGTTGATTGGTGGCGACTATAACGCGTGGAACGTGTTACTGCCATGTATGTACTGTTTAATAAACACTATCCTAACAGCAGCACTTACAGCGAAATTTAACATCCCTAAAATTGCAATTACGATATCGCTACACGCATAGTACACTGGCATTCAAAGATATCTGACCCTGCTAATCGATAGTGATCGATAATTTGTTGGTGTAAGTGTGAATTCTTTAGTTATTACTTCTATGAATAGATGGCGAAGATAATAGTCAGTGTTGACAATCGTACGTAAATATACCCGCATCAGAGAATTCAATTTTCTATACCCCTTTACTGATTGTGAAACAACAATGGATTTAGCTGGAAACGGATGATATTGTCAATTATGAGAATAATTTATGCTTAATCTACATAATAATTTTCCCTGACACTTTTTTAATCTCCCCAATAATGATGCCACTTATTGAGAACTAGCGAAAATCTTTCAAAGTTTGTCAATTTTATATATCTTTGGTTCTGACTTATCCCACAGTATAAAGAAGATACAGTAAGGTCAACTAGCCCATTTCGTGGGAACAAATTCTGAGTGCGCATGTCACGAAACCGGGTGTATTGTCTAGAACCTCCACCAGATGGATCTCCATCTACGACAGGCTGGCATAATTTAATATTAACTGAAAAGATTTATTACTCATCTTTTAACAATTTGAAAGACATGAGGCAAAGGAATGGCAACATAATCATAATAATAATTACTTCCGTATGTAAACATCATGAAAATATTCACTAATTGACGCTAATTTTAAAGTCACTGGTAGATGCTTATGCTGGTAACGTAATATTGATTCATTAGCTACATAGATCATGACATTCGTTTCGATGAAGTTACGTCAACAATGGATATAATAAAATTTTGTTGACTAGGTAATAACATTATATTAGTGATGGATATTATTTCACACCAGTAACGTTATACTTAGGACTACATGATTATTCCTATTACTGACTAATATTTTGTACATTGATATTGATTTTGGTTTCCAAATTGGAATTAACATACACATTAAAATTTCTAACTGTATCGGTTGAATAGAATGTCTCTAAATAAGTGAAAGAAAACATAACCTCGGCTGCATCCGATTACATTGGTGTACAGCTAGCTCTTGGATCTAGCTATGAAAGAGCAATTGAAAAGGTACAAAAATTCATATGAGCAATGACCCTTGCCCGTGTAGTAACATGCCGTAGTTTGAACTCCGTGAATGCATTATTTCCTGGGTTCGAGGCTTGTATAGAGATAAGTAATTAGTATACGTATGGAGTTAAAAAATGTCAAAATTTACATACATAATGATTTTTTCCCACAGTAATAAGCCAATTTTGCAAGGGAATTATTTTCTGAGTTCGACCATTACACAATTATAAGACGTAATTAGGGTTTGGTGTAGGCTCTTGTGTCTAGCAATGGAGTTAAGAATTTGTATTACTGACTACAAAAAATCCTTTACGAGAATGGAAGAAGGTAAGAATTTGTTAATTCAAATGTGTTGTTACTGCAATATATATTTTTTTTTTAGGAAAATGGAAGAAGGTAAGAATATTGTAATTCAAACGTAGCCTATTACAGCAAAGGAAAAGTGAAAGAAGTTACCGGGATTTAACTGTTGCCAGTTAAGCATTGTCCACTAAGTGCAGCACTCCATAATGATTTAAGGATTACTTAGTTATGTGATAAAAGTTGCAGTAGATGATTATTAGGCCCTCTTTGTACACCTAGGTAGTTAGGCCTACAATTAGTAGCCTACATCATATATATATAGAGTGAACACATTTTTAATTATAACAGGTTACCTCGAATTCTTGTTTATTTATTAAATGTTTCCCTGATATATGTATTTTACAACATATTGTGATTCAAGGCGAAATGCAATGGATATGAAGAAACAGAATAAAACCGTAAGCACTTCGCTAATAGTATGTTTTACTTCAATCATGAACACTGCAATTTTATATGTATTTTGAAAAGAAAAAATGAATTTTCATTAGCCCTACATAATAAGACACAAATATCACTACAGAACAAAGGAATAATTACAACAGTTAATACAAAGTTCCATCTGAAGGTTTAGCATGTCTGAACAGCTGATCACTAAAATCAGCTGTTAGCTCTGCCGATACTAGCGACATGGTTGGATTCATTGAGAATTAGACCTCCCTGAGCTTGATTTTAGTACCAACAACATCAAAGGTGCCGACAAGAGTTGTCTCTACTGTATCTTCTTTATACTGTGACTTATCCCGTGGTTGAAAAGTTCGTTTACACGATCATAAAATCGTAGGTCAGATAACTTTGAACATCAGTGTATTATATTGTTGAACTAAGTCTTGCTAGGAGATTTCTGTTTCACTTAAGAATGCTACCTATAGATATGATCACTGAAGTCAATAGCTATATTTCGAATCTTTTTTTTTTTTCTGCTGTTACAAACATACGCTTTCACACTTTCGATCTAGGACTTTTATCGTAGTTCTAAAACAAATACAGAGGAACACCTATGAGTCTCAAGAACTAAGGTTGTCATGCTAGAATGCGATCCTGCACAAATTCTTTGAAATTTCTTATTGTGAAAGACTTAACAGATATCCGGAGCAATGTTCCTGTACCTCAGCCACCACTTAAGGATTGAGACGAATATCATTTTCCCCCAACAAGGATTTAAAACTAAGATAACCTCAATTTTTTGGAGTGGGAGGGAATATGAAAACACATAAGCAAAAAAAAAAAAAAAAAAAAAAAAAAACAACCGTGACTATCACGAATACTAGAACTGAAAGCCTTACTGGATTTTGACAGACGAGCATCTGTGGAGCACTTTCAGGTAAGTGATCGGTTATTTTTACAAATAACAAGTGCCACCTACCAAACTTCCGCGTACAACCGAGGGTACGGACTCCACAATTTGAGAACCACTATTATGTACCATGTCAATTATTATTTGTTTGACACAAAAATGAGAAAAAAATTCTGCCGTTCTCGAATAAATTGCATTTCGTGTTTTTTTTTAAATAAGCATCAATTAATTTTCTAGTAAAAATGATCAGAATTAGATTTTATATGTATGATCCTACTTATGATGACTTGTAATTCTCAATGAGAACAAAATAAGTGCAAAGATGTTACTATAGTCGCGACGCTGTTATTCCCGGCGTGACTCCTCCTCTTTGCTTATGTCTTAGGAAGTGAAGGCTCTATAAAGTTTAGGTAGGTAGTATCGTTCGCCAGTTTTGTTCTTTCGTTGCCGAGCTACCATACGAGGAATCTATTTGCCTCACCGTTAAACATTATCATGTCGTTTCTCCTATGATAATAAATCAAACGCACTGTAATTCAGCAAATAATTGAGCGGCAAGTAACGTCTTCGTGTGCTTTCTGCGAACGCCAACGAAAGAGCCAAAATGGCGGTTAAGAAATGAATAACGTCTTCCTCAGCGAATCACAAGACGCACACGTTTAAATGTAGCCGACCTGCAACGTGATTGGCTGCCGGAAATTAGAGCGACGGGACTATAGGCTTACAGACATTTTGTGAACTGGTACGTTTTTAGAAGTTCGGAAACGAATTCATGGTCGCCTGAATACAAAAACGTTGCTGGTTTTGTGCGAAAGTTACTAATAATATAATATGAATTATAATAATATCATATGCCGTTTTGTGACTAAATATAACAGATATTACGAAATGAAGATCTAACCCATCATAATCAAATTTCATTTTGTCGGAAATACGAAACGAAACGAAACGAAACTAAACGGAAGTGTATGGACTTGTGAAACACACTATACGTAAAAGATTGGATGACTGCCCACGTATATACAACCATATAACATTATGTAATAAAATACCTGGCCCTATATCAATGGCAAAACTGAGCGTAGAATTAGCAATGTGCTGTATAGGTTTTAATGAGTTTACAGTTTAGATCCATGTTTCTCTGCCGATCGTGAAATTTCATTAGCGACCATACAGACTCTCAGAGATGCACTAAAGTACCTGGGGTCAGGCTACACTGTAAAACAAGGCTTATGGATAATAAATTTTGATCATTTTTTTTTTTTGTAAAATATATAAAAGCAGGTTATAGGCTACTATTTTCAATTTAAGGATGCAATAATCCCAACTCGGCTACACTTTATCGCAACTTGGTTTAGCAAATGAATTGTTTGTAACCTGCAATAAAATACAAAATCATAATGGTCAGTAAGGCACTAAGATAGATTTGAATAAAATTTAAGAATATGTTACTTACTTACTTACTGGCTTTTAAGGAACCCGAAGGTTCATTGCCGTTCTCGCATAAGCCCGCCATTGGTCCCTATCCTGAGCAAGATTAATCCAGTCTCTATCATCATATTCCACCTCCCTCAAATCAATTTTAATATTATCTTCCCACCTACGTCTCGGCCTCCCCAAAGATATTTTTCCCTCCGGCCTCCTAACTAACACTCTATATGCATTTCTGGATTCGCCCATACGTGCTACATGCCCTGCCATCTCAAACGTCTGGATTTAATGTTCCTAATTATGTCAGGTGAAGAATACAATGCGTGCAGTTCTGTGTTGTGTAACTTTCTCCATTCTCCTGTAACTTCATCCCTCTAAGCCCCAAATATTTTCCTGAGAACCTTATTCTCAAACACCCTTAACCTATGTTCCTCTCTCAAAGTGAGAGTCCAAGTTTCACAACCATAAAGAACAACCGGTAATATAACTGTTTTATAAATTCTAACTTTCAGATTTTTTGACAACAGACTGGATGATAAAAGCTTCTCAACCGAATAATAACAGGCGTTTCCCATATTTAATCTGCGTTTAATTTCCTCCCGAGTATCATTTATATTTGTTACTGTTGCTCTCAGGTATTTCAATTTTTCCACCTCTACAAAGGATAAATTTCCAATTTTTATATTTCCATTTCGTACAATATTCTGGTTACGATACATAATCATATACTTTGTCTTTTCGGGATTTACTTCCAAACCTATCTCTTTACTTGCTTCAAGTAAAATTCCCGTATTTTCCCTAATCGTTTATGGATTTTCTCCTAACATATTGACGTCATCCGCATAGACAAGCAGCTGATGTAATCCGTTCAATTCCAAACCCTCTCTGTTATCCTGGACTTTCCTAATGGCATACTCTAGAGCAAAGTTAAAAGTAAAGGTGATAGTGCATCTCCTTGCTTTAGCCCACAGTGAATTGGAAACGCATCTGACAGAAATTGACCTATACGGACTCTGCTGTACGTTTCACTGAGACACATTTTAATTAATCGAACTAGTTTCTTGGGAATACCAAATTCAATAAGAATATCATATAAAACTTCTCTCTTAACCGAGTCATATGTCTTTTTGAAATCTATGAATAACTGATGCACTGTACCCTTATACTCCCATTTTTTCTCCATTATCTTTTAAGGATATGTTAATGTTCTTAAATGGCCCTTGATGATGGAAACTGAATCGTGAGTTAATAATAATAATAATAATAATAATAATAATAATAATAATAATAATAATAATAATAATAATAATAGGCCCTAATAATAATAATAATAATAATAATTATAATAGTAATAATAATGATATTAATGGTAAGCCAAGGTATATTAATTCGTAGTTCCTTGGAAATCACTCGGAAAACCAAAAAATTAATAATAATAATAATAATAATAATAATAATTTTTATTTATTTATTTATTTATTTATAATATTAACGTGCAAAACAACAACGCAAGGCCAATTACTGTTTAGCACGATACAAAACAAAACAAAACAACAAATGATGATGAGCATGAATGATAGAAAATGGCAGTGAGATGAAATACAAACAATATAATAGTCATCACTAATCTTTGACCAAATGCAAGAAAATAAATATCAATATCTAACAATAATAACAAATAAGGATATATCATGATAAACTCAAAAGGTGTATACTACACATTAAATGGATCCAAGCTTAATCCATGCAAATTAGCATATTTTATACATCTGCAGATCGGGGAGAGAGATTTTGAATTTCTATTATAAAAAATGTTATGAAATCTTAAACCCTTAGCGGGAATACGAAGACTGATATTGCTTATGAATGATTCACAATCAATATCACCCTTAATGACTTTACAAAAAAATAAATAATCAAGATCTTGACGTCTGGCAAATAAACTGCAGCAGTTAAAATATTTACAGTTAATCTCATATTTATAGTCATCGGAATTTGGTAAAAATCTATAAGAACACAAGGAAATAAATTTTCTTTGAATATTCTCCAATTTAGCCCAGTCAGTGGAAGTAATGGAGTTCCATACAACAGATGCATATTCAAGCTTGGATCTAACCAATGTATAGTATAAAATTAATAGACACATCGGAGTAGAAAAAGAGTAAGTTATAGATCTAATTAGACCAAGCATTCTTAATGAATGGGTATAAATATATTGCACATGATCATGGAAATATAATTTAGAATCAAGTATGACACCAAGATCTCTAATACTATTTTTCTTAGCAATTATGACATTACTAAGAGAATAATTAAATTTTAGGGAAGTAGTTTTCCGTGAGAAGGAAATGGCTAAAGTTTTGGATTGATTAATTTTCATTCCATTTTCAACAGACCATCGCGAAATTGAATTAATGTCATTTTGTAGAATTTGACAATCAGCCAAACTATTAATTTTACGAAAGATTTTGAGATCATCCGCAAATAAAAGGCAGCTAGAACTTATTCTTTTACTTATATCATTTATAAATAATAAAAATAAGAGAGGTCCCAATGTAGATCCTTGAGGAACGCCACATAAACTATTAAATGGAACCGAGAGAGAATTACCTAGTCGAACACAAGATTGTCTATCTGTTAAATAATTTTCAAACCAATTAACATATTGATTGGAGAGACCAAAATTACTTAATTTATTTAATAAAATTTTGTGAGGAACAACATCAAATGCTTTGCTAAAATCAAAATAAATTGAGTCAATTTGACCTTGAGTTTCGACTGTGGGCATTATGAGATTCAGATAGGAAACTAAATTAGTAGTAGTAGTAGATTTCCCTCTAGTAAATCCATGTTGGGCTGAATTGATCTTATTTTTAACATAAAATGAAATATGTTTGTGTATTATTTTTTCAAAAATTTTAGAAAAATTGTTCAGGATAGAAATAGGTCTATAATTAGTAACACTGTATTTATTACCATTTTTAAAAACTGGGATAATAGATGCTTCCTTCCAAAGTGAAGGATAAATTCCTGTTTTTAAACTAAGATTGAATAAAAAAGTTAAAACGGGTATGAGAATATTGGAGCAACCCTTAATTATAAAGTTAGGAATGCTATCTGTACCTTTAGATTTATTAGGCTTTAGCTTTTTAATGGCTTTAGTTACATAATCGGATGTAATTTTAGGCAGGGGCAAACAGTCAGTGATATTAGAATCATAAGTAATGAAATTAGAATTACAATTTTGTTGAACAGATTTAAATTGACTAGCAAATGCGTTTGCAATTTCTTTTTGGTCTGTGATGTGGACGCCATTTATTATTAATTCTGTGGGATTGCTATTAGTTTTTCGAAACGTTTCAACATATTTCCAAAATTTATTTGGTTCATGCTTTAGGTTGTCATCAATTGATTGTAACCATTTGAATTTATCGGATTTAATCATGGCTTTGACTTGTTTTCTAAAATTAGAGAAAATTTGATAATGATGATCAGTTTTATACTTTTTGTAATTTTTATGAGCTTTATTTTTTTTCTTAATAAGCTGACGTAATTCGTTTGAAAACCATTTAGGATAGTGCGATTTTTTAACAAAGGTGACAGGGACACAAAGAGATATAGCATTGTTTATAATTTGAGACAAGGAATTTGCGGCAATGTTTACATCAGTAGTCTGATATATGCTGTTCCAATCATAATTGTAAAGAATAGAATAAAGATTCAGATAATTAGCTTGAGAATAATTTAAATACGAACTGATATGACAGTGTTTCGGAAACGATAAATTTACTTCAATATGAATAGAGATAGAAGGATGATAAATATCCTCTAAAACTAGAGAGTGATCGGTAAGTTTAACTGTAGTATTATTGACATTAGTAAAAACCAAGTCAAGAAGATTTTTACTAGTAATGGTAGAGTTAATTTGTTTTAATCCAAGAAGGCAAGTCGAGGAATATAAATCCTTAGACTTAATTTTAGAGTAATAATGAGTATCAATAAGATTGAAACCAGTTGACCAGTCCATACCCGGGGTATTGAAATCACCGAGAATTACTGTTCTAAAATTATGAGTATCAAGATTTTTTTCAAGAAAATTAAGATAAGATTTTAAATGATTGTGATTTGTATCAGGAGGGAAATAATGGTTTCCAATTAACAAATTAAAACCATCAGCCATTTTAATTTCAACCCAAACACATTCACTAATAATTTATAAGTCAAAACGCCTACTTGGAAAAGGTAACTGGTTGTTAATCGCTGTTAGGACACCACCACCTCTTTTCTTGTTGGTGTCTTCAAACATTCTATCTGCACGAAACACAGTATAATTATTAGGAAATAAATTTGTATTAATAATTGACTCTGATAACCATGTTTCAGTGAGAGAGATAATGATATCATTATTACTTACTACATTTTGAAAAAATTCATCAACTTTGGTATTAAGACCGCGAACATTTTGGTAAAATATCTCAAGCTGATTACTAGAACTACCCATTGAAAGTTAAGAGAAATAAAACTAAGAGGCATTAACCCTTGAATCAGCAGCGTCCGAATTTGCTGAAGGAGCAAAATGCTGCTCAGGTTTCAATTTACCAAAAAAGGGTGCAATAAGACACCCAGCAGGCCAAACATCAGTATTATTTATTAAATCAAAGTCCCTCTCATCCACTGAGATGTGAAACGAAGAATAAGACTGGAATTTAGTTTTCAATTTAGTAACAGAAAGCGACCTTAATTTCAGTTGATTCAGGAGTGGTTCCTCAATATTGTTCTTATTTACATTTGAACTAAATCTAGATACAAATAAGGCTTTGCTCCTAATTCTCTCCGGGGCCATTTCTAATTTAGTGTTGGTGCAAGTACCAACTTTCGGTTCACGCTTCTTAAATTTCTTTTTAGTTACAATCTGAAAACCTTCAGGGTCAGTATTAGACATTGTACTAGTGCCTTCATCATATCGTACAGTAGGTGAAATAACCTCTTTGCCAGACATGTGAACTTGTTGCTGAGAAAGTGGAATTGAGACTGCAGGAATTGCTGACACTGAAGTCCCTATTCTAGCAGTGTCAGACACAACACTGCTATACGATTTCTTAACAGAATTCGCAACAACCTGCTGGTGACCCACTTTAGAATCAACAGCCTTGGGAAGATAGGAATTCCTATCCAAGATCACAGCCATTTCTGCCATTTGGATTTTTAGGGCAGCATTTTCATTCTTTAAATCTACCATTTCTTTTTCAATAATCTTGACATGATCTAGAACAAGGCATAATGTATCTAAAATGGATACACTATTCAACCTCACAGTCTCCAGTTGAACAGATAGTGATTCCCTCGTTTCAAGATTTGGTAGATTAAGTTCTCTCGATGGTGAGATGATCTTCTTATCAGAATTGTTGCTGGCTTTGATAGGAGTATTATCTCCATGCACGGCTTTAGATGCACTAACACACTTAACACACTTATAGGAAGAGCTACCGCCCTCCATAAAAATATCATATTCCACCTCACCAAGTTTCAAACAATCCAGATGATACCTGAGGCCACAAGGCCCTGCACATTTTAAAAATTTCTGCCTACCGTAAAAGGCAGAGTTACAAAGAGAACATGTATCCTTGCTTGGTGGCATCTCAACACTGAATAAAGCACACGAGTTAAACAAGGCACACGTATGTTGCAATCACTCTAAGCACTGTGAAAACAGCGGAGGTACACACAGAGTCAACTGCTCTCCATGACGGCTAGAGACAGAATAATAATAATAATAATAATAATAATAATAATAATAATAATAATAATAATAATAATAATTAGGACTCGGATTTTTAGGTGCTAAAAATCGGGAAAACATGTGACAAAAAAGGAAAAATATTTAATTATATTTCAATTATTTTATGTGAATATAAACAATATACTGCATCTCGCCAACTGCTGAAGAATTACAGTATACAATGAGATTCATCCTCAAGTTGTCCATCACAAATGACTGACGATTATCGCGGAACACTGCCTTGTACTGGGAAAAAGAGCGCCCTGGCTATTAAGAGATAACTTCCTAGAGATATGTTTGCAATTGGAAAGGGAAACAGAGGCAGCTGATGTTCATGAAATTATAATTCCTTCCTGAATCAGCGTTATGATAACTTACAAGGCACTCCTAAATGAGACATCAATGTTCGTGTGTGTCAGAGTACAATTTTTAGTGGTAACAGCTCTTATCGCTTGTGATGAGAGAGCAGAATGCAGTTCCACAGATAAGCAATTCGAGAAACAGTTGCCAGCTGTTACATCTAAGGAACTGCACTGAACATTCGGGTGATAATTAATCTGAAATATGGGTTTTGTCGAAAATTATTTGATGAAAACTTTTATGTGTTTTTATGTAAATATTTTAAAATATGTATTTACATTAAAAAATTGAAAATATTTGTTTTCATGTGAAATTAAATTTAAAATATATGCTCAGGTGATCTTGTCCGAAACTTAAAGCGCAATTACGAGTTTCTATTACAGTGCAAATAAAATATTTATTTACCAAAGAATTCCAGCCCTTGTAATAATATGGTGATAAATTCAAATTATGCAACATAGAGTAAGTGAAAGTATTTAATCTGTAACTACAGTCAGTGTATTGTTATTAGTATCTCTTTGTTGTTACCTATTGCTTTAAAAAGAATGTGTTTAACTTGTAATTTTAAGTCAATTTTTCTACTATTCCTTTACTGTTTACATTTGTTTCTAAATCTTTTGTATTGCCCCTACTATTATATATTGCCCTTCAAGAATTTCGTTATTCGTTAGTTGTAAGTCATTACTTGTCTTATTATTTTAATTATTGTACTTGTTCCTGAATCACATATGTAACTTGTAACCGTAAATCATTGCTTGTAATATCCCTTTACTACTCTTAACTGTTGCATTGTTCATGAATTAAGTATTAATTTGAAGGTGAAAGTCAAACTTTGTTATATTAATCTACTATTGATTATCTTTTTAAGGTCGTGTATTTACTCTGAAACGGTTAGACATTCTTGTACAGGGACATCATTTTATTTTTACTAACATTTTTAATATTAACCTGGCTATACCTTTCTATTAACGATTGAAACAGGAAACACCGTTTGCTACCCCCTTCCACGACTGGAGTTCGATGATACCGCCGTAAAATACAAATCACTTTACTAGGTATAGGAGGGAAGAAAAGTAGTTAATCCATTTATGTAAACTAGGAAATACCGCAATTTTGAGTTTGATAATTTTCATTAGGTTTTCGTTTAATCAAAATACAGTACAGTATTAACACTCAGTGTTTTTACTCACGAATTGAGCTATCCATTCGGACGTATTAATTATGCAGTGTATATTGTACTGTTACAGCACATTAGCGTACAACATAGAGAATAAAGTTAAATTGAAAAATAATCATAATACGGATATTTAAACACATTTTTGAAAATGGTGGCCGTTCATTTCGATACAGGCTTCAGTTTTTTCGTGCATATTATCGCACTATAGACTATTGTACCTAATTCCAATTACCAGTTTCGTAGGGGGGAAAGCGGGATGCGACGTAGGCAAACGGACGACAGTACCTGTACGAAAATATGATTCAATATTGAAAGCTCTTTCGTCACTGGAAAACGCTAACATATTTCTGGAACGTATTATACTCACTAACTCAGTACTGCTTACGCGCCCTCGGCTCTGTGTCGTGAACGGTTGGAAGTTTACTAGCAGAAGGGGTGGGAGGGAAGTACATTCAAAAATTCAGGTACAATAAAAATTGAAGTAAAAATAAAATGATGTCCCTGTATATCTTTTGCATTTATTATTCCTCAAACATCTTATTAATCTTTAACAGGATCCATTCTTTCATTAAGGTGCATTCTTTTACAAATTCATGTGAATTGTAACTGTGACCACTATAGTCCCGTCGCTCTAATTTCCGGCAGCCAATCGCGTTGCAGGTCGGCTACATTTAAACGTGCGCGTCTTGTGATTCGCTGAGGAAGAGTTATTCATTTCTTAAGGCTCGATAAATACTTAATATAATCGCCCGCCATTTTGGCTCTTTCGTTGGCGTTCGCAGAAAGCACACGAGGACGTTATTTGCCGCTCAATTATTTGCTGAATTACAGTGCGTTCGATTTATTATCATAGGAGCTACGACATGATAATGTTTAACGGTGAGGCAAATAGATTCCTCGTATGGTAGCTCGGCATCGAAAGCACAAAAATGGCGAACGATACTACCTACCTAGACTTTATAGAGCCTTCACTTCCTAAGACGTAAGCAAAGAGGAGGAGTCACGCCGGGAATAACAGCGTCGCGACTTTAGTTTATATTATAACTTTACCAGTAGCGGCTCGCCATCAAAAAAATAGGTGAAGTGCTGTTCACTTAAACAAATGCATGAACAATTTTACCAATATAATGAGTAGGCCTACTATTCGTAAACTACGTACAATTTTAATAGTTCTAGAACACATGCAAACAGGAAAACTAATTTATTTCAGGACTCACCCATTTTCTTGCATACCAAGTCAATCCTCCTATTTTCTAAAGCAGCAAACCGTCGATGACGTCTTCATTAAATTTTCTGAGTTTAACTAAGTGTGGACAGTATATTTCTATGCAAAGCTATGGGACTAATGATGAAAGTCCCTCCTGTGATGTAGCATTCTGAGTGAAATTTTCAATATTTTCAAACAAAAAAGCTTCTTTCGTCGGAAGAATTTTTAAAGTTATTTTATACAACTTTTCTTTTTTCTTAGCATTTTTTAAAACAAAGACCAACTGGAATTGTAGATCGTGAAGAATTTAAAACATATTTTTTATCTGAAATAACTACTTTTTATATAACTATTTTTATCTCATATTTAAGTCTACAAAACGACATTTCTAATAAATTACAAACTGTGTCATTTTCGGGATACATATTTCGCACTAATTTATCAACATTTTCTATGTACTGGTACCTAAGTACTCGTGTTTGTATAATAACACTATAGTGATTAAACATATTATATACACAGTATTAAGCTACATGACGTGTACAATTACGCGCGCTTTAAACTTTCAAATACAAGAGCTTGAACAAAACTGGCGAGCTCATGAGAAGAAATAATACACGCCGCGGAAAACAACTTTTAAACTTTGCTAATGTATGTGTGGTGTATTCCTGATAAAATAACATAGAACCAGCTAATTTACCACAGCAGGGGTGGCTGCTAACACACAGAGAATGAGGATACTATTCTCCAGTCAGGTAGTACATACTGTAAAATTTCACAGCCCTATAGCCCCCGACCTTGGAGACCAGCTGCAACCCTTCTCTATTATTAGTACCGTTAGATCTACAAACTGGTTACTCCACCTACAAGTCTGACAATTCTTCGTAACTGAAAGACTCAGAAACGCACTTCACTCATACAATCTTTCTTTAGTGCGTGACGTCACGTTACCATGGAAACCAAATGCTGTATTAGAGTGGGAACCCAAATAATTTCATCTCTACAGTATTCTAAGTTCCAATAGTCACCGCTCGGCGCTCATAACAGTAAAGTTGACATTATTGTGTTCAGCGGACGGTTACAGGTACTATTTATACAACTAAACACTGTTCATAATGACTGAAAAGAAACCTTCTTTTATTTTAGAAATACGATACTGGTAATAACTAGAATTAATTATTAATAAGAGATAAAATTGCGTTTTACACGCAAATAGGTGAAGTAGTACTTCACCTACTTCACCTGAATAACCGCCCCTGAACTTTACTATTGTTTATTGGTTATAAAATATGTATTTTGATGCCAACTATAACCCTAATATACCTCAGGGTGACATAGGGTTTATTAAATTGGATTAAAAAAAGTGAAAGTATTAACGTCATACAGGTTATAACGCCATGTAATATTTTATAGGCGTAATTAGTTACCGGCACGTGAAAATTTGTGTCGGCAGACCTAGTCAAAGAAGTATTGTGTTTAGAGGAGTGACTGCTGAGAGAAATTCTCTCCACTATTGCATAAATACTTTGTAGAATTTGAATTTTCAGGTGTCCGGCGTACAAAACTGACATGTAGTCATTCGACTAACGGTGCACCATGAACAAACCAGAATTAATTTACAAGAGATATAGGGGAGAGTCGGGTAGTATCGGGTAATATCGGACAGTGAGTTTCTTTCATCTACCACACGATGATAGTACCTGATTGACATGGTTACGTTTCTATGATGTCGCATAGAGAAACGTAACCATGTCATTCAGGTACTACCATATGGTGGTAGATGAAAAAAAGCACTGTCCGATACTACCCGATGTCCGATACTGCCCGACTGTCCCCTACTCTTACAGGGGTGACACAAAATAGATCCAATTCCCTGTCACTCTAAAACACTCACGCACACAATATATATATTGAAAACACTTTTTAATTATGACACTCACCATTCCAGTGTCCCCTTTTTCAGCGACATGATGATCTCTCCACGTATTTCCTTGTTGAAAGGACAGCATTTCCAAAAAGCCTTCATCGTGGAGATCAGGCCAAGACATCTGTTGCAAAACAGAGATTAAATTTGTGATGAGAAATATCATTTAAAATTAATAATTGTATCATGCCGTACTACTACAAACAATAATAATAATAATAATAATAATAATAATAATAATAATAATAATAATAATAATAATAATGTATCCATAAGCAGTAGGTCACTTAGAAATTCTAAATTGTATTATAAATTTTGCCGAAATAATTAGTCTGTATCGATGGAATCTATACTAATAATAAATCTATATAATTAACCGCCCTGAAACCGAAAATCGCTTTTTTGACATTTTTGTTTGTATGTCTGTCTGTATGTTTGTTACCTTTTCACGGGATAATGGCTAAACCGATTTATATGAAAATTGGAATATAAATTAAGTTCGTTGTAACTTAGATTTTAGGCTATATGGCATTCAAAATACTTTATTTAAAAGGGGGGTTATAAGGGGCCTGAATTAAATAAATCGAAATATCTCGCTTATTATTGATTTTTGTGAAAAATGTTACATAACAAAAGATTCTTTTAAAATGATTTCCGATAAGTTTTATTCTTTACAAAATTTTGATAGGACTGATATTTAATTAGATAAATGAGTTTTAAAATTAAAATAACGCCTTCTAAGACGGTGCAATGAATTAAGAACAAATGACTTCGTCTATAAGGGGCCTTAGACAACAACAATCGAAATAGGGGCCTTGGACATCAACAATCGAAAGCTATTAAACATAGCCTACAGAGAATGTTTCTGTGTTTGTATGAAGTAATATCAGAAGCTAAATTAACCGATTTGTATAATTAATTATTATTTCACCATTGGAAAGTGTAGTTTCTCTATATGGACATAATGCAATAATGTTATTACAGTAACGTCTGAGTATATCGAGGACAGGTAAGATTAAAATAGCTTCTTATGCACAGAAAATTTGATAGGCTATTTTGTACATTCGTTTTCTGTATTTCTTAAAATAATATTTATGTACATTCATTTTAATCTCAGAGAATTAACGAACAACGAGAATGTTTTGATTTAGTATGCAGTAATAGTATGTTAGCTTAGCAATCCATTATTTTATAATTCAAATTTTAACTATGCTCAATTGAATCGTGTTAAAATACATAAAATATATATGCAATAAATGCAATGCAAAAAAAAATTGGGTAATGAGCGAAGCAGATTATCTTGCGCTGTTGTAAAAGTTGTTCCCTGGATCAAACGTCCTATTTTAATTATGTAATTACTTTATATTTATTTCTAACAGGTGCAGCGGAGCGCACGGGTACGGCTAGTTTATCTATAAATATGTTACACCAGAAACTGCAAATCACACTCGGACTTCAGAATGAATAACACAGTCACATTCACAATATGAAACTAGTATTACAGACTATTATAAGTAATAAATGTAGACAAAATTGTTCAGACAGTTTAATCTGACATTGTCGCACACAACGTATCAAATAAGAAATGCGTTTATAATTTATTGACTAGTGGCTTGTGCAGCAAATGCTGCTAAGTTCATTAGAAGTTCAAATTAAATTTTTTCATATTTACTGTATTTCCAATGAAGAATACCAGACATTTTGGAAGTTAATTGCTTCCATAATAATGAAACATAGGCCTACCCCTCTGAATGGATTTCTTCATGGTAAATACTTTTTATTTAACCTAACTTATACATCTTCAGTTCTTGAGTTCCAATGCGAAAACGCAAGTAACAATGTCAGAACGATCAGTCGGTTTTACATATGTGAGTGAAGCAATAGCTATTTCAGGTTATTGTGGATTGTAAGTTAGAGTTATGAATATGCCCTCTGCCCTCAACCTCGTGCCTTCACCCCTGTGCCCTCATGACCTCGTGCCCTCTGCCCTCTGCCTCGTGCCCTCTGCAATCTGCCCTCTGCCCTCTGCACTCTGCCCTGTGCCTCGTGCCCTCTGCCCTCTGCCTCGTGCCCTCTGCACTCTGCCCTCTGCCCTCTGCACTCTGTCCTCTGCACTCTGCCCTCTGCCTCGTGCCCTTTGCACTCTGCCCTCTGCACTCTGCCCTCTGCCTCGTGCCCTCTGCACTCAGCCCTCTGCCTCGTGCCCTTTGCACTCTGCCCTCTGCCTCGTGCCCTCTGCCATCTGCCCTCTGCACTCTGCCCTCTGCCTCGCGCCCTCTGCCCTCTGCACTCTGCCTCGTGCCCTCTGCCCTCTGCCTCGTGCCCTCTGCACTCTGCCCTCTGCCTCGTGCCGTCTACACTCTGCCTCAGGCCCTCTGCTCTCTGCCCTCTGCCTCGTGCCCTCTGCCTCATGCCCTCTGCACTCTGCCCTCTGCCTCGTGCCCTCTACACTCTGCCCTCTGCCTCGTGCCCTCTGCACTCTGCCCGCTGCCTCGTGCCCTCTGCCCTCTGCCTCGTGCCCTCTGCCCTCTGCCTCGTGCCCTCTACATCCTGCCCTCTGCACTCTGCCCTCTGCCTTGTGCCCTCTACACTCTGCCCTCTGCCTCGTGCCCTCTACATCCTGCCCTCTGCACTCTGCCCTCTGCCTTGTGCCCTCTGCACTCTGCCCTCTGCCTCGTGCCCTCTGCACTCTGCCCTCTGCCTCGTGCCCTCTGCACTCCGCCCTCTGCCTCGTGCCCTCTGCCCTCTGCCTCCTACCCTCTACACTCTGCCCTCTGCCTCCTGCCCTCTGCACTCTGCCCTCTGCCTCGTGCCCTCTGCACTCCGCCCTCTGCTCGTGCCCTCTGCCCTCTGCCTCGTGCCCTCTGCCCTCTGCCTCGTGCCCTCTACATCCTGCCCTCTGTACTCTGCCCTCTGACTCGTGCCCTCTGCACTCCGCCCTCTGCCTCGTGCCCTCTGCCCTCTGCCTCGTGCCCTCTGCCCTCTGCCTAGGGCCCTCTGCCTAGGGCCCTCTGCCTCGTGCCCTCTGCCTCGTGCCCTCTACACTCTGCCCTCTGCCTCTTGCCCTCTACACTCTGCCCCCTGACTAGTGCCCTATGCCCTCTGCCCTCTGCCTCGTGCCCTCTACACTCTGCCCTCTGCCTCGTGCCCTCTGCCTCGTGCCCTCTACACTCTGCCCTCTGCCTCGTGCCCTCTGCCTCGTGCCCTCTACACTCTGCCCTCTGCCTCGTGCCCTCTGCCTCGTGCCCTCTACACTCTGCCCTCTGCCTCGTGCCCTCTGCCTCGTGCCCTCTACACTCTGCCCTCTGCCTCGTGCCCTCTGCCTCGTGCCCTCTACACTCTGCCCTCTGCCTCGTGCCCTCTGCCTCGTGCCCTCTACACTCTGCCCTCTGCCTCGTGCCCTCTGCCTCGTGCCCTCTACACTCTGCCCTCTGCCTCGTGCCCTCTGCCTCGTGCCCTCTACACTCTGCCCTCTGCCTCGTGCCCTCTGCCTCGTGCCCTCTACACTCTGCCCTCTGCCTCGTGCCCTCTGCCTCGTGCCCTCTACACTCTGCCCTCTGCCTCGTGCCCTCTGCCTCGTGCCCTCTACACTCTGCCCTCTGCCTCGTGCCCTCTGCCTCGTGCCCTCTACACTCTGCCCTCTGCCTCGTGCCCTCTGCCTCGTGCCCTCTACACTCTGCCCCCTGACTAGTGCCCTCTACACTCTGCCCTCTGCCTCGTTCCCTCTGCCCTCTGCCTCGTGCCCTCTGCCTTCTGCCTCGTGCCCTCTGCCCTCTGTACTCTGTCCTCTGCACTCTGCCCTCTGCCTCGTGCCCTCTGCACTCTGCCCTCTGCCTCGTGCCCTCTGCACTCTGACCTCTGCCTCGTGCCCTCTGCCCTCTGCCTCGTGCCCTCTACACACTGCCCTCTGCCTAGTGCCCTCTGCACTTTGCCCTCTGCCTCGTGCCCTCTGCCCTCTTCCCTCTACACTCTGCCCTCTGCCTAGTGCCCTCTGCCTCGTGCCCTCTGCACTCTGCCCTCTGCCTCGTGCCCTCTGCACTCTGCCCTCTGCCTCGTGCCCTCTGCCCTCTGCCTCCTGCCCTCTACACTCTGCCCTCTGCCTCCTGCCCTCTGCACTCTGCCCTCTGCCTCGTGCCATCTGCCTCGTGCCCTCTGCCCTCTGCCTCGTGCCCTCTGCCTCGTGCCCTCTGCCCTCTACACTCTGCCCTCTGCCTCGTGCCCTCTGCACTATGCCCTCTGCCTTGTGCCCTCTACACTCTGCCCTCTGCCTAGTGCCCTCTGCTCTTTGCCCTCTGCCTCTTGCCCTCTGCCCTCATGCCCTCTGTCCTCGTGCCCTCGGGCCCTGGTGCCCTCGTGTACTGGTGGTGCCCTCGTGCCTTCTCCTCTCCTCTCCTCTCCTCTCCTCTCCTCTCCTCTCCTCTCCTCTCCTCTCCTCTCCTTTCCTTTCCTCCTCGTTTTCCTTTCCTTCTCCTTTTCTTTTCCTTTCCTTTTATTTTCTTCCCGTTTTCTTGTTTTTTGCCTTCTTTCTCCATTCGCTTGCTTTCTACGTGATTCTCAATCTCTCCTACTGTATCTTAGATCCTTGTAATTGTCACAAGTTTCATATTCAACCTCTACATTGCCTTCAGCGTCATCATCAGCATTATCATCATCTGAACTTTCATCTATCATCTGCAGAGTAGTGTCGATCACCACGTAAGTTTTCATCCAGTGTTACTTTGTTAGATAAAGGGAATAAATAAACTGCACTAACAAAAAATTTTCTATTAATACTATCGATACGTAAATCTGACGTACACTTCCAAATAATTATATCTCATAATAAGTTGCAACCTGCTGTCACGACTACTATAGTCAGCAACTGAAAGACGGAGGCATAGCTAGAAGAAGGAGGTGCTTTCTTGGCGGGAAAAGTAGTGAGGATCAATTGTTTATCCATTGTACGTCAAAATTACGTGCGACGGAAGTTTTAAACAATGGCATTACTTCCTTGTGAGCAGGAAGAAAACCAACTGTTTGATTTCCACATATCCTACAAGTTTAATACAAGACGTGTTAAGTTCATAACAATAACCTTAGTATCTCGTTATCATTATATTACTTCTCTTCAAATAATTATCTACAGTCAGATGGAAAGAAGTTTATGAGATTATACGTTCTCGTGCATAAAATCGAAACTTCACGTTGATGTCGATGTTATAGGCATTCCTAATTTATAGTCTCAACAAATGTTGACGCAACATCCGTCGATCGGCCACGCTGTTACGTAAGTTTTATAGTTTTCAGTAATATATATATCCGTTACTCAGTATATTATAGAAATGAAGATCTAATATAAAATCTTCTTTCTCTGCGTCTACTTAAGGCCCCAAAAGATTTCACTTTCATATCATCAGTATACCTTTATGTGTTGCATTTACTATAATAATATTTCATTTTTAATGGTAATAATGTCACCAAACATTCTTGAGTTCTTAATATCGAATACACAGCTGTACTCGGAAAACTACAGACCAGATAATCAGACCTGTAAATTATTTTTAAACGTTATCAAAAAATTACACAAATGAAGATCGACATATTGGCATCATGATGTGAAAGAATCTGACCCATCTGAACTCTAAGTATGTCGGCATTCCTGTAGGTCATGGCCTTCTGTAATAGTCTATTGTTTATTGTAGTGTGTGTTTTGTTTTATTCTGAAATGCAATTAATTATTTCTCAAAACTGACGAAAGATAGATTTTGAAAAATAGGAAAATGATGTAGGAAAATTGACATTTCCGTGAAAAACTTTGGGTTCCAAGCTTCAAAATGAGGGGTCATTTATTAAAATCCGTTCAGCCGTTTTCCCGTAATTTTCATTACCTGTTCAAATTATATAACATTTTTGTATACTTTTAACATTTCCGTTAAAGACATAGAGAGACAGACACCATTTGAAGGACACAATTTTCAAGACAATCTAAATGTATGTCAACAAATTGATAAAAAAAAACCGCCCTAAATAAGGGTTCGAATAGATCGGCCTTATTCATAAAGAATAATCATTAAAACCAATTGTGTGACAATTTGAAAGGAAAAAGAAAACATTAGGATAAATGATATGAAAACATAGGAAATCATTTACAATAAAAGTTTGTTGGGTACAAATGATTACCAATTATAGCTAAGGATGATTTCAACACGTGAGATCCTATGGCATCAATCGTTGCATCAGAAATTTTAAATTGTTTAAGTTGATTTAAAGTTTCTCGTGGGATCGTGCCACGGGCACCGGACATGAGCCCAAAAACTGTCCAATGTGTGATGTGGTATTGTGCTCCAAGATGCTGACAACAAGGCTCATATATGACTTGTTTTTCACGACACACCTCTTGTGGCTGTTGCTCATGCATCTCGAAACGGATTGTGGGATCAAGAATGACACCCTGATCCTTCTGCCGATCAATTATGATGATATCAGCCCGTCTAGTAGAGCCATCAGAAGAGACGCAACCAACCTCCTCATAAACCTCATAGGAAGCATTCTGACGGATGGAAGCTGCGATGAGAGAACGAACCGTATTATGTCTGTTGATTCGGAGCAATTCTCCATGATGGCAGAAACCCAAGACGTGAGGAAGCGTTTCTTGCTCGTCGCATCTTCTGCAACGGGTTGAGTCAAGAGTTCTACCAGGGAGAGTATTGTATTACAGTTCATCTTAATGGCTTGCGTCCACTGACTGCTCGGAATTCCCTTTTTGGTTGAGATCCACGAAGTACCTTTCTTCCAGTGAGAATAGAAAACAGCTCCTAAACCTTTACTTTTCAATTTGCTCCATTGATGAAAAGAATCTTCACGCAATGCTTTTCTTAGATAGCCAGTTTTTTTTGGCAATAATATATTTGTTATAATAGACATAACTACTGAGTTATTTCCATTTTAAAATCGTCCGCGTCCTCTGCCGCACCTTGCATAATGAGATTTGCAACTAAGGAATACGTAATACAAATATAGCTACTTAAATCCGCCCCCTACTGATAAATATAATATCAGATCTATGCACATTAATATATAACACTATGTAGGCCCATAGTTTTGACTTAATTAAAAATGACATGAACGAGCAGCAGTGAAGTGTACAATTTGTAGAACTCCTTGTGACTTACAAGCCCCCAGGACGGAGGCGTTAGCTGCCGAAGAGTCGGAACTGTAACAGATAGGACGGCTGATTGGACCTGACACGTGGTGCTGCGAACGAGTTAGCAAGAAGCGTACTGATGAAATTGACAAAGACGAGAGTTACAAGTTTTCAATCCACTTACTCCTTACTTAACTCATCAAGGAAAGTCGGTGAGAGCCACAGAACTCTGCGAACAACGCTTGAGAGTTGAGGAAGAGGTTCGAATCATTTAATATCAGAAAGGAAAGTCCATAACGAAATTAGAGTAACAATTCATTTTTATTAAATTAATTTAAGGTTCAGACTTGTTTAATAACATTAACAATATCTAGGAAAATGAAAACAATGTTAATAATAATAAGGGTCGTTTCCTAATTCTGACGAGTGTTAACTTTATAAACGTACGTTATTTTTTTGTGGAAGAAATTAATAAAAATGACGTTTAATATTATTATTATTTTTTTTCCGTTGTTGGTAACTCTATAGCATCTATTTATGGTTATGCTAACAGATGGAGTTACTTGTCAACAATGTGACGCTGAAACGTGTGTTCAGGTTACTGCCCAGCGACAGTCCTGATGTATTTTTATATTTGTGATGATTGGTTAATTAATATTAACCCGGCACACTCACAATCACACTCACATTCATACAAATTTCCAGACTCTAGACACCCAGGGAATTATTCTTCTTCAAGAAAAATTCACCGAGCGCCGACCCCGGGAATCGAACCCGGGACCTCCTGATCTGGAAGCCAGCATGCTGACCAACAGGTCACGGAGGCAGTCTTTAATCTTATTGCACAGCAAATCGTTTCATAATGTTAACTTTATGATACAAGTTATTCCTTCTTAATAGAAGTCATGATTATGCAAATCTAGTCTTTCAGGTAAAGCTCCCTGTAAAGCAGATTTGAATAATTTCAAGGGAAAAATTGTTCCGGGGCCGGGTATCGATCCCGGGACCTCTGGTTGAACGTACCAGCGCTCTCCCAACTGAGCTACCCGGGAACTCCACCCGACACCGTCTCAACTTTTTCCTTTATATCCACACAACTCGCGTGGGCTGACGAAACGCCAGAGACCCACATCGAGTGCACACAAACTCTGTGTGACTTGGAATTGTGGTTTTCTGTCAACGTACACAGTGACGTATATATTATGCAAATCTAGTCTTTCAGGTAAAGCTCCCTGTAAAGCAGATTTGAATAATTTCAAGGGAAAAATTGTTCGGGGGCCGGGTATCGATCCCGGGACCTCTGGTTGAACGTACCAGCGCTCTCCCAACTGAGCTACAGTACCCGGCCCCGAAACAATTTTTCCCTTGAAATTATAGAAGTCATGATGTTTTAGTTGGCATGGTAATATTTTACGGCTCTGGTACAATAATGTGACATTAGATTTTCACTATCGATAAAGACTTTGTAATGTTCGGGCACAAAATTACTATATAATTCATTCATTTCGTGTTCTGTCCAAGGGAAAACCCAGCTTTCTCCAATCTTTCCTATTTTCTGCCTTCCTCTTTTCTCCTCACATGACCCATATATCTTAATGTCGTCTATCATCTGATATCTTCTTCTGCCTCGAACTCTTTTCCCGTTCACCATTCCTTCCAGTGCATCCTTCAGTAGGCAGTTTCTCCTCAACCAGTGACCCAACTAATTCCTTTTCCTCTTTCTGATCAGTTTCAGCACCATTCTTTCTTCACCCACTCTTTCCAGCACAGCTTCATTTCTTATTCTGTCTATCCACTTCACACGTTCCATTCTTCTCCAAATCCACATTTCAAATGCTTCTATTCGCTTCTCTTCACTTCGTCGTAATGTCCATTTTTCTTCCCTTATAATGCTACACTCCACACAAAGCACTTCACTAGTCTTTCCTTAATTATTTTTCCAGAGATCCGCAGAAGATGCTCCTTTTCTATTAAAAGCTTCCTTTGCCATTGCTATCCTCCTCTTGACTTCTTGGCAGCAGCTCATGTTACTGCTTACAGTACACCCCAAGTATTTGAAGCTGTTCACTTGTTCTACTGCCTCTTTTAGAAATCGCTAGTTTATCTTCCTTATTTTTCTCTTCGACTGTAAACTCTTGATTGAAAGCGAATGTCTCGCTTCCACCCAACTTGCAATAGTTCAATATGGTAGGACTTCTCTCCCACAGACTTCTTGTAATGGCGTAAAGCATTGATTTGCATGTTTTTCTCTTGCAACTTGGATTTTTATGAAGCACCTTTCTTCGTACCTTTAGGGCTGTATTGTTTACTACAAATCAGAAACAGCCACTGTATTTACAAAATATGGCTACTTCGAGACTTTCAATAGCCTGTTATAAATTAATGAAACAACTTTAAATCAACAATAAATCAACTTTAGTTCCTTTTTCGTTAACAGCTGCCAGTGTTCAAAATTTAAAATTTATCGATGAATATAGACTAATAATACACAGTGAAAATTGTTTAGATCCCAAAAGTTGTAAATGTCCACCACTGAAAGAAGCCACGTATGTCAAATATCTGGGTATCATTATTGATCAGAATTTAAAATGGCCTCATCACATTACTTATCTTTGTAAGAGGCTTCGTAAAACAATTTATAAATTCCTTAATCTTCGATGATACTTACCCATTAGAGTTCTACGAAATGTTTATTTGGCCATTATTCAGTCTATCATTCAATATGGTATAATTGTTTGGGGTGGAAGTACAAAAATTAATCTCAGTCCGTTAAATTTACTACAAAAACGAATAATTAAAATTTGTTTGAAGAAACGTTTCGATTATCCAACTAAATTAATTTATTCTGAATTTAATATATTTAATATTGAACAAATTTATAAGTATACGCTGTTAAAATTTTATCATAAAAATCGTAATAAGTTTGTATTACAGACACATAATTATGACACAAGACGAAATATTAATTCAACATTAGTAGAACCTAAATGTCTCACATCTGCTGGTCTAAAGCATAGCATAAATTTTGGCCCTCAGTTGTACAATGCTTTAACTAAATTACACCCAGAACTTCTAACATGTAACCCACTGACATATAACAAGAAAATTAGAAACGTGTTAATATCTTCAATTTGATTAAATAAATTTATATCATATGTGTATGAATTAACCAACCTATATTATATTTGTATTCTATAATTTTGAAATATATACAGTATATATATAGTCCTACTTTTCACGTGCGATATTATTCTTCTCTAGTGTTAATATTATATTATATAATTCCATCGCCGCTCTAATTTAAATTTTAGTTCCTATTTTATTTTACTTATTTATTTTTATTATTATTATTAATTTTTTTCTATATTTCTCTTATATTAATATTGTATTATATAATTTCTGTAACTGTAATTTTAATTCTATTTCCTATTTTATTTTATTTTATATTCTCTTATAGGCCTATTAATATCATATCTGATCTGCGACCGAACACGAGCGCTGCTCATTCGGTCTCAGATTTTGTTAATAGTACCGTATCTCCTTTTTTGTATTGATTGTATTATTTTATTTCTATTTCTCTTGTTTGTTTGTAATTATATTCTTTATTCTGTATATTTAAATTTAAATAAATAAATAAAAAAAAATTGCTGCTCTATTACGTAGTACAAGATTTCAATGGTTACCGCTAGGAGCACTGACTTACAACATTGTTACCATTAGTATCGAATGTCCTAGTAATATGATTAACTTTAAATTTTTATGTATAAGCGAATTGATATTGCTTGTGGATGTGTTTGCAGAGTTCAAGAGTAGATACAGCATTACAAAGACAGATTTTGCATCGTTTAGACGGCTTCCTGTATCTTGAATTGTATACCACCATTATTTACCACTATTCCATACAGATAGGTGAAACTGTCAGTTTTTACATTACTACATGATTTAGCTTTAAAATGTTGTCTTTTATTATTGACCCGCATTTCTATTGTTTCCTCTTTTAAGATTTATTCTTAATCTAGACTTTTCTGCTTCATTCTATAATAAACGTAATTGTTTTGTAGTATAATTTAAACTTATCCCATTTTTTGTCATATAGTTTTCTACATCACTTTTTATTTACAGAATTTATCCGTATACAAACTTTAAAATGGGATTTTGTCGTCCGTTGTAGTGGAATATCCCCTGACTAGCAGCAAAACCTGCTTCCCGTCTCGTATTGGCGACGTAATAGAATGAATTACACAGAGCTACACGGCACATATGCATACAAATTAAGACTAGTATTACAATTAGAGACGAGAATTCCATGTAAATGCATGTTTTTATAGGAACATAGGACATAGCTCAACTTAGTACTTACCCATTTCATTACTTTCCGGTTCCAAATATGTGTCCTTCTTCCGTGCACATTTGCATGTTTTGGCCTTTTTGGGGATAAAAACATGCATAATGCATATTTAAGCAATTTTTAGCTCAATAATGCGTATATTATGTATAGTTTAAATGCATGTTTTGGAACAACTGGATAATACGCACGGCAGACCAATATTGATAGTCGACTCTACTCGCTGGCCACTAGTCACCGGGCCGTACCGAGCCGTATCAAACAAAATATAATCGAAATGGTGGAAGTCAAATTCGCGACTATATTCTTAAATAATTCACTCCATTAGTCAAGTTCAAGGTTTTATGTAGTACAACGGCGGTTTTTTGAATGCATTAAAAGAAAATGAAGATGTAATAAGATAATAAACTAGGTTATCACAAGGAAATTAACAGGATAAAGGTGTGTTTCACGGAATAAAATTAAAATGACGGAAAGTAAATTTCAGGTTAATGTTCGCCAAAGCGTAAAGTACGTAATTATGACGGCGTTGCTGTTTTATTTCTGGCCTATAGAAAAATACTTAGCCTTTTACGAAAAAAAATTTAAGGACCATGAAATTATTCACCGCTTTCATTATAGGCCTATTATTTTTTAACCAAAGCTAATCTAACCTAACCTATCCTAACCCAACCTAATTTATTCTAAACTAACCTAACCCAACCTAACCTATCCTAACCTAACCTATCCTAACCTAACCTATCCTAATCTAACCCAACCTATCCTATCCTAACCTATCCTAACCTATCCTATCCTAACCTAATCTATCCTAACCTAACCTATCCTAACCCAACCTAACCTATCCTAACCTAACCCAACCTAACCTATCCTATCCTATCCTAACCCAACCTAACCTATCCTAACCTAACCTTACCCAACCCAACCAAACTTAACCTAACCCAACCTAACCTAACCTTCTCCCATTCCTCGACCTCATATCACTTATCACATGCGGCTCGCGACAGGATATTGCCTGTCTGCGCATGCGCGGACTTGGCTAATAAAAACCTAAACTAACCAAACCTAACCTTCGTATATCCAAGGTCTGTAACCGGAACAAGAAGGGATCTCAATCATTTAATCTTCAATGTACACGCGAAAATAATTTCAAGGATTACGCTTCCACTGCATGAGAGGTCCGCGCATGCGCTACAGCAAAACTGTTTCTGTCGCGAGCCTCTCATCTAAGCCACTCGTCATAATTTACCCGCAATATTTGCGCAAATACACCTTGTACCTAACAGTGGTGCTTAACATTTAATAAAAAAAACAAATATAGCAAAACTGTTTTGTCTCGAAACTCTCATCTAAGTCATGTAATAAGTTTCAAACAATTATAAAATACGATAATTTGGTCCAGGGAGCATCCGTTTTTGATGCAAAGATAATTCGTTTGGCTTGTTTCTTAAATGAAATTACGAAATGGCGTTCCTGTGCTTAAGTCACGTAATCTACTTGCAATATATTTGCGCAAATATACCTTGTAGCTAACAGTGGTGCTATCTCTCAGTAATGTTCAGAACGAAGGAGGCACAGAAAGAAAAGAAACAAATTTCTCTCTCTAATGAGGCCACACACCAACATCGTGTTCTTATGTTGGCGAGATTGTGTATTTAGTAAAATTTGGCGCTAAACGTAACGGCACGGTTCAATGATACCGTGGGAATTCTCCAGTATAGCGCATGTTTTAATGCTGAATTTAAGTCCGGTAAAAATGCTGATGAAGAGGACAAAATAACGAATTTTGATGAGTTAATAACGGGAAATGAGAAGAAATTGCCTGATACACAATTAGAAAATATTTTTAAGATCTTCAGTGACAAACTTGTTCTTTATACCGTTAATTTTCAATCCATGTCAGTAGAATTCTATATGATGAAAATCTAAAAGTGTCTACTTATTTTAATCACAACCCACTTTGTTACCAAGACCAAAGTGATGTTCTTGGACCGAATATGTTATTGCAAACGTGAAGCTGTTTACAGCAGTTAGTTAAGAAATTCATTAAAAAAAATGCTTCGCCATGTGTAGATAGACTTTTGCAGAACGAAAATCAAATATGACAAATCTAAAAGAAGTCTTAGTAAGCCAAAATGTTAACGACGCTAGTTTGGTACAACAAGTGGACTTTCCCTGGTAACAGTTCTCCTTGGAATTAGCATAAAAATCTATTCGCCGCTCATGATTATGCTAGTTTTCATTATTTACATGCGAAGTTTTACCGTTAGATGGCAGGAGCGTTCCATGCGGCGCAACATGTTGTAGGGCTATGTTTTGTCATATGCTACAGTTGATTACGTTTTCCTGCTTGTTGGTTTTCTGTGCGTGTCAAATTATATTTACAATTATTTTGTATAACCTAGTATAATTTAATATAATTCAGCATTTTCTTACGTCATAATTTAATTTAAATTACAATAAATAATAACGTAAACTTTTATAATACTGAGCGATTCCCCTTAAGAGATGGGTGGGGAAATCTGCAGTATGCAGAATATAGATACGAGTAAACTGAATGTTCATGAACCTAAACGAGAACTCTGAGAACGAGGTGCACGAATAAAAAAATAGGAACTACCGGGATGTCGAAGATGAATATTACCTCTTTAATCATTAGTATTGTAAAAACAGGATATGCAGCCACCAATGTGTTTTTTTTTTTATAGGGAAGGGACTATCGAGATTTAATTCCTCGTATTTTTTACTCTAATTGCAGAAAGATTCTGCGGGCTAAAGCAGGGAGATGCACTATCACCTTTACTTTTTAACTTCGCTCTAGAATATGCCATTAGGAAAGTTCAGGATAACACAGAGGGTTTGGAATTGAACGGGTTACATCAGCTTCTTGTCTATGCAGATGACGTGAATATGTTAGGAGAAAATCCACAAACAATTAGGGAAAACGCGGAAATTCTTGTTCAAGCAAGTAGAGCGATAGGGTTGGAAGTAAATCCGAAAAGACTAAGTATATGATTATGTCTCGTGACCAGAATATTGTACGAAATGGAACTATAAAAATGGGAGATATATCCTTCGAAGAGGTGGAAAAATTCAAATATCTTGGAGCAACAGTAACAAATCTAAATGATACTCGGGAGGAAATTAAACGCAGAATAAATATGGGAAATGCTTGATATTATTCGGTTGAGAAGCTTTTGTCATCTAGTCTTCTGTCAAAAAGTCTGAAAGTTAGAATTTATAAAACAGTTATATTACCGGTTGTTCTGTATGGTTGTGAAACTTGGACTCTCACTTTGAGAGAGGAACAGAGATTAAGGGTGTTTGAGAATAAGGTTCTTAGGAAAATATTTGGGGCTAAGAGGGAAGAAGTTACAGGAGAATGGAGAAAGTTACAAAACTCAGAGCTGCACGCATTGTATACTTCACCTGACATAATTAGGAACATAAAATCCAGACGTTTGAGATGGGCAGGACATGTAGCACGTATCGGCGGATCTAGAAATGCATATAGAGTTTAGTTGGGAGGCCGGAGGGAAAAAGACCTTTGGGGAGGCCGAGACGTAGATGGGAAGATAATATTAAAATGGATTTGAGGGAGGTAGGATATGATGGTAGAGACTGGATTAATCTTGCTCAGGATAGGGACCAATGGCGGGCTTATGTGAGGGCGGCAATGAACCTACGGGTTCCTTAAAAGCCAGTAAGTAAGTAAGTAAGTAAGTAAGTAAGTAAGTAAGTAAGTAAGTAAGTAAGTAAGTAAGTAAGTAAGTAAGTAAGTAAGTAATTGCAGAAAGATCAAATGCAGTGTTTGATAAGATATAATCTGATCGCAGTAGTATCACGATTACTCCTGTGTTTTGTAGATTAAGAACATGTAGTTTTCAGTACTATGTAGGATGATTTTGAAAATTTGAATAAAAACATGGTTTTAATTAGTTTACAGCACATTAAAAACATTATTCACGAAATGGATTTACTATGGATCGTCCTGGATAGTAAACATCCAAGTTAATCGAGAGTTTACTGCAGGCGTAAAATGCTGGCGTAAACTTTGGAGACTTCTAGAAATAAGTACTACATATAATCTAAGCTAACATAGGTTGCTGTCGAGGTTGCATATGTTTTTATTAATTTTTCTTTTCTCTCTTCCAAAATATATATTATTATAATGTACCAAAGTACATATGATATTTCCATGCAGATATTTTGCGTCATCATACGATGAAAGAGTAATGGAACGGAGAAAAATTCTCTCCGGCGCCGGGATTTGAACCCGGGTTTTCAGCTCTACTTGCTGAAGCTTTATCCACTAAGCCACACCGGATTCCACCCCGGCGTCGGAAGAATCGTCTCAGTTTTAAGTTCCAACTCTTGGGTTCCCTCTAGTGGCCGCCCTCTGCACTACGTCATAGATATCTATGAACGTAGGACCGAAGTCCACACATGTGCTGAGGTGCACTCGTTATGAGTGAACAGTTGGCCGGGATCCGACGGAATAAGCGCCGTCTTAAATCACGAAGTGATTTACGCATATCATATATATTATTTTAATGTACCGAAGTACATATGATATTTCCATGTAGATATTCTGCGTCATCATACCATGAAAGAGTAATGGAACGGAGAAAAATTCTCTCCGGCGCCGGGATTTATGGCCGGTGTGGCTTAGTGGATAAAGCGTCAGCACGTAGAGCTGAAAACCCCGGTTCAAATCCCGGCGCCGGAGAGAATTTTTCTCCGTTCCATTACTCTTCCAAAATGAAACTGTAGCCAGAAATTGTTTAACTTGAAGTAGTTATTTTTGCTTTAATAGCTAGCACTTTCGAGGCGCAATTTAATAGGTTAAATTTTTTAAGGTTTAAAGCATATATTCAGAATATTTCGGGACCTGAATAAAGACAAAAGGCTTTCCCTGGTTTTTAAATATAGGAACACAACAAAAATGTGGCATTTTGAGTGGTTTTCAACAGTATTTATTGTACTAATACACTACGCAAATCCTCCATGTTTATATACCGGAAAACAAATGCACACGCAAAGCGCATCCCTCAAAATACACGCGCGCTATCTGTTGGTGCTAGTTCAGGATATCCCTATTCCTGGGACGGATCACAGAAGTACATAGGAGCTACGCTCAGAAGCAACGCTGCTGACTTCGTCATTTATTTTTCCTGGAATATTGAGCACGCTAATAATATATTATGCAACGAGCATATAATGGTAGTACTTAAGAAGCGAGTATGGATGTTTATGAAACGAGCGCAAGCGAGTTTCATAATTTTCATATGAGCTTCTTAATTACCATTATATGCGTGTTTCATACGACTTTTTATGCTCGACCATATTTCTAACTTGAAATTATTCAGATGTATACATTTTATTTGTGTCTGACAAGATCGGAAATGACCTTGTTCTAGGTCGTGAATTGTGAGATGTGCGCAGACGCGAAAGTATTGATTTTTTACCGAGGAACAATAATGTCATTGACCTTGTGTAATCCCGTTAAACTTGGTATAACTTTGATTATTGAATTCGACATTGAAAAACGAGATGACAAATTGAATTTATTTGAATATTATTTACAATTAACGCTAATTATTATAGTAACAGAACATAACCTTCTGCGACAGTATTGGATTCCCAGCCTCCGTGACTTTTCGCTAATTCTCTTTCGATTGCATATCCGAGAATAATCGATACTTGCGGTTTTATAACGGTACAAAGCTGACTCGTTATAGGCTGAACACCTGTAAGCTGAGTTGTCATTGGCCGAAAACACCTGAACTTCAATGAGTAGGTGTACTTTAATGACATGCATTAAAGGACTGCTACCAGGTGTATAATTACTACATTTCGGCATGGTCGAGCATAAAAATATAAAACGCGTGCATTCAATAAGTATCGAAAACACACCACTCTAGTAGATCTTATTGGTTCTTCCGACCGAGTTAACGGTTTCACACTGTTGGGTGGTCAATGTAAAGAGTGGCGAGGCGTGGATAAACACCGCTTACTGTATGCAATAGAGCAATTGTCTGTCCCTGTGTGAGCAGACAGACCGGCGAATGGTAGTGCATAACTAGTGGCCCTTGGAGGAAGACGGTTCTTTGTCTCATTCAGATATGAAGTGTAGCCTACACATAATATCCTACGAATAAAATAAGTTATTTAAGCTAAAAGTTTGCAAGCTATTAGGCCTATGTTTTGACATATATCCTGCCATACATCAAACTATGCACTTTCATCCAATAGGCCTACACATTTGTACATCTATTCGTCCCTGTTCACTAATTCACCCTTCCTCTCGTACATCTATTCATTCTCCCATCCAAACGTATAATCATTCTTCCATTCAGCTATACAACCACCGTGTCCGTTCCTTCACCTACGCATTCTTACATCCACTCTTCCATTCATCTATCCATGCATCTACCCACTGATTCGCACAAATAATCTTCCATTCAGAAATACTTCAATTTTATTTTTACTTCAATTTTTATTGTACCTGAGTTTTTGAATGTACTTCACTCCCACCCCTTCTACTAATGAAGTCCCAACTGTCCTCCACACAGAACCAAGGCCGCATATAGTAAGCAATACTGAGTTAGTGAGTGTAATAATAATAATAATAATAATAATAATAATAATAATGGCTTTATTTAACCTGGCAGAGTTAAGGCCGTAAGGCCTTCTCTTACACTCAACCAGGATTAAAACTTGCTTACACAGTTGAACATAAAACTAGATCAGAATTAAGTAATTACATACTGATACATAATGAGATCAAAAGAGGTAATTACATAAAATTTACCTCATAAAATAAAAATAAACATAGTGAAATACATATTAATTTGTTAGAATCAAATACGAATCACATAAAAACAGAAGCCGATAAATAATTCAATAAAAAAAGAAGTACACAGTAGAAATAAAAATAAACACATTAGTATACATATTAGTATTAGATTACAATTAAATAGGATTTACATAATTAAACCAGAAACCGACAACTAAATAAAATGTACACAAAAATAGATTGATAATAAAAAACAAGAACATAGAGGGATACATATTGGCATTAAGTGATGAATAAACACGATTTAGATAATAAAAATAAGAAAGAAAAAAAAAATAAAAATAATTACAGTGAAACACATTTGCAACACGTTAGGTCTGGCAACTCATCATACGATATTTTTCTAGTATAGCACGTTCCAGAAATATGTTCGCGTTTTCCAGTGACGAAAGGGCTTTCAATATTGAATCATATTTTCGCACAAGTACTGTCGTCCGTTTGCCTACGTCGCATCCCGGTTTCCCCCACTCGCTTCTGTTCGCCCCTCTGTAAAGACTGGTGGCTGGGCTGTCTTAGCTCTTTTCTGAAAACATTAATTTCTGTTAGGAATTGGACATCTACGTAATATTATAGAACAGTTTAAAATAACTTAAATAAAAGGGCCTCGTTAAGTAATTAACTATCACGTGATTTCCCCCTTTCTACGATCCTGCGGCATAACCACTTGGACGGACATTAGATGGCATGTCTGAGTAACTTTATGTTTTCGGATCGGGCAGAAGTGAAGATTGAATTTACAGTACGTAAGGTACTCTTTTATAGAGTAGGTACAGAATTATTTCAACATTAGTTACTAGTACGAAGTACGAAACTGTCCGAATGGACAGTTCAATTCGTGAGTAAGAACACTTATTGTTAATACAGTACTGTATTTTGATTAAACAAAAACCTAATATACTTTACAAAATGAAAATACCGATATTTCCTAGTTTACGTAAATGGATGAACTAATTTTCTTGCCCCCTATACCTACTAAAGTTATTTGTTTGCATATTACGCCAGTATCATCGAACTCCAGTCGTGGAAGGAGGTAGCAAACGGTGTTTCTGGTTCTCAGTCTTTAATCCAAAGGTATAGCCAGGTTAATATTAGAAATGTTAGTAAAAATAAAATGATGTCCCTGTATATCCATTCGCACATCCTTTCTTTCTTTCAACCATACATGAAGATTTTGCATGCAAAACCAGTTATTTCAGTTCCGCGGGATGGTCGAAGTACGTTTGCTCAAGAGATACCTGAGTAAGGGGAGAGGGGAGACAATATATTTGTAAGGCATCGTGTTAGCGTGTACATAGATCAGTGGCGACTAGAGTGAAATGAAAATTAACTTCGATTTTTTTTGAATACGGACTCTTTTCATATACCAGTAATGACTTTCGCGGGCTTTAAGGTTTTTTTAATAAAATCTCGCACTGTACGTTTTTTTGGGCAAGACTTTCATTCTTCACCCTGTCTCCACCTCTTGTTTCTTTTACCATTTGGCCATCACCGGTAATTCTATTTTCTATTGGTACCACTGTCTGTTCATATGTGTGCCTACATATTCGCATCAATTTTCCTGAAGAGATTTTTAGAATATAAGCTTATTCATCTCATGTACCGTACTCCTGTCTCTCTTCCAGTCTTTACGTGTTCGGTGTTTGTTACATGCAGCTTGCCTTTGCAATATTGCAAAGACATCACCATAAAACAAGTCGACAACAAACACACCTTCAAAATATACAGAAAACCAACCACCACCACCACACACATACACAACACATCTAATCACCCCACACAACACAAACATGCTGCATTCAGGACAATGGTACACAGATTACTCAACATACCCATGAGCCAACAACACTACAATGAAGAAGTGAACACGATCAAATACATAGCACAAGAAAACGGTTACAATCCAAACATAATAGACAACATCATAAGGAAGACAAAACAAAAACTCAACAAACACACAAAACAACACAAACACAAGATCACAAGAAATACATCACACTAACATACGAAAACAAAAACACACACAAGATCGCATCCTCATTCAGAAAAAAGAAATACAACACAGCAAACAGAACAGAAAACACACTACAAAAACATCTCAACACACAAACAACACAAACAAATAAATACAACCACACAGGTGTACACAAACTCACATGCAATAGTTGCGACAGTTTCTACATTGGACAGACAGGCAGATCATTCCAAACTCGATAGAAAGAAAGCAATAACCAGAGGACACAATACACCTACATATGCCGAACACATAACTAATACTAACCACACATACAATAACATAAATACAGACATGGAAATCCTACACATACAACCCAAAAACCAAAAACTCAACACACTAGAACAATATGAAATATACAGACACACTAAAACACACCCTGATCAAATTATCAACACACAGATCAATTTCAGAACACACATACACTATTTGACACCACATTTCAACACTTTTCAACAATCACACCCACACAACAGGCAGCGAAGTTCGAGATAACGCCGAGATCTAGTAGGCTCTGAGGATGGTGTGAAGAAACACCGAAACAGCTGTAAGCCGCACATGCTTACACAATTAACACGAGTAAGATCGCCATTTTTATCAATTATTTATTTTATTACATTGAAATACTGTGTGTCTTTCATTATTATGACTGCAAATTTGTTCCGTCCAGCGAAATGAATTGACAAATGGATCACTATAACTTATTCTCTTATCCTTTAGTCATTGCGTTCCTTGCTCTTCTAGACCCTACATTCTTCTCTTCTATCAACACGTATAATCGGTATAGCGCTGGCCTTCTGTGCTCGAGGTTGCGGGTTCGATATCCTCCCATGTCGATGACCTTTAAGTGTGCTTAAATGCGACAGATTCATGTTAGTAGATTTAATTGCACGTAAAAGAACTCACATCGGAACTCATGTAACGATGCCGTCAAGGTCACATCGGATATCACGTTGACAATGGAGGAACTTGGATAGTGTTGGTGTAATTCGAGCCCAATGCCATATATCCTACCTGATTACTTATTGTGGTAATAATACTTACTTACTGGCTTTTAAGGAACCCGGAGGTTCATTGCCGCCCTCACATAAGCCCGCCATTGGTCCCTATCCTGAGCAAGATTAATCCAGTCTCTATCATCATATCCCACCTCCCTCAAATCCATTTTAATATTATCCTCCCATCTACATCTCGCCCTCCCTAAAGGTCTTTTTTCCTCCGGCCTCCCAACTAACACTCTATATGCATTTCTGGATTCGCTCATAAGTGCTACATGCCCTGCCCATCTCAAACGTCTGGATTTAATGTTCCTAATTATGTCAGGTGAAGAATACAATGCATACAGTTCTGCGTTGTGTAACTTTCTCCATTCTCCTGTAACTTCATCCCTCTTAGCCCCAAATATTTTCCTAAGTACCTTATTCTCAAACACCCTTAATCTCTGTTCCTCTCTCAAAGTGAGAGTCCAAGTTTCACAACCATAAAGAACAACCGGTAATATAACTGTTTTATAAATTCTAACTTTCAGATTTTTTGACAGCAGACTGGATGATAAAAGCTTCTCAACCGAATAATAACAGGCATTTCCCATATTTATTCTGTGTTTAATTTTCTCCCGAGTGTCATTTATATTTGTTACTGTTGCTCCCAGGTATTTGAATTTTTCCACCTCTTCAAAGGATAAATCTCCAATTTTTATATTTCCATTTCGTACAATATTCTCGTCACGAGACATAATCATATACTTTGTCTTTTCGGGATTTACTTCCAAACCGATCGCTTTACTTGCTTCCAGTAAAATTCCCGTGTTTTCCCTAATCGTTTGTGGATTTTCTCCTAACATATTCACGTCATCCGCATAGACAAGCAGCTGATGTAACCCTTCAATTGCAAGCCCTCTCTGTTATCCTGGACTTTCCTAATGGCATATTCTAGAGCGAAGTTGAAAAGTAAAGGTGATAGTGCATCTCCCTGCTTTAGCCCGCGGTGAATTGGAAAAGCATCAGATAGAAAATGGCCTATTCGGACTCTGCTGTATGTTTCACTAAGACACATTTTAATTAATCGAACTAGTTTCTTGGGAATACCAAATTCAATAAGAATAAGTTATTATATAAAACTTCTCTCTTAACTGAGTCACATGCCTTTTTGAAATCTATGAATAACTGATGCACTGAACCCTTATGCTCCCATTTTTTCTCCATTATCTTTCGAATACAATTATCTGGTCAATAGTTGATCTATTACGCCTAAAACCACATTGATGATCCCCAATTATTTCATCTACATATGGAGTTAATCTTCTCAAATGAATATTGGACAAAATTTTGTACGACGTCAAGAAAAGTGATATTCCTGGAAAGTTGCTACAATTAATAATAATAATAATAATAATAATAATAATAATAATAATAATAATAATAATAATAATAACAATAATAATAATACACCAATTGATCTGCTTAACATCTTTACTCGTGTGAGAAACTTGAATAAGTACTCTATTTTCGGGAGTAACGCAACTCCCTCGTCGGCATGGCGAGAAATACTGCTGAAGATAAACAAGGCAAAACAAGAAACACTAAGTACAAATACTCTGTTCTTGCGCAAGGAAAGTAAATTATTTCTCCGCTGGGAATGGACGCAGGTCTTCTGGGTTGTTTCTGGAAACGTTACCGCTGGAAGCATAGCGGAGGAAATGCTCGTTTAATTCCATTGAGAAATTGTAGTGTATGAATATTTGTGGGCTACAACCTGGTAGCGGAACAGAGGCCTAGCGTTCTATGTTTCTGTGGACTGAATTAAACAAACACGCGTTGCGTATTTTCAAATAACTGTGCCTGCTTTCAAGCCGACCACACGAGAAATGGAATGAGGAAGAGGTGGAAACTGTGTTTTGTTCAATACAGATTCCATCACGACTGACTCCAGTCGAGGTTGACGATTTTGTTTATCTGTGTTACTTTACGTTTGAAAGTGAACGGTGAAATAGCAAAATCATGGCATAAAGAATGAGAGAACATTTTTCGAATATCATCTTGGTTGACCAAAACTTTTAAAATACGTATTATATATCTTTCTCGTATTAAATTCTATCGTACCTGGTTACACGTTTCGGTCTGTTATCCAGGTATAATAGAATTTAACACGAGAAAGACATATAATACATATTCCGAAGTGATATAGTGTTAAAAGTTGTGTAATCAAGATGCACAAAACTTTTACTTCCGTTTAAAGGAGTTTGGAAACTGTGTTGGAAAGCTGAGATCCAACTGCGTGGCATTCCTGTTCATTACAATTCAATCAACACGCTTTAAACGCTACTGGGCTGTCCCTCAGCTATTGCAGACGATTTTAAGTCAATGTTGCATTGATGGACAGTACTATCGGGAACTCACAGCTTTGAATACAAACAATATCCAGGTCTATTACCCTCATTAGGTCGGCCGATACAAACAGAGGCTGACGGAGCTGAGATAAAGGGATAGCTTTCGCTACACGTATGGAAACTGTGCCAGAGATACGGAGCATGAAAGCGCGGGGACACAAAGGACACGCGTCCGACTCAAATACTGGCACGGCGAGGTAAAAATATCATTTAAAAACACCCAACACTGCTCCATTCAAATGCGCAATACAGAGACATGCAGTACGGGTCTCTGAAGGCGGTTATTGTACTTATTATAATACGAGAATTGCGCACAATGTCCACAGAATGAAGGGATTTAAGTGGAAGGCTTTGAGAAGGGCTATCCGGACTGGTGAAGGGTTTTCTTTCTAGTAAGATGCCTACGAAAATGACCGATGTCCACAAAGACGACAAAAGAGTGTTGCCATGTTCAGTAAAGAAATTTTCCCTCCAAATATCTAAAAAAAATCCCGATTTTGAGAAAAATTTCCCACCTTAAGGGTATCTGTACGTGAACGACCACAAAATATTATCAGAAAATGCAGACTCTAAATTTCTAAAATTTTATAAGGAAATGAACTCACAATTGGACAAAAATTACAAGGTACCAAAACAAGACTTATTAGAAATTAAATATCTGATAAAAGTATAAAAAAGGTTACTAATAATATTTTTTAGAATTCACGTTTTACTTTAAATTAAATTTTCCAAAATTTGAAAATTTTCACACATATTATTTCATAACTCCACAACTATTAGCGATAGAATTCTGAAATTTTCTACACTGGTTTAACATGCATTTATGCAAAAGGTAGACTACAATAATATCCATTTCTTTGCAAATAGAAAAATTAGGTCACAAAAATTATGTAAATTTTAATATATTTTATATAGGATAAATAAAAAATTAATTGCATTAAAATAAACAACTCTACATGTCTGAGAGTAGTCTACTTTTCAGAAATAAGTGTTTATTACATGCGGGAAAAATATTAAAGATGTCAGAGAGACAATAACAATGTTATGGTTACCAAATGATGTAGCTGCAGAATTTGTTTTTTGTTTTTTTTTGTTTTTTCATCCTTTGCTAAAACTGGTTTAAAAAATATTATTAGTAACCTTTTTTATACTTTTATCAGATATTTAAGTTCTAATAAGTCTTGTTGTGGTACTTTGTAATTTTTGTCCAATTGTGAGTTCATTTTCTTATGAAATTTTAGAAATTTAGAGCCTGAATTTTCTTATAATATTTGTGGTCGTTCACGTACATATACCCTTAAGGGGACACTCGATAAAAATGACAACGTTTTTCGTAATCATTTTTTTTTTCAATCAAATTTGAGAGAATGTTTACTGTATATAAAGGACTAACAATAATCAAAAGTAGAACTTCCAAATGTTTTTGGCTTTTAATTTTGTATTTTTTTCTATTTTTTTAAACAAATATTTTAAAATGCAAGTTTTCAGTAGAAGCTCTCAATTTTTTAAATTACTTTCTTTTGGTTACATTCATAGGACACATGAATTTACAAGAGTGACGTGATTTGTAACAATTGTTTTAATAAATGCAATTTTGTAGTTAAAAATCGCAAAAAAAAAATTCTGTACAAAGCAACTATGGAATTCACAACACATTTTTAGCTTCAGAATATTAGCTAATTAAAGAAATGATACCCCTGAATAGTTCATTCTTTATCTGTAATATTCTTTTATCCTTAAAACTAAAAAAAATAATGGTAAGTTTATTTTACAAACACTTTCAAATTAGTGTGACTCTCAAAATATTGAGATTAGGACAAATGTTTATATGACTTTTTTGCTCAGAATGTCTTCGAAAATAAGGTGCGAACGTGTATTACATTTCTCAAAATTTCACACCTCGAGTACGGTACAAAAAACGCTAATCCCATAAACTTCCCGCCCCAAAGACTTTCCTGCCCCGGGCTATACACCACGTTGGCCCATGCAGAAAAACGGCCCTGGATTCGAATATTATATTACTTACCTAAGAAGATATTCTAGGCGACACATGGAAACCCGGTTGTGGGGGAGAAACAGCTGACGGTGTTTCCGAAGTAGTTGCAGTGAATGATCCAGGAACATGTTGAAGGATTCTGCGAGATACTCCTCCTGTGGACAAAGGAGAATGCATTGCACAACAATGAAAGTGACTACAGGCAGTGGCGGTGCGTCAATAAGAGCACAAGATCACGTGAACACCTTGTTTCCATTAATGCACGACTAGTTTTATTATTTAATACCGTATTGACGTAGTGGGGATGTATAATATCAGAATCGAGTATTTTATACTTCCCGCAGCTTGCATAAACTTCTTATGTAAACATGGCAACATCCGTTCAAGTACAAGCCGTGCTCTTTCCAAGAAGGTTACAGGAATTTCACGCATGCGCGGGAGAAAATTGTCTTTTGCTCGCCGCTTATGACTCGTCAAGAGCACAAAGCGTTAAGCGAACAGTGAATCTATCCTACAGATGTCAGGTGCATCGATGCTATCATTCACGTGCTATATCTCGAGGACGAAATTTAATAGTCTGTATTCTAGCCTGCAGGTGCCAGCATCTCACTGTCGGAACGTTTACTTTATGTGGATTGTTGTACAGTGCTGCTACAAGAGTGTAGTTTGTGAATTACTATACATCAGTGTTAGCATAATAGCATAGTTTGGCTTTCAAACACGTGCTGGTTGAATGTGATGGTGGTATGAATTTAAGTATCTGTATGGTGGTGTACATTATTTTAGAATAATATTTACTGGCATGTATTTATAGTAATCAATCTATGCGAATGGGATTACAGTACTGGTATAGGCTATAGTATATCAGTGTGTTGTGAATCAAAATATATTACTGAACTCACACTTTTGTAAATAATGGCATTGTAGTATGTATTCATATTTAACAAACGTAAACAATGAACTCTGTTCAAGTAATTTGGAACAGTAAAGAACTGGGTAAACTGGCTTACCAGGAAAAATTGGAAATAAAAAGACTGGGTTTCATTATTATTATTATTATTATTATTATTATTATTATTATTATTATTATTATTATTATATGTCCTTTTAAATTTATATACGGTTTTTTCGATAGTGAAACATTGGAATCATGACATTTTATATTAGGCTAAACATACGATTTCAAATTCTCTTCGATTTTGGAACACAAAATTGTGAACACATATAATATTTTATCACGAGCCGCCACTGACTACAGGGGTGAGTGAGTCGTTAGAAGAAAGATTTTTATAAGAGATATGGAAAGAAACTTAATTCTTTCTAACGAATTAGTTCTCTAAATGAACAAGTACCCAAGGAAGTCCGAGGGCTAGGCGTCAACATAAATACAGACCACGTGCCGTCCTATTAAACCCGTTCCATCTGGAACTTTCGCGATCACTCACCTCTTCCTTGGTGAGGGTCAGTAAGTTCCACTGTTGGTCCAAATCCTGCAGGAGCCTGAAGAGTATCCTGTAGTCGAGGGGGAGTTCCAAGGACTTCTTGGAGTAGGCAATCCACCGCACCATGGCCAGCTGAAGGTCTGTCACGTCGCCCTGGATCGCATGCTGATGCAGGATGGTGAGGGCCACGTGTGGCAGCTCTCCGCTCCACTCCCATGACGGACTCTGCAAACGACACACAATAAAGCAAATACTATTGTATGATAAGCAAAGGCGGTAAATATACATATAATTATAGTCAAATTGTGACAGCTTATCGGTATATCTTCAACATGAAATTCAAATACTATTACATTGTTCAATTCTGTTACTTAATAGCTTAGACATTCCTCATTATGGTGAACAAATTGTAATATATTTAATATATTCTCAGAATCATTAAACAGTAAGACATATTTATGACGCGTGACTTTGCAATATGAAAGCAGATTAAAACTCACAAGGGAACGACCAACATTGGAAGGTTGGGTAGGACCTTCACAATATGGCACAATATGCAGACGACGTCGCATATTGGGCAACACACCCCTGACTCCCCTCCGCTAGGAAGTTACTAAACGCAACCCTCAGGCAGTATCTAAATTGGACCAACACGTGGCGGATCACAGTCAACACAGACAAAACACAGATATGCGTCTTCCGCCCAAAACTCCGGACTCGAGTCCTCCAGAACAACCCAATCACAATAGCCAACACTCAACTTCCACTCCAGCGGAATCTCACATATCTAGGAATACCCCTCACCTCCAAACTCTCCTGGACCGAAGTAGCTGAAGAAACCTGGAGGAAATATAATGCAGCCACCAGAGCAATAAGCTACCTAAGTGGCATCAATCGACCCGGTTGTATAACCGAAACACTCCTCCACCTATACAAAGCATTGGTTAGATCCCTATGCATATATCCCTCCATTTTCCTCGCACAAGCCCCTCCAACGACCCAATTGAAATTTGAAGCCCGCGAAAGAAGAATTCTCCGCCAAATCTTCCACCTGCACAGACGGACCAGAAATAACACAGTTTACACCATGACAAAAACAAAGCCACTCTTCACACACCTAAACAACATAAACAGGAAATACACACATTCGGTAGTAAATCGCGTATATACACAACACATCTTCGCAAATCCCCCGAACACAAACAACAGAACAACACTGGAGAAACTCCTCTACAACTACCACCAGCCCCAACCACCAAACTAAAACACACAAACAAAACCGCAAACACGTGTTGGAAATTTGAATACTGTCTGAGAGGACACACGACAGCAACAGAGAGGCAGATCAATAAAATAACACCACGCCATGAAAGTCTCCATAACGATTCAGACGCTTCTGCCACCGGAAGGGGAAACTCAAAAATGTATGTATGTATGCACAGTGTTCTGCCCAAGAGCAGGTCTTAAACTGCATACCCAGCATTACCCTTTCTTGCTTTCCTCTTAATCTCCCCATATAATACTTTAATGCTGTCTATCAACTGATATCTTTTACCCCGAACTCTTGTCCCGTTCACCATTCCTTAAGCATTCCAAATTAACAAATTAGGCCTACACCAAAATAATTAAAACAAAAAAAAAATAAAGTAAAAAATAAAATAAAATAAATAAAAAGCCAATCACCGCACTCACACACCTACTGGCACTTATGCCAGAAATAGTGTCATATACAGTATGTAGGGCCTAATATATATTTATTGTTATTTATGTACAATGGCTGGAGAGGGCATCCTGCGAGTATAAGACCCTAAAACGGCCTCTGGCTCAAAGCTAGTAAAGTCAATTAACATCACAACATCACCTTCAGATTTTGTACACTGATACGCCTTATTCGTACAAACGTTGAGAAAACAATATGAAAGGTATTAAAACCATGTTCCGAATATCTAGTAGTTGCGGAGCCTTTCGAGTGTAGTGTGTGGCAGAGACGAAGGAGAAGCAAGGCTGCAACTCAACCTTTGTAAACGGTAGAGTTAAATAGGGACCATCATTACGAATAAAATATTGACTGATTTCATGGAATCAAACAAAGTCATAGTATATTAAATTGATAAGTTATGATTAATTATCTCACAAATTAAACCTATAACAGTATATTTTACAGTAAGTACACAAATACGTACAAATAAAGCTCACCGACACTTCCACCCTTCTGGTTGTCTATAGACATTACAGTCTCACTGAACATAAACAGAACAGAATTGTGAATTGTTAATGAAGAGAAGAAAACACAAATTCTTATTGCACCACGCACAGCAAATAAAACTGTTGCTACTGCATCCTACACAGTACATTTTTAATCCGTAATATGTTTAACTGAAATGTGGATACGGAGAAGGATAGAGCGTGCGAAATGGACAGACAGAATAAGAAATGAAGCTGTGTTGGCAAGAGTGGGAGAACAAAAAATGATACTGAAACTGATCAGGAAGGGGAAAAGGAATTGACTGCGTCACTGGCTGAGAAGAAACTGTCTCCTGAAGGATGTACTGGAAGGAATGGTGAACGGGAAAAGAGTTCAGGTAGAAGAAGATATCAGATGATAGACGACATTAAGATATGTGGATCATATGACGAAGAAAATAGGAAGAACTGGAGAATGCTGAGTTTGCAGTGAAAGACCTGTCCTTGGGCAGAACATTATGAATGAATGAAATTAATATGTTTAATGGATTCCGTTTTTATGTTTTGAACCAGTGATTTACTGTAAACTATTGACCATAAGAACATACGCCAGTATGGTACGAAGTTCAGGAGGAATAATGTTAGATGGTAAACTTGTAGTAATCAATTACCCTATGACTGAACAGTTAATGTATGTTATATTTTTAATATTATATTTCTTGTGCTCAAGGTAAAATAAATTTAATAATCATATAAATAAAATAAACACTTTCTTTCAAAAGTCTAATGTAGAGGGGAAGAGAAGGCCTGATGGCCTTATCTCTACTAGGTTACAAAAATAAATAAATAAGCAAACAAACAAACAGACAGACAGACAGACAAAGAAAGAAACAAAGAAAGAAAGAAAGAAAGAAAGAAAAAAGAAAGAAAGAAAGAAACGAACGAATAAATAAATAAATAAATAAATAAATAAATAAATAAATAAATAAATAAATAAATAAATAAATAAATAAATAATGTAATTTTCAATACATTTAGCTATAGATTGACAAATCGAACTGAAACCCTGACCGAGTTAGTATAAGCTACCTTCAAACCTCAGAATTTTTTAAGTACTGTATACTACGTGAATTTTCTATTCAATTACTAACTAGGCAAATTGATAACCAAAGCTCGGATCTTGGGGACTTGCGTGTCGTGTGCTTGAGTAAGGTTACAGGCATAACGTACACAAAGCTCACGCTGCAAGTGCTCAGGGACAATCGTTTGTACTAAGAAAGTGGTCACATCGAATGGCAAGAAGACGAACGAATAAACTGTGTCACGTCGAAGTCAATGACATTAAGAGAATTACAGGTAAACGGTCTGTTTGAGGAATTAGAAAATACGTGTTATTCGAATGGGTGTTATGGAAGTTTGAAAATGCATTTCTTAAATTTTAGGTACAGAATTTCGTGGAGGAATTCTGAGGAGATACATTATTTTCTTCTAATGCAGAGTTTATATCTTGTAAGTTGTACCACACATAAACTAGAGCTGGAAACGGGCATTCATTGAAAGACATTGCAGTCCTTTAAATTGATGGAGAATTTGTCCATAGCCATGGATCAAGTCGTAGAGGGACCTTCCCTAGTAGTGATACACTAATTGAAAACTATTTGCGAGAAAAATTTAGGATATACTTATCTTTCTCAGATACGAGCTCTGCTGAAAATCGAACAGGAAACAGTGACAGTGAAATATTCAGTATTTTATTTAGGCCCAAGACTTTATAATAAAATTTCAAACCATTTTCCAAATTTGAAATTTTTTAAAATTGAAACTTTTAAAAAAGAATTTTGTAAAATTATCCATGATATATAATAGTAACAAATGTACTTTTTTACCTTTTATTTCTATCGACTATATTCATGTTTTTATTGAATATCACTGGCTTCTGTCGGATTGTCAATTTATATTAAATGTGTATTTTTCTCTCGTTTTCCGTTTCTTCTTTATTCTTGCTCTTGTGTTGTACTTATTGGTTTGAATTAAGTTAATTACTGTATTTAGTAAACTGTCCTTGTAAATTTTATGTTATATTATTCACTAAGACCACACCGTACACGAGCCTGACTCTTACGGTAGTGGCTAGAAACATTTTTATTTTATAAATGCAATTTTTACTCACTAGGTAGCTAGTTAAAATAAATAAAATAAAAAAATTAAAGTTTGCTCCCGTCACTTCATGTGACATGGAAATAAGTTTCCTTCGTTTCAAATCATGTTTAACTAACAGACGAAGAATTTATGGGTTCGAAAATCTTCGAATGATGTAGTCATACACTGTAATGAAATGTACAGAGCAGAACTGTAAATTTGATGTATTTTGCATGTTTATTTATATATATATGCTATAAAATTAGATGTTTCAACCTATCATAATATTATCATTATGTTGTTCCAGCCAGGAACAACTTTTATAGCAGACCTGACAGTATCTCCGTGCTGGAAGCGGGAGTTTGTTGACATTGAAGTCCGGTCGCTTAGCCACGTTCAAAGACACAAGTCCCCAACTTCCGAGCTTTGTTGATAACTTACCTTTATTTTAGAAATTACGCATCGATGTAACCCTCTCTCTTTGAAACAAGTAAGCAGTATTTGCAATAGTAACTTGAGATTTTCTTTAATTGGTTAACATAATTTAATTGATGTTAGTAATTGTTTGTGTATATGATGAAAGATTCCGTCACTTGAACAATAATTAGACTAGTATGATATTCAATTTCTCTCAAAGTAAACTTGTAACTCTATACTCTATAGCTACAGTACACTGTTTTATGTTCGATGTCAGACTGCGTACTTTACAGGTCATTGCCTCGGACACAGAGCTTGCCTTCTTCCGAGCGATAGCTTCAGGGCTTCCAAACTACTAGTAACATTCCAAGTACTATTTAACTGTCTTATAGATCGATTTCGAAAAATAATTTTTCGTAGAAAATTTATTATAAATGCGACCTTTCTGTGTACAAAATTTGAAGGTCCTACCCAACCTTCCAGTGTTGAACGTTCCCTTGTCAATAAGGATGAAATTATTCCAAACTGAGAGTTACACCTTACTGGACTATAAACATATTGATGAAAAGTAGAATTTTCAGGTTATTTCAATTAAAATCATTAATTTAAAAATCCTCCACAAAATATTTCAATATAAACCAAAACAAAAACATTCACCAGACCTCTATAATGCAAATAACTTCACTAGTAAGCTTTAATGAAATAAATGTGGGGTAAAATTGATTTACAATGCGTTTACTTGATATTGTTCATTGTGTAGGCCTCATAATATGAAAAGCAACGATGATGAAAATCATCGTCATGGCAACTCGTTCATGTGAAGCTACCACAGTCTAGTATATAGACTACAGTCACGAAGCTTGAGTTGTGAGGGTGCTAGGAACAATAGACTGTGCAAGTACTATTTCGCATTGTCTGTAATGAGACGATAGCAGCGATCCTAGTGGTTAGCAACTATCTATGGATGCATATTTACCACGTATTGAGCTTCGTGACTGTAATATTACTGTCAATTGATGTTTAAGTATCTCACCGACGAGTGCGCTAGTTCGTAGGAGATGAAGATGGCGTGCAGTCGCTCCTGCTGTCTGATCTCGGACCAGTTGTCCTCCTCGGAGTTCCCTCTGTCTTCTCGAGTGGACAACCACAGTTTGAGTCTTATTCGGCCCTGCACGTTGGAGCGCTGAGTTCGGGCCTCTAGTTGGTACCAACAGTCCAGCCCCGTGGATGGTATATCCTGGATAGAGAAATTCAAGTAGTTAGGTACATATAATAATAATAATAATAATAATAATAATAATAATAATAATAATAATAATAATAATAATATGTATGATTTGAGGCTTTCTCGGCGTTGGTTCGCTAATATGTTTTCGCGGGATATCAGCCGAGTTAAGATTTTGGAATGCTCCAAGCTTTCGACTGCTATCTCTGCAGCCATCTTCAGGGAAGTGATGTCCGAACAGAAAGTCGTCGGTGAGATACTTAAACATCAATCGACTTTCTGTTCGGACATCACTTCCCTGAAGATGGCTGCAGAGATAGCAGTCGAAAGCTTGGAGCATTCCAAAATCTTAACTCGGCTGATATCCCGCGAAAACATATTAGCGAATAATAATAATAATAATAATAATAATAATAATAATAATAATAATAATAATAATAATAATAATAATAATATGTATGATTTGAGGCTTTCTCGGCGTTGGTTCGCTAATATGTTTTCGCGGGATATCAGCCGAGTTAAGATTTTGGAATGCTCCAAGCTTTCGACTGCTATCTCTGCAGCCATCTTCAGGGAAGTGATGTCCGAACAGAAAGTCGTCGGTGAGATACTTAAACATCAATCGACTTTCTGTTCGGACATCACTTCCCTGAAGATGGCTGCAGAGATAGCAGTCGAAAGCTTGGAGCATTCCAAAATCTTAACTCGGCTGATATCCCGCGAAAACATATTAGCGAATAATAATAATAATAATAATAATAATAATAATAATAATAATAATTCGTGGCGCGACAGTCCATGAAGAGGGACAAAGATCGACCGTTCACATGCTTCAAACAGAGGTGAACGATCATCTAAGCAGAATGGAGATATCGTGTGAAGAAGTACTATTTCCAAAGGAAATGGGAATATGATTATTTTGTTGTTAAAGAAGACGAAAGAATGGCTTGTTTACTGTGTCCCATCCAATTTATGTCTACTCGTCATTTCAATGTTAAACCACATTTCAACAAAGTCCATATTAAGAATTATGGAATGCACAAACTTTCGGGTAAGTTCATTATTACGAACTGTATATTGATTACTTATTTATATACTGTTAAAATTAAGGACGTCACTCGTTGTGTTCATTTTGGATTGAAATTAATAGTGACTTTCAAGGTTCATTACTTAAATGCTATAAATGTATGTTTCCGTAGGTGATGATAGGAGGAAAGTTTTGAAAAACTAAAGCAAGCTAGGTGAAAAGAAATCTCAAAGAAACTATCGACAGGAAATCTAGCATAATTGTAAACCTTGAAACGAGATAACGCATTATAAAAACAATGAATTTGTTACAATGAAAATTACAGTGCCGCCACTGATGGACCTTGCACGGGAAAAGAATGTAAACAACTCTACGCGGAAGTCGATCATCACCAACAGAAGTGGAGTGAGGCTGACGTCATATTTCCCCTACTTACGGGTTCTGCAGGCCTGCCTTAACCCATTAAGAACAAATGCTGGATAACTTTCAACGCTGGACCCTGGCATAATCACCATCTCACTCAGACGCTAGATAGCAGTTGATAAAGCGTCGTAAAATAACCGAAAAAAGGCATATTTGGGTATTACTGTACTTTCTAAACATTTCCAATTAAAATATGTATTTGCTATGGTATTGTGCAATTTTATCTTTAAATTTAGATATCGTTTATAAATATTGGTAAGAGTCATATTCACTGTATCTATACTAATAATAAATCTGTAGCCGAAATTTTTCTGGAAATTTTCGATTTTCCAAAAATAATTGGTCCTAACATATATAATTAACCGCCCTGAAACCGAAAATCGCTTTTTTGAAATTTTTGTTTGTATGTCTGTCTGTCTGTCTGGATGTTTGTTACCTTTTCACGCGATAATGGCTGAACCGATTTATATGAAAATTGGAATATAAATTAAGTTCGTTGTAACTTAGAATTTAGGCTATATGTAATTCAAAATATTTTATTTAAAAGGGGGGGTTATAAGGAGGCTTGAATTAAATAAATCGAAATATCTCCCTTATTATTAATTTTCATGAAAAAAATTACATAACAAAAGTTTCTTTAAAAATAATTTCCGATAAGTTTTATTCCACGCAAAAGTTTGATAGGACTGATATTTAATGAGATAAATGAGTTTCAAAATTACAATAACAACGCCATCTAAGGCGGTGTAATGAAATAAAAAACAAATGACTTCGTCTATAAGGGGCCTTGGACAACAACAATCGAAAGCTATGAAACATAGCCTACAGAGAATGTTTCTGTTTTTGTATGAAGTAATATCGGAAGCTAAATTAACCGATTTGTATAATTAATTATTATTTCACTATTGAAAAGTGTAGTTTCTCTAGATGGACATAATGCTATAATGTTATTACAGTAACTTCTGAGTGAATCGAGGACAGGTAAGATTAAAATAGCTTCTTATGCACAGAAAACTTGACAGGCATTCGTTTCCTTTATTTCCTAAAATAATTTTTTATGACCAAATGAGTGTCTCTGGATCAAAATGATCGCATTTAAATTTTTTTAATACAATTTAAATTAAGTAACATAATAAACGATTTATCCTTCTATCAAACACGAATGTTCCCTGGATCAAATGTCCTATTTTAATTATGTAATTACTTTATATTTATTTCTAACGGGTGCAGCGGAGCGCACGGGTATGGCTAGTTATTAATAAATAAGAACATTGAAATTAATAATCGACATATCGGAAATTTATAACAATGAATAGTAAGCTGAACCTTGATGTTGATAATGAATTACTTATTAATGGAGTGTTTTGACTCAAGTTTACGGACCGCAGGTGGTTCACGAACCTCTAAAAGAGAATCTATCCTCTAGTATACGTTCCCGATACGGCATTCCGAGGAAAACGAGATGCTTTACTCTTTTAAATCCCTTTGTGCACTTGAAAAGTTCTTGACGTACAAATAGTTCAAAGCAAAAAAATAATGAAATAAAATAAATTATCCAAAGATGCTTATGTATAAGAAAAGGAAAGTTTCAGAGCATACAGAGCATGGGCTTTCCAGCTACTAGAGTCACTTGTCGTTTGTTGACGATCGTTAGTTAGAAACCCTTGCTCAGGATCAGTGAGGCGCTTTCTAATGGTTTTCACGAAACGGAACTCGCCTGCGGCTCATTAAATGAGAACAGAACACGCCACATCCCCTGCACTCCAGCTGGCTTAATGGGGCCAGAAAGAAAACATGAAATAATTGGAAAAGTGACACCGCCAGAATCATTTAATGGGCTAGCATTCAATAGAGTAGATTTTAAAATCTATAGTCCGTCAAGCAATTAAAAGTTTAAAATAATAATCGGCGAAAAGTTCAAATCAATTTGACTATCACGTGAAATACAGAACTTTATAAAAACATTACTTTATGAAACATAAAACAAAAGAAGTTCAGGTAAAATTAAATTCATGTTATAGTAACGTTGCCTAATTAAAAAAAAAAAAGACAGATGAATCACATGAAGGACTTGAAAATTCTGTAGGTTGTGCTTTCGTTGTTTGTTACTATGGCAATGAAGTGAGAACGCAGCAACCCTGGGCCATAAGCTTGAAACGGTGGAACCAAAAAGGTGTACTAGTATGGCCGTCAAATTACCCATAGTTCATATCTTTTTCCGGCGTGTTTATCAGCTGTTTTGTTCATATTATTACGATTACAAATTGTTTCATGTTGTTGTGAAATTTCAAAAGTGTAGTCAAGTTCAGCAAGTGTTACTTTTTTTAAATAAGCTAATATTCTGTTCGGCTCAACTGTAGAATATGTCCGTTGATATGTCCCCCTATGCTTTAACATGTGAAGGAATGCCAACATCCTTCTTGATAAAAGAAAGAATGTGGAAATGAAATGTTCAGTCCATGTCACAACCGTAACACTTTTAATAAATATACAGTGAAATTTACATTGATACAATAATCTGTTAATACTCCCGTTACCTCCACATCCATTCTAAGCCTTTTACGTATGACCGAAACCGAAAATAGCAATTGAATATTTGGCGATTGGCGGTATTTCACGGAGGATTATGGGCCATAGAAGGTGTAATTTGACGTCATATCCGTCGCACCGATATCAAGCATATTTGCTTGTAGTGCTCCCTCCTTTCTTTTTATCCTCTCAGGAACGCAGACATTATTGAAACTTGCTTCCAGGCTGAATTACTCATTATTCAGAAGGCTGTGAAATGGATGGATATAACGCCCGAGAATGTTCAGTAACTCACAAGCTAAGCTTAGTGCGATAAATGACAGCTTTAAATTAAATTAAATCTCAGAATTAGAAACCACTCTGACCACACTTGAAAGATCGCGTAATAAAGCCAGACTTAAATTTTTTCGATTTGAGTACCATACTAGTAATAGAATTAATGTTGTGGACGTCGAGAAGAAGGAAATATGGACGAAAATGGCGAATGGAACAACAATCTTTTATGTGCCGAAAATACAGGGTGTTCCATAATTATAGGAACAAATTTCAGGGATGAGTAGAGGACAATGAAACAAGGCAAATAGTCCTAACAAACACAGGCCCTGTAACAGCTGTGTCCGACATCTATGAGGTTTTATTATAACTAGTCAATAGAACATATAATCGCCGTTCTCTCATCGACAATCGTACACGTTCGAATATCCCTGACGAGTCTCTAATGCATTAACAACCGCTGACAATATATTCCCGGAGTTAATTAACATTATTAAAAGGTATAGAAGAAAAAGAAAACTTCAAATACTACCAAATAAAAAATTCAGATAAATCAAGTCGGGGGACCTGGGAGGCCATGGTGTTGGTAAGCCACAGGCGATACATCTGCTGTGAAAGCTTGTACGTAAGAACTCTCGAACGTTCAAATGAAAGTGAGCCGGTGCTCTGTAATGCATGTACCACAGCAGCTGCCTTTATCATCCAAAATGTCGCTTAATTCATGCTGCAAAAAGGAGAGCTACCATTAAATCTGCCAGATAATAAATGAGGTCTGAACATTGTAATGGTTGCACATGTACGAAGCATATTCAGTTGGTGGCCACTGAGTTGACATTATCTCGAAATCGGTTTGTTTCCAGACCTAAGTTCATTAGTAGGGACCGGATTTTTATGTAATATCAAGGTCTGAAATATGTACATATTTATGTAAGAAAAATAAGCTGAATATGTACCAAAATATGTAAAATCATGAAAATATTTAATATCAATATCTGTATAGGTTAGGTAAGACTCTTCAGTTGTGATTTCATAGACCACCTGACTTTTTTACCACAGACTTGACACATTACTATTTTTCCATCTGTAGTGAAAGCTTTGCCCATCGCAATCCATGCTTTTATTTTTGTCGTTAGGGTTGAAGATACAGGGGCCATTTTAGTTAGTTAAAAGCAGTAGATAAACTCACTTGCACTTTATACTTTAAATACTAAAACAGTATGACACAACAGTATTGCAAGCTCTGTTTCGCTTTACTGGATTAGGAGAAAATATGAGATGTGGGACACATGCATTTCAGCTCCCTGTAAGAAACAAAGTACGTACTAAAACCTCAAACCATAGGCATTTACAAACTGTTGTTGAAAAGTAACATTCCTGTCTCATTCAGAAGGGTAGGATTATTCCAGCCGAGAACCATACTTTGTATCCACCTCGCGTCAATGGAATTCCTTGTCACAAAGTATTAGGGGCTGCAAGACAATAAACACCTTTAAGAACAGCTTAAAAGATAACCTTATTAGCATTTCACTCCAATCATACTGATTTAAACTATCACTGACTACATTGTTACTTTTTTCTTTAGACATCATCCTGATTGTGCTGTATTTTAATTGTCTCGTAATAATCTCTTTCTATTATCTAATATTATTTGAAATATATTAACATTCTATGTATTTTAGTTTAATTCTGCTACACAGTTTATTTCAGTGTTTAATTAATAGTTCATAGTATTTTGTTGTTTAATTTGTAAATAACTTTTGTATACATGTAACTCTCATCTCAATCAAATTGTTGGATTCTTTGTAAGTTCATGCATATGTAAATACACTTTTTGCTGGTTGAGTGGAAGAGAAGGCCTTACGGCCTTAACTCTGCCAGCTAAAATAAATCATTATTATTATTATTATTATAATGTAATTGCTCGGAAAATCCCATTTCCGTATAGGTCTACTAAATTTAAAGTAAAGAGGTCAAGCAATAAAAAAAAGCTATTTATTTTAATCTTTCAACTTCTTTCCAGTTTGTTCCTTTACTCCAGTTTTTTTTTTCAAAAGTCGGCTACTTTATTGCGGCTCATGCCAGACTTGACACGGGTTTTCCCTGGAAGGATTAGGAAGAGGGTGGGTAAGGTTACAAATTGCATGGGAACGGCTTGTTAAGATGTGTGCAGAACAATTATATCCTTTCTTGGGTAGGTAAAAAGGCTTTTTAAATCTGTGTATTTCAAATTGTAAACTTTCCCAGAAGAATTTTTTTTTCCTTTTAAAGAAGTAAAAATGAATAAAACCCCTAAATATGTAGATTTATGTAATACCAAGCCATAATATGTAATGTGGGGTAAATATGTAAAAATACGTAATATCAAATTTTAATACAATAATGGTAATTACAAGATTCGCAAAGATTTGTTATTTATATACGATTAGGTCGAAAGGAATATAATATGTAATTACATAAAAATCCGGTCCCTATTCATTAGGATATTTTTGCCTTGTTTCATTGTCCTCTATTCTGTCCTGGAATTTGTACCTGTAATTGTGAAACACCCGGTATCTATACTAATAATAAATCTGTAGCCGAAATTTGTCTGGTAATTTTCGATTTTCCAAAAATAATTGGTCCTAACATATATAATTAACCACCCTGAAACCGAAAATCGCTTTTTTGTATGTCTGTCTGTCTGTCTGTATGTTTCTTACCTTTTCACGCGATAATGGCTGAACGGATTTCGATGAAAATTGGAATATAAACTAAGTTCGTTGTAACTTAGATTTTAGGCTATATGGCATTCAAAATACATTATTTAAAAGGGGGTTTATAAGGGGGCCTGAATTAAATAAATCGAAATATCTCGCTTATTATTGATTTTTGTGAAAAATGTTACATAACAAAAGTTTCTTTTTGATAGGCCTGATATTTAATGAGATAAATGAGTTTTAAAATTAAAATAACTGCCATCTAAGGCCGTGTAATGAATTAAAAAACAAATGACTTCGTCTATAAGGGGCCTTGGACAGCTACAATCGAAAGCTATGAAAGATAGCCTACACAGAATGTTTCTGTGTTTGTATGAAGTAATATCGGAAGCTAACTTAACGGATTTGTATAATTAATTATTATTTCACCATTGAAAAGTGTAGTTTCTCTAGATGGACATAATGCTATAATGTTATTACAGTAACTTCTGATATGATATAATATAATATAATATAATATAATATAATATAATATAATATAATATAATATAATATAATATAATATAATATAATTTAAGTTATTTGAAGGGTTCAGAACCATAGTGGGCCAAGCGCCATTTACTGAATATGTAGAAAACAAGGGTTAAAATTAAGTTATTACCATAATTCAATGGAAACCTATAACAAGTAAAATAAAATATACACATTAAATCTAAATGATGTCAATCTTCATTAAACTATGGTTGCATGTAATAAAAATTAGAAAAATGTTAAAGGAATTGTCATTGCACCAATGAGTGGTCTCCGAACCAAAATGATCGCATTTTAATTATTTAAACACAATTTAAATTAAGTAACATATTAAACGATTTATCCTTCTATCAAACACGAATGTTCCCTGGATTAAATGTCCTATTTTAATTATGTAATTATTTTATATTTATTTCTAACGGGTGCAGCGGAGCGCACGGGTACGGCTAGTACTAAATATAACTCTTCGGAAACCATGATTAATCAAATTAATCAGCTTTAGAAATTCACCATGCTGGACTAATTTGAACACCGGAACTTGACATCGGAGGTAAAACCAACAGCTATTACATATTGTCTATTTCATGGCAGTAATGAATGTAACTGGGCTGGACGCGTGTTATTGGTCCTACCTGCAGGGGCACGTTGACGCAGCCCAGGAAGTCATCCTGGCTGCCAGAGCGGGCACTTTGGGCGATCTGCTTGAAGAAGCGACCCAGTCCCTTGACGCCCCGGACCTCGTTCAGCTTGCTGACGGCATCGAAGACCGAAGACTCGTCATCGTGGTCCCTGAGGAAAGAGAAGTGTCAAGTTTTAATATGAAATGCGACAAGTAGACAGAAAAATGATATTAGATGTGCAAGATGTGAGGGCATCATGATAGAGAGGAAAGTTCTTTTACTTTCGTAATTTATTACATCTGAAAATAACTTAAAATATGATACGATAAGGCGGAGAAGTTTAGATGATGACCAAAGCTCGGAACTTGGGGACTTGTGTCTTTGCACGTGGCTAAGCGACGGACTTCAATGTCAACAAACTCCCACTTCCAGCACTTAGGTACTGTCTGGTCTGCTATAAAAGTGGTTTCGGCTGAAGCAACATATTGATAGTATTGTGGTAGGTTGAAACACGTAATTTTATAGCATATATATATAATACAAATAAACATCAACAATATATCAAATTTACTGTTGTGCTCTGTACATTATATTACAGTGTATGACTACTTACATTCGAAGATTTTCGAACCCATAACTTTTTCGTCAGTGAGTTAAAGATGATTTGAAACGAGAAAAACTTGTTTCCACGTCACATGAAATGACGGGAGCAAACTTAAAATAAATGTTTTAACTGTCACTGTTTTGTTTGATTTTCAGCAGTTGCTAGCTGATCTCTTATCTGCGAAAGATAAGTATATCCTAAATTTTTCTCGAAAATAGTTTTCAATTTGTGTGTCACTACTGGGGCAGGTCCCTCTACGACTTGATCCGTGGCTATGGACAAATTTTCCACCAATTTGAGGGACTGCAATGTCTTTCAATGAATGCCGTTTCCAGCCTTTAGTTTGTGTGTGGCACAACTTACAAAATATAAACTCTCCATTCGTAGAAAACAATGTATCTCCTCCGAATTTCTCCACGAAATTCTGTACCTAAAGTTTAAAAAATGTATTTTCAAACTTCTATAATACCCATTCGAATAACACGTATTTTCTAATTCCCCTAACAGACCGTTTATTTGTAATTCTCTGATTGTCATTGGCTTCAACATGACACAGTTTCCTCGTGCGTAGATGTGACCACTTTCTTAGTACACACGACTGTCCTTGAGCGCTTACAGCGTGAGCTTTGTATACGTTGTACCTGTAACCTTACTCATGCACACGACACACAAGTCCCCAAGTTCCGAGCTTTGATGATGACAATTTAAACAGGTAAATTAACAAGATTAGTTACATAAATAAATACAGGGTATTAAAAAATCATTCAATATTTTGAGAGGTGATAGTATTCATAAAAAAGGATAGAAATTGTAATAAACATGAGACCTAAATATATATCTATATTCATATACAGGGTTTTTCCGGGCTAGTGTTACAAACTTTCAGGGATGATGGGGAAGGGCACATGTATCAATTTGAGATAAGGAACCCTGGTCTGGAAATGAGTAAGTCGACAATTACAAGAAAAAATAGTTGTGTGAAAATGAAATAATTTTATTCCTCTGTACACCTTATTTCTGTGTATTTATCTGTACATCTTGCACATACTGTATTCATCTGACGTTGTTTACGTTGCCTACTTACAGTATTCCATTCAGCAGGAAACTACACTAAAGCAATGCAGATAGCGTAATGTGTAACGGACATGGTCGGTCCTGATATGCACGTCTGTAGACAGCAGTGTATGTGTACAAGTTGCGGTGTCCAGTCGATCAGTCCTAGTGAAATGGAGGAGTACACGAGAGCGGAATATGCAGACGTGATTTTCGAATAGGAGTGAGCCAATGGGAACAGTAGACAAGTTCACAGATTCTATCGGTAAAAGTACCCACGTAGGAGACATCCGACCAATATTTTTTTTTAAATCTATCAAAACTCGACTAATCGATTAAATTCAAATAGTTAATAGATTAAATATTTTGATCGATCAATAGCACTGTTATAAATACTATAAAAATGAGCATGGTTCTCATTGGCCAATCGATTATGAAAAAGCTTTTTCATTGGCTGAGAGATATTTGCATGCAATTATTAATCGAAACAATACATCACGTTGAATTAGTCCCTCGTGAGCTTCTCTGATTTCATGCATTAAAGAAAGTTAGAATCTTGAAGAAACAAATAGATTAATTTTTTCCTGCTTTTTCTGAAGATAGAGCGAATACCTGGCTCCTAAAATTGTTATGCTTCTTAATTTATGACAAGGTGCAAAGAACCAAATATTTTCCCACTTTGTGAAACCTTGTCAAATTCTCAAAACACATAAATTCCATTGTAATTAGAAGTATTTACTGCCATTTTGCAGAACTTACTTACTTACTGGCTTTTAAGGAACCCGGAGGTTCATTGCCGCCCTCACATAAGCCCGTCATTGGTCCCTATCATGAGCAAGATCAATCCAGTCTCTATCATCATATCCCACCTCCCTCAAATCCATTTTAATTTTATCTTCCCATCTACGTCTCGGCCTCCCTAAAGGTCTTTTTCTCTCCGACCTCCCAACTAACACTCTATATGCATTTCTGGATTCGCCCATACGTGCTACATGCCCTGCCCATCTCAAACGTCTGGATTTAATGTTCCTAATTATGTCAGATGAAGAATACAATGCGTGCAGTTCTGTGTTCTGTTCTCCTGTAACTTCATCCCTCTTAGCCCCAAATATTTTCCTAAGAACCTTATTCTCAAACACCCTTAACCTATGTTCCTCTCTCAGAGTGAGAGTCCAAGTTTCACAACCATACAGAACAACCGGTAATATAACTGTTTTATAAATTCCAACTTTCAGATTTTTTTAGAGCAGACTGGATGATAAAAGTTTCTCAACCGAATAATAACAGGCATTTCCCATATTTATTCTGCGTTTAATTTCCTCCCGAGTGTCATTTATATTTGTTACTGTTGCTCCCAGGTATTTGAACTTCTCCACCTCTTCGAAGGATAAATCTCCAATTTTTATATTTCCATTTCGTACAATATTCTCGTCACGAGACATAATCAACTACTTTGTATTTTCGGGATTTACTTCCAAACCTATCGCTTTACTTGCTTCCAGTAAAATTCCCGTGTTTTCCCTAATCGTTTGTGGATTTTCTCTTAACATATTCACGTCATCCGCATAGACAAGCAGCTGATGTAACCCGTTCAATTCCAAACCCTCTCTGTTATCCTGGACTTTCCTAATGGCATACTCTACAGCGAAGTTAAAAAGTAAAGGTGACAGTGCATCTCCTTGCTTTAGCCCACAGTGAATAGGAAACGCATCTGACAGAAACTGACTCTGCTGTATGTTTCACTGAGACACATTTTAATTAATCGAACTAGTTTCTTAGGGATACCAAATTCAATAAGAATATCATATAAAACTTCTCTCTTAACCGAGCCATATGCCTTTTTGAAATCTATGAATAACTGATGTACTGTACCCTTATACTCCCATTTTTTCTCCATTACAAGCCACTAGTAATTTATTTAAATATAATTAATATTCTAATATGAACACGTTTTATAAAAGTAAAATTTAGGGCCTAAAATAAATAACTGCAGAACACGCATTGCTTCATGCTACACATCGGAGCGTGAAGGACATGGAGTAAGACATGCGGACATCACTACATATGCATGGCTATGAGGTACAATCGATTATTTATTTTCGTGGTTGGAAAGCCCGAGTGGTTGTTCAGCGGTGCAATGGACCGTGTTCTCCTTCCATTGCAGACAGCCCAGCCTTTGAAAACGAGAACAAAGGACGGAGCAAACCGACCTGAGGTAACAGAAAGGAGGAAAACCAGAGACAATGAGAACATCATCCACTCTGACGGTAAGTAGGTCAGCCTTAAAAGTACAATTACGGCGAGATGAGCTGTTTCGCCGTTAAGTGGACTCGTTGTAAAGCATCTTATTCTTAAAGTTCCAACTTATGTAAAAATGCATTGCACTCACCAAATATCCAAATGCAGAATATCACTGGCGACGTCATCAATGTCACTGAAACAAAGAAGAGGTATTTTAATATTCCTGATGGGTTTTAATGACGATGGATTCGTTTTATTGTTACCTAGCGTATCCACGATGGAATTGATGATAGCGGATGATATTTTGACAGAATTGTGTTAGGGAGATGGTTCACTGCCGCTCTCAAATAAGCACGCCTTCGGTCCCTATCCTATGCAAGATTAATAAAATGGAATAAATAAATAAATAAATAAATAAATAAATAAATAAATAAATAAATAAATGAATAAGTAAGTAAATAAATAAATAAATAAATAAATAAATAAATAAATAAATAAATAAATAAATAAATAAATAAATAAATAAGTAAATAAATAAATAGATAAATAAATAAATAGATAAATAAACAAACAAATAAACAAAAACAAATAAATAAATAAATAAATAAATAAATAAATAAATAAATAAATAAATAAATAAATAAATAAATAAATAAATAAATAAATAAATAAATAAATAAATAAATAAATAAATAAATAAATAAAATGAATACTAGTCTGCATAGCTCTACTGATGAATTGTATACGCTGTAAATTGTATAGTAGTCTGTATAGCAGAACTGATGAATTGTTTATGATTATAAATTGAATTAATCTACTTGATATTAATTGCACAAATTTGTACAGCTTAATGAAAGTATGCTTGTAAATTGAATTAATCTGCTTACTTTGTATTGTATTTATTTGTATAGTTTTGGCCGATGAATTGTATATGCTTTAAATTGAATAGTAATCTGCATAGCTCTATTGATAAATTGTTTGTGTTTGTAATTTAAAGTAGTTTGCATGATATGTATTATCAATTTCTGTATATCACAACTGGTTGAATTGTTCATGCCTTAAATTTAATTAACTAACTTGTTTTGTATTATACATATAGCTCAACTGATGAATGATCGTTTGCGTTTGTAAATTTAATAATCTGATTGGCTATGTATTGTATACTTTTAGTAAAGCCATCGATGTAGCTCAGTCGGCAGACTCCCTGGGCTGCTGATCCGGAGCTGCGTTCGGGCTTGGGTTGGAATCCCCTTTGGTCTCATTGAATGGTTTCTTCCGAGGTTTTCCCCAGCCGTGGGACTGAAGCCGGATGGTCTATGGCGAGTCCTCGGCATCAACCTCTTTGATTTGATTACCCTCCTTTGATTTGATTACCTGGTTGGGTTTTTCCGAGGTTTTCCCCAACCAAAAGGCAAATGCCAGGTAATCTTTTGGCGAATCCTCGGACCTCACCTCATCTCACTACATCTCGTCAAAATATTGTAAAAACTTCACAAAATTGTAAAAATTGTAGAAAATTACTAAATTGCAAAACTGTAAAAAATTGTAATTGTAACAATGTAAAATTTTGACTTGTTCCACATCTTAAACCTTCATTGCTCATGTAAGATCCAAAAAATTAAAAAAATAAAATAAAAATAAATAAATAAAAATGAATGAATGAATGAATGAATGAATGAATGAATGAATGAATGAATGAATGAATGAATGAATGAATGAATGAACATAGCGTATCCTGGATGGAATTGATGATAGCGGGTGATATTTTGACAGACTTGTGTTAGGGAGATGGTTGATTGCCACCCTCAAATAAGCCCGCCATCGTCCCTATCCTATGCAAGATTAATTCAGTCTCTATCATATCCCACGTCCCTCAAATCCATTTTAATATTATCCTCCCATCTACGTCTCGGTCTCCCCAAAGGTATTTTTCCTTCAGATCTTCCAACGAACACTGTATATTCATTTCTGGGTTCGTCCATACGTGCTACATGTTCTGCCCATCTCAAACGTGTGGATTTAATGTTCCTAATTATGTTAGGTGAAGAATACAATGCGTGCAGTTCTACCATGGATGAATATACTGTATAATAGGATGCGAAACTTATTGAGTTTCCCTCAACACATACTAGAGGCGCTGTTGTAGAAATTGATCTTGCTGCCACCTGTTGGGGGGAGGGGCGTTATTACATCTAGCAGCGCACCAAGTAGCGAAAATAAAAACTAATTACTCCTTGCATTTAGCAACACACCTAGTAACGAAAATGTTAAACTGTGTAGAAAGTATTCCCTCCCACCCTCATCGATATTCAAAACTAACCCAATTTAAAATAAAACATTTACAGTTTTATTCCTCACAGCATCTTCTACTGAAAATTACTACCGGAGCCAACAGGAAGATAAAAGAGACGATCTATTTTACACTACCCAATTAAAATATAACCAGACAGAGACAAAAAATAAAGCAAAAGATGAGATAATTGGGATTGTATTCTTTGGGTATTTAGTGTACAGCGCAATGGAAAAGTCTGCAAGAACTACTTTGATAGTTCAATTTATTATATTACTATTACTTTACAATACATTCAACAACACTATTTTTACAACGTCCATAAACATCACTGTTTAACATACACTGCTTATACACACACGTAGTATCACTTTATGTTCACTTACTAGCAAGTTTCTGTCTGCCATCTTGTCTCCTCGAGCAATATCTCGAACGGATAAATAGAGAACTCTGGGTAATGTACCCAACACGTAGTTCTAATGTTCACCACTTATGACGTTGGGCGCTGATCATCTTATTTGAGCCCCCTGCCGCCAGATGGTGTTGACCGCAGTTTTGCATCCTATTATATATTTATTCATGGTTCTGTGTTGTGTAACTTTCTCTATTAAGTGACATAAGTAAAATTTAAGTAAAAACTGAGAAAAAAACACTAGAAAAAGGGAAAGAAAAAATACCTATACAAAAAAAATAGTAGGTTATTTTACGACGCTTTGTCAACCGCAATGGTTATGCAGATGATAATGCCAGCGGAATTAGTTCCGAAAAGGAGTATAGTTCGTTGAGCATAGGGTGTTTTAAAAGGGGAGTCTGTACTTTCTTATCTTACAATGTTAAATTCCTCAATTCTGGGTGCACTTTTCTCAGAAGTTACTCTTATGAAAGATACTATTGCAGAAAAAAAATAACATACCGACTAAATAAACTTAAAATTCCACTGAGGGGTTGGCAAGAAAAATGATAACATTTGTTGCATTAAGAATTCATGTTGGATCTTTCGTAAACTACTTTTAACACCTGAATATAAATAATTGATTAAATGGCGATCTTACTCGTGTTAATTGTGTAAGCATGTGCGGCTTGCCGCTGTTTCAGTGCTTCTTCACACCATCCTCAGAGCCTACTAGATCTCGGCGTCATCTCGAACTTCACTGCCTGTTGTGTGGGTGCGTTCGATTGTTGACAAATGTTGAAATGTGGTGTCAAATAGTGTGTGTGTTCTGAAATTGATCTGTGTGTTGAGAATTTGATCAGGGTGTGTTTTAGTGTGTCTTTATATTTCATATTGTTCTAGTGTGTTGAGTTTTTGGTTTTTGGGTTGTATGTGTAGGATTTCCATGTCTGTATTTATGTTATTGTATGTGTTGTTAGTATTAGTTATGTGCTCGGCATATGTAGATGTATTGTGTCCTCTGGTTATTGCTTTAATGTGTTCTTTGTATCGAGTTTGGAATGATCTGCCTGTCTGTCCAATGTAGAAACTGTCGCAACTATTGCATGTGAGTTTGTATACGCCTGTGTGGTTGTATTTATTTGTTTGTGTTGTTTGTGTGTTGAGATGTCTTTGTAGTGTGTTTTCTGTTCTGTATGCTATGTTGTATTTCTGTTTTGTGAATGAGGATGCGACCTTGTGTGTGTTTGTGTTTTCGTATGTTAGTGTGATGTATTTCTTGTGTTCGTGTGTTTGTCTTGTGTTTTGTGTGTTTTTGTGTTTGTTGAGTTTTTGTTTTGTCTTCCTTATGATGTTGTCTATTATGTCACCGAAATCAATTATTTACATTAGTCTAAGAATTACTATAAATAATTTTTTTTATTTTTGGTGAAGATAGAAATAATCTAATTTTTTTAGCTTACTGTGTAAAATACCATGATATTGATATTGTATATTAATTTCAGCCTTCTAGGTACAATACTTTCTGAGAAAAGTGCACAAATGTCACACAAAATAAGATAGTAAAAAAAGGTGTCAAAGTTTCCATATCTTATCAAATGTTAAATTCCTCAATTTTGAATACACTTTTCTTAGAAGTTATGAAAGATACAAATGTAGAAAAAAACAGGACATGTGTAACATATCTTTATGTATACAACCGGCTAAATAAATTTAAAGTTCTACTGATACAGCGGTTGACAAAAAATAAATATTGAGTATCGTACAGTCAGTGAACACAAATTTGTGCAACTGACAAAGTCAAATAATACATATAAAATAAAGAACAGATACATAAAAAAACAATAAAATTGCATCAGAAACACTCAACAACATTAATATTAAAAAGTGATTAATATCATACATACTAGGTTCAAAAAGTTCCCGGAATTTGCTAGCATCATAGAAACAACGTACCTTAAACACTATTCTACAGCACTCCCTTCAAAATAGTTGCCTTCCGCAACAATACACTTTTGCCAACGCGTGTAGAGTTCCTGGAAGCAGGCCTGGAAGCCATTTTGTGAAACCCGTCTTAGTGCTCTCGTCGCGTTTGCGATAACCTCTTCAGCATTGAATCTCCGTCCTTTCAGATGACTTTTCAGACGGGGAAACAGAAAGTAATCAGGTGGTGAGAGATCAGGAGAGTATGGTGGGTGATCCAAAGCAGTTATGTTGTGCCTGGCAAGAAAATTCTTTACAATAATTGCGCGATGAGCAGGTGCATTGTCATGCATAAGGAACCAGTTGTTTTCTACCCACTTTTCTGGACGTTTCCTTCTCACTGCGTCCCAGAGGTGACGGAGGGTTTCTACGTACAATTCTTTCGTTACAGTACGACCTTCTGGAATGAACTCATGGTGCATGAGACCCTGAGAGTCGAAGAAAACTTCCAACATAACTTTGCTTTAAGTGTGCTTAAATGCGACAGGCTCATGTCAGTAGATTCACTGGCATGAAAAAGAACTCCTGCGGGACAAAATTCCGGCACATCCGGCGATGCTGATATAACCTCTGCAGTTGCGAGCGTCGTTAAATAAAACATAACATTTAAAATAACTTTGCCTTTGGAAGTGTCCCTAGGAAATTTTTGCTTCCGAGGAGATGTTTTCGATTTCCACTCAGATGACTGTCGTTTAGGGACTGGGTCGTACAAGTAGCACCAGTTTCATTTTGTTTAAGAAATCACCATCTTCATCAGCCATACTGATCATGTCCCCAGCAAAACACAGAACTTGATGTTTGTACTTTGCTCTGTGGACATAATTACAAAATGCGACGAACAAACGAAACACTATGATAAACAATTGCCTACAACTCAAAACCAATAATTGCCATTATCAACAAACTTTAAGGAAATGACATCATGAATGTTACCAACAAAACAAATGTATAATATCCCTTGTTATATATTAATACGAAAAATGGTAGTAAAATTCCGGGAACTTTTTGAACCTAGTAGTAAAAGGGTTTGTTGATCAACCAACCAGAGACAAGTCTGTTAAAAGACTTCCTTTCCAGATTGAAAACATGTGTCGGAAATTTATTTTGAATTTTTAAGGACATAATAAAATAATTATTCATTGTTTTGGTTAGCCTACACTTAGGTATATCAAAAAGGTCACGGTTTCTGGTGTTGTATATATGAACATCATTCCTGTGTGTCAACATATGTGAATTATCTTTGACAAAATAAATAAATCGTTCTTTTGACAGTAAGATACGTTGATCCTAGATAATTGAAGTTATTTACCTGCTCTCTTAATTTGTTATTAATCATTATTTTGCATCTTTTATGATTTGTACCTTCGAAAGCCATTGCTTTGGTTTTCTTCCCAGAAATACTCATATTATATTTACTTGCGTGATTTTATAACATATGCGGAACAATAAGAACATTGAAAAATAAAACACTAAAATTCACACAGCTAAAATTTTATAAAACAATGGCAGTACCAATGCTGAAATACGCCTGCGAAAATTGGACACTTATCAGATCAAATAAAAGAAGAACAGAGGAGCTGAAATGAAGTTCGTACGTTCAGTAGGAGGCTGTACATTATTAGACAAGAAATATAATGGAGAGATCAGAACAGAATTAAATATTTTTAACCTGACAGAAAGAATTCAAAGTCTAAATCTAATTGGCTACAGCACATAGAAAGAATGCCACCCTACAGACTTCCACTGATTTTACTCCACTACCAACATAAAGGTAGAAGGAATATAATAATAATAATAATAATAATAATAATAATAATAATAATAATAATAATAATAATAATAATAATGATTTATTTTAGCTGGCAGAGTTAAGGCCGTAAGGCCTTCTCTTCCACACAACCAGCAAAAAGTGTATATACATATGCATGAACTTACAAAGAATTCAACAATTTGATTTAGATGAGAGTTACATGTATACAAGAGTTATTTACGAATTAAACAACAAAATACTATGAACTATTAATTAAACACTGAAATAAACTGTGTAGCAGAATTAAACTAAAATACATAGAATGTTAATATATTTCAAATTATATTAGATAATAGAAAGAGATTATTATGAGACAATTTTGAAAATGCAGCACAATGAGGATGATGTCTAAAGAAGAAAAGCAACAGTGTAGTCTGTAATATTTTAAATCAGTATGATTGGAGTGAAATGCTAATAAGGTTATCTTTTAAGCTGTTCTTAAAGGTGTTTGTTGTCTTGCAGCCCCTAATACTTTGTGACAAGGAATTCCATTGACGCGAGGTGGATATTGTAAAAGATGAGGAATAACAAGATGTTCTATGAAGAGGTATATTTAGCGTGCCACAGATAAGTGATCTGGTATTTACGTCGTGGTTAGAGTATAGATAAGAGAAACGAGACGAAAGGTAATTTGGTGTTGAAGTGTGCAGAATTCGAAAGAGTAAAGACAAAGAGTGTAAAGTTCTGCGTTCTTTAAGTCGGAGCCACGAGAGACTTGCGAAGGACGGTGATATGTGATCATATCGTCGGATGTTGCACACGTATCTGACGCACATATTCTGAGCTCGCTGTAACTTGACTGACAGTTCAGAACTTAGGTCACTTAACAAAACGTCACAATAATCGAAGTGCGGCATTACTAGGGTTTGTACTAGGGTAAGTTTTAGTTGCTGGGGCAAGAAGTTTCTCAAGCGACTCAAAGAGTGAAAGGAGGAACAGATTTTTTTTATCGTTTCTTTAACTTGAAAATTCCAACTTAGATTATTATAAAAAAAGAAGCCAAGATTTTTTACGACAGATGAATAAGGGATTAGCGTGTTGTTAAGGGTAACAACTGAAAGATTACTGTTATTAAGGGAGTTAACTAAACGCTTATGTCCAATGTTGCGCGTCCGATGACAAGATGGACAGACTCGATCTATTGATGTGGAAACAGGCCTAAGGCTAATTCCATGATGTAGAAGAAGAAGAAGAAGAAGAAGAAGAAGAAGAAAAAGAAAAAGAAAAAGAAGAATAAAATAAATAAATAATTGATAACATTTTTTTATATTGAGAATTACTACAAATATTTTTTTTTCTGCTGAAAATAGGGCGAAGAGCTGACAATTAGAAGAAATAAAATCACATTATTATTTTACACCATTAAACTACCGAAAAACGATAAAAACCAAAATTTATTTATTTTTGTCAAAATTCGGTGTACAGACTCTCCTTATTCAACATTTGGTTAATTTAGTTTTTTAATAACATTGTTATTTTAAATGTACGGTACTACTAATTTAACTTGTGGATCTCTTGAAATGTTACATCTTTCAGGTCTAAAAAGCCAGAGAACCACTGTTGTATTCTATCCATCTTCGCGTTACTCTATTTTTGTGTGTAAGTCTTGTCTATTCCCTCCTGGTTATTACATTCCAGTGAGTTATACAGGGACATCATCTTATTTTTACTAACATTTTTAATATTAATCTGGCTATACCTTTAGAAAACCGGAAACACCGTTTGCTACCCCTTTCCACGACTGTAGTTCGGTGATACTGGCGTAAAACACAAACAAATCACTCTACTAGGTATAGGAGGGAAGAAAAGTAGTTCATCCATTTACGTAAACTAGGAATATCGCGATTTTTAGTTCGATAATTTTCATTAGGTTTTTGTTTAATCAAAATACAGTACAGTATTAACAATGAGTGTTTTTACTCACGAACTGAGTTATCCATGCGAACGCATTCATTATGCAGTGTATATTATATTGTCTACAGCACATTAGCGTACAATATAGAGAATGAAGTCAAATTGAAAAATAATCATAATATGGATATTTAAACACATTTTTGAAAATGGTGGCCGTTCATTTCGATACAGGCTTCAGTTCTTTTGTGCATATTATCGCACTATAGACTATTGCATCTAATTCCAATTGCCAGTTTCGTCCTTCGTACTAGTAACTCATGTTGAAATAATTCTGTACCTACTCTATAAAAGAGTACCTTACGTACTGTAAATTCAATCTTCACTTCTGCCCGACCCGCATAGATAAAATTACTCACACATGCTATCTACTGTCCGTCCAAGTGGTTATGCCGCAGGATCGTAGAAAGGGGGGGGATCACGTGACAGTTAATTACTTAACGAGGCCCTTTTATTTAAGTTATTTTAAACAATTGTATAATATTACGTAAACGTCCAATTCCTAAAAGAAATTAATGCTTTCAGAAAAGACCTAAGACAGCCCAACTTTTATAGAGGGGTGAGCAGAAGCAGGTGGGGGAAATCGGGATGCGACGTAGGCAAACGGACAATACCTATGCGAAAATATGATTCAATAACAGTCTACTATATACAGTCGCGAAGCTTAAGGTGTTTTTTTTGCAAATCTCGTGATAAAGCGCTCCAAGCGGTTAGCAACTAGAAACAATAGACTGTCCACGGTCGACTTTGGACTGTGTCGTATTTCCATCGAGTGCTATCTAGTTGCTTATTTCACATTGATGCTTGTGAAATGTTCGTTATTGGTTGTAATGAAAATGTTAATGACTAAAATATAATAATTGAAATAATAATATGGGACAAGGAGGAGACGTTTGTAGTGCTATAAATTGTAGCAACAGTAAGAGAAAGAGGCCAGAGTTATCCTTTTTCCGATTTCCGAAAGATTCAGAAAGGTTCCTGGGTTTCCACAAGAATGCTGTGCAGAAATAAAACTCTTAATTTTGAAGTTCTTTGTGACTGTTAGAATACATTATATGCTTAAATTTCACAATGAGATGTTTCAGTCTAACCGAAAGGACATTAGATACCGGTTAAAGTTCTGTCACTTAGGCTGCTAAATTTCCAGAGAAATAAAGGTTTTTTCAGAGGATATATTTTTAATTGTAGCTATTAATTTTGTTATTATTTTTATGCGTTATTTTACTAAAGACGTAGAAAAATTAAGTTTGTTTTAATGAAATTTATTGATCACGTTTTATTTTCAATTCTGGTGTGATTATTATTACTTAACCTCATCCCACTTTGTTAACTACGTAAGCCCACACTACAAGTACCGGTACAAGTAAGTTACTCCATTAATTCATATTTCCATTATTATTGTTGTAAAGGGAAATGGAAATTAATATTTATTGGTTTCATAGTTAATTATCGCTATAATCTTGAATGAGTGAAGCGATTATAGTAAATTTCAGTTCGTTTTGCACAAACAAAAATAATATTACTTATTTCTTGCGGGTATCTTCGAGTTTATGGTGGAATTTAATAAACTTCATTAAAATAATAAATTAACTTTATGCATTTAATATTTCAATAATGGAAGGAAAGTGTTAATTTTTCCAAAAGAACACGACAACGAAAGTGTAACATATTTTGTCGTCTGCTAGGAGAGAGATCTGCGATGATGAGGCGATAGTAGCGATCCTAGTGGTGGGCAACTACCCATGTTTGCATTTTTACTACATATTGAGCTTCGCGACTGTATATTGATCATATTACCCCATCCCTGGAAGCAACAGGTTGGCTTAAACTAGATAAGAAAAGAAATTTACATTCACTTCTCTTTCTCTTCGAAATCTTGAACTCTTCTATTCCTTCGTACCTGTCGTCTCGCTTCACTTACCTTTCTTCCCACCATAATCTGAACACACGCTCTCGTCATGAAACAATACTAACAATACCATCCCATCGCACCTCCTCATACTCATCTTCTTTCACAATAGCCCTGCCAAGACTCTGGAATTCGCTACCTGCTAGCATCAGGGACTGTCGAAATAAAATTGAATTCAAACGAAAACTTACTAGGCACTTGGTCAGTAATTGATTACTTGTAAATAGTTTCTTTAATCTATCACAAAATATTTCAATATTCAGTAATTTCATCACTATACAATTTTGTTATTCTAGATTTAATTTGTAATTCAGTAAATATAAAATATTCTTTGTTTCTCTATGATAAATTATCTAGTTTTAATTATTCAGGTAATCTTTTCGTACTTTGATTTTATTGTAATTGTAAATTTAATACTAACTGTAATATTATTTGTAATTGTAATTGTAAATTTAATACTAATTGAAATTTTATTGTTGATATTTTAGTTGGAATCTCCTGGTAGAGGGGCAGAGAAGGCCTGACGGCCTTATCTCTACCAGGTTAAATAAATAAATACTTACTTACTTACAAATGGCTTTTAAGGAACCCGAAGGTTCATTGCCGCCCTCACATAAGCCCGCCATCGGTCCCTATCCTGTGCAAGATTAAGCCAGTCTCTATCATCATACCCCACCTCCCTCAAATCCATTTTAATATTATCCTCCCATCTACGTCTCGGCCTCCCTAAAGGTCTTTTTCCCTCCGGTCTCCCAACTAACACTCTATATGCATTTCTGGATTCGCCCATACGTGCTACATGCCCTGCCCATCTCAAACGTCTGGATTTCAAGTTCCTAATTATGTCAGGTGAAGAATACAATGCGTGCAGTTCTGTGTTGTGTAACTTTCTCCATTCTCCTGTAACTTCATCCCGCTTAGCCCCAAATATTTTCCTAAGCACCTTATTCTCAAACACCCTTAACCTATGTTCCTCTCTCAGAGTGAGAGTCCAAGTTTCACAGCCATATAGAACAACCGGTAATATAACTGTTTTATAAATTCTAACTTTCAGATTTTTGGACAGCAGACTGGATGATAAGAGCTTCTCAACCGAATAATAACACGCATTTCCCATATTTATTCTGCGTTTAATTTCCTCCCGAGTGTCATTTACATTTGTTACTGTTGCTCCAAGATATTTGAATTTTTCCACCTCTTCGAAGGATAAATCTCCAATATTTATATTTCCATTTCGTACAATATTCCCGTCACGAGACATAATCATATACTTTGTAAATAAATACTACTAATACTAAAAAAAATACTACTATATAGTAGACTGTCATTCAATATTGAAAGTTCTTTCGTCACTGGAAAACGCGAACATATTTCTGGAACGTACTATACTCACTAACTCAGTGCTGTTTACTATATACGGCCTTGATTCTGTGTGGAGGACAGTTGGAACTTCATTAGTAGAAGGGGTGGGAGTGAAGTACATTCAAAAACTCAGGTACCTACAATAAAAATTGAAGTAAAAATAAAATGATGTCCCTGTACGTATTCTGTGGACTATGGCGGCACATTCTGCAGACTACTCACAATCTGAACTTCTCGTTCCAGCGCGGATTCAGCGTCTGCGGCTTGACGGTGGTGGCGCGGATGAACTTGGCGGGCACGGCGGCGGACAAGCTGTCGCGGTGTTCCCTCCTCTCGCTGCGATAGCTGCCGTGTTCCTTCCGCTTGAAGCTCAGCCGGAAGCTGCACACATCAAACACACCAAACTGTACCACAACCACCACATCTACAAAACGCTAGAACATGTCTGAACTTGATACTCTTCCTTTCTCCTGTTACAGGTCCAGACATATTTCAGTCAGCTAAGCACTTTGTGCGTAAATAAGTCAATAATTAAGCCAGTGAGTCAGTCAGCTAGTCACTAATGGAGTAATTAAGTTATTCTGATAATCAGTTGGTCACTGATGAAACTTTTTTCATACATAATGACGAGTAAGCCAGACATTTATAAGATAGCAGTCAATCTTCAGTAAGTACACGGGTCTGTCAACCAATCATACTATGTGCAATTAATTAAGCAAGTTAGTCGTATGTAGTATGTTAGTAGTCTATATTAGTCACTCAATAAGTACCGTAGTTAATTAAGTATGCTAGTTAATAAATCGCACTTAAGTGAGTGTGCTAGTCAAATAATAAATAATTAAGTGTGTAGGCCTATGATACCCTCTCAATAAGTAGTCACTCAATAAATGATTAAGGGGAGAGGATGGTATTTTTTAAAACTTTTTTCCTATTTGGTGTAAAATATTAATTTTTTAGTATGTAGAGAGCTCATAGCTGTGGCAACTTAACCAAATAAAAATATTTTGAAAAAAATTATTTGGGGGTCCAAATTTGAAAAAATATACCCAATGCAGGATTGTACTAAAACCGATATATTTAAACCATTTTTAAAGATAATTTCAAACAGTGTTTTGCAATGTATTTGCAAAAGCATGGTCTACAAACTGTCTATAACAGAATTTTGATATTAGTCCCTACGTTTGTAAAGTAAACAATTAAAATTTAATAACAATTTTCTGATTTCCTTTCTTGCAAACAAACGGACGTATTTTTAAAATAAAATCAATTAACAAAATTCTGTAATAGACAAAACTTTCCTAATAGTCTAAAGAATGCGTGTTCTAAATTTCATGCATGTATATTTAATAGTTCAGAAATTATATCCATTTTTGTCTGGCAATGTAGCAAAAAAAATGAAGTTACTGGAAACCGATAAAAGTGGGCGTGTGATTTAAAAATCCATAGCGCAGGAAGTTTAAAAATGACGTCTCAACATCCGATAAGGGCACAAATACCCACAAAATGTTATGCAATGCATTCCACATATATCAAAGGGTATTTTAAAGAAGAAAAAATTTTTTTTTGAAAATTTAATTTACCGAAAACAACAATAAAAGTGGGCGAATGATTTAAAAATCCATAACGCAGGAAGTTTAAAAATAGCGACTCAACATCTGATAAGGGCACAAATACCCACAAAATGTTATGCTATGCATTCCAAACATATCACAGAGTATTTTAAGGATTTTTTAAAATTCACTCATTTTTCACCAAAAAAATACCATCCTCTCCCCTTAAGTAAGTAATTAAATATGTATGGTACATTCTCAATAAATAATTAAGTAAGTAATTAAGTGTGTATGGTACACTCTCAATAAATAATTAAGTAAGTAATTAAGTGTGTATGGTACACTCTCAATAAATAATTAAGTAATTAAATATGTATGGTACACTCTCAATAAATAATTAAGTAAGTAATTAAGTATGTATGGTACACTCTCAATAATTTTAGTTACTCAATAAATAAGTACGCTAGGCACTCGAAAAGTACTGTAGTCAAGTACTCATGCTTCATTTCATTTAGTGTTCTGCCCAAGGGCAGGTCTTTCACTGTAAACTCAGCTTTCTTAAATCTTTCCTATTTTCTGCCTTCCTCTTCGTTTCCTCATATGATCCATTCACTCAATAATTACCCTAATTAAGTAAGTATACTATATAATAATAAATTGTTTTATAATTTCAATCTACAACTTATCAATTAATACAGAAACAATTTTCTGTTACTTCACATCACAAGGTTATATATCTACAAATATGTTCGATTTTTTAAAAATCATCTTCAGGTCAGAGCCATAAGTTGACAAATTGAGCATAGGTGAAATGGAAGAAAAAAACATATACAGTATATACAGACATTATAAATAAAAATCAAAACTGTTTAAAAGCAATATGATATAAAATGTGGTTCTAATTTATTTTAATATGACTATTACACTCTTACTACGTCATACTACTTTGGACCAATAAAACGGTACGAAAGGACGTATTTCAACCAATCATGGCTGCTTATCGCACAATTTTATCGCGTCCCTAGCATTTCTTTAATTTTATCGCGTCCCTAGCATTTGTTTAATTTTATTGCGTCCCTAGCATTTGTTTCTTTGTTTGCCAACATTTGAAACTGCGCTGGTCTGGACGTCGAAAATATATATAAAACTACAAACCACTCCAGTCGATGCACAGCAGTTTCAAATATGACACATTGGCATTCAAGAACAAGAATTAATAAAAATCACTGATCATACCTATGCATCTTCCGAAATCCGATTTACAAATAAATGAAGAGCACCATTCGGAAATCCTGAATAAGTTGAATACACCATGTAGGCCTAAATCAACGAGTTCCACTTCTATTACGCACACGTCCAATATAACATCAATTGAACCACCAACCACATTCAAATTTGAAAATTGTACATTCAATAATTATTCCTTTTAAAATTATTCATTCGGAAATCCTGAATAAGTTGAATACACCATGTAGGCCTAAATCAACGAGTTCCACTTCTATTACGCACACGTCCAATATAACATCAATTGAACCACCAACCACATTCAAATTTGAAAATTGTACATTCAATAATTATTCCTTTTAAAATTATTCATTCGGAAATCCTGAATAAGTTGAATACACCATGTAGGCCTAAATCAACGAGTTCCACTTCTATTACGCACACGTCCAATATAACATCAATTGAACCACCAACCACATTCAAATTTGAAAATTGTACATTCAATAATTATTCCTTTTAAAATTATTCATGTTTATTTTTTATGTCATCGTCGTTAATTAAAACTTTTCTAACACTTGTGTATATTAGTTAGGTTATGTTATAGCTTCTGCTATATGATATTATGGATAGTCACGTATCAGAGATTATTTAATATTAAGATTTATTGAAAATCATCTGTCAAGTGACGTTGATTACTGGGATTCGGATAATTGAAGTGGAATGTTGCATTTTAATAAAAATGAAACTGAATCAACAAAGCCTTCTCGACTAGTAACATTGCCATCGTGTATAATAGATCGAGAATTTCTTGACGAGAAGGCATTGCTCACTACTGCCATCTGGCATGCATCTAGCGTAATATTTATAATGTTGAGATGGTACAATAATACATTTGAAGACAGTTGTATTTTCTTAAGGCAATTAATATTTTATTGTATCGGAGTACTTCGTTACTACTAATCTTTATATACTTTCTTCTAATCGTGTAATAGTCAATTAAATCCCACTCGAGTTTCGATTTTCTCTAGACTGCTCGTGTTCCACTCGCAGATTTATCGATAAAATCAAAACGTCTAGTGAGATTACTGTTGACTATTACACTCTTACTACGTCATACTACTTTTGACCAATAAAACGGTACGAAAGGACGTATTTCAACCAATCATGGCTGCTTATCGCACAATTCTATCGCGTCCCTAGCATTTGTTTAATTTTATCGCGTCCCTAGCATTTGTTTAATTTTATTGCGTCCCTAGCATTTGTTTCTTTGTTTGCCAACATTTGAAACTGCGCTGGTCTGGACGTCGAAAATATATATAAAACTACAAACCACTCCAGTCGATGCACAGCAGTTTCAAATATGACACATTGGCATTCAAGAACAAGAATTAATAAAAATCACTGATCATACCTATGCATCTTCTGAAATCCGATTTACAAATAAATGAAGAGCACCATTCGGAAATCCTGAATAAGTTGAATACACCATGTAGGCCTAAATCAACGAGTTCCACTTCTATTACGCACACGTCCAATATAACAACAATTGAACCACCAACCACATTCAGATTTGAAAATTGTACATTCAATAATTATTCCTTTTAAAATTATTCATGTTTATTTTTTATGTCATCGTCGTTAATTAAAACTTTTCTAACACTTGTGTATATTAGTTAGGTTATGTTATAGCTTCTGCTATATGATATTATGGATAGTCACGTATCAGAGATTGTTTAATATTAAGATTTATTGAAAATCATCTATCAAGTGACGTTGATTACTGGGATTCGGATAATTGAAGTGGAATGTTGCATTTTAATAAAAATGACACAATCAACAAAGCCTTCTCGACTAGTAACATTGCCATCGTGTATAATAGATCGAGAATTTCTTGACGAGAAGGCATTGCTCACTACTGCCATCTGGCATGCATCTAGCGTAATATTTATAATGTTGAGATGGTACAATAATACATTTGAAGACAGTTATATTTTCGTAAGTCAATTAATATTTTATTGTATCGGAGTACTTCGTTACTACTAATCTTTATATACTTTCTTCTAATCGTGTAATAGTCAATTAAATCCCACTCGAGTTTTGATTTTCTCTAGATAAATCAAAACGTCTAGTGAGATTACTGTTGATAAAACATTTTGTAAGTTTTCAAACTAACAGTAGTATAGAGTGATGAACACACTATTTGAATCTTTTGATGTTATATAACAAGTTTCAATCATAAAATTGTATGTATGTGTTGATAATTGAAATTTAAAATTTAAAACCATAGCAACAAAATTAATGTAATAATATTAATTTAAAAGCCACATTCGAATTTCTTCCTACAATCGCTTTTGTTAACATTATGCATTAGTTGCAGTGACATAAAAGAAACTGAAGTCTTAAAACATTTTGAACTCAATAAATATTTCAGGCGCCATTTAAAATTTTAGTCGCTATGGCTACCTGGCGCCCGGTATTTTCTACCCCTGCTTTTTACAATAAGTAAAACGCATCTAGATATTTTAGATATAATTAAAGCTTGGAATTAACAAATGAAGAAGTATAAATGTCAGCACAAACTTAAAATAAAACAAATTAAGAGTGCGTGTTTTACGAGTCTGTACACATTACAATCAATGACTGTAAATATTTAAGTGTTTCAAATGAAAAATTTTTCTTACTTTCTGATAAAATACATTTTTTTTCTTTGCTAATGACGTGCTCGCTACCAAATTCTTCTGTTGGAGTACTCATTTCCAACGGCTTAGCTTTGTTTTGTTTTCGTATGTTCAATGAATAGCAGACCTGAAGTAAGTAGCGTTGCACGACGTCAAGCTATACTCCATACATAGCCTACATTGTTGGAAACTTTAGGTAACCAAACGCAGGACTGTACTGATAATAGATAAGTATACATATCAGCCAGAACTTCAATCAAAGGTAAATATGCTACTAAAGCATTGTAAATATGTACAATAATGTGTATTCTGAGTGAGTACACTTCTCTTACAGTAACTACAGAGGACTTCAACTCATCAGTATTATTGCTATATCCTAAATTAGCTCCATACTGCGCTCAGATTAATTCTCACGTTGTGTCAGCTTAAATTTGACTGTGATCTCCATGAAATATTCAAAACACAGCTAATGTATCCGTGAAACATGTTTCTGCGCTTTTTGCACTGTTTTGACGTTTGTGGAAAGGTCTATTTTTAAGTCTAAAAAATGAAGCTCTAATTCACGTTTCCGTGGTTACGGCTTAATTCTACACGCGACATATCAAAGGCCTCTAATTAATAGCACAGGATGTGCGGAAATGTGTACAGAATATTTAAATACCTGTTGAGCACAAAGCTCGATCAAAGTAACTTTGTCCTACAGGTACTCACTCTTGTTCATGTATACAGTTCACAGCATTCCAGAGACTAATCTTGTTTTTAAATCCGAATTTAAATGTAGTTCTAATTGGGCTAAGAATTGCATTTTGAAATAGTAAAATTAAAATAAACTCAAAGCTACACTACATATTAGAAATCGAGAAAAACAAATCCATAAACTTCCTAGATATCACAATAACAAACGTAGATAACAAACACACCTTCAAAATCTACAGAAAACCACCACCACTACCACCACCACCACCACCACCACCACCACCAACAATAACACATCCAATCATTCAACACAACACAAACAAGCTGCATTCCGAACAATGGTACACAGACTACTCAACATACCAACGAGCCAGTAAGACTACACTACACTTACTGGCTTTTAAGGAACCCGCCCTCACATAAGCCCGCCACTGGTCCCTATCCTGAGCAAGATTAATCCATTCTCTATCATCATATCCTACCTCCCTCAAATCCATTTTAACATTATCTTCCCATCTACGTCTCGGCCTCCCCAAAGGTCTTTTTCCCTCCGGCCTCCCAACTAACACTCTATATGCATTTCTGGATTCGCCCATACGTGCTACATGCCCTGCCCATCTCAAACGTCTGGATTTAATGTTCCTAATTATGTCAGGTGAACAATACAATGCGTGCAGTTCTGCGTTGTGTAACTTTCTTCATTCTCCTGTAACTTCATCCCTCTTAGTCCCAAATATTTTCCTAAGAACCTTATTCTCAAACACTCTTAATCTCTGCTCCTTTCTCAAAGTGATAGTCCAAGTTTCACAACCATACAGAACAACCGGTAATATAACTGTTTTATAAATTCTAACTTTCAGGTTTTTGGACAGCAGACTGGATGATAAAAGCTTCTCAACCGAATAATAACAGGCATTTCCCATAATTATTCTGTGTTTAATTTCCTCCCGAGTGTCATTTATATTTGTTACTGTTGCTCCAAGATATTTGAATTTTTCCACCTCTTCGAAGGATAAATCTCTAATTTTTATAGTTCCATTTCGTACAATATTCTGGTCACGAGACATAATCATATACTTAGTCTTTTCGGGATTTACTTCCAACCATATCGCTTTACTTGCTTCAAGTAGAATTTCCGCGTTTTCCCTAATCGTTTGTGGATTTTCTCCTAACATATTCACGTCATCCGCATAGACAAGAAGCTGATGTAACCCGTTCAATTCCAAACCCTGTCTGTTATCCTGAACTTTCCTAATGGCATATTCTAGAGCGAAATTAAAAAGTAAAGGTGACAGTGAATCTCCCTGCTTTAGCCAGCAAGACTACAAGGAAGAAATAAATACCATCGCATACATAGCACAAGAAAATGGATACAACCCCAACATAATAAAAATGACAAAACATAATTAAAAGAAACATAGAAACACAACACAAATACAAAAACACAAAAAAATACATCACAATAATATACTTACTTACTTACAAATGGCTTTTAAGGAACCCGAAGGTTCAATGCCGCCCTCACATAAGCCCGCCAGCGGTCCCTATCCTGTGCAAGATTAATCCAGTCTCTATCATCATACCCCACCTCCCTCAAATCCATTTTAATATTATCCTCCCATCTACGTCTCGGCCTCCCTAAAGGTCTTTTTCCCTCCGGTCTCCCAACTAACACTCTATATGCATTTCTGGATTCGGCCATATGTGCTACATGCCCTGCCCAACTCAAACGTCTGGATTTAATGTTCCTAATTATGTCAGGTGAAGAATACAATGCGTGCAGTTCTGCGTTGTGTAACTTTCTCCATTCTTCTGTAACTTCATCCCGCTTAGCCCCAAATATTTTCCTTAGCACCTTATTCTCAAACACCCTGAACCTATGTTCCTCTCTCAGAGTGAGAGTCCAAGTTTCACAACCATACAGAACAACCGGTAATATAACTGTTTTATAAATTCTAACTTTCAGATTTTTCGACAGCAGACTGGATGATAAAAGCTTCTCGACCGAATAATAACACGCATTTCCCATATTTATTCTGCGTTTAATTTCCTCCCGAGTGTCATTTATATTTGTTACTGTTGCTCCAAGATATTTGAATTTTTCCACCTCTTCGAAGGATAAATGTCCAATTTTTATATTTCCATTTCGTACAATATTCTGGTCACGAGACATAATCATATACTTTGTCTTTTCGGGATTTACTTCCAAAATACGAAAAGAAAAAAAGACACACAAGATCACATCTTCATTTAATAAATTAAATTATAAGATCGCATACAGAACACAAAAACACTCTACAAAAACATCTAAACACACAAACAAACAAATATAAAATCACAGGTGTATACAAACTCACAAGCAATAGCTGCAACAACTTTCACATCGGATAGACAGGCAGATCATTTCAAACACGTTACAAAGAACACATCACAGCCATAACCAAATCACACAACACCTCCACATATGCAGAACACATCACAAACGCAACCACACCTACAGCAACATAGACACAAACATGGAAATTCTACATAGCCAACCGAAAAACCAGAAACTAAAAACACACTAGAACAATACGAAATATAAAACAAATCCTCAACACACAACTGAATTTCAAAACGCACACACTATTTGACTCTACACTACACAACACAAACGCAGCTCCACAGGGGGCGAAGACACAGGAAGACGCAAACCCACGCTGTTCTGAATATGGCTAGTCAACTAAGGTATTTTTAAACCTAGTTCTAGTTCACACGTGAAAGTCATATATATTTATATTGTATTTATATATTGTACTTTATTACTATTACAATATTTTTATTTATTTTAGTACGTTATTTTACGACGCTTTATCAACATCTTAGGTTATTCGCTATTATTTATTCGCTCGTTTTCATACTCTCTCTCGCTATCATAATATTAATACTCGATCACAACGCGATAACACGCTAGAAATTCCACTTCACACATCATCTCTGTATTCCTCATCTTTCACTGTTGCTACCTCTTGTCACTGGAACTGTCTGCCGCCTGAAGTCAAGGGCTGCCGAACATTGAAATCTTTCAAATCCAAGTTAGAAAATTATCTTATGACGAATTGCCAAACTAACTTACTATTATGACAAGTGTTGTATTGCATGTTTCCACGTATTCACATTTTTTTTATGTTCTAGTGATATTTAACTTATTTTATATTTTTGTTTTCATATTTTCCGATAATGGTATATCTCTAATATGATAAGTTGAGCTATATATAAACATAATTTTCCTTACTGTGTATACTTAAAAATATTGTTTTCATTGTATGCTTTGTACTGCACTATTTTATTACTACTATTAGTATTATTATTACTATTAGGCCTGTTATTATTATTTTATTATTTATTATTATTATATCATTATTATTATCATTACTATTCTTATTTATTATTATTATTATTATTATTATTATCAATAATTGTCTTATTTTTTTATACTTTGTAGGCCTCATTTATTTTTGACCTGCTGTTCACATTTTATTATGCTTTTTTCTTTCCTTCTCTATGTTATATATTATGTCTGATTTCTTCTTACTTGTTGTTTACATTTTATTATTATTATCTTATTCAGTTTTGTGTGTACTTTGCAAATTTGTAGTGTTTCTGTAACGCAGTTTTCACTCCTGGTTGAGTGTTAGAGAAGGCCGTATGGCCTTAACTCTGCCAGGTTAAATAAATCATTATTATTATTATTATTATTATTATTATTATTATTATTATTATTATTATTATTATTATTATTCAGCGTCTGAATGAGATGAAGGTGATAATGCCGGTGAAGTGAGTCCGGGGTCCAGCACCGAAAGTTACCCAGCATTTGCTCATGTTGGGTTTAGGAAAAACCCCAGAAAAAACCTCAACCAGATAACTTGCCCCGACCGGGAATCGAACCCGGGTTTCGCGGCCAGACGCGCTAACAGGTGTGGACTATTACAATCTTAGGTTAAGAATAGGCTATATTGTACTTTATTACAATTACAATTTTGGTCTAACTTTTATTCTTTAGCTTGAAACTTGTATTTCATTTACCAAATTCGAGTAAAATATGAAGGTTCAAAGCTGCTGTAATAATATTTCATGTACAGGATATTAATTCATCATGTGGACAGAAATTAATATTGCTTCTACCAAAACTATCAGAGAAAAGAGAAGCCCTCTCACAGACAAGTCAAGAGTTAGGAACTATTATTAAACCTGACAGTGAAGTTCTTACATTGTCCTCACTCTGGATGTAATGGAATTACAGTAATTTGAAGAACATTTTTCTAAGTCTTGTTGCATAATTACATTTCCGAATGTTATTTAATAGAACAATGAAAGTTTCTCTTGTTAACGTGCTGCTACTGGGATTATGCGTCAAGTGTTGTCATGGCAACTCTAGCCTTCATTCCTCCACCCAGTTAGACAAACAGATAGTCTGTTCTACATCATGAACACTGCGTGTTAATACAACTCATAACAAATTATTGTAAAGTTTACCTATATTGGGATAAAATAGAGTGATATAAAAGCCATACCGTTGATCATACGTGTGACGTTATGATGACAATTTCACTGCTTATTCAATAAATAAATCAAGAGAAAAATGAGAATAACACAATATTCTTATTTTATTTACTTTAGAAACTTTCAACTTATGTCACATCTATATATATAATTAATAATAATAATAATTAATAATAACAATAATTTATTTATTTAATCTGGCAGAGCTAAGGCCAGCAGGCCTTCTCTTCCGCCCAGCCAGACTCTAATTATAATTAAATACATTTGCTTACATAGTTATTACATTAATATCTAGATCATAAAACAACATGAAAGAAATAATGAAAATTGGATAACTAATGTTAGTGTGACAATAATAAACATTGGTAAGAAATAGTTATAATAATAATAATAATAATAATAATAATAATAATAATAATAATAGTAGTAATAATAATAATAATAATAATAATAATAATAATAATGAGATAATTTAGATATTTATCTGTGATATATATATATATATATATATATATATATATATATATATAACAAACATTGAGAAACTTGAAACAGCTATTATTATTAACAAGAATTGTTAGAAAAATATCTCGTTAGCCTATTCTTAAATTGGTTTGATGTCTGACAGTCCCTGACATTACTCGGTAGGGAATTCCAAAGCCGAGGAACAGCCACAGCGAAAGAAGATGAATATGAGGATGTTCGGTGGGAGGGAATGGATATTATTGAGGAGTGTTGTGATCGTGTGTCTAGGTTATGATGGGTGGATAAATTTTGAAAACGAGACGCAAGATAGACAGGAGTGGAGAAATGCAATATGTGAAAGAGAAGGGAAAGACAGTGGATTTTCCTACCATCTTCTAGACGGAGCCAGGACAACATTTCGAGGGATGGTGTTACGTGATCAGCCCGGCGAATATTGCAGACGAAACGGATGCACATATTATGAACACGTTGTAGTCTCTGCGCCGAAGTAACGCTTAGGTCAGTAAGCAGAATATCACAGTAATCGAAGTGGGGCATCACGAGTGTTTGCACTAACATTTTTTTCATGGAAAAGGGTAGAAAATTCTTCAATCGTTTAAACGAGTGGATTAATGAGAATACTTTTTTTGCAGGTTTCTGCAACTTGAATGTTCAATTTAAACTTTTATCCATATAAATACCTAGATTCTTTACTGATTCACTGAACGCAATTTCGGTGCCGTGTATATATATATAATTTGAACAGGTAATGAAAATTACGGGAAAACGGCTGAACGGATTTTAATAAATTACCCCTCATTTTGAAGCTTGGAACCCAAAGTTTTTCAGCAAAATAGTAGTTTTCAGTGAAATCTCAATTTTCCTATATGATTTTCCTATTTTCCAAAATCCATCTTTCGTCAGTTTTGAGAAATAATTAACTGCATTTCAGAATAAAACAAAACACACACTACAATAAACAATAGACTATTACACGAAGGCCATGACCTACAGGATTAATGACATACTTAAGAGTTCAGATGGGTCAGATTCTTTCACATCTTAATGCCAATATGTGGATCTTCATTTGTGTAATTTTTTGATAACGTATAAAAATAATTTACAAGTCTGATTCTCTGGTCTGTAGTTTTCCGAGTACAGCTGTGTATTCGATATTAAGAACTACAAAACTTAAGAATGTTTGTTTACATTATTACCATTAAAGATGAAATATTATTATAGTTAATGCAACATATAATGGTATACTGATGATATGAAAGTGAAATCTTTTGGGACCTTAAGTAAGTAGACGCAGAGAAAGAATATTTTATATTAGATCTTCATTTCTATAATATACTGAGTAACGGCTATATATATATATATATATATATATATATATATATATATATATGGCTATATATATGTACTGAAAACTATAAAACTTACGTAACAGTGTGGTCGATCGACGGATGCTGAGTCAACATTTGTTAAGACTATAATTTGGAATGCATATACCATCGACATCAACGTGAAATTTCGATTTTATGCACGAGAACGTATAATCTCATAAACTTCTTTCCATCTGACTGTTGATAATTATTTGAAGAGAAGTAATATAATGATAACGAGATACTAAGGTTATTGTTATGAACTTTAACACTACTTGTAGGATGTGTGGAAATCAAACCACAGTATAGAGTACATAATTATCTCTAAACTGTGGTCAAACAGTGGTTTTCTTCCTGCTCACAAGGAAGTACCGTTAATGCTATTGTTTAAAACTTCTGTCGTACGTAATTTTGACGTATAATGGATAAACAATTGATCCTCACTACTTTTCCCGCCAAGAGAGCACCTCCTTCTTCTGGCTATGCCTCCGTCTTTCAGTTGCTGACTATAGTAGTCGTGACAGCAGGTTGCAACTTACACGCTTGGCCAACTTATTATGAGATATAATTATTTGGAAGTGTACGTCAGATTTACGTATCAATAGTATTAATAGAAAATTTTCTGTTAGTGGAGTTTATTTATTCCCTTAAGTGTGTTTTATCTAACAAAGTAACACTGGATGAAAACTTACGTGGTGATCGACACTACTCTGCAGATGATAGATGAAAGTTCAGATGATGATGCTGATGTTGACGCTGAAGGCAATGTAGAGATTGAATATGAAACTTGTGATAATGACAAGGATTTAAGATACAGTAGGAGAGATTGAGAATCACGTAGAAAGCAAGCGGATGGAGAAAGAAGGTAAAAACAAGAAAACAGGAAGAAAAGAGAAGAGAAGAGAAGAGAAGAGAAGAGAAGAGAAGAGAAGAGAAGAGAAGAGAAGAGAAGAGAAGAGAGGGCATGACGGCATGAGGGCACCAGGGCACGAGGGCACCAGGGCACCAGGGCACGAGGGCATGAGGGCACGAGGGCATGAGTGCATGAGGGCACGAGGGCACCAGGGCACGAGGGCACGGGAGCACCAGGGCACGAGGGCACGAGAGTACGAAGGCAAGAGGGCACGAGGGGAGAGGGGTGAGGAGAGGGGAGAGGAGAGGGGAAAGGGGAGAGGGGAAAGGGGAAAGGGGAGAGGGGAGAGAATATATTTTCATAACTCTAACCTACAATCCACAATAACCTAAAATAGCTATTGCTTCACTCCCACATGTAAAACCGACTGATCGTTCTGACATTGTTACTTGCGTTTTCGCACTGGAACTCAAGAACTGAAGATGTATAGGTTAAATAAAAAGTATTTAGCATGAAGAAAACCATTCAAAGGTTTAGGCCTATGTTTCATTATTATGGAAGCAAATAACTTTATAAATGTCTGGTATTCTTCATTGGAAATAAATTTGAAAAAAAAAAATAATATGAACGTCTAATGAACTTAGTTAGCAGCATTTGCTGCACAAGCCACTAGTTTCGATATATTTTCCTCCTACATATATAAGTTCGTATTTATAATTTCTGTGTAGAAGAAATTCTGATCGTGATGTTATAACAAAGGGGGCGGATTCATATGCACTAAAAATAACAAAATGTGCACTCTTAAAATTGAAAAAAAAAAAATAATAATAATAATAAAATGCTATTATTGATGATTTTTCTGTTATACATAAGAATAAGAGATGAGCTATAGTCAGTCACGAAAGTATCAATAGTACTATCGACTATTGTTCCTACTATCGATATAGTGACCATTGCTCCAAGGAAAGTCTAAGTTTCTCATTAAAATAAGCATTTCCACTTTGTTGGGATGCAGACGGTTTCGCCTTCCATTGAGTAAGTTTTTATTTTGGATAACAGTATTTCTGAGAAAACTGAAGATCCCAGTGAACACAGTTACTTTCTGACCAAATTACTTAGTTGTGGGTGAACAGTGTATGATGAAAGTAACAGATAAGTGGAAACAAAGTACAGGATTTGCTTAGTTAAATATGAAAAATAATGAGTGCATGTCTGAAATTTGCGATGTAGTTAAAGAGGGATTTAATATAAAAATTGTACTTGATAGTAAGGTTGAGTTTATAAATTATATTTAAGGATAATTATCTTCCATAATAATGGAGGTCATGAAAACTGGTTCCAGCCAATCAGAAACAGACAATCCAACGTCTCAACTCTCATTATAAAGTACTGTCCGGGCATCTTATCTAGACAGCTGGGTTCCCTAGTGCTCTCTCGCTGCCCCATAGCTATCTGCTAGCTACCTGGCCATCGCTGCAGCAGTTGTACGTACAGTTACAAAAACATTATTCGGTAATTATTTTCGGTGCATTCCATTGGCTATGATAGGTAAAAGTGTATGGATTCACAAAATGACAAATAAATAAATTACATTTTACTTCATCTCTGTACAATACAGAATAACCACAACTCCAATAATTATTACAATTCGTATCTGACCGTAAACTACTGAAGGTATGCGATACATAAAGTCTTTCAAGTAGAAGAGTTATAGGTCTGTTACAGGGGGGTACGCAATGGGGCTTACAGGTGTGACCCCCCCACTTTTAATTTTAAAATAAAATTACATATATTTCATTACATTTGATTGTTTCCATGGATTTTCCTGTTAAGTGTCTTAGCTATCATATAATAGTACATTATGCAACGAGCCTATAATGATAGTAATTAAGAAGCGAGTATGCATGTTTATGAAACGAGCGCAAGCTCGTTTCATAATTTTCATACGAGCTTCTTAATTACCATTATAGGCGAGTTTCATACGACTTTTTATACTCGACCATATTTCTAACTTGAAATTATTCAGATGTATACATATTATTTGTATCTGACAAGATCGGAAGTGACCTTGTTCTAGGTCGTGAATTGTGAGATGTGCGCAGACGCGAAAGTATTGATTTTTTCCGAGGAACAATATTGTCATTGACCTTGTGCAATCCCGTTAAACTTGGTATAACCTTGATTATTGAATTCGACATTGAAAAACGAGATGATAAAATGCATTTATTTGAATATTATTTACAATTAACGCTAATTATTATAGTAACAGAACATAACCTTCTGCGACAGTATTGGATTTCAGCCTTCGTGACTTTTCGCTAATTCTCTTTCGATTGCATATCCGAGAATAATCGATACTTGCGGGTTTATAACGGCACAAAGCTGACTTGTTATTGGCTGAACACCTGTAAGCTGAGTTGTCATTGGCTGAAAACACCTGGACTTTAATGAGTAGGTGTACTTTAATGACATACATTAAAGGACTGCTACCAGGTGTATAATTACTATATTTCGGCATGGTCGAGCATAAAAATAACTATTGACTACTGTATGTATGTGTGTATATATATATATATATATATAATTATTGTTTAAGTGTAATCAGCATTTTTTATCATACAAAATGAAACACACGTTAAAATTTGTTAAAAATTGGATGGCTGTGAAAAAATTACGTTTCAAAGATTTTATAGGGATATTCATTAACATGTTCTATTATAACAGTATAATATTAAGAAATATACCATGAAATAATAATAATAATAATAATAATAATAATAATAATAATAATAATAATAATGAACTATAATAATACATAACTGTAGGCTAAGTACAGCGAACTCTTTGATCACACTGAGTAAGCAAATGTATTTTACCCGTCTCGTAGATCGTCCTCCGCTTTCCTTCGTCGCTACAGCTAGAAGCTACCTCTCTACCCCCCCCCCCCCGCGCGTCTCTCTTTTAACTACCCAGATAAGTTTTGCGGACAGTAGTAGTTGTATCACAGTCTACTATATACAGTCGCGAAGTTCAATATGTAGTAAAAATGCAAACATGGGTAGTTGCCCACCACTAGGATCGCTACTATCGCCTCATCATCGCAGATCTCTCTCCTAGCAGCCGACAAAATATGTTACACTTTCGTTGTCGTGTTCTTTTGGAAAAATTAACACCTTCCTTCCATTAATGAAATATTAAATGCATAAAGTTAATTTATTATTTTAATGAAGTATATTAAATTCCACCGTAAACTCGAAGATACCTGCAAGAAATAAGTTAATATAATTTTTGTTTGTGCAAAACGAACTGAAATTTACTATAATAGCTTCACTCATTCAAGATTATAGAGATAATTAACTATGAATTGAAACCAATAGATATTAATTTGCATTTCTCTTTACAACAATAATAATGGAAATATGAATTAATGGAGTAACTTACGTGTACCGGTACTTGTAGTGTAGGCTTACGTAGTTAACAAAGTGGGATGAGGTTAAGCAATAATAATCACACCAGAATTGGAAATAAAACGTGATCAATAAATTTTATTGTAACAGACTTTTTCTACGTCTCTAATAAAGCAACAAATAAAAAAACAACAAAATTAACAGATATAATTAAAAACATATCCTTTGAAGGAAAAAGTAGGCGTAAGCAATAATAATCCCACCAGAATTGAAAATAAAACGTGATCAATAAATTTGATTAAAACAAACTTAATTTTTCTACGTCTTTAATAAAATAACACATAAAAATAATAACAAAATTAATAGCTACAATTAAAAATATATCCTTTGAAAAAAAAAAGTAGACCTAACCTTTATTTCTCTGGAAATTTAGCAGCCTAAGTGACAGAACTTTAACCGGTATCTAATGTCCTTTCGGTTAGACTGAAACATTTCATTGTGAAATTTAAGCATATAATGTATTCTAACAGTCACAAAGAACTTCAAAATTAAGAGTTTTGTTTCTGCACAGCATTCTTGTGGAAACCCAGGAACCTTTCTGAATCTTTCGGAAATCGGAAAAAGGATAACTCTGGCATCTTTCTCTTACTGTTGCTACAATTTATAGCACTACAAACGTCTCCTCCTTGTCCCATATTATTATTCCAATTATTATATTTTAGCCATTAACATTTTCATTATAACCAATAACGAACATTTCACAAGCATCAATGTGAAATACGCAACGAGCTAGCACTCGATAGAAATACGACACAGTCCAAATTCGACAATGGACAGTCTATTGTTTCTAGTTGCTAAACGCTTGGAGCGCTTTATCACGAGATTTGCAAAAAAACACCTCAAGCTTCGCGACTGTATATAGTAGACTGTGGTTGTATCCTTTCCTACAGTCACTGTATCCTTCCCGGGCCTACTCTGCCATCTATGCGAGATATGTAGAACGCTTTTATTCTACTCATGGTTGCAAAGTGAAGAATCGTGCGAGTCGTTCGTTTACGATTCAAAAGAATACTTTGAGTCATAGACTGGGATGAGTTCTGAACAAACCGTGTATGAATTGTTACAAACGTTTCGTAATATCTGACTGAATCTCTGAAAAAGAATAGTGTTGCCCAGTTACAGTTTGAAACCCTTATAATATAATGAATGATCTTTCCATTTTTCGATACTATCGATAGTCGCCCATCATTTAAATCTGCGTGTACTTCAACCCTCTACTTAAGCAGTAGGCCTACACTTGTAGCACATTTTTACGGTAGTTAGGCATCGTTGATAAAAATAATTCAAAATTTATAATTTTCTTGCAGCTAAGTCATTCTAAAACACATTGCAATCTACACACTGTCGATGTTTCTAAGACTTGTCACTATAATAAAATGAAATATTCTAATTTGTTACACTTGTAAGTAAAAAAAAAAAAACAAAACAAAAAATTGCATTATTGTGCCTATATTATTGTTGACATTCCCGAAATTCGAGTTTAGCGAGTGCAAAGAGCCTATGAACACTTTCAGTCACTTGTGGTCCAATCATATTGCAGCGTTCTAGTGACGAAATCTTATGAACATGCGGAGTAGACAATAAGGTGGCTTCTTGTCTTGAATAACTGTTCTTCTAATCACAACTTTCATCCATCATAACATTCCAGTACTGTAAATTTTACATCTTGATTACACAACTTTTAACACATGCAGAACACATCACAAATGCTAACCACACCCACAGAGACATCAACACAGACATGGAAATACTACACATCCAACCAAAAAGCCAGAAACTCAACACACTAGAACAATATGAAATATACAGACACACGAAAACACACCCCAACGAAATTCTCAACACACAACTCAATTTCAAAACACACACACCTTTGACTCTATACTACTGGGTGTTCATTCCAAAGTGTGTCATGACGTCACTGTTGTGACAGCGATTTGAAGCGAGTTTCAGCTTTTATGTCAGAGAAGTTGCCTATTAATCAAGGCGATCCATCTAAACTTGAGAACGTGTACGGTATAACTTGAACGTCGTAGCAACAGATGGCAGGGTATTTGTTATCATCGGTTGCGTACGGCAACATTCCACAACACAAATCAAATGCTCCGTGTCCATGTTGACCGTCGAAATTAATGTCAACAAATACGTAAGTAATCATCTTAACCCTCTCCACATATCCCGACAGTAAGAAAGAAAACTCACCTCAGTACGTGTTTCGAAACAGTTCACATTCCTGCCACTACCGATGTTACCGTACGCATCGGTAAGTACTCTTCCGAATGAACGCCGTATTTGCTAGGCAACTTCTCTGGCACATACGTAATACGCCTCTGCGGAAGTGTAGGAAGATTGAATTCTCTAGGATCATCGACTAGCCACATGACGGCATACAGCGAGCCATGACACACTTTGAACTGAACACGCAGTATACCACACGAACGCACCCTGACAGGAAACAGAACCTCGCCAAGACCAACAACGACCAGTTCTGAAGATGACCCATAAATAGGTCGAAACATGTAAACGAGGTACGTTGAAGTTTAACACAGGAAAGTCTTATCATACATATTCCCAAATTGTAAATTTGCACAAAGTCAGCAATGCATATGGGAGGTGGGAGATGCATATTTAATTAGTTCCACATTGATGTAATCAGTACCAGGTGCCTTTTTATTATGGAAATGATTGATAGAAGTTGTTAATTCTTCTACGGTTATTGGATCTATGTGTTCATCTATTATTATTTCTTCTTCATTTTCCTCTAAAGATTTTTCTCTTCATAATTCTTGATAGTAGTCTATCCATTTTTCTTCTGAAAAACAAATTTTTCACAAAAAAAAGCCGCCATAAATAAGGATTCGAATAGATCGACCTGCTAATCAATTCATAAAGAATAATCATTAAAACCAATTGTGCGACAATTTGAATGGAAAAAGAAAACATTAAGATAAATGATACAAAAACATAGGAAATCATTTACAATAAAAGTTTGTTGGGTACAAATGATTACTAATTATAGCTAAGGATGATTTTAACACATGAGATCCTATGGCATTAATCGTTGCATCAGAAATTTATAATTGTTTAAGTTGATTTAAAGTTTCTCGTGGGATCGTGCCACGGGCACCGAACATGAGCCCAAAAACTGTCCAATGTGTGATGTGGTATTGTGCTCCGAGACGCTGACAACAAGGCTCATATATGACTTGTTTTTCACGACACACCTCTTGTGGCTGTTGCTCATGCATCTCAAAACGGATTGTGGGATCAAGAATGACACCCTTATCCTTCTGCCGATCAATTATGATGATATCAGCCCGTCTAGTAGAGCCATCAGAAGAGACGCAACCAACCTCCTCATAAACCTCATAGGAAGCATTCTGACGGATTGAAGATGCGATGAGAGAACGAACCGTATTATGTCTGTTGATTCGGAGCAATTCTCCATGATGGCAGAAACCCAAGACGTGAGGAAGCGTTTCTTGCTTGTCGCATATTCTGCAACGGGTTGAGTCAAGAGTTCTACCAGGGAGAGTACGTACAGGTATTGTATTACAGTTCATCTTAATGGCTTGCGTCCACTGACTTCTCGAAAGTCCCTTTTTGGTTGAGATCCACGAATTACCTTTCTTCCAGTGAGAATAGAAAACAACTATTTAATTTAAGTGTATCTCTTGTTTCATTATTTAAATATTTCATAATTTTGTATGCTTCATCTTCTTTCCATGCACATCGTGCTTAATGTCACTTATACAGGGACATCATTTTATTTTTACATAAATTTTTATTGTACCTGAGTTTTTGAATGTATTTCACTCCCACCCCTTCTACTAACGAAGTTACAACTGTCCTCCACACAGAACCAAGGCCGCAATACTGAGTTAGTATAGTACGTTTCAGAAACATGTTCGCGTTTTCCAGTGACGAAAACTTCCAATATTGAATCATATTTTCGCACAGGTGCTGTCGTTCGTTTGCCTACGTCGCATCCTGATTTCCCCCACCTGTTTCTGCTCGCTACACTGTAAAGACTAGTGGCTGGGCTTTCTTTGCTCTTTTCTGAAAACATTAATTTCTGTTAGGAATTAATTGGACGTCTACGTAATATTATGCAACTGTTTAAAATAACTTAAATAAAAGGGCCTCGTTAAGTAATTAACTATCACGTGATCCCCCCCTTTCTTCGATCCTGCGACATAACCACTTGGACGGACAGTAGATAGCATGTCTGAGTAATTTTATCTGTGCGGGTCGGGCAGAAATGAAGACTGAATTTACAATACGCAAGGTACTCTTTTATAGATTAGGTACAGAATTATTTCAACATGAGTTACTAAGTATGAAGGACGAAACTGGTAATTCGAATTAGATGCAATAGTCTATAGTGCGATAATAGGCACAAAAGATCTGAAGCCTGTATCGAAATGAACGGCCACCATTTTCAAAAATGTGTTTAAATATCCATATTATGATTATTTTTCAATTTAACTTCATTCTCTATATTGTACGATAATGTGCTGTAGACAGTATAATATACACTGCATAATGAATACGTCCGAATGGATAGCTCAGTTCGTGAGTAAAAGCACTCATTGTTAATACTGTACTGTATTTTGATTAAACAAAAACCTAATGAAAATTATCAAACTCAAAATCGCGATATTTCCTAGTTTACGTAAATGGATGAACTACTTTTCTTCCCTCCTATACCTAGTAAAGTGATTAGTTTGTATTTTACGCCAGTACCATTGAACTCCAGTCTTGGAAGGGGGTAGCAAACTGTGTTTTCGGTTCTCAATCGTTAATCCAAAGGTATAGCAAGGTTAATATTAAAAATGTTAGTAAAAATAAAATGATGTCCCTGTATATTTATCCCATATTGTTCTTTTAGTTTTTCTAACTTCTCTACGGACTATTGTACAGAGTGATTTGTATAGAACTGACACATTTCTTTAATTATTCCGTTGGAAATTCATTCAAAGACCCAATTTTAGCACGAAATTAAGCAGAATGTTCTGGAGTTTCGATTCCTTGTCACTAGATGCACAGATGTTTATGTTTTATTCCTATTGTTGGCAGCACTGACCCAATTTTAACGCCAAATTAAGCAGAATGTTCTGGAGTTTCGATTCCTTGTCACTAGATGCGCAGATGTTTATGTTTTATTCCTATCGTTGGCAGCACTATATGCGCAGATGTTTATGTTTTATTCCTATTGTTGGCAGCTGTTTTCGATATTTTGTGTCAACGTGAAAATGCAATACACATTAAATCAACGACTCTTCCTTGTGAAGCAATACTGGATTACGAATTCAATTACAGCTACTCAAAGGGCACACCAGAGAGAATTTGGTGTTCCACATGTCATTCATGAAGCACCTATGCACCCGGTTAAAATCGGAGTTTGGTGCGCAATATCCGCACAGAGAATAGTGGGGCCAATTTTTTTTTTTAACCAGACTGTGAACACTGCAGAGTACCGAATGATTTCCATGGAATTTGTTGAGCAACTGGACAATGTAGAGCTGAGTCAAGGATATTTTCAGCAAGATGGCGCTACATGCCATACATCAAATGAATCTATGGAACTAATTGCAAGTTTCTTTGACGACCGAATAATTTCCAGGAACCTGTGGCCACCGAGATCTCCGGATTTGACAACGCCGGACTTCTTTCTATGGGGTTACTTAAAAGACAGGGTTTACGCCACACGTCCCCAGACATTGGACGATCTGAAGCACAACATCACACAAGAGATTCAAGCTATTGACAACAGAGTCCTCCAACGAGTGGCCAGTAACATGGAACGACGTGTTGAGTTGTGCCTTATGCAGGATGGAGGACATTTTCAGCATTTGCTATGGAAGTAAATAATCTCCCAAAATTCCTCTACATTTTAGGTATAATAAGTTGTCGCTAGCACAATTCGTTTTGAAACAATTAATGAAAGAAATGTGTCAGTTCTATATAAATCACTCTGTACTTTTTCTTTTATATTCAATGAATGATTCATTTGTTTTCTTATTAAGAAAATTTAAATATGCCGTACTGGTGGACAGACTGTACGTACATTTAAGACTTTTAGAAATGTAATTCTAAATTAAATAAAACAAAAGCAGTCTTGCTGAACCGTCCATACCGCACCTGTGGTGCTTCCTGAGCTTCTCGTGCGGGGAGTCGTGCTTGCCGCTGGACTCCGACTCCACGCCGCTGTCCGACATCGCCCGGGAAGAGGCCGCTCCGGTTGCCGGATTCCTGGGCGAGCCCGGAGGAGTCTCTCGCTGCGCCCCGCCGGACGACGAGGACGAGGAGGGCTGAGGTGAGGGAGGCGCCACGTTGCCAGGCTGAATGCCGAGCATGCAGTATGGGTCGCTGAACCCTGAAACAATTCGGTGGACCCGAGTCAGTGCTGTGTGCCTCCCTACAGAATAATACATTAATGACATTGTCACTTCCGCTTTGAGCACTAACGACAATGGTAGGAGCAAATCCTTCAGGCAAGAGCGGACTTCCTTGTAGACGTCAACTATACGAAGTGCATCAGAAGGAGGGAAGCATCCCGCAAAGTGACATGCTACTAATCGCTTTTTATATTAAACTCTCAACAAGTTACCCACTTTCAGCGTATTCCGAATCTCACCGGACCGGTGGACAACAATGACGTCACGCTGCAGCGAAATAGGAACAAAACTGCTGGAAGGATCGATGGCTGTCATGGCGGCTGTATAAGTTGTTGTCTGTGCTAGCAAAATTTTGCGAAATTTCCGTACTGTCATCTCGTTCAAAGAAAAGAGAGCATAAACAATTTATTTCTTGAACCAGTAGTAATAACTGGTCCGTTGACATGTTCGCTCATAAGCCATTAACATATTGTTTTTACGTTGTGCTCATTACAAACAATACAGCAGAACACACCGCCATGACACAACAGTGCACGATGTCATTCGTCTGCCAATTCCCGCCCTATACAAGAACCAATCAGATTCACTGATGGTGGCTGATTGAGACTGCCAACACTTCTGCAAGCTGATGGCACCGGTGCGACACCGGTGGAGCATCAATGACGTCATCGGTGAAATTCGGAACACCGTGATGCCATCAGATTGCTCAGCGCTGAGATTCGGAATACGCCCACTGAGACTGTAAATTTCCTAACCAGAAAGAAAGATATGAAGAGTTCGCGGGAAAAACGATGAATGTCACATTTCTGTTAAGGATTAGATAATGATCTAATTGAGTCTATAACTGCAAGATGCAGTGCTGTTTCTATAGAAAATAAAGGAAAGGATTACTGTATTCGTGGTGATAATTCTCCTTTTTACCATTTTTCATAAGAACAACATTAAATTTCGCAGTGATCCATTGAATTAGATCATGACATCAACGTTAAGAAAACTGTGACATCCATCGTTTTTCCCGCGAACTCATGATGTAAATATTATATTAGCATACTCATAGAATTATGGTCATTTAGTTCAATTATTGGTAGAGCAATATTGACAATGGACAGAAATATCCTGGGATGATGGCTGAAAACGATGAAAGGGAACACTTACGTGATTTTTAAAACTTCTACAATACCTTGTCCCATAATTCTGGAACCAGAGGAGTTACTCTTATTACATTTCCTGCTGTCATAGGTAAATGACGCAATTGACAAGCAAACATTCTGATGGAGCCAGTTAAAAAAGTTAAAATTTTTTCTTTCACCATGTTAATAATGTCAAAAGAAGTGCTTTTACAAATTTTGGCCACTCGACCGCAATTACGAGGGCTGTAAAAAAATAAGTTCGCCAGGGGCTGTTAACAGAAAGAAAACACAATTTCATTGGAAAAATTTATTGAAACAGACACAGAAATAGTTGAGTTATTCTTCAACATATTCCCTACCGAAATTGAGACATTTGTCATATCATGGGATCGACAGAGAGGTGTAAATGGCTGTCAAACGTTGGTTCCGATCCCAGGCGGCTGACTTGTACGACACAAGGATTCAAAAACTGATCCCACGGTATGACAATATCTCAACTCCAGTGAGGGATATGTTGACAAATAGCGCAAAAATTGCTGTATTTGTTCCAATAAACCTTTCCATGAAATTGTGGTTTTTTCTGTAAACGGCCCCAGGGAAAATCACTTTCTGGACGGCCTCGTAATTGCGGTCGAGTGACCAAAATTTGTATAAGCACTTCTTTTGGCTTTATTAATATGGTGGAAGAAAAAATTTCAACTTTTTTATCTGCCCCCATCTCAATGTTTGCTTGTGAGTAAGGTGCAGCGAATACAAGTTATTTTGTTGGTGTTGACTTTCAAAATTTTTTTTTTTTTAATATTGAAAATGTTTTATTTTTCTATAATTCATGAAAAAATATATATTAAAAAATAAACTAGCAGAATTTCTTACAAAATAAACGCATTGAAACATACAGCTACCTCATAAATAGTGCAGTAAAAATTTCACCCAGATTGATTAATATTTGGCATAAAAAAAGTTGGTGTTGAATGAAGAAAGCTAAACTTACGAAAAAATGGATTTGAAAGTAAAATTAATATTTATGAAAAAGAGTTCTTTGATGAAAAAATAATATTTACAGCTCTTTAAATACCACGCTTCCTTAGAGCCTTTTTTTTAAATAAATATATTTATAATAAGAATTGAACTAAATCTATTTGGGGCATGAAAATATACATTGTAATGAAGAAAAATAGCTTTTTTTTTTTTTTTTGGAAAATTTTAATGACTTTCAGTGAAGTCTCCCCTTAAGATAACACAAAGATCAAAATATGATTAAGCGAGATTAGAATGTCATGAGAAATTTAAAGGTTTGGAGGAAATCTATTTCATTGTCGCTTTATTCATAAAAAATATCTCACAATTTGCCAGTCAAAAATCCTTGTTCATATTTGTAAAAACTTATAAAGTAACCGAGGTATACTGCTGAATTTTTCTTCATCATATATAACAATAGACCTAGATAAGCTTCTGCAAGACAGAGAACTTTCCCGCAGAAACGCGAATCGAAATAAAGAAGACTTCAATTCCAGAAATCCACGAATGGACGAGCCCTTCTCGTATATGTTGTCGTTATGTGACGTACCGCTGACAAAGGGATGTGGGAACCCTCACGGAAACGTGTCAACTCGGAACGAGGACCCCACAACTTCAATTCCATCTGAGGATGATTGCACCGCCTCGAGGACCCTCATGGTCCGCTGGTACCTGCGTGTGAATAGTGTGGGTCGCATCTCACCGTCAGTTGTGCTTAAATCCATCAGCCCGAGGTCTCGCTTGTGTAATACTGATCAGAACTGATCCAGACATGACAGACATTCAGCCGTTTGCAAATACATACTCGTGAAGATAGATTTAGTCAGACTTAAAGTTTACATACAAACATTTATACTTACTTACTTACAAATGGCTTTTAAGGAACCCGAAGGTTCATTGCCGCCCTCACATAAGCCCGCCATCGGTCCCTATCCTGTGCAAGATTAATCCAGTCTCTATCATCATACCACACCTCCTTCAAATCCATTTTAATATTATCCTCCCATCTACATCTCAGCCTCCCTAAAGGTCTTTTTCCCTCTGGTCTCCCAACTAACACTCTATATGCATTTCTGGATTCGCCCATACGTGCTACATGCCCTACCCATCTCAAACGTCTGGATTTTAAGTTCCTAATTATGTCAGGTGAAGAATACAATGCGTGCAGTTCTGTGTTGTGTAACTTTCTCCATTCTCCTGTAACTTCATCCCGCTTAGCCCCAAATATTTTCCTAAGCACCTTATTCTCAAACACCCTTAACCTATGTTCCTCTCTCAGAGTGAGAGTCCAAGTTTCACAACCATAAAGAACAACCGGTAATATAACTGTTTTATAAATTCTAACTTTCAGATTTTTTGACAGCAGACTGGATGATAAAAGCTTCTCAACCGAATAATAACACGCATTTCCCATATTTATTCTGCGTTTAATTTCCTCCCGAGTGTCATTTATATTTGTTACTGATGCTCCAAGATATTTGAATTTTTCCACCTCTTCGAAGGATAAATCTCCAATTTTTATATTTCCATTTCGTACAATATTCTGGTCACGAGACATAATCATATACTTTGTCTTTTCGGGATTTACTTCCAAACCGATCGCTTTACTTGCTTCAAGTAAAATTTCCGTGTTTTCCCTAATCGTTTGTGTATTTTCTCCTAACAACAAATATTTATACAATTATAATAATTATAGGAAGTATGCCTGGTATCGTATGTGTTTTTAGGATCAGTCGTTCGAATAGGGATATCTTATGCGAAATTTTACCGTTAGATGGCAGGAGCGTACCATGCGGCACAGGGCTATATTATGTCATATGCTTGTTGTTTTCTGTGCGTGTCAAAATTATATTTATATTATTTTGTAGGCTATAACCTAGTATAATTTAATATAATTTAGTATTTTCTTACCTCATAATCTAATTGAATTTACAATAAATAATAGCATCAACTTGTATAATACTAAGCTATTTCCCTTAAGAAATGGTTGGGAAATCTGCAGTATGCAGAATATAGATATGAGTAAATTGAATGTTCATGAACCTAAACGAGAACTTTGAGAACGAAATGCACGGATAAAAAAAGAAGGATGTTTGTCGAAGGTGAATATTGCCTCTTTAACCATACGTACTGTAACTAGGTACCGTACGCAATAAACAGGATATGCAGCCACCAATGTCTTTTTTTGTTATTGGAAAGGAATATCGTGCTTCAATTCTCTTACTTTTTTCTCTAGTTGCATAAAGATCAAATGAAATTTTTAATAGGATGATACAATATGATCGCAGTAGTATCACAGTCTACTATATACAGTCGCGAAGCTCAATATGTAATAAAAATGCAAACATGGATAGTTGCCTACCACTAGGATCGCTACTATCGCCTCATCATCGCAGAGCTCTCTCCTAGCAGACGACAAAATATGTTACACTTTCGTTGTCGTGTTCTTTTGGAAAAATTAACACCTTCCTTCCATTATTGAAATATTAAATGCATCAAGTTAATTTATTTTAATGAAGTATATTAAATTCCACCATAAACTCGAAGATATCTGCAAGAAATAGGTTAATATTATTTTTGTTTGTGCGAAACGAACTGGAATTTACTGTAATCGCTTCACTCATTCAAGATTATAGCGATAATTAACTACGAAACCAATAAATATTAATTTGCATTTCCCTCTACAACAATAATAATGGAAATATGAATTAATGGAGTAACTTACGTGTACCGGTACTTGTAGTGTAGGCTTACGTAGTTAACAAAGTGGGATGAGGTTAAGCAATAATAATCACACCAGAATTGGAAATAAAACGTGATCAATAAATTTTATTGTAACAGACTTTTTCTACGTCTCTAGTAAAGTAGCAAATAAAAATAACAACAAAATTAACAGCTATAATTAAAAACATATCCTTTGAAAAAAAAAGTAGGCCTAAGCAATAATAATCCCACCAGAATTGAAAATAAAACGTGATCTATAAATTTCATTAAGACAAACTTAATTTTTCTACGTCTCTAGTAAAATATTATTATTTCAATTATTGTATTTTAGCCATTGACATTTTCATTACAACCAATAACGAACATTTGTGAAATACGCAACGAGCTAGCACTCGATGGAAATACGACACAGTCCAAAGTCGACCGTGGACAGTCTATTGTTTCTAGTTGCTAACCGCTTGGAGCGCTTTATAACGAGATTTGCAAAAAATCACCTCAAGCTTCGCGACTGTATATAGTAGACTGTGGTAGTATCACGATTATTCGTGCGTTTTGTAGGTTAAGAACATACAGTTTAGAATAATATGTATGATGATTTTGAAAATTTGAAGTTAAAACATGGTTTCAATAGTTATGTAGACTGTATTATTTATAGGCTTATATATTTTTTTGACTGCGGATTGTCCTATATAATAAATATTCCAGTTCAACTAGAGTTTACTGTAGGCCAAGTATCGTTCCATTGTAAAATGCAGTCGTAAACTTCAGGAACTCCAAGTACTGCATACAATCTAAGCTAACATAGCTTGCTATCAAGATTGTATATGTTTTTATGCTCAACCATGCCGAAATGTAGTAATTATACACCTGGTAGCAGACCTTTAATGCATGTCATTAAAGTACACCTACTCATTAAAGGTCAGGTCTTTCAGCCAATAACGACTCAGGTTACAATTGTTCAGCCAATGACAGGTCAGCTTTCTACCGTTATAAAGCCGCAAGTATCGATTATTCTCGGATATGCAATCGAAAGAGAATTAGCGAAAAGTCACGGAGGCTAGAAATCCAATACTGTCGCAGAAGGTTATGTTCTGTTACTATAATAATTAGCGTTAATTGTAAATAATATTCAAATAAATTCAATTTGTCATCTCGTTTTTCAATGTCTAATTTAATTTCAATGTTATCTCTGTAGGTTCTTATGGCCTAGCAAGGTCAATGTGGACATCTGTTCCTCGGAAAAAATCAATACTTTCGCGTCTGCGCACATCTCACAACATACGGAAAATTGCTCAATGTCAAATACAAAGTTAGAAATGTGGTCGAGCATAAAAAGTCGTATGAAACTCTCCTATAATGGTAATTAAGAAGCTCGTATGAAAATTATGAAACTCGCTTGCGCTCGTTTCATAAATATCCATACTCACTTCTTAATTACCTTCATTATAGGCTCGTTGCATAATGTACTATTATTAACATTTTCTTCTTTGCACTCTTCCAAAATAAAACTTTAGCCAGCAATTCCTTATTTGAAGTAGTTCTTTTTCTTTAATAGACGCAATTTAATTAGTTATATTTTTTTAAGATTGAAAGCATATATTAGAACCTTTCGGGACCTGATTGAAGGCAAAAAGCTTTCCCTGGTTTTTAAATATAGGAACAAAACAAAAATTTGGAATTTTGAGTTGTTTTTAATAGTATTTAATATACTAATGTACTACGTAAATCCTCAATGTTTATATACCGAAAAACAAATGCACACGCAAAGCGCATCCCTCAAAGTACACGTGCGCTACCTGTTGGTGCTAGTTCAGGATATCCCTATTAGCCTGTCGTAATGAACCCAACAGAGCAGGCGACCTCTTTGGTTTTACTTTAATGATGGAACCTGTATGTAGTTCCGAAACGCTGGAAATGCTGTAATACCTAAAAACCTAATTCTAATATGCCTAGTGTCGTATGTAACAAAATACCATCAAATGCTTTCCAATCACTTATTAGCGGAGAAAATTCGTTCCGGCACCGGGAATCGAATCCAGAACCCTCAGCTTGGCGCGCTGAATGCTCTTTCCATCTGAGCTATGCTGGAACCCGGTCCACAGCGCCGGCCGAACTCTTCTCCGTCAATAAGTATCTAAGTAATAACTACATAAAGTCATTGACATTCAATACAGGACGGCGAAGTCCTCTAATAATATATACAGGGTGATTCGTTTGGGTATGGATAAAATAAAAACACCGTAAAACATTTACTACTGAACTTTATTAGTTGAAACTTTGTGCATACAACACTGAAAGATGGGAGATTCCTCAGAGCTCAACATGACCCCCATTGCGCACCCTGCACAACTCATAACGGTGATGCAATTCAGCCCATGTCCGTTGTAACATAAGAGGGGTGATTTGTTGAAAAGCTTGAGTAATTTTTACTCTCAGATCATCAATGTTTCTGGGTTTCTGTGAATAGACAATGTCTTTAACAAAACCCTACACGAAGAAGTCAGGAGGGGTTAGATCTGGGGAGTTTGGGGACCAAGCCAAGAGATAGCTGCTTCTCGTACTGGGTTTCGCCTGCGACCTCCTGCATGTTTTTTTTAACACAGAACCTGTTTCTACAAATGCTCGATACCACAACATTATGGAATCGTATTTAAGTACATTACGCACACCATACTCACGTCGAAATTCCCTTCGAACTTTTTAACACCCTCAAATTTAGCATACCAAAGAACACATTGTGTCCGCTGTTGATTTGTAGTAGCCATTTTAATCATATACGATTTTCATTTGTCCTTTCAGAATATGCATTTTTGATTGACATATATGGAAATTTCCATCTTTTAATCATGATATGACCAGCAAGAAACTTTCCCTACTATCGTAATAGCTTTATAATAATAAATTAATATTATCCACACCCAAACGGACGAGACTGTATGTTTTGGCTTCAGATGAATGTTTAAGTGTTCTAAAATATCCGCTAAGTTGGCTACTAGAATAAGGTTCATGTAATATTTCGTGTCATTGTTACACTATATTCTTCTATTTCAGTTCTTTGGATGGTATCCACTAATTTTGAGTAAAATCATCATTATTTTCCATTGTACAGGGATTTGTAGTGCGGAGTCGCATACGGAAGTGTCGCTCAAAAGTCGATTGCGTCTTTAAAAAGTTTGGGAAACCCTGAGTTACATAATCACTTATTTCCTCAGTTTGATATGTAAAAAATTACTTAATTATATTTACTTGTTTTCTCTTTGGTTACTGAAATCTGCCTAGGCATGGGGAACTATTAATAATGGAATTCCTCAAGGATCAATATTAGGTCCCCTATTTTTTCTAGTGTTCATAAATGATCTTGCCCCCCTAATAAGAGATGTAGATCATCCCATATTATTTGCAGATGACACAAGTATAGTAATTACAGCCAATAACTCCAACACATTCCAATCTTCAACAGAGGAAATTCTCTTCAAAATATGTGACTGGTTCTCAGTCAATAAATTAGTATTAAATTGTAACAAAACTAACATAATTCAATTTAAATCCTGTCCAAATTCAACCTCGCATATTTCTAGCGTAATAATTAACAATAGATCCCTATTAGAAACAACAACAACAACCAAATTTCTTGGCTTAAAAATCGATAATGTGTTAAATTGGAAAAATCATTTAAAGAAATTACCCCCAAACTAAATTCAGCTTGTTTTGCTATTAGATCTATGCAAAAGATAGTAAATATCAATACATTAAAAACAATATACTTTGCATACTTCCACTCGATAATGAGTTTTGGAATAATATTCTGGGGAAATTCCACAGATAGTAACAGTATATTCCTATTACAAAAAAGAGTAATTAGAATAATAGTAGGTGCCAAATCTAGGGAATCTTGTAGGACTATTTTAAAAAAACTACAAATAATGCCCATGGCTTGTCAGTATATCTTTTCATTAATAATCTTCCTCGTATGTAATCGTGAAAACTTTGTAACTAATTCAACAGTTCACAGCATAAATACACGTCAAAAAATGACTTTCATTCTCCATCGGCAAGTCTATCAAAAAGGAGTGCGTTATATGGCAGTAAACATTTTTAATAACCTCCCTATCGATATAAAAAATGAAACTCAAAACTTAAGATTATTTAGGGCCAAATTAAAGAAGTACCGAATTTCTCACGTCTTCTATTCTGTAGGTGAATTCATGACATTCAATAAAGCTTCATGAAATTGATACTAAAACTTTGTGTTATACTAGTAGACTATATTGTAAATCTCGTCTGTATATATTTCATCTCGACTGTGACTATAAATTAAGATTTTATAATAGTACTAGCCGTAGCCGTGCGCTCCGCTGCACCAGTTAGAAATAAATATAAAGTTATTACATAATTAAAATAGGACATTTGATCCAGGGAACATTCGTGTTTGATAGAAGTATAAATCGTTTAATATGTTACTTAATTTAAATTGCATCGAAATAATTAAAATGCGGTCATTTTGGTCCAGAGACACTCATTGGTGCAATGACAATTCCTTTAACATGTTTCTAATTTTTATTACATGTAACCATAGTTTAATGAAGATTGACATCATTTAGATTTACTGTGTATACTTTATTTTACTTGTTATAGGTTTCCATTGAATTATGGTAATAACTTAATTTTAACCCTTGTTTTCTACGTATTCAGTAATGGCGTTTGGCCCACTATGGTTCTGAACCCTTCAAATAACTTAAATTATATTATATAATATTACATTACATATATTATAATTATATTATATTACATTACATTACATTATATTATATCAGAAGTTACTGTAATAACATTATAGCATTATGTCCATCTAGAGAAACTACACTTTCCAATGGTGAAATAATAATTAATTATACAAATCGGTCAATTTAACTTCCGATATTACTTCATACAAACACAGAAACATTCTCTGTAGGTTATCTAACATAGCTTGATTGTTGCTGTCCAAGGCCCCTTACAGACGAAGTCATTTTTTTTTTTTTCATTATACGACCTTAGATGGCAGTTATTTTAATTTTAAAACTCATTTACCTCATTAAATATCAGTCCTATCAAAATTTTTAAAGGCATAAAACGTATCGCAAATTATTTTTAGAGAAACTTTTGTTATGTAACAGTTTTGACAATAATGAATAATAAGCGAGATATTTCGATTTATTTAATTCAGGCCCCCTTATAACCCCCCTTTCAAATAATTTATTTTGAATGCCATATAGCCTAAAATCTAAGTTACAACGAACTTAATTTATATTCCAATTTTCATCGAAATCCGTTCATCCATTATCGCGTGAAAAGGTAACAAACAAACATACATACAGACAGACATAGAAACAAAAATTTCAAAAAAGCGATTTTCGGTTTCAGGATGGTTAATTATATATGTTAGGATCAATTATTTTTGGAAAATCTAAAATTACCAGAAAAATTTCGGCTACAGATTTATTACTAGTATAGATTAAGTTTTTTGACTTGTTACATATTCTCGTTATAAGCAATGTATGAATACCTACAATAGGATGTTAATAAATATAATACAATACAATACAAATGCAGAATTTTTTCAACTATTAAGTTTTGATGAAATCGTATGAGCCCTGATCGTATTAAACACCAAAGTGCTCAGAAATCCCATTCAACGTTTTGAGAGGCCGCCTCTGGTAGGCTTACAGCTGGGTCGCGAAGATGAACTTCAGTCTATATTCCTTCTTTCTCCCCGGACGTAAGTTATTCTACGTAATGTAAGGGTTCCGAAGATCATTCTGTTCTATTTGCCTCGACAGATGGGGGAGAGCCAGCATGACTCACATTGTGGATAACAGCTGTAGGACGCCGGGCTCCGGAAAACTGGAATATGAAGTCAGTTTCCTATTGCACGGATATAACGTGGAGTCGTGACAGAAGTTTTGAAATTCTAGTGCGTCGTCCCTTGTAGAGACTCTACTTTGAGGTGATAAATTTATTATGGTTCTCCGGATTGTCAAACTAAGATCTAGCTACTTTCTTAACATAAATAAATGCACTATTGTACGTAAACTAACTACAAAATATTGATATAAAGATTTTGTGGATTTTCTCCTAACATATTCACGTCATGCGCATAGAAAAGCAGCTAATGTGACCCGTGCAATTCCAAACCCTCTCTGTTATCCTGGACTTTCCTAATGGCATACTCTAGAGCAAAGTTAAAAAGTAAAGGTGATAGTACATCTCTCTGCTTTAGCCCGCAGTGAATTGGAAAAGCATCTGACAGAAACTGACCTATACGGACTCTGCTGTAAGTTTCACTGAGACACATTTTAATTAATCGAACTAGTTTCTTGGGAATACCAAATTCAATAAGGATATTATATAAAACTTCTCTCTTAACCGAGTCATATGCCTTTTTTAAATCTATGAATAACTGATATACTCCCATTTTTTCTCCAATATCTGTCGAATACAAAAAATCTGATCAATAGTCGATCTATTACGCCTAAAACCTCACTGATGATCCCTAATGATGATGATGATGATGACAATGATGATAATAATAATAATAATAATAATAATAATAATAATAATAATAATAATAATAATGATAATAAAACTTGAATCTTGCGTACACTAATTTTAACATTTAATTACAAAAGATTGATAAAATGGCAAACTTGCTAGTTTTCAAAGGCATGTTTGGTCCGGTAAGTATAATAATAAAATTACAAATATGTATGGATTTATTACCGTCAGAATTACTTATCAATAATCAAAATTAAACCATTAGATTATTACATGAAATGGTACATAATGACCGACGAAAGTTTTCGCCATGAATATGGCATCTTCAGGTCTCATCGAAGCAATGACACGTAATGAACACTTATGATTTCTGGTTTAATTACAATCGTTAACAATGTTTGAAAAAGTTAATATGATAGTCTTCGATGAGACCTGAGGATGCCATATTCATGGCGAAAACGTTCGTCGGTCATTATATACCATTTTATGTAATAATCTAATGGTTTAATTTTGATTATTGATAAGTAATTCTGACGGTAATAAATCCATACATATTTGTAATTTTAAACTTACTTACTTACTTACTTACAAATGGCTTTTAAGGAACCCGAAGGTTCATTGCCGCCCTCACATAAGCCCACCAGCGGTCCCTATCCTGTGCAAGATTAATCCAGTCTCTATCATCATACCCCACCTCCCTCAAATCCATTTTAATATTATCCTCCCATCTACGTCTCGGCCTCCCTAAAGGTCTTTTTCCCTCCGGTCTCCCAACTAACACTCTATATGCATTTCTGGATTCGCCTATACGTGTTACATGCCCTGCCCATCTCAAACGTCTGGATTTAATGTTCCTAATTATGTCAGGTGAAGAATACAATGCGTGCAGTTCTGTGTTGTGTAACTTTCTCCATTCTCCTGTAACTTCATCCCGCTTAGCCCCAAATATTTTCCTTAGCACCTTATTCTCAAACACCCTGAACCTATGTTCCTCTCTCAGAGTGAGAGTCCAAGTTTCACAACCATACAGAAGAACCGGTAATATAACTGTTTTATAAATTCTAACTTTCAGATTTTTCGACAGCAGACTGGATGATAAGAGCTTCTCAACCGAATAATAACACGCATTTCCCATATTTAATTTCCTCCCGAGTGTCATTTATATTTGTTATAGTGTTAATTATATAAGCTCGTGTGGCTTACAGCTGTTTCAGTGGATACTGTAAACCATCATCAGGGCCTATTAGACCCTGGCGTCATATAGATATCGCTGCCTATTTTAGGGGTGTGTTCGCGTGTGGAAATCCTACACATAGAACCCAAAAACCAAAAACTCAACACACTAGAACAATACGAAATATACAGACACACTAAAACACACCATAATCAAATTCTCAACACACAGATCAATTTCAGAACACACTCACTATTTGACTCCACTTTTCAAAACGCGAACACACCTCTACAACAGGCAGAGAATATCTAGATGACGCCAGGTCCTAATAGGCTCTGATAATGGTGTACAGTATACACCGAAACAGCTGTAAGGCACACGTGCTAATATAATTAACACTAGTAAGTTTGCCATTTTATCAATCATGTATTATTATTATTATTATTATTAATAATAATAATAATAATAATAATAGTAATAATAATAATAATTACTAGTGTTAATTATATTAGCACGTATATTAATAATAATAATAATAATAATAATAATAATCTATACTAATAATAAATATGTAGCCGAAATTTTTCTGGTAATTTTCGATTTTCCAAAAATAATTGGTCCTAACATATATAATTAACCACCCTGAAACCGAAAATCGCTTTTTTGAAATTTTTGTTTGTATGTCTGTCTGTCTGTCTGTATGTTTGTTACCTTTTCACGCGATAATGGCTGAACGGATTTCGATGAAAATTGGAATATAAATTAAGTTCGTTGTAACTTAGATTTTAGGCTATATGGCATTCAAAATACATTATTTAAAGGGGGGGTTATAAGGGGGCCTGAATTAAATAAATCGAAATATCTCGCTTATTATTGATTTTTGTGAAAAATGTTACATAACAAAAGTTTCTTTACGAATAATTTGCGATAAGTTTTATTCCTTTAAAAATTTTGATAGGACTGATATTTAATGAGATAAATGAGTTTTAAAATTAAATTAACTGCCAGCTAAGGCCGTGTAGTGAATTAAAAAACAAATTACTTCGTCCATAAGGGACCTTGGACAGCAACAATCGAAAGCTATAAAAGATAGCCTACAGAGAATGTTTCTGTGTTTGTATGAAGTAATATCGGAAGCTAAATTAACCGATTTGTATAATTAATTATTATTTCACCATTGGAAAGTGTAGTTTCTCTAGATGGACATAATGCTATAATGTTATTACAGTAACTTCTGATATAATATAATATAATATAATATAATATAATATAATATAATATAATATAATATAATATAATATAATATAATATAATATAATATAATATAATATAATATAATATAATATAATATAATATAATATAATATAATATAATATAATATAATATAATATAATATAATATAATATAATTTAAGTTATTTGAAGGGTTCAGAACCATAGTGGGCCAAGCACCATTTACTGAAGACGTAGAAAACAAGTGTTAAAATTAAGTTATTACCGTAATTCAATGGAAGCATATAACAAGTAAAATAAAATATACACTTTAAATTTAAATGATGTCAATCTTCATTAAACTATGGTTGCATGTAATAAAAATTAAGAAACAGTTTAAAGGAATTGTCATTGCAACCAAATGAGTGTCTCTGGACCAAAATGGTCGCATTTTAATTATTTGGATGCAATTTAAATTAAGTAACATATTAAACGATTTATCCTTCTATCAAACACGAATGTTCCCTGGATCAAACGTCCTTTTCTAATTATGTAATTACTTTATATTTATTTCTAACGGGTGCAGCGGAGCGCGCGGGTACGGCTAGTAATAATAATAAAAGAATGTTTTCACGTATTGTATTCATATTCCATTTCTTCTTTTTAAGTAGTGGAATTCTGTATTTAATGCAGTAGATTAATATGGCAAAGCCTTGTCGGGGAGCAAGTGGGACTAGCAGCAGTCCAATGTCCATAAATCCTCATCTGGACCGGATGAGGGCGCAATTAGTCACAATGCGGCTCATACATTTCTGTCATTCTGGAAGATGCAGCGCTGGTAACATCGAGCGTACATTGGAAGAGCCCATATCTCAAGCGAGATTCTCAAGAGAATTTTCCGTTGGATTTATGTAATTCCCACAGTTCCACATCTTTCAAGGATAATTACATTTCACTTCAACCCTCCCACTAGACTCTCGTCTCAGTTCGTTCCACACCATCACATTTTTCACACCCAGTAATATCACATCTCAGGAAAGAAAGGTTAATTCCAGCGAGTAAAAGCTGAGTAATCCTTATAAATATATTATCAGTAGCTTTGTGTAGAGAATTTATAAGAATATCGAAAACAGCATTTGGTCTTACATATTCTAAGATCGTTGGGGATCTAGCTTTGGTCCAATTAATCAGTTGATGGCTTCTCGTCAAACGAAGCAGAAATTAAAGTGTGAGTGGGCCTATGTGTGTGTTGTGAAATTGTTGGTGGATAAAGCTGTTGTGAAGCGGGTTTACTTAATTTCTTCGTCGTTCGGCATTGTTCTAGCTTTACCCTACGCAGTTTTTAAAACCTCAATGTTGCAAAAGTCGACTTTCAGATTGTTACTGATACACACATTTACTAGTATTCATGATGCCGAAAAAGTGTTTGTTTTTTTGGAAGTATGCCATTTGCGTATGTGCAGCGATTTCTCCATATCTACTGGACGAAATTTTGTTAATATGCATTATCCACGAATAAATTTCTATTTGTTTCAATATCTTCAGTTAAAATGCGCTGGGCCTTTCCTTTAAAACCGTAAAACTAAACGACAATTATTTAGTACCTGTGTGATTTTTATTACCTGGAATAAATTGATAAATCAAATAACATAATTCCTATCAAACGAAAATATTTCTGTACATAATTATCATTCCTTCCTTCCTTCCTCCATTCATTTATTCATTCCTTTCTTCTTTCCTCCCTTCATTATTTCAATTAATTCCTTCCTTCCCTCCCTCATTCATTCTTTCCTTCCTTCCTCCATTCCTTCCTTCCGTACCCCAGTCCTTCCTTCGTTTCCCCATTCCTTCCTTCCTTACCCCATCCAAACCTTCCTTAACCCATCCCTTCCTTCCTCCATTCATTCCTTCCTTCCTTCTTTCCTCCATTCATTCATTTCTTTCTTCCTTCCTCCATTCAATCTTTTCTTTCTTCATTCATTCATTCATTCATTCATTCATTCATTCATTCATTCATTCATTTATTTCTTCCTTCATTCATTCATTCCTTCTTTCCTCCATTCATTCATTTCTTTCTTCCTTCCTCCATTCATTCCTTCCTTCTTTCCTCCATTCATTCATTTCTTCCTTCTTTCCTCCATTCATTCATTTCTTCCTTCTTTCCTCCATTCATTCATTCATTCATTCATTCATTCATTCATTCATTCATTCATCCCTCCATTCATTCATTTCTTTCTTCCTTCGTCCATTCATTCCTTCCTTCCTTCTTTCCTCCATTCATTCATTTCTTTCTTTCTTCATTCATTCATTCATTCATTCATTCATTCATTCATTCATTCATTCATTCATTCATTCAATCATTCATTCATTCATTCATTCATTCATTTATTTCTTCCTTCATTCATTCATTCCTTCTTTCCTCCATTCATTCATTTCTTTCTTCCTTCCTCCATTCATTCCTTCCTTCTTTCCTCCATTCATTCCTTCCTTCTTTCCTCCATTCATTCATTTCTTCCTTCTTTCCTCCATTCATTCATTCATTCATTCATTCATTCATTCATTCATCCCTCCATTCATTCATTTCTTTCTTCCTTCCTCCATTCATTCCTTCCTTCCTTTTTTCCTCCATTCATTTCTTTCTTCCTTCCTCCATTCATTTCTTTCTTCCTTCCTCCATTTATTCCTTCCTTCCTCCATTCATTCTTTTCTTTCTTCCTTCCTTCATTCATTCTTTCATTCCTTCCTTCCTTCCTCCATTCATTCATTTCTTTCTTCCTTCCTCTATTAATTCCTTCCTTCCTCCATTCATTCCTTCCTTCCTCCATTCATTCTTTTCTTTCTTCCTTCCTCCATTCATTCTTTTCTTTCTTCCTCCATTCATTCCTTCCTTCCTCCATTCATTCTTTTCTTTCTTCCTTCCTTCATTCATTCTTTCATTCCTTCCTTCCTCCATTCATTCTTTTGTTTCTTCCTTCCTCCATTAATTCCTTCCTTCCTTCTTTCCTCCATTCATTCATTTCTTTCTTCCTTCCTCCATTCATTCCTTCCTTCCTCCATTCATTCTTTTGTTTCTTCCTTCCTCCATTAATTCCTTCCTTCCTTCTTTCATTCATTCCTTCCTTCCTTCCTCCATTCATTCTTTTGTTTCTTCCTTCCTCCATTAATTCATTCCTTCCTTCCTCCATCCATTCCTTCCTTTCTCCATTCATTCTTTTGTTTCTTCCTTCCTCCATTAATTCCTTCCTTCCTTCTTTCATTCATTCATTCCTTCCTTCCTCCATCCATACCTTCCTTTCTCCATTCATTCTTTTGTTTCTTCCTTCCTCCATTAATTCCTTCCTTCATTCATTCCTTCCTTCCTTCCTTCCGCCATTCATTCTTTTGTTTCTTCCTTCCTCCATTAATTCATTCTTTCCTTCCTCCATCCATTCCTTCCTTCCTCCATTCATTCTTTTGTTTCTTTCTTCCTCCATTAATTCATTCCTTCCTTCCTTCATTCATTCATTCCTTCCTTTCTCCATCCATTCCTTCCTTCGTCCATTCATTATTTTGTTTCTTCCTTCCTCTATTCATTCATTCCTTTCTTCCTCCCTCCATTCATTTATTTCTTCTTCCTTTCCTCCATTCCTCTCTCCCTGTCGGTGGCATCACAAGATGATGATATGAGAATAAGATATTGAGACAATAATAAGGCGTTGGATATGGTAATAAGATTCTAAGACAACGGAATAGCAATAAGACTATGTAGTTTACATTAGCATACAGAATTTAAGACCTTTATCTTTAGTAGTTTCTGAGTACGAAATGGTTTCTGAATTTAGAACAATAAAAATATTAATTTAAATAATATTTCTTTCTGCCATACCTATATTACAACAATGAAAGATAATTTGTTTCTGTGTCCAGCTCACAACTCACCAACATTTGTTTATCACACGGTGCAAAGAACATTAGTCTGTGTTTGATGGAAAGAGAGGAAAAGCATATTTTATATTCACATTTATACGCGATTATTCTGTTCTCAACACTACCCAATACTGTATTAAAGAACTGAATTACGAAGATATTTACACTTCAATAATAAGCGTAAATGTAAGCAATTATAATTCCGTGAGATTATTATTTTTACTATTATTTTTTACACCATTTCATTACATGAAGAATACATTTTAAGGATAGACATTTTATTTATTTATTTAACCAGGTAGAGATAAGGCCATCAGGCCTTCTCTTCCCCTCTACCAGGGGATTACTTACTTACTTACTGGCTTTTAAGGAACCCGGAGGTTCATTGCCGCCCTCACATAAGCCCGCCATTGGTCCCTATCCTGAGCAAGATTAATCCATTACCAGGGGATTACAACTACAATATTAAGAATACAATTACAACTATAATTACAATTAATATTAAATTTACAAATACAATAAAAATCAAAGTACTAAAAGATTAACTGATTAATAAAAGCTACACAGTGCAAATCTAGTTTCTCAGGTGAAGCTCCCTGTAAAGCAGATTTGAATAATTTCAAGGGAAAAATTGTTCCGGGGCCGGGTATCGATCCCGGGACCTCTGGTTGAACGCACCAGCGCTCTGCCAACTGAGCTACCCGGGAACTCCACCCGACACCGTCTCAACTTTTCCCTTTATATCCACACAACTCGCGTAGGCTGACGAAAATGCCAGAGGCCCACATCGAGTGCACACAATCTCTGTGTGACTTAGAATTGTGGTTTTCTGTTAACGTACACAGTGACGTATATATTATGCAAATCTAGTTTCTGAGGTGAAGCTCCCTGTAAAGCAGATTTGAATAATTTCAAGGGAAAAATTGTTCCGGGGCCGGGTATCGATCCCGGGACTCTGGTTGAACGCACCAGCGCTCTGCCAACTGAGCTACCCGGGAATAATAATAATAATAATAATAATAATAATAATGTTTTATTTTCGCTGGCAGAGTTAAGGCCATAAGGCCTTCTCTTCCACTCAACCAGCCTTAATCAATACAATACATAAATTTAAATTACAAATATTTTCACTACACTTAAAAGGTTCTCCAGCAATAATCTTCACTACACATTTATTTAAATTTAGATAAATCTATAAGGTAAAGAAGTAACTTAATTTATGAGCTAATTTAATTCAATGAATTATAATTAATTTAATATTTGCGATAGCTAGTAAAATGATGAAAATTAATTTAATATAAGCTTACTAGGACTATGTTACAGGGAGAATATATATATTTCTATTTCTATAATGAGAATATTAATGTAATTGTCATTAGAGGTTTTGTAAATCTATTTAGAGAAATTAAAGATAATAATAATAAGAATGGACAGATGTTAGTTTCATTATAAGTAACAAATATTAATCAGCAATTCATCTGTTAAGTAAGAATTTATGTAATTTTGACCTAAATGAAGCTATTGTCCAACAACCCCTTATATCACTCGGAAGCGAGTTCCAATTTCTAGCAACTGAAACTGTATAGGATGAAGAATATAAAGATGTCTTGTGGTAGGGTATAATGAGTAAATTGTTATAATGAGATCTTGTACTTAGCTGATGATATGCGGATAAATTTTGAAAACGAGAAGCCAAATATATTGGGGTAGCGGTGCGCAGAATTTGAAACAAGAGAACAAGGGAATGCAGAGCTCGTCGATCGCTTAGCCTAGCCAAGACAGAGTTTGGAAAGACGGGGAAACATGATCATACTTACGAATATTACAAATATAACGGACGCACGCATTATGCACACGTTGTAGCCTGTTGCTCAAATTTGCATTTAGGTTACTTAATATAATATCGCAGTAGTCAAAGTGTGGCATCACGAGTGTTTGTACAAGGATTAATTTTAATTTATCAGGAAGAAAGTTCTTCAGTCGCTTTAATGAGTGAATAATGGAAAATATTTTTTTGGAAGTGTGATTCACTTGTTCATTCCATTCCAGGTGACAATCCATATAAATACCAAGGTTCTTCACGGTCGTACTGTATGGAATAGTAGTATTATTTACAATTATCGGTGGCAAATTTTGTTTGTCACACTTCGATCTTTGATGTTCTATTAAGATTGCCTGCGATTTACTTGCATTTAAATTAAGTCCGTGGGTTTTCGACCATATGGATATAGAATTCAAGTCATCATTAACTTTAGTTATGGCGTCATTTATGTAGTTAGGTCGAGTATGCAGATAGATTCGTATGTCGTCAGCATAAATATGGTGTCGGCAGGATGTTAGATTAGAAGAAATATCATTAATATAAATAGAAAATAGTAAAGGTCCTAGGACAGAGCCTTGTGGTACGCCAGTCTTCGTGGTACGCCAAGTGGAATAACGATTATTAATAGACACGCACTGTTGGCGTTCACGAAGATAGGAGTCCATCCACGCTAACGCATCCATCCGACACCGTCTCAACTTTTCCCTTTATATCCACACAACTCGCGTGGGCTGACGAAAATGCCAGAGACCCACATCGAGTGCACACAATCTCTGTGTGACTTGGAATTGTGGTTTTCTGTTAACGTACACAGTGACGTATATATTATGCAAATCTAGTTTCTCAGGTGAAGCTCCCTGTAAAGCAGATTTGAATAATTTCAAGGGAAAAATTGTTCCGGGGCCGGGTATCGATCCCGGGACCTCTGGTTGAACGCACCAGCGCTCTGCCAACTGAGCTACCCGGCCCCGGAACAATTTTTCCCTTGAAATTATTCAAAAGCTATACAGTTTATTGTAGAAGTTAAGAAGATAGAAATTTTTTTATTAAGTAAAAATTAAATCTACTCTACACAGTAGTGGAAGAAAATGCTAAAATGTTACGATAAACACTGAATGTAATAGAGTGCTTCTCATTAACGCCGTTTTCAGGTGAAAAGATTATTGTACAGATGTGAGATTGTGTGACGATGAAGCTGATGTACCGATAGTTTTGGAGCAATCGTGAAACAAGGTTATGAGGGAAAACCAAATTACTCTGGAACATCTGGTCGTTACGTCATTCAACAAAAGCAAAACGAATATCAGTCGGGTATCGAAAATCGGGCTGTGTGGTGAGAAGTAGTAACTAACTAACAATAAAAAAAAGTTCCATTTCATGAGACTGCACGTAAACAAGTGCAATAGAGTAGATTTGTACTCGCTAATTGAACATGTACTGTAGGTAGGAGTCACTAACGATGTATTCAGTAGGCGGTAACAAAGTTCTAATATTATACACAATAGAACGAACATGTTTCTGCCATCAGTAACAAATGCATACATTAACGAATGGGTGTGTCAACGCTTTATACAGGCTTCTGATGGAACACAGTTTTAATGTTTCTTGTACACGCGAGAGAATGAAAATTTCTTTCCCAACGTTTTCAATCATAGCTCCAGAAAAATACTTTTCAACCCACCATTGTTTTAAAAGGATTAATTCACAATTTTGTCGTAGTAATAAATACGACTCAAGTAACAGTTCATCGGGTTAAAATTGCAGCGAAACCAGGCTTGATTCCCAGCACGAAAGTGAAGATTTAGAGAACCTTTCTTTAATAGTGTGTTCCTGTATATCTCTTTAATTACATTTTTCCTCAATTGTTTTCAACGATCGTTTTGTACCAGGCTGGGTACATATTTAAGAAGTTCCGATCCTTGTGAATATGTACTGCTCAGAGGTCTGCATCGGACGTTTTCGCTCGAGCGCCAAGTAGTTCATAGCATAATCCGATAGGTAGCGCACATGCATGATGGGTAAAATTGTCGCGAGCGATAAATCCTCGAACGGTATAAGCCGAGCGTTAGACATTCGTTCTTGTTACAGTGATGAACTGTGTAGTAACATCATAGATGTTAATCATTTCAAAACATTGCAGTGTTTAACTAACCTCTCCATAGTACAACTACAAAACTTTCTTTAAAATGTAATATAAATGTTGTAGGTATTTTTTTTTTTTCCAAACAGGACTGATTTTGTTTTTGCCACATCTGATAGATGTTATTGGATGTAAATGTAATTATTATAAACGGAGAACACAATCACGATAATGCAAGAACCGTATCAAGTTTTGTATTAATAATAATCTCTAATAATTAGTGTGTCAATCTTTGCGTCTGTAACAGTTGTGCAGCATGATTATTCGTTTTATTATATTTTCTGCGACGTTATCTCTGCACTAATACTGTTATTAATCTACTGCTATATCAATAATATTTTGTAAAACGTTTCTACATTGTCGCAGTATATAGGCGGAACACTATGTATGGACCTATCATATTATATATGTGGTAAATCAAATATTGAATAATTATTAATTAGCAATAATAACTGTATATCGAAGTTTTCCATACTACTGTATTTTATTTATAACTTCATGTTCCTGTTTTGGTACGTTCCATTGACTGTTCCATTAAACGTTTGTCATAAACGCAGAAAATAAAGCCTTATTTTTACCGTGTGAGCAAAACATATGTGTATCTTATCTGTCGCCTTCCATACAAGATAAGACATGTCGGTGAGATGACCTTGTACTGTGCTTCTATTTATTATGAGCGTATCACGACCGATTGTATCTCACTCGAAGGTGCAACATTCGACAGAGTTCAAACGAGCGATTTAACTCCAATGCAGCACTCTGGTACTGCTTATTCAAGAAGATGAAAATATTTAAGACGAAAAGGGCAATTATTTCTTTAATTGGTTATTTAATAATGCTGTTAGCAATTGTATGTGGAAATGGTTACAAGATGGTAGTCTGCTGAGATGAGACCCGAACATTCTCTATGAGATGACCTGATATTCACTTTACAGTTGGGAAAAACTTCGGAGAAAACCCAACCAGGTAATCTGTTAGGAGGCATTGGAACCCATGGATAAGTTCAATTCTTTACTCATTAGCTTTGCCAGTATATTCATTTGTAATGTTCTGGCCAAGAGTAGGTTTTTCACTGCAAACCCAGCATTCTCCAATCTTTTTCATTTTCCGCCTTCCTCTTAGTCTCCGCATGTGATCCACGTATCTTAATGCTATCTATCATTTGATATCTTCCTCTGCCCAGAACTTTTCTCCCATTCACCATTCCTTCCAGTGTATCCTTCAGTAGGCAGTTTGTTCTTAGCTAGTGGTCCAGCAAATTTCTTTTTCACTTCCTGATCACTTTCAGTTCTGAAATCCAATAATAGAACAGAATAGAAATATAAAGCGGTTGTACAGAATGTAGCCTGAATGCTTTTCATCACTGACTCCTGAAACTACTGATGAATTGTTTATGATTATAAATTGAATTAATCTACTTGATATTAATTGTACAAATTTGTATAGCTTAATAAAAGTATGCTTGTAAATTGAATTAATCTGCTTACTTTGTATTGTATTATATGTTTGTATAGTTTTGGCCGATGAATTGTATATGCTTTGAATTGAATAGTAATCTGTATAGCTCTATTGATAAATTGTTTGTGTTTGTAATTTGAAGTAGTTTGCATGATATGTATTATCAATTTCTGTATATCACAACTGATTGAATTGTTTATACCTTAAATTTAATTAACTTACTTGTTTTGTATTATACATATAGCTCAACTGATGAATGATCGTTTGCGTTTGTAAATTTAATAATCTGATTGGCTATGACTTATATACTTTTAGTAGAGCCATCGATGTAGCTCAGTCGGCAGACTCGCTGGGCTGCTGATCCGGAGCTGCGTTCGGGCTTGGGTTGGATCCCCCTTTGGTCTCATTAAATGGTTTCTTCTGAGATTTTCCCCAACCGTGGGACTGAAGCCGGATGGTCTATGGCGAGTCCTCGGCATCACTTCATTTCACCCCTTTGATTTGATTACCTGGTTATCCCCAACCAAAAGGCAAATGCCGGGTAATCTTTTGGCGAATCCTCGGACCTCACCTCATCTCACTACATCTCGCCAAAATATTGTAGAAAATTGCAGAAAATTGTAAAAATTGTAGAAAATTACTAAATTGTAAAACTATAAAAATGGTAAAATATTGTAAAAATTTGTAAAAATTGTAATTGTAATATTGTAAAATTTTGACTTGTTCCACATCTTAAAGCTTCATTGCGCATGTAAGATCTATGGAATATAATAAATGAATGAATGAATGAGTGAATGAATGAGTGAATGAATAAGTGAATGAATGAATGAGTGAATGTATGAATGAATGAGTGAATGAATGAATGAGTGAATGAATGAATGAGTGAATGAATGAATGAATAAATGAGTGAGTGAATGAATGAGTGAGTGAATGAATGAATGAGTGAATGAATGAGTGAATGAATGAATGAGTGAATAAACGAGTGAATGAACGAGTGAATGAATGAGTGAATGAGTGAATGAATGAGTGAATGAATGAATCAGTGAGTGAATGAATGAATGAATGAGTGAATGAGTGAATGAATGAAAGAATGAGTGAATGAGTGAGTGAATGAATGAATGGAGTGAATGAATGAATGGAGTGAATGAATGAGTGAATGAATGAATGAGTGAATGAATGAGTGAATGAGTGAATGAATGAATGAATGAGTGAATGAATGAATGAGTGAATGAATGAATGAGTGAATGAATGAATGAGTGAATGAATGAATGAATAAATGAATGAGTGAATGAATGAATGAATGAATGAATGAGTGAATGAATGAATGAATGAATGAAAGAATGAGTGAATGAATGAATGAGTGAGTGAATGAATGGAGTGAATGAATGAATGAGTGAATGAATGAATAAATGAATGAATGAGTGAATGAATGAATGAGTGAGTGAGTGAATGAATGAATGAATGAGTGAGTGAGTGAATGAATGAATGAGTGAGTGAATGAATGAATGAATTAATGAGTGAATGAATGAATAAATGAATGAATGAATGAATGAATGAATGAATGAATGAATGAATGAATGAATGAACTTAACGCTGTCAGGGAATTAGTTTCCTAACTTAAAGCCATCAATAATATTAAATTAGTTAAGGAATAGCTGGCCATCAATCTGGGAATAAATTCCTTACTTTAAAACAAAGAAACTGGTAAGTTCCCATTCAATTAATAAAGTAATACATTATTAAAGATGAAAAAGTAACTGTACTCTGTGCTTGGATGTAGACTGGAACTGACTAAACAATATGTAAAGTAACAAATGTGAATATATTAAATCTTTCTGGATTAAGTAAAACCGATGGCGCTTTATTCTCATAGAACACTAACAAGTTCGAAAGTTAATGCAAATTAAATAAACTTAAAAGTATTTACTACAAGCACGAATTTATATTTAGAAAACGGAAATGAGCAATACATACTTACTTACCGGCTTTTAAGGAACCCGGAGGTTCATTGCCGCCCTCACATAAGCCCGCCATTGGTCCCTACCCTGAGCAAGATTAATCCAGTGTCTATCATCATATCCCACCTCCCTCAAAACCAATCCATTTTAATATTATCTTCCCATCTACGTCTCGGCCTCTCCAAACGTCTTTTTCCCTCCGGCCTCCCAACTAACACTCTATATGCATGTCTGGATTCGCCCATACGTGCTACATGCCCTGCCCATCTCAAACGTCTGGATTTAATGTTCCTAATTATGTCAGGTGAAGAATACAATGCGTGCAGTTCTGTGTTGTGTAACTTTCTCCATTCTCCTGTAACTTCATCCCTCTTACCCCCAAATATTTTCCTAAGCACCTTATTCTCAAACACCCTTAACCTATGTTCCTCTCTCAAAGTGAGAGTCCAAGTTTCACTACCATAAAGAACAACCGGTAATATAACTGTTTTATAAATTCTAACTTTCAGATTTTTTGACAGCAGAATGGATGATAAAAGCTTCTCAACTGAATAATAACAGACATTTCCCATATTTATTCTGTGTTTAATTTCCTCCCGAGTATCTTTATTACTCTTGCTCCCAGGTAATTGAATTCTTCCACCTCTTCAAAAGATAAATTTACAATTTTTACATTTCCATTTCGTACAATATTCTCGTCACGAGACATAATCATATATTTTGTCTTTTCGGGATTTACTTCCAAACCCATCTCTTTACTTGATTCAAATAAAATTCCCGTATTTTCCCTAAAAGTTTGTGGATTTTCTCGTAACATATTCACGTCATCCGCATAGACAAGCAGCTGATGTAACCCGTTCAATTCCAAGCCCTCTCTGTTATCCTGGACTTTCCTAATGGCATACTCTAGAGCAAAGTTAAAAAGTAAAGGTGATAGTGCATCTCCTTGCTTTAGCCCACAGTGAATTGGAAACGCATCTGACAGAAATTGACCTATACGGATTCTGTTGTACGTTTCACTGAGACCCATTTTAATTAATTGAACTAGTTTCTTGGGAATACCAGATTCAATAAGAATATTATATAAAACTTCTCTCTTAACCGAGTCATAAGCCTTTTTGAAATCTATGAATAACTGATGCACTGTACCCTTATACTCCCATTTTTTCTCCAATATCTGTCGAATACAAAAAATCTGATCAACAGTCGATCTATTATGCCTAAAACCACACTGATGATCCACAATAATTTCATCTACATATGAAGTTAATCTTCTCAAAGAATATTCGACAAAATTTTGTACGACGTCAACAAAAGTGATATTCCTCGAAAGTTACTACAGTTAGTCTTGTCCCCCTTCTTAAAAATAGGTACGATTATGGACTCCTTCCATTGAAAAACATCTGTATATACTCACTTACTTACTTACTGGCTTTTAAGGAACCCGGAGGTTCATTGCCGCCCGCACATAAGCCCGCCATTGGTCCCTATCCTGAGCAAGATTAATCCAGTCTCTATCATCATCATCATCCCACCTCCATCGAATCCATTTTAATATTATCCTCCCATCTACGTCTCGGCCTTCCCAAAGGTCTTTTACCCTCCGGCCTCCCAACTAACACTCTATATGCATTTCTTGATTCGCCCATAAGTGCTATATGCCCTGCCCATCTCAAACGTCTGGATTTAATGTTCCTAATTATGTCAGGTGAAGAATACAATGCGTGCAGTTCTGTGTTGTGTAACTTTCTCCATTCTCCTGTAACTTCATCCCTCTTACCCCCAAATATTTTCCTAAGCACCTTATTCTCAAACACCCTTAACCTATGTTCCTCTCTCAAAGTGAGAGTCCAAGTTTCACAACCATAAAGAACAACCGGTAATATAACTGTTTTATAAATTCTAACTTTCAGATTTTTTGACAGCAGACTGGATGATAAAAGCTTCTCAACCGAATAATAACAGGCATTTCCCATATTTATTCTGTGTTTAATTTCCTTATATAGAGTTTTTTAATAGTAAGACCGTTACACTATACAACCATGGGGAAACGATGTGGCAGACAGGTTTGTAGAAAGCTATAGTACAGGTATATCACCTTTAAACAACGCAATAAACAACTGCCTGTCAAATACTCCACCTCTCTGGCTCGCAACACAATGCGGGATAAGAGTGGACGGCCTAACGCTATGTAAACAGGATCCGATGTTGAAACGAAACACGGCAACTGCCAAACTGTTAGACAGTAAAGAATTACAGAAACAGAGGAAGTGGAGGAAGTAACTGTATCAGTTTGATCTAGAACACAGCGGATCTCGATCAGTCAGGCTGCAAAGTTTCAACTGAGAATTGTCGAGAATCTTCAAGGTTTATGTTAAAAGGAAAGCGAAGAAGTCCTTTATTCATTTTCAGAGTACTTCTGTTCCATCATCACTACCATCACACACTTCGTTCAACCAACACCTCCCCCTAGAGCGATCATTGGCTCTAACACTCCCACATACCACTTGCGCAGAGATCTTGTTTCGTCTTTCTACTCTACTGCAGGGGCGAATGCTAGTCACGAAAGTTAGGCTTGCTCTTTTATTCATAGGGGAAGATGGGAGGATATAATAATTCATAATTAATAAAAATAATAATCAGAGCCACATAAATAATTTATTTTATAATTATGACATCATTATGAGTCATGGATCATATTCGCTTATCAGATGTAGAAGTTCGATATATAATATAACAAACATGGCCAACAAAACAGTTTATTAATTTTTTTGACCTTGCCAACCAATGCACATTGTTGTATTGAGCTGCCCTGAACGAGCGCAGATAATCTCTATAATGTCTGTCTTCTCTTGAATAGTCCTTCGGGAAAATGGATTTAATAATAATGTTTCAATGACACACAATTCCGAACTCATTGCAATACTTCAAATTAATGTTTAAGAATTACATGCAGCAGCTAACACATGCATTCCGCTCATACAATTACATTGCACTGCACATTCCCGCTGTCAATACTGATCTGTGTAACGTTAAATAGTCGTTGGTGTAGCTCTCGGACCAGAGCTTCAAACAACACATAACATAAGCATGTGCGCCTAGGACGGACTAAGGAGAAAGGCACTTGCGCGCGCATCATATTCTCGCTGTTTCTACGTCTTTCCTGTAGCTCCGAGAAACGAGCAAGCGTTGCGATACTTGCGGTGTGCAACCTGCGGATGGTATTACGCCTATACAGTATTCCAAAAATCAAAATAAATTTTAATGTACGTAATCCCATTTTGAAAAATACACATTCTACGAAAATATTGGGCAAACCATAGAGTCGTGCATAACCGGTTAGGAAAAATAGAAATTATATCTAATCCGATAGACGACATTAACATATATATAGATCATATGAGACAAAAGGAGGGCAGAAAATAGGAAACATTGGAGAAAGCTGGGTTTGCAGTGTAAGATCTGTCCTTGGGCAGAACAATGAATGAATGAATATTGCTATTGAATGCCTGGCGCTGTAGTCCGTGTGCAAAACTCTCCCGTCTCGCGGAGTGTCATTGGTTCGGTTTATAGAATATTCGAGTTCTTTCACTCTTTGTGGGTGAACGGCAAAGGCAGACCACATTGAGCCATGCAGGGGTTACAAAAGCCTTTGCAAGGACGCGTTTATCATCGTGTAGGCCTCCTATTTAACTGATCATCCTTCTTTTCTCACTACAATCACTCTATAATAAATTTCCTCTTATGTAATAAAGAAAATTTTCCAACTAACTCAGCCATACATAGTATAAAGACCCGCAGAAAGAATGATTTTCATACGCCTTCATCAAATTTATCATGCTATCAAAGGGGAGTACGTTACATGGCGATAAAAATGTTCTATAGTCTTCCTGAAGACATTAAGAATCATAGCCAAAACCCTGCATTATTTAAGACAAAACTAAAAAATTACTTAATATCTCACACTTTCTATTCTGTAGATGAATTCTTGACATTTCACAGTACTGTGTAAATATTTTAATACTATTAAATGGTAAACATATTACATTGTATAAAATATTATTGTTATTAAGGTATTAATTCTGTACATATTTCATATTTGCATTTTATATGCATTGCATTTATATTTAAACGTAAGAATTGGACATATTCTTTATTCTATGCTATAAAGCAAATGTAAGAATATTATGGAACGAATCAATTAATCAATCAATAATTAGTTGGTTAATTAATTAATTAATTCATTCATTTATTCATTCATTCAGTTATTACAGTTGGTATCGTCAAGAGCAAAACATATCTTCTTAAAAATTATTTATTAATGAAATAACGCATCTGCTTAGAGTAATTAAAAGGCAATAACAACTACTGTTTTGGACATATGCATTTTAAGTTTAAAGTGTAAACGTTATAATAGAATGTATATACTTATTTTCTCTTATATTTAGTAAGTAAATGTAATTTATTCTATTCTTGCATTTTTTTAAACACCAGATTTCATATTATGCATTACACTTATTTTTTTGTTACGTAAGTGTAATAAAGTATACAATCAATTGTAGGCTTATGTTAAGAAAATACATTTTTTTTTAAATTACACATGGTAAATTTCTTTCAATTACACTGTTCTACAAAAAAAAATGAAATTCATTTTTCTGGGTATAACATTCTTGATTAATATGGAAATTTACCTCCTGAATTCAAATCTGTAATTAGTTTCTCTGTGTCACGCGTGGTTTTCAAGTTATATGCAATTTCATTTTTTAAATAATTTTCGTTTTCACGCTATGTATTTATGTAGGCAAAATATGTAACTATAAATATTTTAGTCACAAAATTATTTACAAACATTTTATGCACTATAAAACAAAAAATAAATACAAGCCTCAATATAATAATTATATTATATGGAAAAACGTATTTAAGGTTAGAAAATGTTAACAAAATACACTTTTCCCTAAGAATTTAAATATCTTATCTTTTTCTCCTATGTTCAATTTTGCAGTCTCTAATAATGTTCCAGCAGTAGTCAGCAAGCATCGCAGGCATCCATTTCCCTTCATACCGCTTTTCCATGGATATTATATCTTTATCGAACCTTTTACCATGTTCGTCCGAGACATCACTGCAGCTCTCAGGAAAATGATATAGATGAGAATCTTGGAAATACACTTTTAAAGACATGTGACATCCTACATCTCTATATGCATTTATCATTTGTTGAACCAATTGTTCGAAGTCGTTAACTCTTTTTCATCCCAGAAAATTTTGCGTTACATTCTTGAAACAAGACCACGCTCTTCTTTCTTTTGGTGCAAGGCATTGTTCAAAATCTGAATCCTTCTGAAGTCTCTAATTTGGGGACTCACAAACACGCCCTCTTTTATTTTTGCTGCAGAAAAACGAAGAAACGTTTTTGAAAGGTATATAAATCCTCTTCCAGATGTGTTCATGGCCTTAACAAATTGTTTAATAAGGCCTAGCATGATTAGACTGTATTTTGAGGCATTTATAAAAGTCTCCACTCCTGTGGCTCGTATTTGAAGTTCAAAGTATTCATTAGGTCACAAACATCATTGCAGAATGTCATTATGAGTTGAATTGTGCATATGCAGAAACAATATTTCATGTAAACAAACAATACTCACTTCTTCTAACAAGAATTTCAGGTTAAACTCAAGATTTCTCTCTCTCTCTCTCTCTCTGTTAGAATCTGTCTATTTTACTTCTATGATTTAGGAGGTTTCTGTGAAAGAGAAATATGTAAAGTTTTACAGATTTTATATACCACAGATGTCGGAATATTATGGTTAAAAATGAATATTTACTCACATGGTAAGGAATGTCTCCATCATCCAAATAATACCAGTTTAACTCAATTTTAAATCCTGTGACAACGATTTGCTTATTAACATAAAATTTTACTAGCAACAGGAATGCCACAATTTGAAAATGAAAACCAATGAAGAACAAAATTAACTGTAAGCAACTGTTGTTAAGCAAAGTTCACCATCTTTATCACAAACTTAAAATGTAAGTTAAATGAGACGTATATTGTCGTATAACTAAAAATCTGCGCCTGATAGCGAATTTCTGTTTTCAGATTTGAATTTCCCATATCAAAATCCTTTGGAATCACATATTTTCATATAAGAAAAATGACCCTTGCTTGTAGAACACTGTGATTACTCCGTTTGTGTCCTCAGAAAATGTCAGTGTTCTGTCTAGCCTCAAAATATCAGGACCAACTGGTTGAAATTCGTACATTTGGATGCTCTCTGACCGGTTGAATGAAAACCGGTTGTAAGCCTAAAGGCCCATTCACAATGAAAATTAAACATAACCGTAACATAAACACAGAAGTTTGCGGCCAGGCTACCAAATGGGATCATTCACAATGATTCACATAAGCATTACCGTAAGACGTTAACATGAAAGTCTGCAAACTCCAAACTTTCATGGTTATGCTTACGTGATTTGCAAACAGAACACAATCGTGGAGCGCTGAAGTACACGACAGAATATGAGGAAATGGCGTCGTTGTTATGTTTCCATGGTTACCAAGTATGTTTGCTGTTATGTTTATGTTCCCATCGTGAATGATGGTATGACTTCTTGATTTTATTGTAACGTTAAGTTAACGCTTACGTTATGTTTAATTTTCATTGTGAATGAGGCTTAAGTCTGCCCATTCACAATGAAAATTAAACATAACCGTAACATACACACAGAAGTTTGCGCCCAGGCTACCAAATGGGATCATTCACAATGATTCACATAAGCATTGACATAAACATTGCCGTTAGACGTTAACATGGAAGTTTGCAAACTCCAAACTTTCATGCTTATGCTTACGTGATTTGCAAACAGAACACAATCGTGGAGCGCTGAAGTATACGACAGAATATGAGGAAATGGCGTCGTTGTAATGTTTCCATGGTTACCAAGTATGTTTGCTGTTATGTTTATGTTCCCATCGTGAATGATGGTATGACTTCTTGATTTTACTGTAACGTTAAGTTAACGCTTACGTTATGTTTAATTTTAATTATGAATGAGCCTTTAAGGCCCATTACCAATGAAAATTAAACATAATCGTAACATAAATACAGACGTTTGCGGCCAGGCTACCAAATGGGATCATTCACAATAATTCACATAAACAATGACATTAACAACATTGCCGTTAGACGTTAACATGAACTTTTGCAAACTCCAAACTTTCATGCTTATGCTTACGTGATTTGCAAACAGAACACAATCGTGGAGCGCTGAAGTATACGACAGAATATGAGGAAATGGCGTCGTTGTAATGTTTCCATGGTTACCAAGTACCTTTGCTGTTATGTTTATGTTCCCATCGTGAATGTTCTTGATTTTACCGTAACGTTTGCATTTTTAAGTTAACGCTTACGTTATGTTTAATTTTCATTGTGAATGAGTCTTTATTCTGCAGCTCTCTAGTGTAAACTTCACTGCCTGATAGATTTCCAAGTTGACTGACCGGAGGCAAAGGGACTTGAGGAAGAGTTGCTCAACTTCAGAGGAAGGAGACGCGTGGAAACGTCTGCAGAAAATCGGATTACGTAATGAGGAGCGCGTCGTGGAAGCTCATTACGTCTGGGCGCATTTCTCTGATGACAGTCCGCGGAGGCCGACAACTTCATATTCTTAAGTACAATTAACTTCCCTAGCTTCGGGGGATCCGGAGAAAGTTTCTTACGAGTTCCCACAATCTGCCCTGAACCAACGTCTTGGGACAAGCAGTACTCATTAGTTTTCTTTGAAAAACAGAATAAATTACAACCGGTTTCATAAATAACTTAGGATGCACTTTAGGGATATTAAATGAAACTTGTATTGACAAGCAAAATACTAGACTCCATTACATTTGAGAAAAAGCAACTGGTGGAAAGAGGGAATACGGACACGTGCAAAGACATAAGAACACATTCTGCGATTAGTTTATTTAGATTTAGTTCAATCTGTCATCCACTTTCTCCTCTTAAACTCCTTCAAAAGAGGATAATTAAAATTCGCTCAAACAAATCAATCGGTTATCTAACAAATTTGATTTATTCCGATTTTAATATTTTCGAAATTGAACAAATATATAAATATACATTATTAAAATATTATAATAAAAGTTGTGTGAAATAAAGGGTGCGTCAGAAAGAACGGATGGATTTCAAACTATCGATACGCAACGAGGAGAGAGATATAGTGAGGGGGACCACGACTGTTGGGTCAGCCATAGATTGCAGTTTCAGTTGAGAATATGGTGTTGGTCTGGTGTACAACGTGCTTTCATCGTAGAGAAAAATGAAGAGTCTGTGATCGCCACTCAGGACTCATTTCGACATCGGATGTCACGCTAGGATTCCAACTCGGAATACAATTTTGCGGTGGGAGGCTTCATTTCGTATCACAGGTTTAACATTAAAGAAGAAATCACCTGGACGAAATTCTATTGCACTGAGATTGTCCGAGGCTACGGTAAGATCTCGCGCCCTGCGACTTCTTTCTTTGGGACCATTTGAAGGCGTAAGTTTGTAAACATCGATCACATACACTGGACGAACTGAAGACAGCGATTCGTGAAGAAATCGTGGCAATTGCACTAGCTATGACTGTGAAAGTGATGGCGAACATCAGAAAACGCCTCGATGCCTGTATTGAAAGCCAAGGACATCATATGGATAATGTTGTTTTCCATAAATAAACTACATGTATTGGTGAATATGTTGATAACAATTCATTTTCGATTTGATGAATCTTTACAATTTTCTTGCCATGTGCAATCCATCCGTTCTTTCTGACGCACCCTGTATAAAGAACAAAACACGTTTATTCTATCACAAGAAATTTGACATGTCCTTTAGCTGATTCTAAATATTACACAACCACTGGAATAAATCAGAGCCAGAGTTATGGGCCAAGATTATATAACTCTATATTGGCAATAAATGCTGACCTAGATTAATTTAGGTTAATAACTTTAAGAAAGAATTAAGCAGATTATTTAATATTCATGCCCCTTTTTCCTTTTTCTTAATTTCAATAAACTATTTATTAATTCCAACTTATATTCTGTTCTTAACTTGATTCTCTATCTTCGTACTTATCCCGGTCTTGTAATAATTGTAGCCTATTGGTTTTGTAATGTTATTGAATCTTTGTTATGCTCTTCAGTACAAAATAGTTATTTATAGGAACCGACCCGGAAACGAGCTTGCTCAAAGTAGCGCTACGTCAGCAATATGTATTTATTTTGCACTGTATGTAGCAAATTAAATAAATAAATAAATAAATATAGGAATAAATAAATATATAAATAAATAAATAAATAAATATAGAAATAAATAAATAAACAAATATAGAAATAAATAAATAAATATAGAAATAAATAAATAAATAGAGGAATAAATAAATAAATATAGAAATAAATAAATAAATAAATAGAGGAATAAATAAATAAATAAATAAATAGGGGAATAAATATAGAAATAAATAAATAAATAAATAGAGGAATAAATAAATAAATAAATAAATAGAGGATTAAATAAATAAATAGAGGAATAAATAAATAAATAAATAGAGGAATAAATAAATATAGAAATAAATAAATAAATATAGAAATATAGAAATAAATAAATAAACAAATATAGAAATAAATAAATAAATAAATATAGAAATAAGTAAATAAATAAATAGAGGAATAAATAAATAAATAGGGGAATAAATAAATACAGGAATAAATAAATAAATAGAGGAATAAATAAATAAATAAATAAATATAGAAATAAATAAATAAATAGAGGAATAAATAAATAAATAAATAAATAGAGGATTAAATAAATAAATAGAGGAATAAATAAATAAATATAGGAATAAATAAATATAGAAATAAATAAATAAATAAATATAGGAATAAATAAATATAGAAATAAATAAATAAATAAATGTAGAAATATAGAAATAAATAAATAAACAAATATAGAAATAAATAAATAAATATAGAAATAAATAAATAAATAAATAAATAGAGGAATAACTAAAAAATAAATAAATAAATATAGAAATAAATAAATAAATAGAGGAATAAATAAATAAATAGGGGAATAAATAAATAAATAAATAAATAAATAAATACAGGAATAAATAAATAAATAAATAGAGGAATAAATAAATAAATAAATAAATAAATAAATATAGAAATAAATAAATAAATAAATAGAGGAATAAATAAATAAATAAATAGAGGATTAAATAAATAAATAGAGGAATAAATAAATAAATAAATAGAGGAATAAATAAATATAGAAATAAATAAATAAATATAGAAATATAGAAATAAATAAATAAACAAATATAGAAATAAATAAATAAATATAGAAATATAGAAATAAATAAATAAATATAGAAATAAATAAATAAATAAATAGAGGAATAAATAAATAAATAAATATATAAATAAATAAATAGAGGAATAAATAAATAAATAAATAGAGGATTAAATAAATAAATAGAGGAATAAATAAATAAATAAATAGAGGAATAAATAAATATAGAAATAAATAAATAAATATAGAAATATAGAAATAAATAAATAAACAAATATAGAAATAAATAAATAACTAAATATAGAAATAAGTAAATAAATAAATAGAGGAATAAATAAATAAATAGGGGAATAAATAAATACAGGAATAAATAAATAAATAGAGGAATAAATAAATAAATAAATAAATATAGAAATAAATAAATAAATAGAGGAATAAATAAATAAATAAATAAATAGAGGATTAAATAAATAAATAGAGGAATAAATAAATAAATAAATATAGGAATAAATAAATATAGAAATAAATAAATAAATAAATATAGGAATAAATAAATGTAGAAATAAATAAATAAATAAATGTAGAAATATAGAAATAAATAAATAAACAAATATAGAAATAAATAAATAAATATAGAAATAAATAAATAAATAAATAAATAGAGGAATAACTAAAAAATAAATAAATAAATATAGAAATAAATAAATAAATAGAGGAATAAATAAATAAATAGGGGAATAAATAAATAAATAAATAAATAAATAAATAAATAAATAAATAAATACAGGAATAAATAAATAAATAGAGGAATAAATAAATAAATAAATAAATAAATATAGAAATAAATAAATAGAAGAATAAATAAATAAATAAATAGAGGATTAAATAAATAAATAGAGGAATAAATAAATAAATAAATAGAGGAATAAATAAATATAGAAATAAATAAATAAATATAGAAATATAGAAATAAATAAATAAACAAATATAGAAATAAATAAATAAATATAGAAATATAGAAATAAATAAATAAACAAATATAGAAATAAATAAATAAATATAGAAATAAATAAATAAATAAATAGAGGAATAAATAAATAAATAAATATAGAAATAAATAAATAAATAAATAGAGGAATAAATAAATAAATAGGGGAATAAATAAATAAATAGGGGAATAAATAAATAAATACAGGAATAAATAAATAAATAAATAGAGGAATAAATAAATAAATAAATAAATATAGAAATAAATAAATAAATAAATAGAGGATTAAATAAATAAATAGAGGAATAAATAAATAGAGGATTAAACAAATAAATAGAGGAATAAATAAATAAATAAATATAGAAATAAATAAATAAATAGAGGAATAAATAAATAAATAAATAGAGGAATAAATAAATAAATAAATAAATAAATAGAGGAATAAATAAATAAATAAATAGAGGAAAAAATAAATAAATAAATAGACAAATAAATAAATAAATATAGAAATAAATAAATAAATAAATAAATATAGAAATAAATAAATAAATAGAGGAATAAATAAATAAATATAGAAATAAATAAATAAATAAATAAATAAATAAATATAGAAATAAATAAATAAATAAATAAATAAATATATATAAATTTAAAACAACAGTTTAACGTCAGGCACATGATGAAATGTTTTCTTTTCGGTGCCTGATTTACAACTGTTTTAAATTGAGTTAACCCTGCCAGGCATTTGGCTAAGGAGTTCATTAATTCATGTAAGTGACGTTAAGTAAAGAATCATCTTTATGAGCGAGGAAAGCTTAGTAAAGACAATTCGTTTTGGTTGTATATAGTTAGGTTTCCGAGATTTCCGAAAATTTAATATTCTGCTACAAATCGAACCTTCCGCTATATTCCTAGCTGGAAACCTTACCGATGCTGAATTATTATTCACCTGAATGAATTTTTCATTGTCATTTCAACAAAGAAGGGAAATGATAAGAGAATATGCAAAGTTTGGTCATCTCAAACCCTTACAGACAAAAATCCCTACAGTATGTGTATCTGGAATGGAGAGTAATTCTTGTGATTTTGAAGCGTTAGTTGGTGATAAAGCCGCATCAGCGCTGACCAGTATAATAAAAGTCGTAGTACCACTGAAACTATTCTTTCTTTCTTTCTTCTTTGGCACTTTTCTACTACAAGTTTGCAGCTCCCCGTTGTCCCATTCTTCTACTTCAAAACTTTTATCATCCATCCATGGCCTCCTTAATGTACGCTTGGAAGTCAAGATAGGTTTCCCTGGAGATCAGATTTAACTTACATATGTAACCTGAAACTCTTTTGATACGCTTCCTCTATTTAAAACTTTGTTTCGTTAAAGTTTGTGTAAGAATTATTATCTTTCCGAATCAAGTACTTGTGATCTGTACAAAGAATGAAAATCTTACTTGTATATACAAATCGTGTCTCATAAATTCAATATTAAAGAAATTACTCCCAAACTAAATTCAGCATGTTTTGCTATTAGATCTATGCAAAAGATAGTAAATATCAATACCTTAAAAACAATATACTTTGCATACTTCCGCTCGGTTATGAGTTTTGGAATAATATTTTGAGTCAATTGTACAGAGAGTAAGTCGGCCTGGATAGCGTAGTCGGTATAGCTCTGGCCTTCTGTGCTCGAGGTTGCGGGTTAGATCCCGGCCCAAGTCGATGGCATTTAAGTGTGTTTAAATGCGACAGGCTCATGTCAGTAGATTTACTGGCATGTAAAATAACTCCTACGGGACAAAATTCCGGCACACCGGCTATAACCTCGGCAGCTGCGAGCGTCGTTACATAAACCATAATTATATTCCTACTACAAAAAGAATAATTAGAATAATAGTAGGTGCCAAATCTAGGGAATTGTGTAGGCCCATTTTAAAAAAACTACAAATAATGTCCTTTGCTTTTCAGTACATTTTTTCATTAACAAATTTCCTCGTATGTAGTCGAGAAAACTTTGTAACTAATTCAACAGTTCATAGCATAAATACGAGTCAAAAATGACTTTCATACTCCATCCGCAAGTCTATCCTGCTATCAAGAAGGATTGCGTTATATGACAGTAAAAATTTTTAATAGCCTCCCTATCGATATAAAAAATGAAACTCAAAACATAAGATTATTTAGGGCCGAATTAAAGAAGTACCTAATTTCTCACGCCTTCTATTCTGCAGGTGAATTTATGACATTCAATAACGCTCAATGAATATTTCTGTCTTGTATTACGTATCGATACTAACCCCTTGTGTTGTACTAGTAGACTATATTGTAAATCTCGTCTGTATATATTTCAACTAGACTGTGACTATAATTTATGATTTTATAGTACTATTAAGATTTTTTTCTTCGACATAGACTGTTCCATATTCTAGCATGTACGAATACCATGGAATGTTAATAAATACAATACAATACAATAGAAAATTAGTCAAAAGATGTTAGGATGTAGATGGAAGTTAAGTATTATGTTTTGTGGAACAGAATGAAAATTGTGTCTCCAGGGATAACATTTCTAACGCCTTGGTTCGATTTTCGGCAGAAAATTAAAGATTCGTCTCCTTTCATGGGAACGGTTGTGTACTCTTTGTCCTTCACGTGTATCTCAAGTGACGGATATGCGTCATGTTAACAACATGATCAGAGTCTTTATTAGTGAATTACTGTACGAGTAGAGGATTTAATCCGTTATGGTAGAATGTTATGATTATATGAGTTGCTTAGAACTCAGAGTCTTTACATTAATAAATTCTATTCTATGTATATATATAATTTGAACTGGTAATGGAAATTACGGGAAAACGGCTGAACGCATTTTAATAAATGGCCCCTCACTCTGAAGCTTGGAACCCAAAGTTTTTCGGAAAAATAGTAGTTTTCAGTGAAATGTCAATTTTCCTACATCATTTTCCTTTTTTTTTTTTTTTTTTTTCCAAAATCCATCTTTTGTCAGTTCTGAGAACTAATTAATTGCATTCACGGCCGACTTGATGTTCACTTCCTTAAGCGAAGGGAGCATCAAATCGGCCGTGTTGCATTTCAGAATAAAACAAAACACACACTACAATAAACAATAGGCTATTACACGAAGGCCATGACCTACAGGATTGCTGACATAGAGTTCAGACGGCTCAGATTCTTTCTCATCATAATGCCAATATGTCGATCTTCATTTTTGCAATTTTTTGATAATGTATAAAAATAATTTACAGGTCTGATTCTCTGGTCTGTAGTTTTCCGAGTACATCTGCGTATTGGGTATTAAGAACTACAAAACTTGAGAATGCTTGATGACATTATTACCATTAAAAATGAAATATTATTATAGTTAATGCAACACATAATACTGTACTGATATATGAAAGTGAAACCTTTTGGGGCTTTAAGTAAGTAGACGCAGAGAAAGAAGATTTTATATTATATCTTCATTTGTATAATTTACTGAGTAACGGCTATAGGCCTATATAAACTTATGTTACTGAAAACCATAAAACAATATTGTTATCAAAAATGAAATACTTTTACATTTATTAATCAAGTGGTGTGGGTCCTTTTCATATATGTAATGGCAGTGTGATATAGATATTTATATGTCTGATTCTCTAACTTTCCTCGGTAGTAATTGAGTCATGCTTCCTATTTTAGCTGCGTCTTTAAACTACATCAAAATTAATTTCATATTCCTTTGGTTTAATCGATTAGATTTGTGATCGCTGCCAAGCATATTTTGTTGTAGGGAAAATAGCAGCCATTTCACTTCTTGCTACCGTGATGAGTAAGTTTATTTCCCGCAACCAGCAACAAATGAAACACTGAAGCTACTAACGATTTACGATTGACAATTTTATTTAGGGCGCATATAAGATTCTACAACTCTGACATATCATTCGCCTCATTTTCCACATCTCAGCAATAAGGTCCTCACAACAGCCTATATTACAGAAAATATACGAAATAACATTCATTGTTACACAAATTAATCCAGCAGTATTTGATAGATCAGTATTGTCTGGAAGAAGCGCAAAAAATTACAATTCATAAGAAAAGACTAAAAAGTATTACTTATTGATAAAATAATAGGCCTACAAGATTTTGTAGTCTCTTGATCACCTCAGCAAGAGTTCTTAGTGGGAAAAAGTGATTCTGCCCTCTACATTTCAGGGTAGTTCACGAAACATGCAGCAGCTATACCAAGATGCTAAGTCTTTTGTTCAAAGCATGACAAACCTTACATTTTCTTAACTTTCAGATACAATCCGCAATGACCCGAAATAGCTACTGCATTACTCCCACATGAAAAACCCACTGATCATCCTGACATTGTTACTAGCGATTTCGCATTGAAACTCAAGAACTGAAGACGGATAGGTTCAAGGAAAAGTATTGGCAAAAAAAAAAAAAAACATACAGAGGGAGTATGTTTCACTATTATGGAAGCAAATAACTATCAAAATGTCTGGTATTCTTCATTGAAAATAAATCTGAACAATTTTTATTTGAACTTTTTATGGACTTAGTTTGCAGCAATTGCTGCACAAGCCACTAGTATTATAGAACAACATCTCATCGCTATCTGTATTGAGTTAATAAGGGACATATTTCGTCCATTGACTGGTTCTCGATTTAATCTATGAGAGTAGTAAACATGTAAGATGTCATTCTTATAATCGTTAGAACATAAGTAGCTATGTACAGTTGATGTTATCTATTATATAACAGTATTAATGCCTTTAGAAGAAACTGTTATATCTTGAGCATAGTGTACCTTTGAACATTTTTTGATTTTTTAATTTTTGCTGCTACCTAGAGAACTCAAACTGAAGTAGATTGTAGAGAAAGTCACTAAGTAGCTCTGGTCTTAGTTTCGGTTTGATTTACTGCAAAGTGTGAGTTCTGCGGACAAAAGACTTTTTATTTTAGTACCAAAAGTAAATATTTTGTTCACTGATATATACACTCAGGGACAAAAAAAACCGGACACTTTAATATTTGCTGGTATTTTGCAAAATATTATCTTCTCATACAATATTATGGTAGCCATCTGTTGTTATAGAGACGTGTATACATTGTTGATTGTTTTTTGTTTTATAAACAAGCCATTACAACCAAATATTCCAATTTTGCTTTCGGAGTCTCAGCTATAACAATTTTGTCTCAACCATTTTGTGCTTCATTATCGTTATCATTCGTTATTTCTTTATTTTTACATTTTGTGAGTTTAAGTGGGGTTGTAACATTTGTCTTAAAACAAGATGCGACCTGAAGATGTGGCTCGAGCTGTAGCCCTTTACGATGATGGACGCAGTGTACGTTACATTCCAAATGTTATGAAAATGGCTAGAAGCACAACCCATGATGCCATAAAACGGTATAGAGAGACCCTAGAATATACCAGAAGACCAGGTTCGGGTCGTCCAAGAGCTACAAATCCAAATGAAGACAGGTATATGGTGTTGAGAGTTCTTAGGGAGCGCAACCTACCAGCTACTAGTGTAGCCCAGCAATTTGATAACATGCATGGACGCCCAATTTCGGCCAAAACAGTTAGAAGGAGGTTGAAAGCAAGTGGACTGATATCAAGTAGACCTGCAACTGGTCCCAGACTTCTCAGGATGCATCGAGTTGAACGACTGTGTTTTGCAAATGATCACAGGGATTGGAGAAATGGACAGTGGAGCTGTGTTCTGTTCACCGATGAGTCCCGTTTCAATCTGTGCTCACCTGATGGACGTGAAAGAGTTTGGAGAAGGAGGGGAGAACGATTTTCACAGTGTTGCATTTCCGAAAATGTGCCGTATGGAGGTGGTGGAGTGATGGTTTGGGCAGGAGTGTGTATGGATGCTCGTACAGAGTTGGTTTTTGTTGAAAATGGAAGACTAACAGCTGATAGGTATATAAATGAATGTTTGGCTGATCATGTTGTGCCATTTGGCCAATTTGTAGGCTATAATTTTGTTTTAATGCATGATAATGCACGGCCGCACATTGCCCATGCGGTCGGAGATTATCTCCAAGAAGTGGGAATCCATGTTCTTCCATGGCCAGCAAGGAGTCCAGACATGAACCCAATTGAACACGTGTGGGACATGCTGGGACGGCGTGTTAAGAATAGACGACCGAGACCAGAATCGTTACAAGAGTTGAGGCGAGCACTTGGCGAAGAATGGGAACTTATTCCTCAAGAAGACATTGCTAACCAAATTGAGAGCATGCCAAGACATATGGATGCATTTATTCAAGCCAGAGGGGGTAATACCCGTTACTAAAAAGAGTTTTTAATGTCTAAGGCACCATAAAATGAAAAAACAGTTAGACCAAACGATGCCATAGTTATACGCCCTTTGTAATTTTTTGTAAATTTTCGCATCAGAGTTTTTTTTCAAAAGATGTCGTATAAGGTGCTAAATGGAACATTATTTTGTTTAAATGGGTTTTGTTTCATTTTGAAATAATTTGCAACAAAATACAAGCAAATATAGAAGTGTCCGGTTTTTTTTTTGTCCCTGAGTGTATATTTTCTAACACAAAACCAAATTGCATTTGTAACTATCAATTAATTACAGTGTGTTCCCTATTATCTGGTGAGTAATAACATATTTTAATTTCCATGTTTTATTCGAATCTCTAGTTTTGGGAGCCACGTTTGTTTAAACGTGCACCCTCTTGTACCTTTGAACACAAACATCTTGTACCACGGAACATGTTCCAAGGTACATGATACTGTCAATTTTTGTTTTTTCTTTTATTTTAAGATCATGTCACGAAGTAAGTCTGGAATTAAGAGGCCCCCAATTGATCCGGATGCCTCGAAGAAAGCTGTTGAAGCAGTTATTGCTCCTCCAGGAAATAAAATCTCAATCAGAGCAGCCTGCTCTGGTTTATGATTGCAAATACATTTTAAATATGATTGTCAGTTTTTACAGCTATATTCCCACCTATATTACATGTGTTCCAACTTACAAGAGGATATGTTCCAAGGTACAAGAACCTGTTGTACCTTTCAACACATTACATATCCCTTCATTTTATTTTTTCCATCCTTAATAAACCTGTAAAACAGAAAAATACGTGCAGGACGTTCTAAAGGAATCTTCAATAATTATTTCAAGCATTTTTTTCATTAAAAATTTCATTTTCTAAAATAAAAAAAAATAAAATGAAATGTGAAGTGTTTTAAGGTAGGCCTACAACAGTTTCCCCTATAGATAGTCGTAATTTATGAAGTCTCTTTTGAATTTTTTTTCCGAATCAAGTAGATCCACTGCTAGTTAACGGCTAGAGTAAGACATAGATTTTCCAGACAGGATAGGCTATGGGTTTCAATTCCTATGAGTCCACGAGGAATTATTAATAAAGAAGTGTTATGTTTTATTTAACGACGCTCGCAACTGCAGAGGTTATATCAGCGTCGCCGGATGTGCCGGAATTTTGTCCCGCAGGAGTTCTTTTACATACCAGTAAATCTACTGACATGAGCCTGTCGCATTTAAGCACACTTAAATGCCGTCGACCTGGCCCGGGATCGAACCCGCAACCTTGGGCATAGAAGGCCAGCGCTATACCAACTTGCCAACCAGGTCGACTTAATAAAGAAAGATAGAGTCTTCTACATTTATCATCTTTTTCCATGCCTTTATTTAGCCATTTGAAGCGTGCATTTCCATTTAACGTTGTAAGTGCCGAAACCGGGAGAATCTATTTTGTCACATATATCAGTTGTACCCTGTTTGACAATATTACGAAAGGTTATGACGAAAATGCTGCTCCAAGTAATAAAGTAGCCCACTTTCAGGTTATGCAAGTTACAACGTTCTATGTACTGTATAAAACTATTTTTGAATAATTTCGAGGGAAAAATTGTTCCGGGGCCGGGTATCGAACCCGGGACCTTTGGTTAAACGTACCAACGCTCTCCCACTGAGTTCCCCTTGAACTCTACCCGACACCGATCCACAATTTAAAGTCACTCAGAGTTAGTGTGCACTCAAATGTTGGTTGCTTGACGGTTGTCAGCCCACTTTGAGGTCTGTGGATATAGAGGGAAAAATTGGATCGGTGTCGGGTAGAGTTCCCGGGTAGCTCAGTGGGAGAGCGTTGGTACGTTTAACCAAAGGTCCCGGGTTCGATACCCGGCCCCGGAACAATTTTTCCCTCGAAATTATTCAAATTAACTTTACAGGGAGTTATTACTGAAAGCTTAATTTGCAAAACTATTTTTGTTCCTACTGTAAACTTTACAAATTGGCACTTACAACGTTCTGGAAATGCACACTTCAATTTTATTCTCTCACTCTCACTCATGCAAAATGTTAGATACTTAATTCATTTCAAATAAAAATATATAATTCAGTATCTCCCGTAGTTTAAAAAAATCACAGGAGATAATGTTACATGATCATTATTCATTACTCAGTGATGAAATATAAATTCCAAGTACACTGCTGTCACTGTTAGTGTACAAAATTCGTGTCGGTTTTCCTGACAAATATTCAAGTCAACGTTCAAGCAGAATTTTTAATAAATAAATAAAATGTTTGAGCAGTTTTATACTTACATTTTAAAATTCCTTTTCAGAACAGAAGTAACATTTTTTCGGATAAAATTTCTGCACATTTAAAGGACAAAGAAAAAATTACTCTCTTAAATTGACTGAGCATATTGGGAATTTATTTATTTATTTATTTTTTTATTTATTTATTTATTTATTTATTATTTTGCTAATAATTAAAACATAACATAATATTATATATATATAAAACTTTAGCTCGCCCCTGAAAGAGTAGAACTCGTGCTCAGGGGCGGATTCCTGAATTGAAATTAATAAGTATACAATACAATTTGTCTTATGTCTACTATGCAATTATAGTATATAAATTTAAATTTACAATTTTTCAATTTTTATAAAATCCATACATAACTTTTTAAATTAAATACCTTTTGTTTCATAACTATGAGAATACAATTCAAAATTATTTCGATTTTTATGTATGAATTTGTCTTACGTTAAGTACATTAAAATCTGAAAACAAATTTTGAGATGGAAAATCAACAGGTTTATGAAGACATATTTTAATTATTTTCTTCTGTAATAAATAAAGTGGATTAAAATTGGATTTAAATGAGCTACCCCATCCTATATTTCCATACATAATTACCGATTGAAATAAAGTTAAATATATTGCGCGTAATAAACTTATTGACAAGTAATTCCTCAATAAAACAAAATAATATACTATTTTACGTAATTTATTACAAAGGTAATTAATGTGTAGGTTCCATTTTAAATGATTATCGAAAATTATGTCTAAATACTTAACTTCAGAGGACTCTTTAATAATCGGACATTTACACTGTACAAAGACAACAGTCAGAATTATGTAATTTAATACTTAATATACACATAGATGTAGGAGGTTTGTTACATTTTTCAGATAATGAGAATGGAATAATTATGGTTTTATTTTTGTTGGTAGAAAGGTATTTAAATCAATAGCTTTCCCAAAACACTCTATGAAATGTTTCATATAAAAAAAACATCTCAAAAGGGAAACAAAACGAACAAAATTGTATTAAAGGTTTTTGTGTGAAATATCTCATAGAATAACACCCTGAAATTAATGACATTACTTATGGTGCGTTCTATATATGTTTGATTAGTGTGTTCACGAGAGATAGAGGGACAGGTGCTATAAACAATTCCCAAACGCATGTCAGCTGAGCAAATAGAGGTGAAAATTGTACAAATAAATACTTTTGTGTTATTTTTCAAAACAGACAGTGTACCGCACTTCTAAAACAAGTGAAATGTTTAATATGAATTACATCAAAATACGTAATATATATCAAAATATGTAAAAATTTGTAACTTGAAACTTTGTAATACTGGCATTTTTAGTGTGACTGGTCGATATTTTTCTTTACCTTCGTACAGGAATAGAATAAGCAATTTAATTACAAAAAATCCGGTCTCTGGTTGCACTTGATCTGTGCACATCACGGATTAACCCACAAATTCACAGATAACTATCTTTACCATTGAATGCATTCGATAATTGAAAATTTTAAACTTATCTCTTGCAAAATAGGTTAGATAAAAATGTACAATATTATTTTTCAATGACTATTTCGTTTATATGACGTCATGTTCTATGTAACGGAACTGTCCCCGAACACGAGCTTTGCTCTTTCGGGGTATTTTAATGTAACGTTTTTATGTATATGTTATTATTAAATAAATAAATAAATAAATTCCATTTTCGACCAATGAAGTGTAATGGAATTTTGAATTCCAACCAATCACAGTCACACTTAGCGATAATTTTTGCAGCTAGATTTATCGCTATCAATTTATCGCATGGTCGTTCTTTTGTTTAGTCGTTGTCGCCAACTTTTCCCCGTAAATTGACGATCATGAATACATTAAGATGCAACTACACGGTTAAACTTTTCTTTCATCTTTAAAGCAATGAATGCAAGATTGATATTTAATATTAATTAATATATTTACGCAGTGAAGACGACGTTCAAAACGGCGCACCATGTAGAAACAAAATCTTCATGCATCTTAATTGAACGTTCCTTTTAAACTTGATTCTTTCAATATTCTTCCCAGATTGCATGCATACGCGATTGGAGTATTGAACTGTGTATATGTAGTTTTAGTTCCGTTACACACTACAGCGAGAATGCGTTTGTCGAGCTATAAAAATGCTTTGGTGTAGCACTGATTGTAAGTAACGGTTGAAATAAGGCACAGCTGAAATTGGTCCTGCTCCCACAGGTAACTTAACCTATAATTGTAGCCTATAAAATTTTTTATTTTGTGAATGAAATTAAACAATTAATAGAAAGTCAGATGTTCAAATTTATGTCACATCATCGCATATCAAACCCAAAGAACTTGCGTAGTAATAATAAGGTCTTTAATCAAATTGCCTTCCGTATGGCGTAATAAAACTCGTGTTTTAATTAGGCCTATCTATACAGAGATTGGTTCACTGTGTAACAATATGTCTCGCTGTGAATACATAAGCATTGGTATATAGCTGTCCCCACTGTTACAGTTAAATTATGATGTGTATGTATGTGTATGTATTTATTCACACTGCAAATGGGTGTATACCCGGTGGCAGTGGTAACTAATTACACTCAATAATGACAATTAATAATAAACACAACTAATAAAAACAATAATTAATAATAATAATAATAATAATAATAATAATAATAATAATAATAATAATAATGACCAAATAAAAATAATAGCAAGGAGCATCCTAAATTAAATGAAGCATGGTCACTTAAAATAACATTTAAAGTAAATCTAATTTGTATCTTAACCCTAAGTTCGAACTAAGACCCACGAGTGTGACAGGTTCATACCTGCACAAGTACCTTTCGGCACTACACTCATTTTGCTGTCAACTCACTCACTGCACTGATTCTACCTGATTTCATTAACACTTCTAACCATTTAACTGTTCAAATACTTTGCACAGCCACTTCACTGACATCAACACACTTCACTTACACAATAGACTTCACTGACACAACACACTTCCTCACTCATAGAACACTTCAAATAACAAGATATCAATTACACCTTTTAAGTAGTGTGTATAATATACCACCGTCTATTAGTAAAGTCCTTAAGCCTATTTTTAAATACATTTTTGGTTATTGGTAAAGCCTTTAGTAACCCTGTAGGTAAAGCATTCCAGTCCCTGATAGTACGATTGAGAAAAGAAAACTTTCCAGTGTCCGTCCTCTGTCTTCTTTCCCTCAATTTATATGAGTGGTCGTTCCTTGAAGAGTAATTTGGCGGCTGCAACCTATTTTTTATTTCTCTCCAGGCAGGCTCACTTCTGTATGTTTTGTGCATTGCGCATAATCGAATTCGCGTTCTCCGGTCAGCAGGTAATGAAAATGTATTTATGTAATAATAATGAGAGAATTTTTGAATTTCTATTTCTTTGGTGAATTTGCATGATGCCACTCCATTGTCTGCCTCTGTCTCCAATCCAAAATGGTGGAGCGATGTTTCATCTTTTGTCATAATTCTTGCCAGTAAGTCATCTAGCACTTATCATTGACACTTAGCATGATAACAAATCGAACAGAAGCTGCACTGAACCTATTGCGTTCCCCTTTTCTTTTTTGTTATCACATCTTATCTTCAGATTTCTAAAATTCGTATTGTAATACAATTTTTAAAATAGTATAAAATGTAACGCTTAATACTCAACAAAATTTAGCCTAAAAGAGCTAAGATTTCTATAAGTACAGCTAAGCCTATATGGCGACTACGGCTGTATCTAAAATTCCAAAAACATTTCATAAAATTTCATTAAGATATAATAAATCTTTGTACCAAATATCATAAGCTTACCTTTAGTAATAAGCCTGTAATGTAATTACAAACATCCACAAAATGTGTACGGCTGAGAAGTCGACGCTAACTTGCTCTCTCCAAACATAAAAGCTCACTGAAGCAGCTGCAATAGTCACACAAAGCGTAGCTGTATGTTTTTGGAAACTGGATAACATAATATGAAATCCCTTGGCGGAAATTTGAATCTCGTAACACCATTGGTTAGTTCACGAAAGAGCAAAGAAAAAGTATCACGAAATAACCACTGCCACGAAATTACCAATGTTTACCCTATATAGCTGTCCCCACTGTTACTGTTAAATTAAATTATGATTTCAGCAGATAATGAAAATGTATTTATGTTATAATAATAGGAGAAAAGTGCAGTACATGTAATTAACATTGTTAAAGATGTATTTCGCTTTTAGCAATTGGCATTACTGAATAATAACATCGAATTTCTTTATTGCAGTAATCGATATTCATCTACGAGTATTTCAATTTCACAATGTCTGAATAGGTTAAGTATTCGTTAATGTTATTAACATTTTGTGATCGAATTTTAGGGATATATTATTTACATTTTTATTTTATTCACGAAATAGTCCTAATATTATATGATTGATTGATTTATTTTATTGATATAGTTCACAAGTACAAAACTTAATAATATAACAAAAGATCTATAAACAAATGTAGTTCTACATACTAAATATACAATTTCCTAGACTCATTATTTTATCGCAAATCTCAATAATTTATTGGTTCAAACTTGCACTTACGTCTGTTTTAGTGCATGTTTAAACCAATCATGATAATCATTAAGACATTAAACCTTATTTATCTGCTCCTTTTCACCATTTAATTGTAATTATTTAGGTCTTACTTTACATAATAACTTATTATTCCAAAAAAATGTGATCAGATGTCGACATAATGTAAGTCATGAACCTGAATTAGCTGACTCGATACATTCTATATGTAGGTTAATCTTTATTTCTTACAATATTTCCTTGTCAGCAGAAACGTTTGCGTAACTTCAATGAAGACTATCACATACCAGCTTAAACACAAACTTGCCAAGTTGCTTACATAATCAACCTCAATTTAGTTTCATAATTGTGTCTCATGTACTCATTATCAATTCATTACTATTATAATGCCTACTAAATTTATTATAAATGCATTATTATTGAAATTAAAACATATTAGTAAAGCAATTTATAAAGTCAAAATTATCTTCTGAACCTTTACTAAATACGAGTAATATAACTATCGGAATACATTAATAACTACCTTGATTCTCTATTTTCAATTTTTATTTTTTTAAAACTTTGACGTAATTCAAATAGTCCTAATAAATGTCACTCTAGCTCTGAGATTACTAGATTACTACAGATAGTTGGAAAACAGATTATATACTTTCCACTTCCTTTCGACGTAAAGAATCGCATCTAAATGTTAGCATACGGATCCATTCTGCGCAGTAAATGCAAACATCATCTGACTCAGAAACGTTTTGTGTAAACAAGCGTGGTTCAGATATCGACGTGTTGTGGCCCGTGCTGAAGTCTCAGGAGGGGATGGCTATAAGGCTGCACTTCGCGCTTCATCAACTTCACTACCAATTTCTTGCTTTGCTGAAGTTTCGCGCTCGGAGAGTCCTTGCAAGAATTTATTTCTGCAGTGAGGCAATCTTCATCTATCAGAACTTGCTATCATTTTAGCAAGGCAACTACTTCGTTTTTGCGATTAATCTCCTACGTGCACTTTAATTAAAGTTGCAGTCATAACTCGCCCATCTTCATTTATATATCTGCTTCTTCGATATCGAATATTACACTTCTTCGCAGTGCCTTACCGCCTCGTCTTGCAGTATGTATGTATTTATTTACACTGCAAGTGGGCAAGCACCCGGTGGCAGTGGTATATACAATATTAACAATACACAATAAAATGATAAGCAACACACAATAAAATTTACAATACATAATACAAATTACGACACATATACAATTTTATACACAATACAATAAGAATACACAATACAATTTAACACAATAATAATAAAACATAAAATAAAACACCTAATTTAAAACACAACCTACATAATTATGTATAGGTCCTACATAAGTTTCAATAGTCTTTCACTTTACTCTCATCTCATTCCCTGTAGTGGCACTATGACGCATTTCACTGACACTTTAGCACACATTTCACTGACACTCTGTAACACATTTCACTGACACTATAGAACACATTTCATTGACGCTATAAATTATCACTGATCGGAACTGTTCACTGCACTGTAAAACCATAACTTCACTGACTCACCTCGCTTCACTGATACAACAGTTCAAATAAGTCAAATAATTGCATCCTTATGCATACTTATAAACAGAACTACATTTAAACTAAATATTTCTAGTCTAAGGCCCTCTTACACGCTTTTTTTTTTAAATAATTTACAATTCAAACCAAGGAAGTAAACTCGTCAGGCTAGATAAATACATGTCACCTTAAAAAATTAAATGTTGAATGTCACCTTAATTTTAATTTGCTCTTTATACACTTTTAAAGTTATTCTTGAATCTCCTTAAGGAAGGACAGCCCTCAAAGGCCGCTGCAGGTAGGTCATTCCAATCATTTATAGTTCTATTTAAAAATGAGAATTTACCTAAAAATGAGAATTTACAGTACAGTCTGGTAAAAAATTAAACAGGAAGTAGATCGAGGTGCTTTCCATTTATTTAATTATTTACTTAAATAATATCTTGCATACTTGAATTAAGGTTGCTATCAGTAAAGTCTAACGCATATATCATAGTTTTCAGTATTTATCAACCGGGGTTCGTGGTATTTGCATTTTGTGAAGACTTTGATATACAAAACCGAAAATGAAAAGGTCTATTATCATCATCATTATAAATTGCATAGATTAGGTCTTCTGTCTGTTGTGGTTTCGTTTGATTATAAAGTTGTTCTCTACATGGTTATCTAGGTTTGCTAAATTTATTTTCCAATAGGTTTATAATCATATATCTATTTACGTATAAATTACCATTACATCAATTGGGGGGATGGGAGCAAGAAGGGCATTTTAGAGGATGTGCCCTTTTATTGTGTTCTCTGATCTGTTATGCGTACGATCACCAAGTTGAAGTTCATTACTGTTATCATAGAGGTCAGGTGTACCCAAAATGTAAAGGCGTGCATAGATAACATTATTATGGTTTGAATTTCAACATCAATTTTCTCAAAACTTGCATTTGAGAGAAGTGCCTTTCTTGCACCCAACCCCTCAATTGCCATTGGTATTGCAGAAAACGATAGGAAAAATGTTAAGTGAAAATCTCTTCGCTCTTCCTGAATAATCAGACGTAGATATATTACAAAGAAGAACAAATTTAGGCAATACGTACATCATTAAAAAGATGCTTGGATGGTATCATAATGTTCATAACTGTACCTCCAAAGGATACGGCTCAGTTTAGGTTTATAGTTTAAATTTTTGTGAAAATGTTTAATACAAATTGTGATTATGCTCTATAACAGTATTTTTCATTTCAAATACAGTGGAATTCATATTTTCAATGAAAAGCATCAAAGCATCTCAATATGCCTACACCAAGACTAATATAATCGCAATAAAGTCACATCTGAGATGCGGATGTAAGCTATATTCTATTTGGCTTGGAACATCATTTAGGAAACTCCACTTACTTCATTCACGGAAAAGATAACGACTCCAATATTGCGCGCCGTGTTTGTAGAGGAAACTCGTCGCTTTTTAATTTATTCGTTAATTAAGTATCGGTTTTGCTGTTTACACACTCCGTCTTTGTAGGAGATACTTTAATAAGTTATATTTCTTTCACCTTATCTTATTCGCAGGTAACTCGAGTTAATTAACGTTCCGACATCTCCATGACGACGCCGCTCAGACCGAAGAAAGAATAAGGGAATGATCTTGTTAAGTCTCCTATATTTGTAAGTTGCTTCCTTAAATTTCGCAAGAAATAGTCTTTGAAGAATTCTCTCACACAATTATGGGACAACAAACGATATGTAATTAAAATATTTGAATAGAATGTTTATTTCTTTCCAGAATACAGTACAGTATTATTATGAAGACTAAGTAATAACGGTGTAATATTTTCCTGGTAAGGTAAGCTGTCCTAAAATTGAGACAGCCAAAATTTTCCAAAATATGATATAGCCTGTCTGTTCACAAGAAAATCAGGTTTATTCAAAATACTAGCTGAAAGTACCCGGCGTTGCCCGGGTTTTCCTTTCTGCTTCTGTTTTCAAATGAACTGTTTGTTAAATTTTCGAAAATTTCGGAAACCCAACTATAGACAACCAAAAGGAATTTTTACTAAGCTTTCCTCGCACATAAAGATGAATCTTTACTTAACTTCACTTACATGAATTAATACTTCTTAGCCAAATGCCTGCCAGGTTTAACTAAATTTAAAATAATTGTAGATCAGGCACCGAAAAGGAAATATTTCATCATGTGCCTGACGTTCAACTTTGTTTTAAATTTATATACTTATTTGTTTTGTTTATTTATCTCTGCCGGTCAGTTACCGCTAAATTTCAAGTGCTTTATCTTAGTCGTGGCTGTCAGCGTATTAAACACCATTAATTTTTCTGCTGTCTCCTTTCCTCCCCGCCACAAATGTGACGTTGTACACAGGCAGAGAAAAACTAATTATAAGATCTGTACATTTAACTGAAGCTGTGCTGACATACATTTCACGTAATTTCATGTCTATGTGTGCTTTCACTTGAACTTCAGAGACAGCTGATGGTAATTAGAGAATTCCCTTGTTCCCAGTCTGAATCGTTGGGGTGTCATCGTGAGCCTAAATTTATCTATCGGTCGTACTAAAGAATCAATATATACGTATGTAATTCAATTTATATTGGAATATTTTTTACCCCTTAACAGCTGTACGCCCCCTTATATCATACCAGGGCTTTTTAAAATATGACTTAAGATATAATATCTAACAAATTCAGAACATATTAAATATATTACTTTTTATTTTATATACAGAATGCAGATAGAGTATAATGTTGCAAGAAGTCATTGTTCAGCATAAATAATAATATTCTGAAAGACATCCTATGTTATAGAAAATGAAGTCACCGTTCTTTCCACAAACGCTTGACATACTACACTGGCAACCTGATTACACAGATAAAATTTCGTAATACGTTATTGGACATGGGTAATAATATTTTGAAAGATATATATTTTAGAATTAAGTAGTATATCGAAATGATAGCCGGCCAAATCTTGGATTTAAAATATCGGCATCCCAATCAATTCAAATGAACAAAAATAAAGAAAATATAAATTAATGTCTTATTTTTAGTGGGCTTGCGTATATTCACATACTACATTAGGAACATGACAAAAGTCTCATTGATATGCATACAATTCGTTTTCCTGTCTTTTGTATAAATATGTATATATGTTTAGGTGTGCTCACTTGAAAGCAAGTTACGCAATTATTGACAATATGAAAAACACGGAGATTTAGGTGAATGTCTGCAACTTTGAGCGACTATCCTTGAGCTTTATTTTGCTACGGTAATTACGAATGCTAGTTGCACTGAAATGGCAGTTGCTTAAATCGAATGGCATGTTACTGGCTATCATAAGAATATGTGGGATAAAAACATATTTTCCTTTCGTTTTGCCAGTTAATACTGTCACTTCTATTACGTTTGTCATCAGTTTCTTTCACACTAATTCCTGTTCCATTGCATAGTTCTTATGGATCAATATTTCGCAATAGTACTATTGGTGATTCCATAATATTAAGTATTAAATTATGTGTTGGAAATCCTTGTGATTTCAAAGAATTTAAGAATTCAGTTTGATAAAACACAGTTCGCTCACTATCTACAACTGTCTCGAGAAACACATAATACGGTTCTGGACTGCATAAGGATACTTACTGCATGAATAAATTGTCTAGATTTTGGCCTTCATGACGTATCTACAATGTTACTTTATATCGTTTTGCTTTTTCCATGGCCTCATGAAAGTCGATGTTAAATACAACAGACAATAATAAAGAACAATTGACTATAGAAGATTGCATTTTAGTATTATACATGAATGTTTGATCGTATTTATTTTTTATTTTTTACCTTTTTAATCAATTTAACGTCCATTTTAACAATTTTAATACAGCCTATGTTCTTCTCCTGGTTATGAAGGTTAAATGTTCAAACTTTGGTACATATTGGCCAAAGCGTGTAGATTTGTATAGGGAACATACATACATACATACATACATACATACATACATACATACATACATGCATACATACATACATACATACATACATACATACCCACATTCACTTTTATATATTAGATTCATTGTCTTATTAATGCTGGTATGGTTTAGGATCACTTAACCATAATTTATGTTTTTAAGGTAGAATGGGCTTTAGAGATATCAAAAATAAATTATGATACCCTTATTTACTTACTTACTGGCTTTTAAGGAACTCGGAGGTTCATTGCCGCCCTCACATAAGACGCCATTGGTCCCTATCCTGAGCAAGATTAATCCAGTCTCTATCATCATATCCCACCTCCCTCATATCCATTTTAATATTATCCTCCCTTCTACGTCTCTGCCTCCCCAAAGGTCTTATTCCCTCCGGCCTCCCAACTAACACTCTATATGCATTTCTGGATTCGCCCATACGTGCTACATGTCCTGCCCATCTCAAACGTCTGGATTTAATGTTCCTAATTATGTCAGGTGAAGAATACAATGCGTGCAGTTATGTGTTGTGTAACTTTCTCCATTCTCCTGTAACTTCATCCCTCTTAGCCCCAGATATTTTCCTAAGAACCTTATTCTCAAACACCCTTAACCTATGTTCCTCTCTCAAAGTGAGAGTCCAAGTTTCACAACCATACAGAACAACCGGTAATATAACTGTTTTATAAATTCTAACTTTCAGATTTTTTGACAGCAGATTGGATGATAAAAGCTTCTCAACCGAATAATAACACGCATTTCCCATATTTATTCTGCGTTTAACTTCCTCCCGAGTATCATTTATATTTGTTACTGTTGCTCCCAGGTATTTTAATTTTTCCACCTCTTCAAAAGATAAATTTCCAATTTTTATAGTTCCATTTCGTATAATATTCTGGTCACGAGACATAATCATATACTTTGTATTTTCGGGATTTACTTCCAAACCTATCTCTTTACATGCTTCCAGTAAAATTCCCGTGTTTTCCCTAATCGTTTGTGGATTTTCTCCTAACATATTCACGTCATCCGCATAGACAAGCAGCTGATGTAACCCGTTCAATCCCAAACCCTCTCTGTTATCCTGGACTTTCCTAATGGCATACTATAGAGCAAAGTTAAAAAGTAAAGGTGATAGTGCATCTCCTTGCTTTAGCCCACAGTGAATTGGAAACGCATCTGACAGAAACTGACCTATACGGACTCTGCTGTACGTTTCACTGAGACACATTTTAATTAATCGAACTAGTTTCTTGGGAATACCAAATTCAATAAGAATATCATATAATACTTATCTCTTAACCGAGTCATAGGCTATGCCTTTTAGAAATCTATGAATAACTGATGTACTGTACCTTTATATTCCCATTTTTTCTCCATTATCTGTCGAAAAAAATATATCTGATCAATAGTTGATCTATTACGCCTAAAACCACACTGATGATCCTCCAATAATTTCATCTACATATGGAGTTAATCTTCTCGAAAGAATATTGGACAAAATTTTGTACGAAGTCAACAAAAGTGATATTCCTCGATACTCTTATTATTTACTGGTAAAAATATTTGCAAAATGTATTAGCCTATATAATTTATGCCAGTTGGACTTATCATCAGAGCCCTGATTTTGATATACTTAATAATTAATCTATATTATAATTGTGAAATTATGAATATATCAGCAAATACAGCATTGTTTTCTGTATATTTAACATTAATTTGGTTTATATGAAGTGTCAATTTTCATAATATCTGACTTGGTTTTCTGTTTCTTTTATCTTCCACTTTTTTTTCTTTTCGGTCTTTTCTTTTTCACTTATCAATTTACAATACTCTTCTGAAGTTTTATGTTAATTCAGCGAAATTATATAATACATTTTGCAAATTTTGTCTGTTGAAGAAGAAGGATAATCATCTCAATCAAAATGTGTGCCTCCCCTGAAAAGAAAGCTTGATCGATTGTCGCCATTACTGATGAGATCAAAGGAAAGGTTGTTGCTTTTTTCAGAAGAAAAGATGGAAGGCCTAAAAAGGTAACAATAATTCAAGCTCGATTCAAGTACATAACTAGCTTGCGATAAATCCATTTCTGGGAAACCAACTCGTTCGAGATGACAAAAAAGATGATTTGTTGAACAGGTTTCGCTATTTGATATTGTCGAACATCGAAAATTCAGTAAACCTGGGTCAACCGATTCACGGGTAAGTTAGAGTATTGAACTGGCTTTACACTGGTGAATGACGAATAGTTAAGTGTCCGCCATAAGTGAAAAATAAGTTTTTGTGTAAATGCACTTTATGGCAACTGTTACAAATGATGATCGTCACTATGTTTGGAAACCCATGTCGATCGCATGAACGTAAACAAATGGGAATTATTTATATATTACGATTTATTTCGTATGTAACGTGACAAGTCTGAAGATCGCCTCTGCTTAAACGCACTGGAAAATCAAATGTTTCTTTTTAGATTCGATAATCTATACTAATAATAAATCTGTAACGGATATTTTTCTGGTAATTTTCGATCTTCCAAAAATAATTGGTCCTAACATATACAATGTATAATTAACCACCCTGAAACAGAAAATAGCTTTTCTGAAATGTTTGTTTCTATGTCTGTCTGGATGTTTGTTACCTTTTCACGCGATAATGGCTGAACCGATTTATATGAAAATTAGAATATAAATTAAGTTCGTTGTAACTTAGATTTTAGGCTATATCGCATTCAAAATACTTTATTTAAAAGGGTGATTATAAGGGGGCCTGAATTAAATAAATCGAAATATCTCGCTTATTATTGATTTTTTTTAAATGTTACATAACAAACGTTTCTTTAAAAATGATTTCCGATAAGTTTTATTGTTTACAAAATTTTGAATAGGACTTATATTTAATGAGATAAATGAGTTATAGAATTAAAATAACTGCCATCTAAGACGGTGCAATGAAATAAGAACAAATGACTTCGTCTATAAGAGGCTTTGGACAACAACAATCGAAAGCTATTAAACATAGCCTACAGAGAATGTTTCTGTGTTTGTATGAAGTAATATCGGAAGCTAAATTAACCGATTTGTATAATTAATTATTATTTCACCATTGGAAGGTGTAGTTTCTCTAAATGGATATAATGTTATTACAGTAACTTCTGACTAAATCGAGGATAAGTAAGATTAAAATAGCTTCTTATGCACAGAAAATTTGATAGGCTATTTTGTACATTCGTTTTCTGTATTTCTTAAAATAAAATTTTTTGTACACACTCATTTTAATCTCAGGGAATTAACGAACAACGAGAGTGTAATGGTACATAGGAGATCGTGAATTCTTGCATTTTCGAAAGAAAGAAATATAATTACATATCACTGTTTATGCTGTATCACTATTTAAGTTATTCGAAGGGTTCAGAACCATTGTGGGCCGAGCGCCATTTACTGAAGACGTAGAAAACAATGGTTAAAATTAAGTTATTACCATAATTCAATGGAAACATATAGCAAATAATATAAAGTTTACACATTAAAACTAAATGATATGTCAATCTTCATTAAACTATGGTTGCATGTAATAACAAATAGAAACATGTTAAAGGTATTGTCATTGCACCAAATGAGTGTCTCTGGACCAAAATGATCGCATTTTAATTACTTCAATACAATTTCAATTAAGTAACATATTAAATGGTTTATCCTTCTATCAAACACGATTGTTCCCTGGATCAAATGTCCTATTTTAATTATGTAATTACTTTATATTTATTTCTAACGGGTGCAGCGGAGCGCACGGGTACGGCTAGTTACATCATAAGTTCTTGCCAACGGTATAGAAATACCCAATATTTCTTTCTGACAATTCGAGTACTTTCCTTGTAAGCGGGAATTGAACTCACGTCCAAGCGCAACTCTGGATCGATAGCCGATTGAGCTGAAGCCATTTAATTTTCACTCTTGTGAAGAATGTGAAGCTATTACAGCCATTCAGATGCAAATGCTTCGAAATATCAAAGCTTCTAGTACCTAACTTATAGGATGTTATTGCCTAGAAAATTGCTAATCAGACTTCTAGTTTTATTACAAATAGATTAATCCAGAGGTCTCCAAAAAGCGTATCGTCATTCGTGCTCTCGATGCTGCCCGCCGAACACAGTGTGCTGTAAGGCTAGAGAAGGGAAAGAGACTTGTACCTTAACAGATGGGAGCGATCAGTGGGGGATCGCGGCAACGGTGTGCTTATGTTTACAAATAATAACATCAAAAGAATAAGAAATATACGTTTGTATATTATTTTGACATACTATGAAGCTGGAGCCCCGTCTGTTGCTATGGACACAAGTCATTGCAAATTCAACCTCTTCTGTTCTATGGTGCCTTCCAGTGCCTGGAAAAGATCTTCTCCAGTTGTATTTTGTAATTATGTCTACAGTAGAAGACATTTAAAATGTTCATTAACTCCTCGGATGAAAATGGCTAGGTGAACTTTGTCATTTCTATCTGTGCTTCGTCCAATGCAAATGAGTAAGCTACAAACTGGTTAATTGTGATTTTGATTTCAGATTCAATTACGTTTACAATCTTGAAATTCCTTCTCTCTTTTTTTAAGTAGGTTATTTTACGACGCTTTATCAACATCTTCGGTTATTTAGCGTCTGAATGAGATGAAGGTGATAATGCTGGTGAAATGAGTCCGGGGTCCAGCACCGAAAGTTACCCAGCATTTGCTCATATTGGGTTGAGGGAAAACTCCGGAAAAAACCTCAACCAGGTAACTTGCCCCAACCGGGAATCGAACCCGGGCCACCTGGTTTCGCGGCCAGACGCGCTGACCGTTACTCCACAGGTGTGGACAAATTCCTTCTCTGGACTGTAATTGGAAACAATTTAATTTTCTTAAACTTTGACTTTGTTCTGGATACAGTATTTTTGTAACGTCCTGTATGCACGATTTTACAAATGTTGCTTCTGTAAAAGGCTTAATTGATTTTCCAATATTCCAAGCTAGAACATAGCTAGCAAGAAGCTTTTTTTGTTTAAGACTGAGGACACGTGTGTGATTTGTGTTTGTATTTTCCTGTTTTATAGTTATCAAAATATTTGTAGGCCTACGCATTTCACCTAAAATTAAACGAGAAACTATATGTTTGTCATGCGGAACTGAGTGTAGACGTATTGTAATATACTGATTATTATGTATAACCAATAATTATACAGATAGGCTCAAATAAATTATTTTCACATGTCCCACATGCCTGTAATTGTATGATATTCTTTGTGAAGAGTCGAGTATTGTCGTCGCACGTTGAATTTTAACACGCCGGTAAAAATTTTCGAACAAATTAAGCATTTCACATTCTCTCCACTAACACAAAAAAAATGTATCTTCCTATTCGTACTTAAATGTACTACGTCCATGATTAGAAGACATTGATATATTTGGCTTCTCGTTTTCAAAATTTATCCGCATATCATCAGCTAAGTACAAGATCTCATTATAACAATTTACTCATTATACCCTACCACAAGACATCTTTATATTCTTCATCCTATACAGTTTCAGTTGCTAGAAATTGGAACTCGCTTCCGAGTGATATAAGGGGTTGTTGGACAATAGCTTCATTTAGGTCAAAATTACATAAATTCTTACTTAACAGATGAATTGCTGATTAATATTTGTTACTTATAATGAAACTAACATCTGTCCATTCTTATTATTATTATCATTAATTTCTCTAAATAGATTTACATAATCTCTAATGGCAATTACATTAATATTCTCATTATAGAAATAGAAATATATATATTCTCCCTGTAACATAGTCCTAGTAAGCTTATATTAAATTAATTTTCATCATTTTACTAGCTATCTCAAATATTAAATTAATTATAATTCATTGAATTAAATTAGCTCATAAATTAAGTTACTACTTTACCTTATAGATTTACCTAAATTTAAATAAATGTGTAGTGAAGATTATTGCTGGAGAACCTTTTAAGTGTAGTGAAAATATTTGTAATTTAAATTTATGTATTGTATTGATTAAGGCTGGTTGAGTGGAAGAGAAGGCCTTATGGCCTTAACTCTGCCAGCGAAAATAAAACATTATTATTATTATTATTATTATTATTATTATTATTATTATTATTATTATTATTATTGTGAAACGGTGGAACACTCCGACCAACACAATGATAATGGCAGTCCGCCACTGCTCTTCATTTGCTCATAAACATTGAGTACAGTACAGGTGGGGATGGGTGAGGGAAGCGCGCTCATTACGTACTGGCTTCGGTTCCGTTCAGGGGCTTACTCGCGAGTACGCTTTTGGAGACGTCTCGATTAATCTGTCGAAGTTCTCAACCTTGAAACGTTTACTAATTTAAAAGGAGCACTAAAAATATTTCCCTTTTCACTATAACATCTCTGTGTTTTGGGATCGACTCTTATATCCGCAGCAAACCTCCTCCACTCTTGTCCAGAGCTTTAACAAAATTCTACATAATTCTCAACTTAATATGTAAAGTGGAGAGCAGTGCGTTATCTGGATTTACCAAAGGAGCGCACTTAGTACCATGTTGTGCGGGATATAGCGCTCTCTGAAGGGGCAGTCCTGTACATTATGCTGTTTGTCAGTTTGCTCTACTATACCCACAAACTGAGAAAACAACAGCCTTATGCTAATCCACACTCAAGTTCGAGATGTAAGCAAAAGTTTACAGATCTCGCCAACACCGGCATTAGTAAACTCTGCAGTGAATTCTCTCTACTAACAGTGACAAGCTATTATAACCATAAGTGGCCGTCATTTCCACTGAATGTGTCAGTATTGATGGTTTAGTGTTCAAAATTATATTGAAATACTTATTAACCATTAAATTCACAAAGTATCCTATACGATACAACAGGTTAATAGGCTATATGCTATAATATCTAAATATATAATTTGAACTGGTGATGGAAATTACGGGAAAACAACTGAACGGATTTTAATAAATGACTCCTCATTTTGAAGCTTGGAACTCAAAGTTTTTCAGAAAAATAGTAGTTTTCAGTGAAATGCTAATTTTTCAACATAATTTTCCTATTTTCCAAAATCCATCTGTCGTCAGTTTTGAGAACTAGCGAAACTAGCTGATTGCATTTCAGAATAAAACAAAACACACTACAGTAAACAATATTACACGAAGGCCATGATCTGCAAGAATGCTGACATATTTAGAGCTCAAATTAAATTGGTTATTAAAAACTTAACTTTCTAAAAACAATTTACAGGTTCGATTCTGTGGTATGTAATTTTATGGGTACAGCTGTGTATTGAATAATAAAAACTACAAAACTTGAGGTGGTTCGATGACATTTTTACCATTAGAAATGAAATATTATTGTAGTTAATGCCATGATGTGACTATTTTTCATTAATTATACATATTAATGCTATATTGATGATATGAAAATGAAACGTTTTGGGGTTATTTAAGTAGAAGCAGAGAATAACTTAAATTAGATTTTGATTTCTATATTTTACTGAGTGGCGGCTATATAGTATACATAGTATATGTTACTGAAAGCTATAAAATTTACGTAAGATAATAATATTATTAAAAATCAAATATCTTTATAGTTATTAATCAAGTGGGGTTGGGTCTTTTTCATATATATAATGATGGTGTGGTGTAGATATTTATATGCGTGGTTCTCTTCAGTATTGGCTCCAGAGAGAGTATCTTTTATTATTATGGAAGCAAATAACTTTCAGAATGTCTGGTATTCTTCATTGAAAATAAATCCGAAAAATGTTTATTTGAACGTCTAATGAACTTAGTTTGCAGCATTTGCTGCACAAGCCACTAGTAATAATAGAATGAAAAAAAAATTGGTAGGACTATTTCGTTTATATGACGTCATTCCATTTTCGACCAATGAAATTTTGAATTCCAACCAATCACAGTCAGACTTTGCGATAATTTCTGCAGCTAGATTTATCGCTATCAATTTATCGCATGGTCATTCTTTTGTTTAGTCGTTGTCGCCAACTGTTTCCCCGTAAATTGATGATCATGAATACATTAAGATGCAACTACACGGTTAAACTTTTATTTCAACTTTAAAACAATGAATGCAAGATTGATATTTAATATTAAGCTTAATTCATATATTTACGCCGTTCAAAACGGCGCACCATGTAGACACAAAATCTTTATGCATCTTAATTGAATGTACTTTTTAAACTTGATTCTTTCAATATTATTCCCAGATTGCACGCATACGCGATTGGAATATTGAACTGTGTAGACGCAGCTTTAGTTCCGTTACACACTACAGCGAGAATGCGTTTGTCGAGCTATAAAAAATGCTTTCGTGTAGCACTCATTGTAAGTAACGGTCGAAACAAGGCACAGCTGACATTGGTCTTGCTTCCACAGGAGGCCTAACGTAACCTATAAAATTGTAGCCTATAACATTTGTATTGAAATTAAACAATTAATAGACGTTCAAATTTATGTAACATGAAATTAAACAATTAATAGACGTTCAAATTTATGTAACATCATCGCATATCAAACTCAAAGACCTTGCATAGTAATAATGTCTTTGTTCAAACTGCCTTTCGTATGGCGTAATAAAATTCGTGTTTTAATTAGGCCTATCTATACAGAGATGGCTTCACTGTGTAGCAACATGTCTCGCTGTGAATACATAAGCATTGGTATATAGCTGTTCCCACTGTTACTGTTAAATTAAATTATGATTTCAGCAGATAATGAAAATGTATTTGTTATAATAATAAGAGAAAAGTGCAGTACATGTAATTAACATTGTTAAACCTGTATTTCGCTTTTCGCAATTGGCATTACTGAATAATAACATCGAATTTCTTTATTGCAATAATCGATATTCATGTACGAGTATTTCAACTTCGCAATGTCTGAATACGTTAAGTATTCGTTAATATACGATTATTAACATTTTGTGATCGAATTTTAGGGATACATTAATTAAATTTTTATTTTATTCACGAAATAGTCCTAATAAATGTCACTCGAGGTCTGAGATTTCCCAGATAAATCCACTCGCTTCGCTCGTGGATTATCAGCAGATCTCAGTTCTCTCGTGACATTACTACAGAAAATTAAAATTTCACAATACTATAATATTGTACAACATATAAAATTTGGACATTGCGATAGTTGTTTTCTTTACGGTCCGACACGGTTTAATAAACCAGTGTGAGAATTGAAGCTTTGCCAATTATTTAAGGGTTAATAATAGTGAAATGAGGTTATAGGATACTTTTCGGATTGCCGGTGGGCATTACCCATAAACAAGTGTCATGTTATTTTCTTTTATTTTTTTTTCTTTTGTTTTCTTTTCTCTGTTTGTTATTCCCAACTATACTGTATTTATTTATGTACAATAAAGTTTACTTCAATTAAAAAAAACCTCTTTTATTCCGGTAGAGTGTACAAGCCACTTCTTTCATTATAATGAATACACTCAAATTGAATTCAGCATTATGGCCATAGTAATCTAGATAACCTTGGTTAATATTATGTTATCTATACTAATGATAAATATGTAAGGGACATTTTTCTGCTAATTTTCGATTTTCCAAAAATAATTGGTGTCAACATGCATAAATAATTAATCATCCTGAAACCGAAAATCGTTTTTTTTTTTAATTTTTGTTTGTATGTCTGTCTGTCTGAATGTTTGTTACCTTTTCACGCGATAATGGCTGAACGGATTTCGATGAAAATTGGAATATAAATTAAGTTCGTTGTAACTTAGATTTTAGGCTATATGGCATTCAAAATACTTTATTTAAAACGGGGGTTATAAGGGGGCCTGAATTAAATAAACCGCAATATCTCGCTTATTATTGATTTTTGTGAAAAATGTTACATAGCATAAGTTTCTTTAAAAATGATTTCCGATAAGTTTTATCCCAAGCAAAATTTTGATAGGACTGATATTTAAGTCTGTCTGTCTGTCTGTCTGTCTAGATGTTTGTTACCTTTTCACGCGATAATGACTGAACGGATGAAAATTGGAATATAAATTAAGTTCGTTGTAACTTAAATTTTAGGCTATATGGCATTCAAAATACTTTATTTGAAACGGGGTTATAAGGAGGCCTGAATTAAATAAATCGAAATATCTCGCTTATTATTGATTTTTGTGATAAATGTTACATAACAAGAGTTTCTTTAAACATTATTTCCGATAAGATTTATTCCAAGCAAAATTTTGATAGGACTGATATTTAAGGATACACAAGAGTTTTGAAATAACAATACAATACATTTTGAACGGTGCCTTAGATTATAGCGTCGTTGTTCCGTAATTCCTATGTGCAAAATATAAAATTTTTCAGTAGGAAGAAAAAACAGATTTATTCATTCTATGGCAGTGGTACATAGGAGATCGTGAATTCTTACATTTTCTAAAGGAAGAAATGTATTTACAAATAGGAGATTGTATTATTTGCTGTATAACTATTTAAGTTATTTAATAGAGCAAAAATCTGAAAATCGATATATGACGTAGGAGTTATTGCAGGAACGACATCGATGGCTATAATGGAATTAAAACAAATGACTCCGTCTATTTAAGGCGCCTTTACGTTTATCAATATTAATATACGGAGAATATTAAATTTGTCTGTTTGTATGAAGTAATCTCAGAAGCTAATTTCGATAATTCCTTCACTATTTGAAATTTGTAGTTTCTCTAGATGGAAGTAACACTACATATAAGGAATGAGGTAAGATGAAAATAGATCTTTACGTACAGAAAAATTATCTTCGTACACAACCCACTCTATTAATTTGGAGTGATTTATTAAAGATGGATTCAAGACTAATTTAGAAATATGTTAAAGGAATTATCATTGCACCAAATGAGTGGTTTCTGAACCAAAATGATCGCATTTTAATTACTTAAATACAATTTAAATTAAGTAACATATTAAACGATTTATCCTTCTATCAAACACGAAATTTCCCTGGGGCAGATGTCCTATTTTAATTACGTAATTACTTTATATTTATTTCTAACAGGTGCAGCGGAGCGCACGGGTACGACTAGTATTTTGATAAAATTGTTATCTGCATGATAATTGAAGAGTGTACTCTCAAAACACGTCCAGTCCATTTTTATGAAAGGACAGGGCCAAGGTTTTCATCCACCAGTCTACGAACTGAGCTAGTTTTCAAGTCACATGCACAATAACACAAAGTTTAAAAGTTTTATGCTCTACCATGCCGAAATGTAATAATTATACACCTGGTAGCAGTCCTTTAATGCATGTCATTAAAGTACACCTACTCATTAAAGTACAGGTCTTCAGTCAATCACAAGTCAGCTTTGTACCGTTATATCGATTATTCTCGGATATGCAATCGACAGACAATTAGCGAAAAGTCACGGAATACTGTCGCAGAAGGTTATGTTCTGTTACTATAATAATTAGCGTTAATTATAAATAATATTGAAATAAATTCCTTTTTTTTCATCTCGTTTTTCAATTCTACATCAATTTCCAGGTTATATCAGACTAATGTTCATTCCTATTCTGTGCCAAGGTCAATGACATTCGGCCTCGGAAAAAATCAATACTTTCGCGTCTGCGCACATCTCACAATTCAGGTCAGTTCGCATATAACCATAAAAAGATTTAATTTTCAATACTTTCGAGTTAGAAATATGGTCGAGCATAAAAAGCCGTATGAAACTTGCCTATAATTGTAATTAAGACGCTCGTATGAAAATTATGAAACTCGCTTGCGCTCGTTTCATAAGCAATCATACTTGCGTCTTAATTACTACCATTATAGGCTCGTTGCATAATGTACAATTATGATTTGTTTAGGTTTCTAAGAAACACACATTCAGTTTTAAATAAGTTTGGGTACAATTTGCATTCATTACTACTTGATTATCATTTAAACTGCAGTTCACAGTGCATGTAAGAGAATACAGTGTTTTAATGTGTTAGAGCTCATAGTGTAGTCCTAGTGATATCGTAATGGACATGAATATAAGATTTATACTCCTGCAATACAAGGTGAAGATTGAATTAAATTTCCTGCATATCTTTTGAACAATCAAACACATATAGACTCCTATATGTCACTTTGAACACATATTTTTAGTATTACAAGAAATATTCGCTGAAAAGAAATTTCCTGTTAAAGAAACATGTCTGATTCATTTTATGAAGTCGAATCTAAGATTCAGTCGTACAGCGTAGGTTGTCTTATAGGGGAAAGTCGGGTAGTATCGGACATCGGGTAGTATCGGACAGTGCGTTTTTTTCACCTACCACCATATGGTAGTATCTGAATGACATGGTTACGTTTCTCTATGCGACATCATAGAAACGTAACCATGTCAATCAGGTACTATCATCGTGTGGTAGATGAAAGAAACTCACTGTCCGATATTACCCGATGTCCGATACTACCCGACTCTCCCCTAAGTTTTAGAACACTTTTAAACATTCTGTTGAATTCCTAAGTATATATATTATTTCAATGTACCGAAGTACATGTGATATTTCCATGCAGATATTCTGCGTCATCATACGATGAAAGAGTAATGGAACGGAGAAAAATTCTCTCCGGTGCCGGGATTTGAACCCGGGTTTTCAGCTCTACGTGCTGATGCTTTATCCACTAAGCCACACCGGATACAACCCCGGCGTCGGACAGAATTGTCTCTGATTGAGTTCCAACGCCGGGGTTGTATCCGGTGTGGCTTAGTGGATAAAGCATCAGCACGTAGAGCTGAAAACCCGGGTTCAAATCCCGGCGCCGGAGAGAATTTTTCTCCGTTCCATTACTCTTTCATCGTATCCTAAGTATATACTTAAGAGAACAAAAGTATTTATTTAATATTTAAATTTATCAACAGTAATCTCACTAGAGGTTTTGATTTGTCTAGAGGAAATCAAAACTCGAGTGGGATTTAATTGACTATTACACGATTAGAAGAAAGTATATGAAGATTAGAAGTAACGAAGTACTCCAAAACAATAAAATATTAATTGACTTACGAAAATACAACTGTCTTCAAAGGTATTACTGTACACATCTCAACATTACAAATATTACGCTAGATGGCAGTAGTGTGTCATGATTAGCTGTTTTCTTGTTATCAGTTGTGCCAACTATGGAATCTACATTGAACTCTGTGGACGGTTATTAGTCAAGAAGGCTTTGTTGATTCAGTTTCATTTTTATTAAAACAGTTGCAGTCCACTTCAATTATCCGGATGCCAGTAATCAACGTCACTTGACAGATGATTTTCAATTTTAATATTAAATAATCTCTGAAACGTGACTATCCATAATATAGCAGAAGCTATAACATAACCTAAATAATATAAACACGTGTTAGAAAAGTTTTAATTAGGAATGATGAAATAAACAAGAAACGATTTAATTAAGGACGATGAAATAAAAAATAAACATGAATAATTTTAAAAGGTACAATTATTGAAAGTACAATTTTTAAATTTGAATGTTTTAGTGGTTGGTGGTTCAGTTGATGTTATATTTGACGTGTCAGTAAAAATGAAACTCGTTTATGTACCTGGTTTATTCCTCAACTTATTCAGGATTTTCGAATGGTGCTCTTCATTTATTTTTAAATAGGGTTACAGAGAAGATTCATAGCTATGACCAGCGATCTTTATTAATTCTTGTTCTTGAATGCCAATGCCAGTCATATTTGAAACTGCTGTGCATCGACTGGAGTGGTTTGTAATTTTCAGTTTTTTTTTTTTTGACGTCCAGATCAGTGCAGTTTGAAATGTTGGCAAACAAAGAAACAAATGCTAGGGTAGTGATAAAAATAAACAAATGCTAGGGACGCAATAAAATTGTGCGATAAGCAGCCGTGATTGGTTGAAAGACGTCGTTTCGTACCGTTTTACTGGTCAAATATAGTATGACCTAGTAAATGTGTAATAGTCTTTAAAAACTCAGGTAATGGTATGTAAATTTTAGTGAATTACTGTATTAGGGTAGTATCACAGTCTACTATATACAGTCGCGAAGCTTGAGGTGTTTTTTTTTGCAAATCTCGTGATAAAGCGCTCCAAGCGGTTAGCAACTAGAACAATAGACTGTCCATGGCCGACTTTGGACTGTGTCGTATTTCTATCGAGTGCTAGCTCGTATTTCATATTGATGCTTGTGAAATGTTCGCTATTGGTTATAATGAAAATGTTAATGGCTAAAATATAATAATTGGAATAATAATATGGGACAAGGAGGAGACGTTTGTAGTGCTATAAATTGTAGCAACAGTAAGAGAAAGAGGCCAGAGTTATCCTTTTTCCGATTTCCGAAAGATTCAGAAAGGTTCCTGGGTTTCCACAAGAATGCTGTGCAAAAACAAAACTGTTAATTTGAAGTTATTTGTGACTGTTAGAATAAATTACATCCTTAAATTTCACAATGAAATGTTTCAGTCTAACCGAAAGGACATTAGATACCGGTTAAAGTTCTGTCACTTAGGCTGCTAAATTTCCAGAGAAATAAAGGTTAGGTCTACTTTTTTTTTCAGAGGATATATTTTTAATTGTAGCTATTAATTTTGTTATTACTTTTATATGTTATTTTACTAAAGACGTAGAAAAATTAAGTTTATTTTAATGAAATTTATTGATCACGTTTTATTTTCAATTCTGGTGAGATTATTATTGCTTAGGCCTACTTTTTTCTTCAAAGGATATGTTTTTGATTATAGTTGTTAATTTTGTTGTTATTTTCATTTGTTGCTTTACTAGAGACGTAGAAAAAGTCTGTTACAATAAAATTTATTGATCACGTTTTATTTCCAATTCTGGTGTGATTATTATTGCTTAACCTCATCCCACTTTGTTAACTACGTAAGCCTGCACTACAAGTACCGGTACACGTAAGTTACTCCATTAATTCATATTTCCATTATTATTGTTGTAAAGAGAAATGCAAATTAATATTTATTGGTTTCAATTCATAGTTAATTATCGCTATAATCTTGAATGAGTGAAGCTATTATAATAAATTTCAGTTCGTTTTGCATAAACAAAAATTATATTAACTTATTTCTTGCAGGTATCTTCGAGTTTATGGTGGAATTTAATATACTTCATTAAAATAATAAATTAACTTTATGCATTTAATATTTCAATAATGGAAGGAAGGTGTTAATTTTTCCAAAAGAACACGACAACGAAAGTGTAACATATTTTGTCGGCTGCTAGGAAAGAGATCTGCGTTGATGAGGCGATAGTAGCGATCCTAGTGGTGGGCAACTACCCATGTTTGCATTTTTACTACATATTGAGCTTCGCGACTGTATATAGTAGACTGTGGTAGTATTTTTCAAAATATGAGTCCTCTGGTTATTTTTTAATTATCTTTTGTGCATGTTGCTGAAGCTATGAAATAGCAACAGTCCAAAAAAATTAAAAGTTTACACCAAATATGATGTAAAGATTCAAATTTGATTAAGGCCCCTTTCTTAAATAGAAAGCCTTTGATGCTTCCAATATCTCGCTGGCGACGGTTTAGCAATACCGATTATGAATGTTTATCCATTGTCGATACGACTTCCTGTGTTGTCTTAGGTGGACCTCTATGTCGTGTTGATACCACGTGACGACGTAAGAGATCCACAGTATGTCCTAGCATCATATCGAGAGAGCACAACTATGGACTTCAGATAAATGTCGCTAGATGTACGAAAACACCCGATAAACACGCATATTACACACTTCGCTTATATTCATCTTAGAGTGAACCAACATCCATTGACATGCAAATCAAGCTTCCAGGTATAACTCCCTGTAAAGTTGATTTGAATAATTTCGAGGGAAAAATTGTTCCGGGGCCAGGTATCCAATCCGGGACCTTTGGTTTAACGTACCAACGCTCTACCAACTGACCTACCCGGGAACTCTACCAGACATCGATCCAATTTTTTCCTCTATATCCACAGATCTTGACAACCGTCAAGCAACCAACATTGAGTGCACACTAACTCTGTGTGACTTAAATTGTGGTTTTCTGTTAACGAACAGTGACGTGTATTATGCAAATGAAGCTTTCAGGTATAACTCCCTGTAAAGATAATTTGAATAATTTCGAGGGAAAAATTGTTCCGGGGCCAGGTATCCAATCCGGGACCTTTGGTTTAACGTACCAACGCTCTACCAACTGAGCTACCCGGGAACTCTACCAGACACCGATCCAATTTTTCCGTCTATATCCACAGACCTCAAAGTGGGCTGACAACCGTCAAGCAACCAACATTGAGTGCACACTAACTCTGTGTGACTTAAATTGTGGTTTTCTGTTAACGAACAGTGACGTGTATTATGCAAATCAAGCTTTCAGGTATAACTCCCTGTAAAGTTGATTTGAATAATTGGATCGGTATCTGGTAGAGTTCCCGGGTAGCTCAGTTGGTAGAGCGTTGGTACGTTAAACCAAAGCTCCCGGGTTCGATACCTGGCCCGGAACAATTTTTCCCTTTAAATTATTTTACAGGTAGTTATACCTGAAAGCTTGATTCGCATAATAAACGTCACTGTTCGTTAACAGAAAACCACAATTTAAGTCACACAGAGTTAGTGTGCACTCAATGTTGGTTGCTTGACGGTTGTCAGCCCACTTTGAGATCTGTGGATATAGAGGAAAAAATTGGATCGGTGTCTGGTAGAGTTCCCGGGTAGCTCAGTTGGTACAGCGTTGGTACGTTAAACCAAAGGTCCCGGATTGGATACCTGGCCCCGAAACAATTTTTCCCTCGAAATTATTCAAATTAACTTTACAGGGAGTTATACCTGAAAGCTTCATTTGCATAATACACGTCACTGTTCGTTAACAGAAAACCACAATTTAAGTCACACAGAGTTAGTGTGCACTCAATGTTGGTTGCTTGACGGTTGTCAGCCCACTTTGAGGTCTGTGGATATAGAGGGAAAAGTTGGATCGGTGTCTGGTAGAGTTCCCGGGTAGCTCAGTTGGTAGAGCGTTGGTACGTTAAACCATTTTTCCCTCGAAATTATTCATCCATTGACATTTCTGAAAACGTATCTGTCGGGAATCCACAAGTAAAGACAGTTGCGGTTTCTGCTGCAGGAAATTCCATAATATAAGCGACGTAACACTTTGACTTGGAAAGTGTTACAGAGAATAAATAAGACATATACTTTCCTCATGAACATCCTAGCGGAATTTCTCATTTGAATCCGAGTTTATAAGTTATATAATGTACTTTGGGGATCTACAGATTGTATGTAATATATTATTAAGATAATAATATTATGGTTTATTTAACGACGCTCGCAACTGCAGAGGTTATATCAGCGTCGCCGGATGTGCCGGAATTTTTGTCCCGCAGGAGTTCTTTTACATGCCAGTAAATCTACTGACATGAGCCTGTCGCATTTAAGCACACTTAAATGCCATCGACCTGGCCCGGGATCGAACCCGCAACTATTATTAAGATATAGGTAACTTATCATACGGATATTTATCTTATCCCACTCTTTCCTGCCATAACGCAGCAGATCTATTACACTGATTCAGTCTACTACACAAAATGAACTATGTAGGACAAAATAATAATGTGAGTTTCAAAACAGGAGTGAAATTTAAATATTAATATAATAGACAATACCACGAATTCTGTTCATTCGGCGATAAATTCACTTGCAGCACAGCTATGAGTGAATTAATCCAAAGTAAATGAACATCACAATTAGGATTTCTTTAGACTATTTCACGAATATAACACTATACAGGGTGATTCACGAGGAAAGGTTAAACATTTAGGATGTGAATTCTGAAGTCATTCTGAGTGAAAAGTTAATATGAATATAGGTCCGTTTTCGAACGGTTACGGAGATGTGGCTCTTTGATTTCACAAAAACTTATGAGATTCCATTGTACTAACTTCGCATTTAGAGACAGATAACGGATAAATTTAAAGTTTATATTCACATATGCATACATACCTAATATTCTAGAAGTCGGGGTCGATGTTTTCGCACATTTTCAAAGGTACCTCCTTCTGCTTCAAAGCACTGTTGCGCTCGGACGTGAATCGCGCTCATCGCTCGGGAGAGTTGCACGTGGCTGTCTTTATGCCGCATCCAAAATACGGTCGATTAGCGCCTCTCTCGTTTCTCCCTTTCTTTGCTATACCAAGTCTTTCATCCATCCCCACAGACAGTAAATACTCTTCGATATGGTACCCTTCTGTTCGGAAAGCATCGTTCCTATTCAGCGACGACACGCAAGGAACTTCCATCACACAAACCATAAACATACACAATATCGGCGTATTCTGCAGTCGAAAATTTATAAGGCATCTTGAAAAACACAACTTAACACTTTCGATAACTGTACCTGTATAACTACTGTACTGAAGGTAGCTGACTGGACTGCTGTGAACCGATAAGTGATAGCGTATTTGTTGTGACATTTGTAATGCCCCACCACCCGGTTTGTTTCTCTTCTCTTATCTACATCGCTCACAATGCAGATTCCAATGTTATGTCATTCATCGGTGACCTTGTCTCACGTCAGCAGCATATGGTAACGTCTAATTCACATTGAGGCGAGACATTTTACCAAAAAAAAAAATGCATCTAGCTCCGCCATCGTTCGAAAACGGACCTATGTTCATATGAACTTTTTCACTCAAAATGGCCTAAGATATCGTATCCTAAATTTTTTACCTTTCCTCGTGAATCACCCTGTACACTAACATTAATAAGCTAGGTATATGAACAAGAAATAAATGATTTAAAACAAAGGATTAAGTGCAATAACAAACTACATTTCCTTCTCAATGCAACTGGTTCACCTTCGAATTTAAAGTTTATTCGTATCCATTCACATAATAATAATAATTTATTTAATGTGACAGGATTAAGGCCATAAGGCCTTCTCTTCCATCCTACGAGATAGCACATATAAATACAAAAAAGAAATACAAACACTGATGAAAATGATACAAATTAAGTTAAAGCCCTATAGAGGGTCAACAGAGTCAAAAGTACATTATAGTGCTCTCATCGAGCTAATACAACGAAAAGAAAGAAAACAGAGATAGCAATGATGATATTGATAACTGACAATAATAATAATAATAATAATAGTGGTAGCAATAATAATAATAATAATAATAATAATAGTGGTAGCAATAATAATAATAATAATAATAATAATAATAATAATAATATATATTAAATATTAATTTTCAATTTTACAACAGCACAGTTGCAATATTTACTATGTGTCATGGGTTAAGGTGAAGTTGCGCAACCTGACATGTGTTCAACAAACAATTCCACGAACTAGAATGTGATTTCTTAATTTAAATTTGAATTTTGATATTGTCCGACGCCACCAGATATATAAACTTATTTAGTAACTATCTCACTATCTTGTCGTTATCCAAGAGTTAAAATGATATTGTTGAAAGCTAAATATCAGGGCGTTCCTTCCAAGATCAATATTGTCGCCATTGTAGAACGCAGTCAAGTAAAAACCCTTGCACATGTTTTGGGTTATTGCCCTAAAGGAGAACTACTGAGGAACAATCGACACCATAAAGTGAGAAGCTCCATCGCAACCACTCTTCGGAAGGCAAAGAGTGATGTTTACGAAGAAGTGCACTGCTTGGCTGAGAATGGGTCAACGAGAAGAGCAGACATCATAGCCATCGATCGCCAGAATCAAAGAAGCCTCATTCTTGACCCCACTGCCCGTTTTGAGAAGGATGATCAACAAGCCAATAATTTTAACGACGAAAAGAGTCCATTTACAATCCATGTATTCCTCATTTTAGTAAGAGATACAAAATGTATGTAATTACATGGGAAGTGAAAAGAATTATTTTTGGTGCAAGAGGAACTTCATTTAAGTTAACCAAAATCATCTTCCTTTCTCTTAAATTTTCTAATGAGGATATTAACAAATTCTGTGTAATGGTATTGAGAGATTCATTGTCCACTTAACACAATCATTTATACAGGGACATCATTTTATTTTTACTAACATTTTCAATATTAACCTGGCTATATCTTTGGATTAAAGGTCTAGAACCGGAAACACCGCTTGCTCCCCCTTCCAAGACTTTAGTTCGATGATACAGGCGTAAAATACAAATCACTTTACTAGGTATAGGAGGGAAGAAAAGTAGTTCATCCATTTATGTAAACTAGGAAATATCGCAATTTTGAGTTTGATAGTTTTCCTTAGGTTTTTGTTTAATCAAAGAACAGCACAGTTTTAACAATAAGTGTTTTTTACTCACGAATTGAGCTATCCATTCGGACGTATTCATTATGCAGTGTATATTGTACTGTTAAAGCACATTAGCGTACAATATAGAGAATGAAGTTAAATTGAAAACTAATCATAATATGGATATTTAAACACATTTTTGAAAATGGTGGCCGTTCATTTCGATATAGGTTTCAGTTCTTTTGTGCATATTATTGCAATATAGACTATTTTACCTAATTCCAATTACCAGTTTCGTCCTTCGTATCAGTAACTCATGTTGAAATAATTCTGTTCCTACCTACTCTATAAAAGAGTACCTTACGTACTGTAAATTTAATCTTCACTTCTGCTCGATCCGAAAAGATAAAATTACTCAGACATGCTATCTACTGTCCGTTCAAGTGGTTTTGTCGCAGGGTTGTAGAAAGGAGGGGGAAATCACGTGACAGTTAATTACTTAACGAGGCCCTTTCATTTAAGTTATTTTAAGCAGTTGTATATATTACGTAGACGTCCAATTCCTAACAGAAATTAACGTTTTCAGAAAAGAGCTAAGACAGCCCAGCTACTAGACTTTACACAGGGGCGAACAAAAGCAGGTGCGGGAAACTGGGATGCGACATAGGCAAATGGACGGCAGTACCTGTGCGAAAATATGATTCAATATTGAAAGCTCTTTCGTCACTGGAAAACGCGAACATATTTCTGGAACGTACTATACTCACTAATTCAGTACTGCATACGCGGCCTTGGTTCTGTGTGGAGGACGGTTGGGAGTTTACTAGTAGAGGGGTGTGAGTGAAGTACATTAAAAACTCAGGTACATTAAACATTGAAGTAAAAATAAAATGATGTCCCTGTATAACACTACATAATATTATTTACTCCATTTCAATTATTCTTCATTGTACTTTTATCTCGACCTTTGGGGGGGGCGAGACGTAGATGGGAGGATGATATTAAAATGAATTTGAGAGAGACGGGATATGATGATAGAGACTAGATTAATCTTGCACAGGATAGGGACCGATGGCGGGCTTATGTGAGGGCGGCAGTGAAACTCCGGGTTCCTTAAAAGCCGCAAGTAAATAAGTAAGTACTGTATTTTTTTTTTTCGTTGTTGGTAACTCTATAGCATCTATTAGATGCTTTATGGTTGTGCTAGCAGATGGAGTTACTTGTCAACAATGTGACGCTGAAACGTGTGTTAGGTTACTGCCCAGCGACAGTCCTGACGTATTTTTTTTATATTGTGATGATTGGTTAATTGATATTAACCCGGCACACTCACATTCATACAAATTTCCAGACTCTAGACACCTAGGGAATTATTCTTCTAGCCCAGGAATCGAACCCGGGACCTCCTGATCTGGAAGCCAGCATGCTGACCAACAGACCACGGAGGCAGTCTACTGTATTTTTATCTCACGTTTCTTAGAAAATCAAATTGTATTATATTTTTAAGTTTATCCTTGTTTTTTTGTTCTCTCCGCAAATCAAAATGTACTAGGAAGGTAAGGCTGCAGTGAATGTCCAGTAACAATGGGGAATGAGAGAAAAAAAAAAACAGAAACGCGCGTAAAATGTAGTCAATCTAACAATTTGAATAAAATTCCCCCATGTCCAGGACATGAGAGGATTCGGCACCAAATGAAAATTTCAGCTACTTGTTGCATCCACAGTTCAATTAGGACATGAGAGATTTTTGGTACAAATCAATGCGTCCATATAAATAGTATCGTATGAACAAAGAATCACAAACTCTGCAAAAAAAAAAAAATGGACATGAAGAGTTTCTGGATCACGCGATTCAAATGTATTTCGAAATAATTATTTATCTGTCTAATGACATGATATTTACTATCATTGACTGAGCGAAAAACAAGAAAGTGGTGAACAAAACTACGGATTAAGTAATTGAAAACATTCGGGCTCTGGCTTCCCAGTAGCGGTCGACTTCCGTGGAGGATTTCAGAGCAGGGCAGTTTGCAAGATGTTGTCTATCCATGTCTTCCTGTTGATGGCACAAAATGCAGGATGCTGATGGAAGGATGCCAAGACGATTGAGGTGTTTACCCAGAATGTCATGTTCAGTGTTAAGACGAAAGCTTGCAACTGCCAGTTTTCTGGGTTCAGGAGGTATATCCTTCAGTAATTTCCTACGTTGTTCCGAAATGTTTATGTTCAGTTCTTGTTGGTGATTATTTTTTTTGTAGTTGCTTGATATATTGTTTTACTGAGCTAAATTACAAAGGTTTCCGTGGGTTTATTTTGAGATTGGCACCCTTCTTAGCTAAAGTGTCAGCCTGTTCATTCCCATGTAGATTACAATGTCCTGGGATCCATTGTAACACAACTGTTTTGCCACGTTCTTTTAAAGTTGCGAGTATTTTTTTTGACAATTATTGATTTGTCCTGTGTAGGGGTGCTCAGTTTAGTTATGGACAAAATGGCTGTTTTCGAGTCCGAGAGAATGACGGCGTTTGTGAATTTATCTTTATGGAATAAAAATTGATTTAAGGCAACATGTATAGCTTCAATTTCTCCATCATAGGCAGATAGATTATAGCCAACTGGGAGATAGAAGCAAAATAGATTACTAAAAATACCAGCTCCTGCATTTCCTTGAGGGTCTGTTTTCGAGCCATCGGTATAAATTCTTATCCAATAGTCTTCCGGATATCTGATGTTGACGGTTTCAAGGGCCAATTGTTTTAAATTTTCTTTACTGTGTTGATTTTTGGTGATTTGTTCTAGGAGGTCTATTTCTGATTGAATTACATCTATCTGAAGTGGGTTTTGTGGAAGCATTAGAGGTTGAAGGAGATTGGGTATATCGTGTTCTTCTTTTAGTTTCTCTGCATATTGGATGAATCCGTGTTGCGTTTTCAGATACCTTTCTGTGTTAAGGTATGTGTATTTCGAAATATACTTTGTTTTATTTTAAGTACCTTTCATCCAGACAACCAGTACATGTCCTCATTTCCCAGATACAATACCAAAAATCTGCTTTAAAGTAGTGATTTTGTCACGCCTGTATATTAAATTAGGACTTTCAATAGATTAGCCTTTGTAGTGAATGTTCCTCTAAAGCAATACAGGGCTGAGGACAGTTTTTTAGAATCTTTTGTAGCGTGTAAAAGCTTGATGGCGTCACTGTTGCTTTCAAAAACACTACCGATGTGACCTAAAGTGCGTGAGGTAATTTAACGTCGCGTCGCCACGTGTTTTACTTTGACGCACGCACTCACGTCGGAGGATAGGGGTTGAAGCAAGACAGAGATGGAGGGAGATTAATTTGATTCTTTATTAGGTTGGCTTGTCTAAGAAACTCGAGACTTTCCTCTGGCCACTTAATTCAAGGCAACAAACCGACCTACTGATTTCATCCACACATTTTCCTTTACAGCTCTCAGATGCGTGGCTGATCCCGCTGCAGCTGAGTCAGTAATGTTATTACGTAATTTAGGATATATGGCATAAACTTTGAGTTCAATTCCATGTAGGACTTTTAAGATTCATAGTGGCTTTGTAAATATGATTTTCAAAAACCACCACCACCACCGCTACAATTACTACCACCTCATAAATTAGATACTTTCAAGGCAATAAAAATAAAATTGTAGTATTTTTTATTTAATCGGCTAAATTTCTACAGAACGATAGGTAATTATGTACAGTAGTGGCAAAAAAAAAAAAAAACCGGGCCGACCCTTGTAGCCGATTTCAGAGCCGTGTTCACAGTGACAGCACGGTAGACTGGTAACTAAGACTTTGGTGGTTCGAATCCTGCCTGGGAAGGAAACTTTTTTTTTTATCCTTATTCATATATTTTATTCCCAATACTTTTCGATTTATTTATTTATTTTTATTTATTTGTTTAATACTTTACACTTGAGCTACATTAGGCATTGCAGCCCGAAAGAGCAGAAGCTCGTGCTCGGGCGCAGTTCAGATCAGTTATACAAAATGTATCACAAAATTAAGAGAGTTCATTGAGCACAATCACATTAATAAATGGTAAAATAATACAGCATGTAATAATAGGGTCTGTATACAAATAGAAAATACAAAAGTACATAAATATTAGAGTATCCATTTTTAACTCAATTAGCTTAAACAATTAAATCTATGTGTGTTAAGGGAACGCACAGGTGAAATTACTAAATCTTACAGTTTTCTTTTTTTTCTCAAAGACCAAGGACACCAGAATAAAATTATGTGAACCATTTATATGTGGAACCATTTATATATAAATTAATTAAATTAATATATAAATGGTTCCACACGTCGAAAATTAAACAAAATCACGTTGAAAAAAATTCCTGCCATTTATTTCATCTTACTAAGGAAACGTGTCACATAATTTTATTCTAGTGTCCTTGGTCTTTGAGAAAAAAAAAATGAAAATTGTAAGATTTAGTAATTTCATCTGTGCGTTCCCTTAAGTGTACTTAACACAGGATAAGCTCTAATTAATTCATTATATATTTTGGGTCCGAAACTTCTGCTGTATTTTAATCCAACAGTTGTGTGGCATTTGGGAGTATTTAGAAAGAAACTGTAATTTTGTCTCGTATAGTATTCGTGAGGATCAAATTTAAATTTATTGTGGTTTTTATGGAAGTAAATCAGCAATGTTTGTTTATAAATTTGTTCTAGATTTGATACACCAAATTCCTGAAAAATTAATTTTGTTGGGTTGGTGTTTGATTACAGCGATATTTTAGTACTTACTTAACTTATTATTCCCAGAATATGAATTTTACCAGCTTATTTTCTAATGGCTTTCGAAATGGCTACGTCAGCAGTCGAAACTACAACAATTTCAATAGATTACTCGCTATCTTGTGAATGCGGGCGTGGCATGCGCAGTGGCTCATTTCGGGGACTTTGATTATTCCGTCGGTCCGATTCTTTATTTGCCACTACTGTAGGTTCAAGTGAATCACAGCATTTCACACTACAAAACAAACAAATCATGACATAAATTATAGCCGAAACCGCTTTCATTATCGAGGTGTAATAACTACTTTAAAGCACGTTTTGACAGTCGTGGTGGGGATTTGTAATAATCGTCAAGCAGCATCATTAGATCCACAGGAAGCACGCTACTCAAGCAACTGATGTGAGAGACAGTCGATTGGAACAATGAGCCATATCCCGGCAGACGGATTGAGCGTAACGGACCTGTTCATTGCCGGCGCGTTCTCTAGATAATAAAAGATGGATAATAATCTCAACTGGGACATGCAAATCACAGAAACCTGCAGAAAAGTATATTCTACAGGGACATCACTTTATTTTTACCAACATTTTTAACATTAACCTGGCTATACTCGGAAACACTGTTGCCCCCTTCCATTACAGGAGTTTGATGTTACTAGTGCAATATATAAACAAATCATTTTACTAGGTATAGGAGGAGAGAAAATTAGTGTATCCATTTATGTTGTAGGGAAATACGATATTACGATTTTCAGTTTGATCATCACTTTTACGGAATTTATCAAAATCCATAGAGTAGTAACATTCTTTTCAAAAACTCAACTTTTCAGGCGGCTATGTTCGTTATGTAATGTCTACTTTATTTAGCATATTAATTATTGATGTTATCATACAATATAGAGAGTGCATTTAAATTGAGGGGGTCATAAGTAAAGGGCTGTAAGTGCACTTAAGTTACTTTTGAGAAAATGGGGTTTAAATATTTAAGCTTTCGTAAAATCGGTGAAATTTTTTATTTAAATTTTAATGTGTGATGCGATTAAAATATCCCTTTGCCACTAAAATTTTAGATACTTTTGCTTACACTGGATGCACTTAACTCCTGTTATTACAAATGTCACTAGCATTCCTTTGCTTCTAGCCACCTCAATTCAAAATAAGCTAATCTGAATTTTTAAACAAGTTGCTGAAAATGGTTGCCGTTCATTACAATGCAGGCTTCAATTCAGTATGCATATTATTAAAAACATTTTGAAGCATATTCTCTGAAAATGAATTCATCGTTTCTTGAATATAATTTTTTAGTACGATATTCCTAATATAGGTTCTTTCTTCTACAGAAAACGCAATCATATTTATGAAACACACTATACACTGCAGTGTTTACTTCACTGCTTGAAGACTTCGAATGCAACAGCGGCCGTAAGTTTGTGTGTCTGACGGGAGCAAGGACATTAGTGAAGGGGTGAGAGTGAAGTATATTCAGAAATGCAGGTACAATAAAAATGCAAGTAAAAATAAAATGATGTCCCTGTATTATCCATGTGCTAAAAAGGATAAATGTTCATCTGCCCTCTTGCTTAAAGAAGTCCCTTGTGCAGACGCTTGTATTTCCTTATTTCGACTATGCGGACATTTTACTGACTGACCTTTCCAGCGACAACAAAACGAAACTTCAACGTGCTCATAATTTGTGTGTACGTTTTGTATGCAATGATCGTAAATATGATCATATTACCCCATCCCTGGAAGCAATAGGTTGGCTTAAACTAGATAAGAAAAGAAATTTACATTCACTTCTCTTTCTCTTCGAAATCTTGAACTCTTCTATTCCTTCGTACCTGTCGTCTAGCTTCACTTACCTTTCTTCCCACCACAATCTGAACACACGCTGTCGTCATGAAACAATACTAACAATACGATCCCATCCAACCTCCTCATACTCATCTTCTTTCACAATAGCCCTGCCAAGACTCTGAAATTCGCTACCTGCTAGCATCAGGGACTGTCGAAATAAAATTGAATTCAAACGAAAACTTACTAGGCACTTGGTCAGTAATTGATTTCTTGTAAATAGTTTCTTTAACCTATCACAAAATATTTCAATATTCAGTAATTTCATCACTATACAATTTTGTTATTCTAGATTTAATTTTTAATTCAGTAAATATAAAATATTCTTTGTTTCTCTATGATAAATTATCTAGCTTTAATTATTCAGGTAATCTTTTCGTACTTTGATTTTATTGTAATTGTAATTGTAAATTTAATACTAATTGTAATGTTATTTGTAATTCTAATTATAAATTTAATACTAATTGTAATTTTATTGTTCATATTGTAGTTGGAATCTCCTGGTAGAGGGGCAGAGAAGGCCTGACGGCCTTATCTCTACCAGGTTAAATAAATAAATACTAATACTAATACTAGACGGACATCCTATAACTTTTGGTTGTTGTGCCACATGATGGATACTGTGTATTCCCAACGTTACGCAACCCGTGGACATTTGTTCAGTACAATTATGAATGCGTTAAACAGGATTCTGAGTATGCTAAATATTTCAAATGCGCACATCATTACACAAGAAGGTTCGATTGTTCTGTGAATATGTTAGTAAAGACGACATTTCTGAGCCACTATCGTTGTAAATAACATACCGTGTGAATCATCAATTGTTTTTTTTATGATTTCCCAGTATCATTATCGTGATGACTCAGTGGTTATGGCTATATAGGTTATACCTATGAGATCATTTGTTTGTTTTGAATTGTAGAATACTGTGCACCACTTTAATGCATATAATTTTCGATCATTCTGTTCACCCTGAAAGTAAGCTTTCCTCTGTGGGCAAAGTGAAAGAAATTAACCTCAGTACACCTGGTTACATTTCAGACAGCGACGTAGATTTCTTTCCTGGCAGCGTCATTTATCTTTTTTTTCTATATTTATTTATTTACTAGCTGTACCCGTGCGCTCCGCTGCACTTATTAGAAATAAATATAAAGTAATTACATAATTAAAATAGAACATTGGGTCCAGGGAACATTCGTGCTTGACAGAAGAATAAATCGTTTAATATGCTACTTAATTTAAATTCTATTTAAATAATTAAAATGCTATCATTTTGGTCCAGAGACCATTCATTTGGTGGAAATATAATTCGTTTAACATTTTTCTAAATTAGTCTTGAATGCACCAATTCCAAATTAATAGAGTTGATTGTGTACGAAGATCATATTTATGTTAACCTTACTGTGTATTATTTTTTTTTCTTAAGTTTATTTTATTCACACCTTAACATCTGTGGTCATGTCGCGTGTTTAGAATGTGTGGGTATATCAGTAGGCCGTTTTTACTCTTGTTGAGTTCCTGTTTCTATTGTGTGTTGTAGATGGCTTGTGTTCATGTAATTGATTATAGACTTTGATTAATGTTTTTGGTATTGGTAATTGAGGCGGTAATGAATAATGGCATATATCTTTCCAATCCGGCATTTGCCTTTATGACTAAGGGAAATCATGAAAAACCTCAGTAAGATTGGTCGGCCACGGGGTTTGAACCCGGGACCCCCGAATACGTGTCTCAAATGCTACCGTCTGAGCCAACTCGCTCGGTTGTATATCATTATTTATGCAAATAAAAAAATGAGGTACCCTACATAAATATTATTTTAAGAAACACAGGAAACGAATATGGGTAAATTATGAGCGCAGGAACGCCATTTCATGACACTCTTTAAAATAACTCAGCTCCAGTGAGCTCTATGGTAAAATGAGTGTATAAAAATAGAGTATTTTATGTGGACGAAGTGAAGTTGCAATGATCAAGTTATACAATATTTCGACAGAATATCAAGTTTTCTGTGCGTACAGATTTCTTTTCATCTTACCTCAGTCCTCATATGTAGCATTACATCCATCTAGAGAAACTACAAATTTCAAATAGTGAAGGTTAATTAGCTTTTGAGATTACTTCATACAAACACACAAAAGGCCGCCTTTAATTAAACGAGTCATTTGTTTTGATTTCATTGTAGCCATCGTCATCGTTCCTGCAATAACTCCTACGTCATATATCGATTTTCAGATTTTTGCTCTATTAAATAACTTAAATAGTGATACAGCAAATAATACAATCTAATAGTCTATATATATAACTTAATTATATTTCTTTCTTTCGAAAATGTAAGAATTCACGATCTCCTATGCACTACTGCCATAGAATGAATAAATTTGTTTTTCTTCCTACTAAAAGATGTAATATTTTGCATACAGAAGTTACGGAACAACGACACTATCATCTGAGGCGGCGGTGGAAATGTATTGTATTGTTATTTTAAAACTCTTGTATATCCTTAAATATCAGTCCTATCAAAATATTGCCTGGAATAAAACTTATCGAAAATCCTTTTTAAAGAAAAACTTTTGTTATATAACATTTTTCACAGAAATCAATAATAAGCGAGGTATTTCGGTTTATTTAATTCAGGCCCCCTTATAACCCCCCGTTTTAAATAAAGTATCTTGAATGCTATATAGCTTAAAATCTAAGTTACAACGAACTTAAGTTATATTCCAATTTTCATCGAAATCCGTTCAGCCATTATCGCGTGAAAAGGTAACAAACATCCAGACAGACAGACAGACAGAGAGACAGACAGACATACAAACAAAAATTTCAAAAAAGCGATTTTCGGTTTCAGGATGATTAATTACACATGTTAACACCAATTATTTTTGGAAAATCGAAAATTACCAGAAAAATTTTGGCTACAGATTTATTACTAGTATAGATTTATTTATTTAATACTTTACACTTGAGCTACATTAGGCATTGCAGCACGAAAGAGCAGAAGCTCGTGCTCGGGCGCAGTTCAGATCAGTTATACAAAATATATCACAAAATTAAGAGAGTTCATTGAGCACAATAACATTAATAAATGGTAAAATAATACAGCATGTAAGATAATAGGGTCTTATACAAATAGAAAATACAAAAGTACATAAATATTAGAGTATCAATTTTTAACTCAATTAGCTTAAACAATTAAATAATTAATCCGATTTGTTTCTTAAATCTGTGTGTATTAAGTGTACTTAGCTCAGGGTAAGCTCATTAATGCATTATATATTTTGGGTCCAAAATTTCTGCTGTGTTTTAATCCAGCAGTTGTGTGGCATTTGGGAGTATTTAGAAAGAAACTGTAATTTTGTCTCGTATGGTATTCGTGAGGATCAAATTTAAATTGATTGTGGTTTTTATGGAAGTAAATCGGCAATGTTTGTTTATAAATTTTTTCTAGATTTGATACACCAAATTCCTGAAAAATTAATTTTGTTGGGTTGGTGTTTGATTGCAGAGATATTTTACTACTTAATTAAATTATTATTCCCAGAACATGAATTTTACCAGCTTATTTTCTAATGGCTTTCGAAATGGGCTACGTCAGCAGTCGAAACTACAACAATTTCAATAGATTACTCGCTATCTTGTGAATGCGGGCGTGGCATGCGCAGTGGCTCATTTCGGAGATTTTGATTATTGCGTCCGCCTAGTTTTTTTTGCCACTACTGTACGTTAAAGTGAATCAAAGCATTCTACACTACAAATCATGACATATATTATAGCCGAAACCGCTTTCATTATCTAGGTATGATAACTACTTTAAAGCGCATTTTGATAGTCGTGGTGGGGATTTGTAACAATCGTCAAGCAGCATCATTAGATCCACAGGAAGCACGCTACTCAAGCAACTGATGTGAGAGACAGTCGACTGAAACAATGAGCCATATCCCGGCAGACGGATTGGACGTAACGGACCTGTTCATGGCCGGCGCGTTCTCCAGACTGACACCCTTTGTATGGTATATATTTGTATAGTTTTGGGCGATGAATTATATATGCTTTAAATTGAATAGTAATCTATATAGCTCTATTGATAAATTGTTTGTGTTTGTAATTTGAAGTAGTTTGCATGATATGTATTATCAATTTCTGTATATCACAACTGGTTGAATTGTTTATGCTTTAAATTTAATTAACTTACTTGTTTTGTATTATACATATAGCTCAACTGATGAATGATCGTTTGCGTTTGTAAATTTAATAATATGATTGGCTATGTATTGTATACTTTTAGTAGAGCCATCGATGTAGCTCAGTCGGCAGACTTGCTGGGCTTTGGTCTTTGGTTTCTTCCGAGGTTTTCCACAGCCGTGGGACTGAAGCCGGATGGTCTATGGCGAGTCCTTGGCATCAACCCCTTTGATTTGATGACCCCCCCCCTTGGATTTGATTACCTGGTTGGGTTTCTCCGAGGTTTTCCCCAACCAAAAGGCAAATGCCGGGTAATATTTTGGCGAATCCTCGGACCTCACCTCATCTCACTACATCTCGCCAAAATACAGACGTGGACAGATTATTAGCAAAATTGAAGATTTTTATTATTTATTTTTACAAAATATGATTCTTCAATTCAGACTGCAGTTGACATTTTTGCGTATTTCCAAATTATGAGCAAAATTGAAGATTTGTATTGTATATTTTTAGAAAATTTGACTCTTCAGTTTGGACTACATTTGATATTTTTGCATATGTACAAATTATTAGCAAAACTGAAGATTTTTACTTTATATTTTTACCAAATTCCACTCTTCAATTTGGACTACAGTTCACATTTTGGATATTTCCAAATAATTAGCGAAACTGAAGATTTTTATTTCATATTTGGACAAAATTTGACTCTTCAATTTAGACTGCAGTTCACATTTTTGCATATTTACAAATTTTAGCAAAATTAAATATTTTTATTATATATTCTTACAAAAAATGGCTCTTCAATTTAAACTACAGTTGCCATTTTTGCATTTTTCTGTCTACTATAATGATAGAAATATGAAAAATTGTCAACTGTAGTGTAAATTGAAAAGTCAAATTTTGTAAACAGAATTATCATAAAAATCTTCAATTTTTTTAATAATTTGTCCACGTCTGTATTGTAAAAAATTGCAGAAAATTGTAAAAATTTTAGAAAATTACTAAATTTGAAAACTATAAAAATTTGTAAAAATTGTAATTGGAATGTTGTAAAATTTTGACTTGTTCCACACCTTAAAGCTTCATTGCTCATGTAAGATCTATGGAATAAAATAAAAGAACGAATGAAATGAATGACCCTATGACTTTTGGTTGTAGTGCCACATGACGAATACTGTGTACACCCAACGTCACGCAACCCGTGGACTTCTGCTGAGTGCAATTACGGATGGGTTCAACAGGATCCTGAATACGTTAAATATCTCAAATGCGCACATTATTACACAAGAAGGCTCGATTGTGCTGTGAATGTGATGGTAAACACTTACGACATTCCTGAGCCACTCTCGGTGTAAATAACATACCGTGTGAATCACCAATTGTCTTTGTTATGATTTCCCAGTATCATTAGCTTGATGACTCAGTGGCTCCGGCTATATAGGTTATACCTATGAGATCATTTGTTTGTTTTGAATTGTAGAATACCGTGTACCACTTTAATGCACATAATTTTCGATCATCCTGTTCATTCTGAAAGTAAGTTTTCATCTGTGGTCAAATTGAAAGAAATTAACCTCAGCACACCTGGGTTACATTTCAGAGAGCAACGCAGATTTTTTTCCTGGCAGTGTCCTTTATTTTGAATCTGTTTAGTACCTTCTTAATCTGTGGTCATACATAAGCTGACAATATTGTGAAACAACCCTCTGTGAAGATACAAAGAAACCAACCGAGAATTTTATTGTAAAATATATTCATATATAACAGGAAAATATGAGATATTCTATTAAATATACAGGCGAATACGTACATTCAATACACCAATGGGAAACTTTGATAAGAATATGAACTTTGAAAAATTATAGAATCATTTTTGAAATGCCTGCTATTATTCGGTTGAGAAGCATTTGTCATCTGGTCTGCTGTCAAAAAATCTTAAAGTTAGTATTTATAAAATAGTTATGTTACCGGTTGTTCTATATGGTTGTGAAACTTGGACTCTCACTTTGAGAGAGGAACAGAGATTAAGGTTGTTTGAGAATAAGGTTCTTATGAAAATATTTGGGAGCTAAGAGGGATGAAGTTACAGGAGAATGGAGAAAGTTACACAACGCAGAACTGCACGCATTGTATTCTTCATCTGACATAATTAGGAACATTAAATCCAGACGTTTGAGATGGGCAAGGCATGTAGTACGTATGGGCGAATCCAGGAATGCATATAGAGTGTTAGTTGGGGGGGCCGGAGGGAATAAGCCGTTTGGGGAGGCCAAGACGTAGATGGGAGGATAATATTAAAATGGATGTGAGGGAGGTGGGATATGATGATAGAGACTGGATTAATATTGAACAGGATAGGGACCGATGGCGGGCTTATGTGAGGGCGGCAATGAACCTGCAGGTTTCTTAAAAGCCATTTGTAAGTAAGTATAGAATTATTTATTTGTTGATAATTAGAGCATAGAATACTTTATAGAATGTGTTACCTCTCCCAAAAGACGCTATTAAATGCTTTATATAAAACTATTTTTATCTGGAAAAGGAAGCAAAAACGAGCAAAATTGTACTAAAGTTTTTCTGTTTGAAATATCTCAAAGAATAGCCCCCTAAAATTAATTATATTACTGGTTCAGTCTGTATAAAAACAAAGGAAGTAGGAATAAACCATTCAACTGTGGAAGTGTTGATATTGAGGTTTGACTATTTAGATTTTTCAATAAGTTATTAAAAGCAAAGGTGGAGTGCATTGAATGAGTCTTTAGAGAATTGCAATGAAGTTAGCTTTCTACAATGACAAGACATAAGGAAAATGACCTATTTTTTGTTGATATAGAAAGTATAAACTGAAATGTAATAAACAACTAATTCCTACTAAGAAACAGCAATATCTCTCTCTTCTTAACTTTTACAATAAACTGTCTAGCTTTTATTAATCAGTTAATCTTTTAGTACTTTGATTTTTATTGTATTTGTAAATTTAATATTAATTGTAATCATAATTGGAAATTCTGAAGGCCTCTCTTCAAATTCTACACTATCATCTATATGTTAACACGTAAATTTTTGTTTTAATGTACAAATCGAATCATTATTTTGCTCGTTTCATTTCCCTTTATCTTTTATGTTTGTTAATTTTGGCTCCCAGGGGTCAACCTCACTTGAGGACGGATGATTTGAAATAAATCTTAGTAATATTGTAGTTGTAATCCCCTGGTAGAGGGGAAGAGCCGGCCTGATGGCCTTATCTCTACCAGGTTAAATAAATAAATAAGTAAATAAGTAAGTAATTAAATAAGTAAGTAAATAAGTACATGAATAAATAAATAAATATATAAATAAATAAATAAATACAGAAATAAATAAATAAATAAATAAATAAATAAATAAATAAGTAGGTAAGTAAGTAAATAAGTAAATAAATAAATAAATACATAAATAAATAAACAAATAAATAAATAAATAAATAAATAAGTAAGTAAATAAGTAAGTAAATAAATAAATATATAAATAAATAAATACATAAATAAACAAATAAGTAAATAAGTAAATAAATAAATAAATAAGTAAATAAATAAATACATAAATAAATAAATAAATATACAAATAAGTAAATAAGTAAATAAATAAATAAATAAATAAATAAATAAGTAAATAAGTAAATAAGTAAGTAAATAAATACATAAATAAGTAAATAAATAAATACATAAATAAACAAATAAGTAAATAAGTAAGTAAATAAGTAAGTAAATAAATAAATAAATAAATCAATAAGTAAATAAGTAAGTAAATAAGTAAGTAAATAAATAAATAAATAAGTAAATAAGTAAGTAAATAAATAAATAAATAAATAAACAAATAAGTAAATAAGTAAGTAAATAAATAAATAAGTAAATAAGTAAGTAAATAAGGAAGTAAGTAAATAAATAAACAAATAAATAAGTAAGTAAGTAAATAAATAAATAAATATTGCAGCACGTTCAGAAAAATTACATATGGATTCCAGGTCGATGTAAAATAAGAAAAATGGTTATTTGAGGTGTATCGACACATCGATGGGATCAAGGCAGCTATATTATGTAACACGAGCGCTGTTCAAATAAGTTGTATTTGGTCGGGATAACAAGACTACGGAAAAAAGATGTAAAAGAGGATATTAAACTAGACGGCATAACAGTGAATACAATTGCGTTTGCAAAGGATTCGATTCTGCTGGCTAAACTAGAAGATGAATTACAGGAAGTACATTGTCTGAATATAATGACAAATATTCAACATAAAAATATTAGCAGAGAAATACTAAGTCCGCTCAAACACTGTGTTAGAAAATAGAAAACTGGAACAAGTATCAAATTTTGACTTTCATGACTTAGGATTTCATATACGAAATAGATATAAATGACAAAAAAATGCATTTAACTCTATAAAGAGATCATCAAGACGAATTATGAAAAATAAAGTAACACCAGAATCAATAGACGCAATTGAACCGGAAGATACAAAAAAGTGACATGTTACAAAAAAACAAATTTTACAGGACACAATACAAACGTTTTAATTCTTTGCAAATCATGTTCTGTATACATATGAAAATTAAATTACCTGTGCTAAAATATGTAGACTGGCACAGGTAGCTTAATTTTTATAGATGTACACAACATGATTTGCAGGAATTAGAAAGTTTTTATTGTCTCCTGTAAAATTGTTTTTTTTCCCTAACGTGTCGCCTTTTCAATCTTCCGATTCAATTATATTATATAAGACCATGGCAGTTCCGACTATTACTCAGGACTCAGAAAAATGGAAATGAACAAACAGCGACGCTGTTATTCCTGGCGTGACTCCTCCTCTTTGCTTACGCCTTAGGAAGTCTAGGTAGTAGTACCGTTCGCCATTTTTGTTCTTTCGTTGCCGAACTACCATACGAGGAATCTATTTGCCACACCGTTAAACATTATCATGTCGTAGCTCCTATGATAATAAATCAAACGCAATGTAATTCAGAAAATAATTGAGCGGCAAATAACGTCCTCGTGTGCTTTCTGCGAACGTCAACGAAAGAGCCAAAATGGCGGGCGATTATATTAAGTATTTATCGAGCCTTAAGAAATGAATAACGTCTTCCTCAGCGAATCACAAGATGCACACGTTTAAATGTAGCCGACCTGCAACGCGATTGGCTGCCGGAAATTAGAGCGACGGGACTATAGTTCAATACATTAAATTTCAAACGGCTGAGATGACATTTCTCATATCTATACACCAAATATGATAGGAAAGGGAAAATAGAAATTCTACAAGAACTTTATGTACTTTTATACTTATGGCTTTTAAGGAACCCTGAGCTTCATTGCCGCCCTCACATAAGCCCGCCATCGATACCTATCCTGAGCAACATTAATCCAGTCTCTACAATCATATCCCACCTCCCTCAAATCTATTTTAATACTATCCTCACATCTACGTCTCGGCCTCCCCAAAGGTCTTTTCCCCTCCGGCCTCCCAACTAACACTCTATATGCATTTCTGGATTCGCCCATACGTGCTACATGCCCTACTCATCTCAAACGTCAAGAACTTTAAGAAGACGAGTTAAATAAGACAGTTACGAAGTACAGAGGTAACTAGAAAGAATAGCTAAACAAAATGCCCAAAACTGCATAAGCTTGTAATCTCCAAGGGAAAAAGAATCCAGAAATACCTAAGAAAAGATGGTCCCAGTTGTTTGGAGCCGGGATGAGTTGAAACACAAACATTGACGAAGAAGAAGCCCAAAATAGTATAATAATACAATTAAAAATATATAACAGTATACATAAACATTTTTTAAATCCCTTATCACTGTCGTTACTCTTCAAAACTTTATATCTTACTCTCTCTCTCTCTTTATATAAATTATCACCAGAGATTTGTCTTTTCCTTTCACTTTTACACTTTTAAAACCAGCAAAACTCTGAAACTATTACACTGAATGCTTTTGTTCTTTCTGCACTTCCGCGAAAAGATATACAAGTTCATTGAAACTGCGAAGAAACTATACGAGTTAAATTACACTGTCTGTCTGTTTAGACAAACTCCAGCAAGCTCGGAGAAAGTTCGGTGTAAGCAGTTCAGACCTCCTAGCCCAAACTTGCTTCCACGGCCTGGGACGACTAGCCTCTGTAAATATCTGCACCTTCAACGTGAAACTGGAAGTATAGTTTGCAGTATTGTACACAAGCATAAATATACAAACATAATTTAATTTACTCCTAATAAATATGGAGATAAAGCCTGTTTACATTTCTGATAATGCTTGTTATTCCAAGAGATTCAACGTAAACATTTCTTCCTTGTGTAACCATCAATGTACTAGATCTAATGGACTCATCTAGACTAGTTTGCAAGCTATGTGAACACAAAGCAGTAGATTTACAGAAATCTCTGAAAAGAACTGTCATGTTGAGCTTCCAGATGAAATCAAGACAAATTTGACAAGGAAATTTCGTGAACAAGAACTTATGAAAGCAAACCCATTTTATATTACAGATAAGAATTATAATTATCACTTGGTGTGAAACTAGAAGCATAGAACAAAATTAAAGTGATGCACATAATATTCTGAATAATACTGTCACACCAAACAATTATGGAGAATTACATTCGATTTCCTGAGCAATCCATTATACTTCAAACGTATATCAAAATCACACATGGTTAAATTATGCATAGCGGAACTCGATCTTGATTTATGCCAAATTTGTGAACTCGATCTCGACTCAGTGTTAACTTTATTTCTACAACAATTAATATAAAACCAATTAATATAATTGCGATGATTTTAGGTTGAATAGGTGTTAAGTGATATCAAATTTGAGTAATTGACCTTGACAGAAATATACTTCATGCTTGATCTTTGATCTTGAGTGTTGTTACATTGCATTTGAGCAATTGATCTTGACTGAAATATACTTCATGCTTGACCTTTGATCTTGAGTGTTGTTACATTGCATTTGAGCAATTGATCTTGACTGAAATATACTTCATGCTTGACCTTTGATCTTGAGTGTTGTTACATTGCATTTGAGCAATTGATCTTGACTGAAATATACTTCACGCTTGACCTTTGATCTTGAGTGTTGTTACATTGCATTTGAGCAATTGATCTTGACAGAAATATACTTCATGCTTGACCTTTGATCTTGAGTGTTGTTACATTGCATTTGAGCAATTGATCTTGACTGAAATATACTTTATGCTTGACCTTTGATCTTGAGTGTTAGGTTACATTACATTTGAGCAATTGATCTTGACAGAAATATACTTTATGCTTGACCTTTGATCATGAGTGTTAGGTTACATTACATTTGAGCAATTGATCTTGACAGAAATATACTTCATGCTTGACCTTTGATCTTGAGTGTTAGGTTACATTACATTTGAGCAATTGATCTTGACAGAAATATACTTCATGCTTGACCTTTGATCTTGAGTGTTGTTACATTGCATTTGAGCAATTGATCTTGACAGAAATATACTTTATGCTTGACCTTTGATCTTGAGTGTTAGGTTACATTACATTTGAGCAATTGATCTTGACAGAAATATACTTTATGCTTGACCTTTGATCATGTGTGTTAGGTTACATTACATTTGAGCAATTTATCTTGACTGAAATATACTTCATGCTTGACCTTTGATCTTGAGTGTTAGGTTACATTACATTTGAGCAATTGATCTTGACAGAAATATAATTCATGCTTGACCTTTGATCTTGAGTGTTAGGTTACATTACATTTGAGCAATTGATCTTGACAGAAATATACTTTATGCTTGACCTTTGATCATGAATGTTGTGTTACATTACATCTGAGCAATTGATCTTGACAGAAATATACTTCATGCTTGACCTTTGATCTTGAGTGTTAGGTTACATTACATTTGAGCAATTGATCTTGACAGAAATATACTTCATGCTTGACCTTTGATCATGAGTGTTAGGTTACATTACATTTGAGCAATTGATCTTGACAGAAATATACTTCATGCTTGACCTTTGATCTTGAGTGTTAGGTTACATTACATTTGAGCAATTGATCTTGACAGAAATATACTTCATGCTTGACCTTTGATCTTGAGTGTTGTTACATTGCATTTGAACAATTGATCTTGATTGAAATATACTTCATGCTTGACCTTCGATCTTGAGTGTTGTTACGTTCCATTTGAGTAATTCATCTTAACTGAAATATACTTCATTCTTGACCATGAGTGTTATGTTATATTTGAGTAATTTAACTTGACGGGTAGAAAGTGTTTGGGAAAATGGTGATACAGATTACGTATAAATATTCTCATAATTGACAGTACTAGCGGTTTCTCGCTAAATCAAGTGTTTTTCACATTCTTTAGAGGAGGATTAAATTTTTAATTTTATAATGCCGGGTATATTTATGTACTATTGGCGACACTGACTGTTATATTCGCCATCTATTTATAGAAGTAATAAACTAAGGCAGCTACACTTACACCAACAAATTATCGATCGCTATCGATTAGTGGAGGTCACGTATTTTTTGAACGTCAGTGTACCAAAACAAAGTTCGATATATCGAATTAAGAAGTATGCCATGTATAAAACAAACTCGGGAGTACTTCGGACATTTCATAGTTTCCATAGTATGTTATTTGGAAAGAGCTTAGAACTTTTTTTAAATACTCGTAAAAAGTTGGGAACCACTTCTGTAATCCCGTTCTACTTTATTTGCGTTACCCCTTTGTATACAGTAATGAATGAACTTCCAAAAACCATCATTTATCAATAAAATTAATTTTCCTCAGCTTCTAGGTACAGTTCTCATAAGGTCTATTCCCAAAAGAAAAAAAAAATGTTTCTTTTGTCATATCGGCTACGGTTCTCCTTTGCTTCTGTAGTAAATTATTGCACACAGGCCTATTTATTTTCTTACTTCATACATTTTTGACATGATTATAACAACGTTTTTTCTGTTCTTCCACTCTGTATTTTAAAGTAAGAATATATATGTTATACAAGCCTATAGGATACAATTAAATTCTTCTTTTCATACCTAAATTTATATGTTCCAGTTTTATAAATGTAACTGTGAATAAGGACAACTATTATTATATTTCTGAGATGTATTGGAAATAAGACTGACGAACACTACTGACGCAGCAGAACGAGCCACGGCAACGAATTGGACCTGGGGGGACATGTGGCGAGACTACACCAGGCAAGATGGACCCATGCAGTCACGATGTGGGACCCCTACGTCGGAAAGAGAGGACAAGGAAGACCACGGCTCAGATGGTCTGACATGTTTATCAAATAGATGGGGAAACAATGGTCGAGGACAGCAAAGAACAGAGTTTTGTGGAAAGAACTAGGGAAGCTCATTGTAAATAGATAACGTAATTAGTGTTAAGATATTGTAAATAGTAAAGTCAGTGTTGAAAAAGTGTGAGGTAAATAGTGTAAATAGCAATCAGTGTTTGTCAAAGTGCCAGTGTCAGTATAATGTGTGTAGTGCAAGAAAAAAAATGAACAAAGAACGGTGCTGAGACTAGTCAAAGTCTAACAGGGTTATTAACCATGTCACAAAAGTAGTATACACGACAAGCTCGCCTGGATAGGCTCACCAAGCGAGTACACTTGAGCCATCCCTGTCGAGGGGGTTCTAACCCCATCACAGGAGGCCTGTGCCCAACATGGGACATCATGGCTAACATTCATTCATTCATTGGGAATAACTTATTTTCTAGTAGAGTGATTGTAGAAACTAAAAGTTCCCGCGTCCATGCTAACTAAGTAAAAGTGTGAAGTAGAACTATAAAGTCCCATACGACTACATCCCCTAACCACAAAAATGTGAGTGAAGTGTTGCACTTCTGGAGTGTGTACACCCAAGAAAATGACGAAGCATTTCCTGACCGGATGCTGAACGTACTGTATCCCAGAACCGTTCTGGAAGTTTTGGTAGGAATAACAATTATTTTATTCTACTCTTAACCAAACACGGGTCCTTCCAGTCATTCTGCAGCCAGTGGCTCTACCGACTGAGTTAACCCAGTTGTTTCGCTCGTTTATCTGTTTAACAAAGAGAGTAGTTTCTGGTATGTTGCGCTTAATGGAGTCATGACTTGTTTAAACACGGGTGGTGGGAGAGCCCAAACGACTGGCTTTGTGCATCGGGTTTATTTGCGCAACTCTTTTCATTTTTTAAACACGGTGTGCTGGGGTTAATTGAGCGCAATATTTCGTTTGGTGTGGTTGGTTATTTCTGCGCTGTTTGCTTCAGTTTAATATTTCACATTATATTTACAAGTGAGGATGTTCCCATCCGTCATGCTAGATGAGTCTTTAAAAGTGCGGGCTAATTTTTTAAAAGCATAGCCACAGTGTTCGTTCTGCTGGTTTGTGTCTGATTGCATGTTTTCATTCCGTGTGGACGGAATGTAATATTCTGATACTTGATGCCACAGACAAAAGATAAGAGATGTATTGTTACTAAATATTCTTCAGGGTGCAGATGAAAGATAAGAGCTGTATTGTTACTAAATATTCTTCAGGGTGCAGATGAAAGATAAGAGATGTATTGTTACTAAATATTCTTCAGGGTGCAGATGAAAGATAAGAGATGTATTGTTACTAAATATTCTTCAGGGTGCAGATGAAAGATAAGATATGTATTGTTACTAAATATTCTTCAGGGTGCAGATGAAAGATAAGAGATGTATTGTTACTAAATATTCTTCAGGGTGCAGATGAAAGATAAGAGATGTATTGTTACTAAATATTCTTCAGGGTGCAGATGAAAGATAAGATATGTATTGTTACTAAATATTCTTCAGGGTGCAGATGAAAGATAAGAGATGTATTGTTACTAAATATTCTTCAGGGTGCAGATGAAAGATAAGAGATGTATTGTTACTAAATATTCTTCAGGGTGCAGATGAAAGATAAGAGATGTATTGTTTCTAAAAATATTCTGTAGATGAAAGATAAGATCTGTATTGTCACCGTAGAAGTGGGTAAAGTCAATCAGTGGGTGTAAAATTGATCATTTGCGATTTTTATTGAAAATGATATATTTTCTCAGTTACTTGTTAAAATTTTGTTATGCTGACTTCATTGCCTTACATTGTAAATGTAAGCGAGTTGGACAACAAAAAGCCTGCGAATGCCAACAGTGGGAAAACTGTGTAATTACCGTTGAAGTGAAAATTGTTATTCTCAACTTTTTCTCCTAAATGAAAACAAAGTCTTACAAACTCTAAATTATAGTCAGCAGTTAAAGGAGACAGGAAGTATACGTAAGTACTTTTCGTTGAGATTGTATCCTGAAATAATAGTTTTTGCAGTTCGTAAATGTTAGTATTGAAACTTATTATTTTAAGAAAACTTTTACATTTGTAGGGTTAAGTCGATCATGCCATCGACATACTCGAAACAGATAGGACCAGCAGGAAGAATAAATTGTTCACCGAAATACCTCCAACTAACACTTATAAGCAGAAAAGTGTCGTAGTGTAGCTTATATTGATGGGATAGTGGGGAAAAAGGAAGACAAAATTATAATGAATTTCTTGCGTAAGAGAAGCACTGCGAAAGGAACATATTTTGTACACTCCTCTGTACCTGACGATGGGAACAACGTAGTTTCTAAAGTGACATGAGGAAGGGAAGATTTCAAATAACATCTGATATAAACCGAAGCAATGTTGAATTGCATTTTAGATTATAATTGAAGGGTGGTATTTCAATGTAAATTTTGAATTCATAAATCTTTGTTTGTTGGTATGTCAAGTATTAAATTGTGTTTTTATGTTTTATAAGTTGGCAATCATAGTCACGATTGTACAGTGGAGACCTATAGGCCTAATTTTATCGAATAGTATGATCATAGGAACAAAAGATACACTGTATAATGCTATAGGCATTTATTGTATGTATGTATGTATGTATGTATGTATGTATGTATGTATGTATGTATGTATGTATGTATGTATGTATGTATTTACACTGCAAGTGGGCAAGCACCCGGTGGCAGTGGTATACACAATATAAACAATACACAATAAAGAAATGATAAGCAATACACAATAAATTTACAATACACAATACAATTATACAATACACAATAGGCCTACAATTTTATACACAATACAATAAGAATACACAATATAATTTAACACAATAATAATAAAACATAAATAAAATACCTAATTTTACATTACAACCTACATTATTATGTATAGGCCCTACATAAGTTTCAATAGTCTTTCACTTTACTCTCATCTCACTCACTGTAGTGGCACTATGACGCATTTCACTGACACTTTAGCACACATTTCACTGACACTATAGAACACATTTCATTGACGCTATAAATTATCACTGATCGGAACTATTCACTGCACTGTAAAACCATAACTTCACTGACTCACCTCGCTTCACCGATACAACAGTTCAAATAAGTCAAATAATTACACCCTTATGCATACTGTTGAAGATTATTCTTGTTTTTACACCCCTTATAACAAATGAAATATATGTAATACACTTAATTCGTTTTTTTAAAAACATAAACAGTGATCGACTTTACTCCGCAATATTTTGAAATCGATCTTAGACTAAAAATTCAATGGTGATCGACTTTACCCTATTTAAGCAGGTAACTTCGATCAAAAGTCAAATAAAAAAACAGTTTTTATAGATTGTAATTCAATTCTTGTAACATGTATTCATAAGTGAAGGATATGACGACAAAATGCTATTTTCTGAGGAACTTCGCTCCATTTCTATATCATTAAAAAATTGCAAAATTTTGATCGACTTTACCCACTTCTACGGTACTAAAACTATTCTGTAGGGTCTAGATGAAAGATAAGAGATGTATTGCAACTAAATATTCTGCAGGGTGCAGATGAAAGATAAGATATGTATTGCAACTAAATATTCTGCAGGGTGCAGATGAAAGATAAGAAATATATTGTTTCTAAATTTTCTGCAGGGTGCAGATGAAAGATAAGAAATATATTGTTTCTAAATATTCTGCAGGGTGCAGATGAAAGATAAGAAATATATTGTTTCTAAATATTCTGCAGGGTGCAGATGAAAGACAAGAGGTGTATTGCAACTAAATATTCTGCAGGGTGCAGATGAAAGATAAGAGATGTTATGCAACTAAATATTCTCCAGGTGCAGATGAAAGATAAGATTTTTATTGTTACTAAATATTCTGCAGGGTGCAGATGAAAGATAAGAGATGTATTGCGACTAAATATTCTGCAGGGTGCAGATGAAAGATAAGAGATGTATTGCGACTAAATATTCTGCAGGGTGCAGTTGAAAGATAAGAGATATATTGTTTCTAAATATTCTGCAGGATGCAGATAAAAGATGAGATATGTATTGTTACTAAATATTCTGCAGGGTGCAGATAAAAGATAAGAGATGTATTGTTACTAAATATTGTGCACGGATCAGAAAAATTATGTCACAAAACTCTGTGATGTAAGAGAGTAGGTCTAAGCAAAGAGTTTGAAATAGGAAACCACAGTCTGTAAATGGGAAGTACTCTTCCAGTAGCTTTAGACGCCACACTGAAACTAAAACAAACTCACTGTCGTAACCCAATTTCTTCTCTTGAAATATTAAGCACAAAGGTCTACTGCAAAGAACAGCTCTGCAGTCTATTGAATAGACTAGACATAAGCCTCCTGGATGTTAACTAGATAGAATTTACAAATTATTCTGTAATTTATATTCCTTTTAATTAAATTGATACCGTATTTATCCGAATATAAGACAAGGATTTTTATATAATTTTTGCGTCTTAAATTCGCATATTAAGAAACGTACACACGTTGGGTAAATTTTTATGTTGTACAGTACAGATTTTGAAGATGACTGTGATGAAGAAAAGTAGCAGTGATGGCTGTAAAATCAGTTTCAAAATGTAGTGTAGTGTAACGCCATTTTAGTTATTCCGTGTACAGAACATTTTGTAAAAACGAACTTTTATGCCTCACAGGGATACAAATTTAATTTCACCAGGAGGATCTATCTATATTACAAAGATAAATAAATCTATCTATATTACAAACGTAAATAAACTTGAAAGTGTATATGTTTTAGAACCATAGTTAAAAATGAATCATATGGAAATTAAAAAAAAAAGAAAGAATTATGCAGAAGTCATTGGAAAAGTGAGGATCGTCTTAAATTCGAGGTCGTCTTATAATCGAGTAAATACGGTAATGCTGACAAATTTAACCAATACAGATTGAATGTTACCTTGTTCAGTAATATCCCAACATGTTTTAAGTTACTGTTTGCATAGCCAGCTATCATTTTCATAAACGTAATGCAATAAAATCTAAATTTATTTACATCTCTTATTGTAACTACCCACATTTAACTTTCATAACAAATAATTTATTATCATGTTACAAACTTATTATAGTACCTTTTGCACAAAAAAGAAAGTTTATTTTACTTTCTCATATGATACACTTCTTTGCGGTATATATAATTTCTCATAACAGTGTCAACATATCAAAAACGTATTAGAATTTATTTCAAGAGAAAAATTCGCTTCGGCGCCGGGGATCGAACTTGAATACTTGGTTTTTTCTTCTAACAACCATTGTTACCATAACAGATATATCCTGTAGGACGAAAAAATTAATCTTCACGTAGAATTTATTGGCTGGTTTAGTATCTTATTGAAACATTTTCTTTGGCAAGGACGCAATTACTATAGACTTCTTTGTTTTATTCACGTTGCAAATATAGGCCCATTCGTATCTGCTTCTTTTCATAATTTACTAGTAGTAAACGGGATCATGAAAGCTTCAAAATTAATTTGCAGCAGTATAACGTAACATACTGTTACTATAAAGCTAAAAACTAGCCGGGAAATTACCTGCTAGAACAACTCAAAATCTCTATAATATCTTGCCAACACACACGCTGAGAATTCTTTACAGCCATTCTCCCCTCCACGATCTCTCTTACATTCATGTGGTTGTCATGACAACCCCAGAGTCAACTCTATCCCCCGCTGCTGGCGACTCCCGTGCCAACGTAGATCAATGGTTGTGGCCTCCGCGGACTAAAACTAGCTCTGGGTTCATTAGTATAACTAGATTCGACTTTATACTCAAATTGTGGCATGACATTGTTGTAGAGAGAAAGCAGATTGCAGGAAAATGTCCGAGGGAGCCAGACAAATGTTCCACCCTCTGTCACAGATAACCTCCTGGCTCAAAAAAGTAGCAATGCATCACATATGCAACTCCTGATTAAATTCATAGAGAACTATACGAGACACAATGTTACAATTACGACTATGGAGTTAATATGTGGCATCGTGAATACTACAGTGTATGAAGAATATACTTAGCCTTAAACGTGAAGTTTCATAGGAAAAATATAATATAATATAATATAATATAATATAATATAATATAATATATATATATATATATATATATATATATATATATATATATATATACTAGTGGCTTGTGCAGCAAATGCTGCTAAGTTCATTAGAAGTTGAAATTAATTTTTTTCAAATTTATTTCCCATGAAGAATACCAGACATTTTGGAAGTTATTTGCTTCCATAATAATGAAACATAGGCCTACCCCTCTGAATGGTTTTCTTCATGCTAAATACATTTTTTATGTAACCTATACATCTTCAGTTCTTGAGATCCAATGCGAAAACGCAAATAACAAAGTCAGAACGATCAGTCGGTTTTACATATGGGAGTGAAGCAATAGCTATTTCAGGTTACTGTGGATTGTAGGTTAGAGTTATGAAAATATCCTCTCCTCTCCTCTCCTCTCCTCTCCTCTCCTCTCCTCTCCTCTCCTCTCCTCTGCCCTCATGCCCTCATGCCCTCATGCCCTCATGCCCTCATGCCCTCATGCCCTCATGCCCTCATGCCCTCATGCCCTCATGCCCTCATGCCCTCATGCCCTCATGCCCTCGAGACCTCGAGCCCTCGTGCCCCCGTGACCCCGTGCCCCGTGCCCTCGAGCCCTCTTGCCCTCTGCCCTCTTCTCTTCTCTTCTCTTCTCTTCTCTTCTCTTCTCTTCTCTTCTCTTCTCTTCTCTTCTCTTCTCTTCTCTTCTCTTCTCTTCTCTTTTTAATTTTCTTTTCTTCCTGTTTTCTTTTGTTTTGCCTTCTTTCTCCATTCGCTTGCTTTCTACGTGATTCTCAATCTCTCCTACTGTATCTTAGATCCTTGTCATTGTCACAAGTTTCATATTCAATCTCTACATTGCCTTCAGCGTCATCATCAGCATCATCATCTGAACTTTCATCTATCATCTGCAGAGTAGTGTCGATCACCACGTAAGTTTTCATCCAGTGTTACTTTGTTAGATAAAACACACTTTAGGGAATAAATAAACTGCACTAACAGAAAATTTTCTATTAATACTATTGATACGTAAATCTGACGTACACTTCCAAATAATTATATCTCATAATAAGTTGGCCAAGCGTGTAAGTTGCAACCTGCTGTCACGACTACTATAGTCAGCAACTGAAAGACGGAGGCTTGGCTAGAAGAAGGAGGTGCTCTCTTGGCGGGAAAGGTAGTGAGGATCAATTGTTTATCCATTATACGTCAAAATTACGTACGTCAGAAGTTTTAAACAATGGCATTACTTCCTTGTGAGCAGGAAAAAAACCACTGTTTGATCACAGTATAGAGGTAGCCTATGTTCTTTATACTGTGGTTTGATTTCCACATATCCTACAAATTTAATACAAGTAGTGTTAAGTTCATAACAATAACCTTAGTATCTCGTTATCATTATATTACTTCTCTTCAAATAATGATCTACAGTCAGATGGAAAGAAGTTTATGAGATTATATGTTCTCGTGCATAAAATCGAAACTTCACGTTGATGTCGATGTTATAGGCATTCCTAATTTATAGTTTCAACAAATGTTGACGCAACATCCGTCGATCGACCACGCTGTTACGTAAGTTTTATAGTTTTCAGTAATATATATATATATATATATATATATATATATATATTACTCAGTATATTATAGAAATGAAGATATAATATAAAATCTTCTTTCTATGCGTCTACTTACTTAAGGCCCCAAAAGATTTCACTTTCATATCATCAATATACCATTATGTGTTGCATTAACTATAATAATATTTGATTTTTAATAGTAATAATGTCACCAAACATTCTTAAGTTTTGTAGTTCTTAATATCGAATACACAGCTGTACTCGGAAAACTACAGACCAGAGAATCAGACCTGTAAATTATTTTTAAACGTTATCAAAAAATTACACAAATGAAGATCGACATATTGGCATTATGATGTGAAAAAATCTGACCCATCTGAACTCTAAGTATGTCAGCAATCCTGTAGGTCATGGCCTTCGTGTAATAGTCTATTGTTTATTGTAGTGTGTGTTTTGTTTTATTCTGAAATTCAATTAATTAGTTCTCAAAACTGACGAAAGATGGATTTTGGAAAATAGGAAAATGATGTAGGAAAATTGAAATTTCACTGAAAACTACTATTTTTCTGAAAAACTTTGGGTTCCAAGCTTCAAAATGAGGGGTCATTTATTAAAATCCGTTCAGCCGTTTTCCCGTAATTTTCATTACCAGTTCAAATTATATATATATATATATATATATATATATATATATATATATATATATACGTAACGTAACATAACCTATAACATATAGTATAGTAGTATAATATAATATAATATAATATAATATGACAAAACTTTTGACAGAGCCCGTTATCTTGCTTTACGAGAAAAAGAATCAGGATGCTGGCTTCAAGCCTTACCTTCTTCCAACATAGGCACCTTACTGGATAATACGTCCCTTAAGATTGCTATTGCCTTACGGCTTGGTATTACAATTTGTTTTCCACACAAATGTATTTGTGGTACAGATGTCGATTCTTCTGGCCTCCATGGATTAAGTTGCCTAAAAAATTCTGGACGATTTTCCAGACACGTCACGATTAACGACATCATTAAAAGGGCCCTAATTTCTGCTGGTTTTCCTACCATCCTAGAACCCAACGGCATAAATCGTTGCGATGGCAAACGTCCAGATGGCTTAACTTTAACACCGTGGTCCAAAGGCAAATCACTTTTATGGGATGCCACTTGTTATAACACCTTCGCTTCTTTTTATTTGCCCAAAACTTCCAAACTTGCTGGATCAGCAGCTGCATCTGCTGTGACAAACGCAATAAGTATCTCGATCTTCTGGATCGATATAATTTTGTCGTTTTCGCCGTAGAATCTATGGGCCCATGGTGTTCCGATGCGAAGTTGTTAACTTCTGACATCGGCAAGTATTTATCAGCACTTAACGGTGACTCTCGCCCTACGGCTTTCCTCCGCCAAAGAATTAGTGTTGCCATTCAACGAGGGAACGCTATAAGTGTTATGGGGACTTTTCCAGAATCTAAATCGTTGGAAGAAATATTTTATTTCGTGTAGAGCTGTAGAGAGTTTTTCGCATCCTTTAGTTTTGTTGCTAATTTCTAGTTTGAACCTTACTCAATTGTTTAATTTAATTTCAAAATTGAATTAAAGTTTATTTTGTATAATATAATATAATATAATATAATATAATATAATATAATATAATATAATATAATATAATATAATATAATATAATATAATATATTAGTACATTATGCAACGAGCCTATAATGATAATAATTAAGAAGCGAGTATGGATGCTTATGAAACGAGCGCAAGCGAGTTTCATAATTTTCATACGAGCTTCTTAATTACCATTATTGGCGAGTTTCATACGACTTTTTATGTTCGACATATTCCTAACTTGAAATTATTAACATGTATACATTTTATTTGTATCTGACAAGGTCGGAAGTGACCTTGTTCTAGGTCGTGAATTGTCAGATGTGCGCAGACGCGAAAGTATTGATTTTTTCCGAGGAACAATAATGTCATTGACCTTGTGTAATCCCGTTAAACTTGGTGTAACCTTGATTATTGAATTCGACATTGAAAAACGAGATGACAAATTGAATTTATTTGAATATTATTTACAATTAATGCTAATTATTATAGTAACAGAACATAACCTTCTGCGACAGTATTGGATTTCCAGCCTCCGTGACTTTTCGCTAATTCTCTTTCGATTGCATATCCGAGAATAATCGATACTTGCGGTTTTATAACGGTACAAAGCTGACTTGTTATTGGCTGAACACCTGTAAGCTGAGTTGTGATTGGCTGAAAACACCTGTACTTTAATGACATGCATTAAAGGACTGCTACCAGGTGTGTAATTACTACATTTCGTCATGGTCGAGCATAAAATATAATATAATATAATATAATATAATATAATATAATATAATATAATATAATATAATATAATATAATATAATATAATATAATATAATTTAATATAATATTATAGGAAGTGTTACAAATATGGAATACAATTTTGATTTTTTTTGTTTTGGAATCTAAATGTTTTGAATACTGAACGTAAGGTATCATTATATCTGAATGTTCCTGTATAAATATGAAATATTATTAACAAGTTACAAGATTAACAACATTTTGAAATTAAAATGGCCTGTACTAAGAGAATAATTAAAATCTGCCCAAAAACCCATTGATTAACCTATTAAATGTCCTTGTTCCGAATTTAAACTAAAAATTAGACGAATGAAGAAAAATTAACATAGCTGTAGATAATTAATCGCTAATTATATTAAGTTTCTTTATTTCTCAATATTATAAATTCAACATGTAATCACTTATTGTTTCATAAATGTTTGTAATCTATAAGTACTAATCTTGTTTTAATTACTTAAATTTATTCTTTACTTTCCATCTTTTTTTCTGTCTATCTGTACTGCAATATTGAACCCCCGAACACGAGTGTTGCTCATGCGGGGGTGAATTTATTTATTAATCTTCTATTTAATAGTTTTCGCATACTATTCTTTTGTTTTTATTATAACTTGAATACTGCTTGTCAGTCCACATCTGTGGAGTAACGGTCAGCGCGTCTAGCCGCGAAACCAGGTGGCCCGGGTTCGATTCTCGGACGGGGCAAGTTGCCTGGTTGAGGTTTTTTCCGTAGTTTTCTCTCAACCCAATATGAGCAAATGCTGGGAAACTTTCGGACTCACTTCACCAGCATTATCACCTTCATATCATTGAGACGCTAAATAACCTAAGATGTTGATAAATCGTCGTAAAATAACCTACTAAATAAAAAAGATACTGCTTGTCAAATATTGTGTAAATTAAATTAAATTAAATTAAGAAATAACTTTGATATTCGACAGAAGATACATTGCTTTATTTGTTAGCTATGACTATCAAAAATTGTGTACGAGTCACGTGTTAAAGAGTTCATTTTCATTTGTGAGTAGGAATGTTTACGATGGTCTGACGTGACCTCATTTTCAAATCGCATATTCATAAAAATAAAATTACACTTTATCACTTGTATCGTAAAGAATATGCTCAGTAAAAATTTTCAACAAGAATTCACTGTCAAAGAGCTTCAGTTTAACATAATATGTTACGAACTGTTTCATACATTATTAATTAGTTCAAGTTGGACAAATACATAACTTACTAGAATCCAAATTCGCAATAGTTTTGAGCACAACATATGCAATAAGGATACAATATCTTTTTCACAAGGATGTAATAGTGACGGATGGGTGATGTGATCGTCATAACGCGTACCAAACGTCATCAGGATAAGGAATATAATATCCTATTGCGGTTTATGTCACACTCCCTAATGTGTTGTTAAGAATTATCAATACTGGATATTTACTTTGAACTGGAATGCAGAAACAGCAACACGATCCTAGCTGAGGATAAACAGGGAGGAATACATATCCTATTGTAAGGTAAATTGAAAATATGTAAATATAGAGTAAACTAGGTACAGTAGTTATTGACCAGTATACGGTGATTGACCGGTTCCTTTTTTCAAGTATATTGTGAATAAACCACGATCGTGATTTCACTTTTTGCTGCATATACCCCTAGTAACAACCCTTATTTGTGGTTAGTTGTCGCTGTTCATCCCACTGAGTTAGTGTCTGTTGTCTGAGAGGACTGAAATCGATTGGAAATGCAACTGAACGTAAACAAGTGTAAGTAACTAGAGAAATTGCTAAGAATAATGCACGCAATAATTTATTTATTCTGCAAACGATACATAAATTCTGGTGCTCGTTTTTACACTCACAGTGTGAGAAAAGGTATAAGGTTTCCGTCCACAGAATATTATTTTGTAAAAGTTTTTATATGACATAAAAATGCCCCGTGGTCAATCACTATAAAGTGTATGTCCGCAAACTACAGTGATTGGTCGTTCATAAATTATTTGTTAGAATAATGACCAATGTGCTTCAATTCTATATATGTTATCGGTTAAATGAGGGGGATTTTTACAGGACTGATACTATATTATAATGCCTAAGCCAGGTAAAGTGCATTATACAGGGGAAGCTTTACGAAACGCTACAGAACCTGTCCGCAGTGGATTTGATTTAAATGAAGCTGCCAAGAAGTTTGGTGTCCTAAAAGCAACCTTAGCGTCCAGAAACAAATATCCCGTTGAAGGAAAAGTGTTCTTTGGTCCTCGTCCAGTGCTGGGTGAAGCCATTTGTAATAACATCAGAGAAATGACACACACTTGCTTCTGATAAGACACAAAAGAGAAAAATGGAAGAAGAGGCAAGAGAAGAAAGGAAGCGAATAAGAAATGAAAGAAAAGGCAGCGAGAAGAGTTCTTTTCTTATTTTTTTAACTTGGTTATTAAACGACACTGTATCAACTATGAGGTTATTTAGCGTCGATGGGATTGATGATAGCGAGATGGTATTTGGCGAGATGAGGCCGAGGATTCGTCATAGATTACCTGAAATTTGCCTTACGGTTGGGCAAAACCTCGGAAAAACCCAACCAGGTAATCAGCCTAAGCGGGAATTGAACCCGCGCCCGAACGAAACTTCGGATCGGCAGGCAAACACCTTTGCCGACAGAGCTACGTCGGTGGCGAATAGTTCTTAATGAAAAAGATCAGAAGAAGAGAAACGAAACAGACAAGAAAAAAGTGAAAACTGTGAAAATGTGTTGTTTAATCACTAATAAATGAGTATTCAATAACTGTGCAGTAGACGGTCAATCACTAATAGGCGTGTTTTATTTTTTCTTTCGTTTATTGATTTTGATTTGTTTCTGAATCTTCACTTGACCCAATGCCTTTAAAATTCTCTCAATAAGTTACCACTGTTTTCCGCTATTTCATTGTTTTATTATTCATTAGCTTAAGTGGTCAATCACTATACAGTTTACCCTATATACTGTGTATATAACTTACGGTCAATTGTATTATCATCTTGGTAGATCCTTCATTCTACAAGGAATGTGGTACTAGTAGTAGTCGTTGTACTGTAGTAGGAGCAATGGCACCAGTAGTAAAGATGATAATAATAATAATAATAATAATAATAATAATAATAATAATAATAATAATAATAATAAGTAATTCGAGTTACCGATATTATCCCTAGTACAATTTAAACCATTTTGGGACCAGAGTTTCTCTTAAATAAATTTTTATGCTAGTTTAAATACATGCACTTTTTTGTAAGCTGGTGGCGCATGTTTTCTAATTTATTATTATTATTATTATTATTATTATCATTATTGACATTATTGCGAGTTTACAAATTACTTCCATTGATCTTAGGATTTTGAAACACTTAAAGACAATCATAAATGTCCAGAACATTTATTTATTTCTTTATGTATTTATTTAATTATTTACTTACTTTACTTACTTTATTTATTTACTTATTTATTTATTCATTTATTTACTTATTTACTTATTTATTTATTTATTTATTTATTTATTTACTTATTTATTTACTCATTTATTTATTTATTCACATATTTATTTATTTATTTATTTACATATTTATTTATTTATTTCTACTAGCAGAGTTAAGGCCATAAAGGCTTCTCTTCCATTTAACCAGTATAACAACAATATCCCGGCCCCGGAATAATTTTTCTCTCGAAATTATTCAATATCAAATACTTGTATAAAAATGGCAGAAATACAGGAAGAATATACAATTAATAATAGTAGTAGTAATAATAATAATAATAATAATAATAACAATAATAATAATAATAATAATAGTAATAATCATTATTATTTATTTATTTATTTATTTATTTATTTCGAATATTAATGTGCAAAACAACAGCACAAAGCAAATACAGTTTAGCACAAAATAAAACAAAAAAAAACCGAACAAATGATTATAAGAATGAATGACAGAAATGGCAGTGAGATGAAATACAATCAATATAATGGTCAACATTAACCATTCACCAAATGCAACAAACTAAATGGCAATATCTAACAAATAATAAAAGATATTAAATAACAAGTAAGGATATATCATGCACAAGTAAAATCAAATCAGATCTTGCAAATTAGCACTTTTAACACACCTGGCTACTGGAGAAAGGGATTTAAATAATTTAGTGAAGAAAATTCTTTGACCACGAAAACCTTTCACGGGAATTCTAAGATAGGTGTTACGTACAAAAGAATCACAATCAATGACACCATTAATAGCATTATTAAAGAAAGTGTAATCAATATCCTGACGTCTCGAATACAGACTGGTACAGTTAAAATATTTACTAGATAGTTCATAATTTAAATAATAATAATAATAATAATAATAATAATAATAGTGAAGTTTTTGGTGAGAATTCTGTGGTTTCAAGGCAAAAGGTGATGTCAATTTTTGGCGAAAATGAAATTTTGCGACATGTTGTGCATCCAGATGATATCCTTAATTTGACAGAAGATGACACACACATCTTTATTATTTTTCCCTCTATCACGTTATTATGATTATTATGGATTTATACAGTAATTTAAACTTTAAATGCTCGTTTCTGAAAAACTACAAAAAACAGACATAACATTTTGCTTTGGAGCCACTGAATTCTTGCGTCACATTATTAGCAAGTATTCTAAAGTATTCCTAAATAATTTTTGACAATAACTGTGGAAATAATTTTCTCGCACAAGTTGTAAGTTATCCAAATGTGTGAATCCAGTTGGGTGAGAAAATATTAATTTCTTCGTCATAGATGTCTGAGAAAGAAGCGCAGCAGATAGATTATGTATTGTGTAAATTTTCTTGTGACTGTATCTTCAAAGAGATAATATTTAACAATTCTGGGTGTCAGAATCAATAATAACAGGATATGTCGTTGTGTCAGTTGAGCATACGTAATACTTATTTATATTTTGTTTATGTTTACAGCTAGGCAAAATAATTTTCTATCAATTTACACGAAGAAGATATACTGTGTGCATGAAAACATGTCTTCAGCGTCGATAACAATCTTTTTGGTAAGTAAAATACACCTTAGTCTCAAGCTTTCTCATTGTTCCACATACACTTTTAACTAGTGCTGTTGATCGATCAAAATATTTCATCGATTAACTATTTGAATCTAATCGATTAATGGAAAGATTAATCGAGTTTTGATCGATTTGAAAAATGTTTTAATATACTGTAATACACAATTATTGTTAAATTTAACTTGTATTCGGTAACAAGTAGACAATACTTTAGTTGAAACAAGTAAAGCGATAGGTTTGGAAGTAAATCCCGAAAAGACAAAGTATATGATTATGTCTCGTGACCAGAATATTGTACGAAATGGAAACATAAAAACTGGAGATTTAGCTTTCGAAGAGATGGAAAAATTCAAATATCTTGGAGCAACAGTAACAAATATAAATGACACTCGGGAGGAAATTAAACGCAGAATAAATATGAGAAATGCCTGTTATTATTTGGTTGAAAAGCTTTTGTCATCTAGTCTGCTGTCAAAAAATCTGAAAGTGAAATTTATAAAACAGTTATATTACCGGTTATTCTGTATGGTTGTGAAACTTGGACTCTGACTTTGACAGAGGAACAGAGATTAAGGGTATTTGAGAATAAGGTTCTTAGGAAAATATTTTGGGCTAAGAGGGATGAAGTTACAGGGGAATGGAGAAAGTTACACAACACAGAACTGCACGCATTGTATTCTTCACCTGACATTATTAGGAACATTAAATCCAGACGTCTGAGATGGGCAGGGCATGTAGCATGTATGGGCGAACCCAGAAATGCATATAGAGTGTTAGTTGGGAGGCCGGAGGGAAAAAGACCTTTGGGGAGGCCGAGACGTAGATGGGAAGATAGTATTAAAATGCATTAGAGGGAGGTGGGATATAATGATAGAGACTGGATTTATCTTGCACAGGACAGGGATCAATGGCGGGCTTATGTGAGGGCGGTAATGAACCTGCGGGTTCCTTAAAGAAAAGATGCTATACACGATAATTGACGTCGTATGTTGGAATACTTTAACTGTAATTATTTTGGAAACTACTCCAAATAATATTGAAAAAAGAATTGAAATTATGTTTTTTTTTTACGACGCTCGCAACTGCAGAGGTTATATCAGCGTCGCCGGTGTGCCGGAATTTTGTCCAGCATTAGTTCTTTTACATTCCAGTAAGTCTACTGTCATGAACCTGTCGCATTTAAACACACTTAAATGCCATCGACCTGGGCCGGGATCGAACCCGCAACCTCGAGCGTAGGTCAGCAGTATAATAATAATAATAATAATAATAATAATAATAATAATAATAATAATAATTTATTTTAGCTGGCAGAGTTAAGGCCGTAAGGCCTTCTCTTCCACTCAACCAGCAAAAAGTGTATATACCACCGACTACGGTACCGAGGCCGACAATAATATTGATGTATCTACATTCTTCATTCCAAATAATGTTGTCTTCCGTCACCTATCATTCCAAAGACACCTTTAGAGTTGCTCGGTATTTTCTTTAATACGAATATAAAATAACCTATATTATCATTATTTTATACCTCTAAGGGTAAGCGTTAACCTTGAGAGTGGTCAGACCTCCGACCTGTCGAGTCCGGGTTCGAGTCCCGGTCAGATCTGAGACATAGTGACACTTGTGGGTTTTTCTTGGGGTTCTTCCGTTTTGCCCCATGTTAGACATCTACATCATTCTGTCATCATTTCTCAATTTCGTCATCATTCCATAGCATTTCCCGATCGGCGGCTGTCGACGCTCGGTGGGGGGCTGGCCTAGGGGCGAGGGGAGTTGCCTGTTCGAAACCTGGGTACGCAGCGAACCTTAGTGTAGTCAGCCGGTGTGGGTTTGGGAATGCGTCTAGCTTGATGGTTAGCGCAATAGATGGTATCAGATCCCAGTGCTGACCCATAGTGTTCCTCCCTCCCGTAAATTTCATTCCAAGGATGAGCGTTGATAATATGTCGGTGAGATACTTCACAGATCGTTATGAGGAAATGAAGTTCTACGGAAACCCATTGTTTTGCCTCCTAGACTTCAACAACTACCAAAGCGGAGATAAGTATGATGCCACTTCCTAATCTCTTTGCCCTTTTATGATTATCGAACTAAGTTTCCTCTTACTCGCCGTCATCAAGCGAAGAACTCTGTATCACTTCAGCACGTAACAAGTACAGTAGTGGCAAAAAAAAAAAAAAACCGCACGAAAACAGTAACCATGTGAGTAGCTGTTGTTCAACTGCACAGGTGATTTAGGTTCCAAGGAATATGCACCGACGCTCTGGATTATGTATGTATTTATTCACACTGCAATGGGTATATACCCGGTGGCAGTGGTAACTAATTACACTCAATAATGACAATAATAAACTTATTAATTAAAAATACAATTAATAATAATACTAATAATTAATACTAATACTAATAATAATAATAATAATAACAACAACAACAACAGGGAATATACTAAATTAAATGAAACGATTACTTAAAATAACATTTGAAATAAATCTAATTTATATCTTAAAACTAAGCTCGAACTAAAACCCACGAGTATATGTTCATATCTGCACAAGTACCTTTCAACATTACACTCATTTCGCTGTTAACTCACTCACTGCACTGGAACTACGACACATTTCACTGATTCTATCCTGATTTCACTAACACTTCAAAAACATTTCACTGTTCAAATTCTTTGCACTGCCACTATAAACTATAAAGCTTCACTGACAGGAACACGTTTCACTTACACAGCACACTTCACTGACACGACATACTTCTTCACTGATACAACACACTTCACTGACACGACATACTTCTTCACTGATACAACACTTCGATAACAACATATCATTTACACCCTTTAACTACTGTGTATAATTACCGTCTATTAGTAAGGTCCTTAAGCCTATTTTTAAATGCATTTTTGGTTGTTGCTTAGCCTTTAGTAAGTCTGCAGGTAAAGCATTCCAGTCCCTGATAGTACGATTGAGAAAAGAAAACTTTCCAGTGTCCGTCCTCTGCCTTCTTTCCCTCAATTTATATGAGCCTCAATTTATATGAGTGAACAAGTTTCTGAAATCAGCTACAAGGGCCGGCTCGGTTTTCTTTGCCACTACTGTACACATTTCGCATTTTTGCTGAATTTAATTTTTGAGTCAAAAAGCTTAAATTTATATATGGGACGAAAAGACCCTTTTATGTTTTGGTGGAGATGGATTACATTTATATTTATTATTGGATTACTTACTTACTTACTTACTTACTGGCTTTTAAGGAACCCGGAGGTTCATTGCTGCCCTCACACAAGCCCGCCATCGGTCCCTATCCTGAGCAAGATTAATCCATTCTCTATCATCATATCCCACCTTCATCAAATACATTTTAATATTATCTTCCCATCTACATCTCGGCCTCCCTAAAGGTCTTTTTCCCTCCCGCCTTCCAACTAACATTCTATATGCATTTCTGGATTCGCCCATACGTGCTACATGCCCCGCCCATCTCAAACGTCTGGATTTAATGTTCCTAATTATGTCAGGTGAAGAATACAATGCGTGCAGTTCTGTGTTGTATAACTTTCTCCATTCTCCTGTAACTTCATCCCTCTTAGCCCCAAATATTTTCCGAAGTACATTATTCTCAAACACCCTTAACCTATGTTCCCCCCTCAAAGTGAGAGTCCAAGTTTCACAACCATACAGAACAACCGGTATAACATAATTTATTTCCAAGAAATAGTCTGCCCAGGCATCCTGGGTTGCCAAAAACACAGGATAACACACATATAAGAATAGTAACGATTACAGTAAAAAAGATGAGTCAAATTGAAATGTGAACTAGGAGCTTAAATTTAAGAAATAATAAATTTGTACATATATTTGTAACAATCACACACTAACGAATAGAAAGGGGGGAGGATTATAATATTCCGTATAAATGATTTTTCAGAATTGCCACAGACACTTTAATGGTTGAAGTAATTATTTTTGGAATGATGTCATGGATTCCAAATGTTTTGATAGTGTGTACAATTGATCGTGGGATGGTGCCCCTCGCTCCGATCATTAAACCATGTACTTCCCAGGTGCCTTCCATCTGATATTTTTCTCGAAAATACGGAATAGTAGGCTCATAAATTTGTTGTTTCTCTTTGTTGACCTCGGATGGTTGGGTCTGGCTCATCTCAAATCTAACAGTTGGGTTATAAATTCTAACTTTCAGATTTTTCGACAGCAGATTGGATGATAAAAGATTCACAACCAAATAATAACAGGCATTTCCCATATTTATTCTGTGTTTAATTTCCTCCCGAGTATCATTTATATTTGTTACTGTTGCTCCCAGATATTTGAACTTCTCCACCTCTTCAAAAGATAAATTTCCACTTTTTATATTTCCATTTCGTAGAATATTCTGGTCACAAGACGTAATCATATACTTTGTCTTTTCGGGATTTATTTCGAAATCTATTTCTATATGAAATCTATATGAAGGGAGAAAACGTCTTCTCTTAAATGGAGCAGTCAATAATCAAGAACTGCACATTCTGATTTCAAACTAGTCAGCGAAACTTTTTTTAATAAAAGATCAGAAGGAAAGCTTTCATTTTTGTATGTAAAGAAAGAAGGCACCCTCAAATAACTCTAGTAGTCACTAACTGTAAATTTACTAGGTTTTCATGCGATTCACGGAGATATATTAAATGTTTCATCGAAAACTATAGTCGCATATTTTCTATGCTTAAAATATATTTTGTTGATATGTATGTATTTATTTACACTGCAAGTGGGCAAGCACCCGGTGGCAGTGGTACAAGCAATATAAACAATCTATACTAATAATAAATCTGTAGCCAAAATTTTTCTGGTAATTTTCGATTTTCCAAAAATAATTGGTCCTAACATATATAATTAACCGCTCTGAAACCGAAAATCGCTTTTTTGAAATTTTTGTTTGTATGTCTGTCTGTCTGGATGTTTGTTACCTTTTCACGCGATATTGGCTATTACATACCAAACGTTTCTTTAAAAATAATTTCCGATAGGTTTTATTCCATGCAAAATTTTTATAGGACTGATATTTAATGAGATAAATGAATTTCAAAATTACAATAACAACACCATCTAAGGCGGTGTAATGAAATAAAAAACAAATGACTTCGTCTATAAGGGGCCTTGGACAACAACAATCGAAAGCTATGAAACATAGCCTACAGAGAATGTTTCTGTGTTTGCATGAAGTAATATCAGAAGCTAAATTAACCGATTTGTATAATTAATTATTAATTTACCATTGGAAAGTGTAGTTTCTCTAGATGGACATAATGCTATAATGTTATTAAGTAACTTCTAGTGAATCGAGGACAGGTAAGATTAAAATAGGTTCTTATGCACAGAAAACTTGATAGGCATTCGTTTCCTGTATTTCCTAAAATAATTTTTATGACCAAATGAGTGATCTCTGGATCAAATTGATCGAATGTTAATTTTTTAAATACAATTTAAATTAAGCAACATAATAAACGATTTATCCTTATATCAAGCACGAATGTTCCCTGGATCAAATGTCCTATTTTAATTATGTAATTACTTTATATTTATTTCTAACGGGTGCAGCGGAGCGCACGGGTACGGCTAGTTAATAATAAAAGAATACATAAAATAACCTAATTAACAAGTGAACCTAATTTTACATTACAACTTACATATGTAATAATTGGTACTGATAATCTTTCTCTTTACTCTGATCTCACTCACTGTACTGGCACTATGACACATTTCACTGAGACTATGGAACACATTTCATTGACACTATAAATTATCACTGATCGGAACTATTCACTGCACTGTAAAACCATAACTTCACTGACTCACCACGCTTCACTGATACAACAGCTCAATTAAGACAAACAATGACACTCTTATTCATCATACGTCTAAACAGAACTACATTTAAACTAAACATTTCTAGTCTAAGACCCTCTTACAAGTTATTTTTAAAGAATTTACAATTAAAACCAAAGGAGTAACTCGTCAGGCTAAATAAATACTTGTCACCTTAAAAAATACATGTCAACTTAATTTTAATTTACACTTTATACACAACGTTATAAGTTACTCTTGAATCTCCTTTAGGAAGGACAGCCCTTAAAGACCATTCCAATCATTTATAGTTCTATTTAAAAAGGAGAATTTATCTACATGTGTTTTCTGTTTCCTACATTTGATTTTAAAATCATTATCGTTCCTACCATAGTACGTTGGCTTCTCTAACCGAGCCGTTATGTCTACCCATGCTTTTTGATCTAGATACCTAGATATTACATTTCTTCATAAAGGTATTTGGAAACATATCAGTACAAAGAACTCCGTTATTTTTTTTTTAGTAAAATTAAAATTTGTTAACTTGGAGATGGCATGATGATATAAAATATAGCTTAATTTTCCATCATAAGACCATATTAAATTAATCTAAGCGTAACTGTCCAAAATATTAATATACAAATTGTGTAAACATGAAATATGCAGAGTGAAAGCCTTCAGCGTTTTATATTGGTTTACTTTATAACCTAAGTTCAAAAGTAAATTCAATGAGTTATCCATGCAATTATTTTGCAGGTGTACTTCGTAACGCTGACAGCATCTACGGCTGAGGATTCGGAAGGATTTCAATCAACATCTCATTTCCAAAACTTTCTGCGAATGACAAATACAAGACAGAAGTATCAGGACAGTAACCATCCATTTAACATCGTGTATAAAATTGGTGAATTTCAAGAAAATCAAAGATTTAATCTCGCACTTCATAATAAAATTATGTCAATGCAGTACAAAATCATTGTGATGCCTAATAAATCAAAAGTAGAGACAACGAAGTCACTGGAAACAGTGCTGAAACAATTAACCCCTGAAAAAGATAAACATAAATATTACTCCAAACTCATATCTTTACAACTCGGCTGTTTGTGTAGGATCATCAAAACTTTTGTAGAAGATATATTTTCAACAGAAACCTACGTAGAAATATTTCTATTTGAAAATGAAGAAATGAAAGATGATTCAACTAGTAACTCTTTAATAAGTATACAATGTAAACCACCCAAGAGCAACGTACTTATAGTACCTTACGAAATGGTAACTCAAGTGGAAATGCCTCAATATCAAGAGAATCTATATCAACAGTTTACACTGAACATTACAATATTTCAAAATAGTACCAGTTTGTGCTGTATCAGTGGGCAAAAGAACAGTATCAGTTCAAAATCATCATTTGTAAACTCCATCACTATTACTCAGACTGCTGAAAAGAACGATGTCTTTTCCAGTATAGTGACTCAGAACATCGAATTCAAGAGTATAAATGAGAACAGGAATAACACTTCAAAAGTACCACATTTGAATACCAGTGCTTCCTCTCAACCTGGTGGCCAGAGCAAAAATGTTATTCCAAAAACATCATCTCTGAATACCACAACTGTATCCAAGGATATAAATCAGAACAGAAATATTATTCCAAGAATGCCATCTTCGAGCACAAGTATTATCTCTCAAAATAGTAACCAGAACAACAATATCATTCCAAAAACACCAACTCAGAACACAGTAACTGTATCCGAGAATAAAAATGAGAACAAGAATATCACTTCAAAAGAACCACATTTGAATATCAATGCTCCCTCTCAACATGGTGGCCAGAGCAACAATGTTATTCCGGAAACACCATCTCTGAATACCAAAATTGAATCCAAGGATAGAGATCAGAACAGAAATATTATTCCAAGAATGCCATCTTCGAGCACAAGTACTGTCTCTCAAAATAGTAAGCAGAACAACAATGTCACTCCAAAAACACCAACTCAGAACACCGCAGCTGTATCCGAGAACAGAAATGAAAACAAGAATATCACTTCAAAAGAACCACATTTGAATATCAGTGCTTCCTCTCAACATGGTGAAAATATTCCAAAAACATCACCTCTGAATGACACATCTGAATCCAAGGATAGAGATCAGAATAGAAATATTATTCCAAGAATGCCATCTTCGAGCACAAGCACTGTCTCTCAAAATAGTAATCAGAACAACAATGTCACTCCAAAAACACCAACTCAGAACACCGTAACTGTATCGGAGAACAGAAATGAGAACAAGAACATCACTCCAAAAGTACCATCTTTGAGCACAGATACTGCCTCCCAAATTGATAATCAAAGCAAGAGTATTATTCCAGAAATATCATGTCGCAACAACGCAACTGTATCCAAAAATATAAATCACACGAAAAATATTACTCCACAAGAAAAATCTTTGAATACCAACACCGCCTCTGAAAATGGCGATCAGAGCATTGATATAATTCCCAAAGAGACATCTCTGAACACTACAACTACATCCAAAAATATAAATCAGAATACAAGTGCCACTTCAAAAATACCATCTTTGAATACCAATACTGTCTCTCAAAATAGTAATCAGAGCAACAACATTATTCCACATGAACCTTCTCTGAACAACTCAACTGTATCCAAGAATAAAAATCGGGATAAAAGTGTTATCCCAAAAGTACCACCTTTGACAACCAATACTACCTCTCAAAATAGCAATCAGAACAACGATGTCACTCCAAAAACGCCCACTCTGAACACGGAATCAAGGAATATAAATAATAAGGAAAAAATCCCTCCAAAAATACCGTCTTTGAACACCAATACTGACTCTGAAAATAATAATCATAGCAACAGTATCACTCCCAAAACACCACTGCTGAATACAACTATATCTGAAACTAGTAATCAGGACAATGTAACGCTAGAAACACACTCTCGAAACTCATCTGTGTCTAGTGATGAAGACAGTACAGTAATTTCAAAATCATCGCCTCCGAACACCTTCAACGACTCTCAGAATGATAGCCAGGACAATTACGGCATTACAGGAACGCCACCTGCGAAAACCTCAACTGTCTTGCTGAATGATGTTGAAGACATCACCTGGAAGGTTACGGAGTCATCCTTAACGACACGGTCTCCAACAGTGATGGCTACGGTCACGAAACTCACTCCGAAATCAACTACACCATCAACGAGTCTCTCCAGTTTATGTGATGACGACACAAATCTATTAACTTCAAACTTAACTGCTGAATATATGAATATTATTAATAAATGGCTGAGTGAAATGAAATTTGACGAGTGTTCTTACAATGAGAGCAATTTTACGAGTATTAACGAATACAAAACGAAAACAGAATTTATCTGCACAATAGTGGAGATACTTAAAATGAACTCCAATTTAACACTGGAACAAATTATTAAGCGTTGTATAAATATGTCGGAGACCTTGTATCAATGTCTTTCCAAAGAATATGGAGAGCTGTCAATGAATTTAGATCTCTGTTGGATGTATAACTGTAAAAGAAAATTGAATTTATATATGAATAAATCTGATGAAACATGCGCTCGTAAAAGGAGAACACAACATATATTCAGCAACTACATTCATCCTACTGTATTTGTTGTTATATTTATTATTGGACTGATAGGAAATGGTATTTTGATATTAATATTTGTGCGGCATGAAGAGATCAGAACTCATCAAAACATATTGATCCTCAACATAGCGATTTGTGACATCCTGTGTTACATTGTAAATATGTTGCTTCACTATTTAGTGTATCTGGATCCGAGTCACATCAAGCTCGACACCATAACGTGCACTGTATTCATAACAATTCGGCTGCTACTCTTTGTTGTGAGTGCCTTGTCAGTTGTTGCTCTGAGTGTCCAGAGATACTGTGCGGCCATTAACACATTCCACACCTCCAAATGTGCAGGCGCACAGTGTTCAATTTTCCACATATTTGCAGTCTGGGGGATAGCCTTCATAACTTCACTTTTCCTCGCTTTCACCGAAGAAATGCGTTACAGAATCTGTATGGAGCAAGATATGGCTAAGGTCAGAAAAGAATTAACACCTTTCTTCTTCTACGGTTGCATTGTTTTGCTGTGTGTAATGGGGATACTGAACTACATGACAGCAAGACGTATAAGAAAAAGCGCTGAACATTTTCCTAGCGAGATCAAATGTTGTGAAAGGGAAGATGCTCGTTTCAGAGGTGCCAGAGTACTGAATGCTCTGGGTATTGTGTTTTTCGTTAGTTACGGACCAAAGATTCTATATTTGTTATATGTTTCGCGAGAGGGAACTGATGAAAGTGATATATTGCTTCAGTATATTAATAATATCACTTATTACCTTCTATTTGCTTATTCTTGCTTTAATCCATTGGCTCTATATATTGCCAGTTCCACTTATAGGAGACTTTTCAATTTCTATCTATTTAGAACTTACGAAGAGGCTAAATTTTACGTTAAGTTAAACACGTGAATTTTTAGCCGCAGAACAGTACCTAATCTGAAAGATGATCTTGACTGATGAACACTCAGATGATTTAGATTTAAAGACCTACAGAATTTAATCATAGTGTCATGGATGAGGTGAATTGTTAGCAAAGATAACACTGTTAATGTTCACGTCTAGATTTCTTATAGCTACTGGGCAGTATCTAATCTGAAAGATGATCTTGACTGTTGAACACTCAGATGGTTAAGATTTAAAGACCTACAAAATCTAATTATGGTGTGCTGGATGAGTTGAATTTTTAGCAAAGCTAGCACTGTTAATATTAACGTCTAGTTTTCTTTTAGCTACTGGGCAGTATCTAATCTGAAAGATGATCTTGACTGTTGAACACTCAGATGGTTAAGATTTAGAGACCTACAGGATCTAATTACGGTGTGCTGGATGAGTTGAATTTTTAGCAAAGCTAGCACTGTTAATATTAACGTCTAGTTTTCTTTTAGTTGCTGGGCAGTATCTAATCTGAAAGATGATCTTGACTGTTGAACACTCAGATGGTTAAGATTTAAAGACCTACAGGATCTAATTACGGTGTGCTGGATGAGTTGAATTTTTAGCAAAGCTAGCACTGTTAATATTAACGTCTAGTTTTCTTTTAGTTACTGGGCAGTATCTAATCTGAAAGATGATCTTGACTGTTGAACACTCAGATGGTTAAGATTTAAAGACCTACAGGATCTAATTACGGTGTGCTGGATGAGTTGAATTTTTAGCAAAGCTAGCACTGTTAATATTAACGTCTAGTTTTCTTTTAGTTACTGGGCAGTATCTAATCTGAAAGATGATCTTGACTGTTGAACACTCAGATGGTTAAGATTTAAAGACCTACAGGATCTAATTACGGTGTGCTGGATGAGTTGAATTTTTAGCAAAGCTAGCACTGTTAATATTAACGTCTAGTTTTCTTTTAGTTACTGGGCAGTATCTAATCTGAAAGATGATCTTGACTGTTGAACACTCAGATGGTTAAGATTTAAAAACCTACAGAATCTAATTATGGTGTGCTGGAAGAGGTGAATTTTTAGCAAAGCTAGCACTGTTAATGTTAACGTCTAATTTTCTTTTAGCTACTGGGCAGTATCTAATCTGAAAGATGATCTTGACTGTTGAACACTCAGATGGTTAAGATTTAAAGACCTACAGGATCTAATTACGGTGTGCTGGATGAGTTGAATTTTTAGCAAAGCTAGCACTGTTAATATTAACGTCTGGTTTTCTTTTAGTTACTGGGCAGTATCTAATCTGAAAGATGATCTTGACTGTTGAACACTCAGATGGTTAAGATTTAAAAACCTACAGAATCTAATTATGGTGTGCTGGATGAGGTGAATTTTTAGAAAAGATAACACTGTTAATGTTAACGTCTAGATTTCTTTTAGCTACTGGACAGTAGCTAATCTTAAAGATGATCTTGACTGATGAGCACTCAGATGGTTTAGATTTGAAGACATACAGAATCTAATCATGGTTTGCTGGACGAGGTGAATTATTAGCAGTAATAACATTGTTAACGTTAACGTCTAGATTTCTTTTAGCTACTGGACAGTACCTTATCTGAAAGATGATCTGGACTGATGAACACTCAGATGGTTAAGATTTAAAGACCTACAGAATCTAATTATGGTGTGCTGGATGAGGTGAATTTTTAGAAAAGATAACACTGTTAATGTTAACGTCTAGATTTCTTTTAGCTACTGGACAGTAGCTAATCTTAAAGATGATCTTGACTGATGAGCACTCAGATGGTTTAGATTTGAAGACATACAAAATCTAATCATGGTCTGCTGGACGAGGTGAATTATTAGCAGTAATAACATTGTTAATGTTAACATCTAGATTTCTTTTAGCTACTGGACAGTACCTTATCTGAAAGATGATCTGGACTGATGAACACTCAGATGGTTAAGATTTAAAGACCTACAGAATCTAATTATGGTGTGCTGGATGAGGTGAATTTTTAGAAAAGATAACACTGTTAATGTTAACGTCTAGATTTCTTTTAGCTACTGGACAGTAGCTAATCTTAAAGATGATCTTGACTGATGAGCACTCAGATGGTTTAGATTTGAAGACATACAGAATCTAATCATGGTTTGCTGGACGAGGTGAATTATTAGCAGTAATAACATTGTTAATGTTAACGTCTAGATTTCTTTTAGCTACTGGACAGTACCTTATCTGAAAGATGATCTGGACTGATGAACACTCAGATGGTTAAGATTTAAAGACCTACAGAATCTAATTATGGTGTGTTGGATGAGGTGAATTTTTAGAAAAGATAACACTGTTAATGTTAACGTCTAGATTTCTTTTAGCTACTGGACAGTAGCTAATCTTAAAGATGATCTTGACTGATGAGCACTCAGATGGTTTAGATTTGAAGACATACAGAATCTAATCATGGTTTGCTGGACGAGGTGAATTATTAGCAGTAATAACATTGTTAATGTTAACGTCTAGATTTCTTTTAGCTACTGGACAGTACCTTATCTGAAAGATGATCTGGACTGATGAACACTCAGATGGTTAAGATTTAAAGACCTACAGAATCTAATTATGGTGTGTTGGATGAGGTGAATTTTTAGAAAAGATAACACTGTTAATGTTAACGTCTAGATTTCTTTCAGCTACTGGACAGTAGCTAATCTTAAAGATGATCTTGACTGATGAGCACTCAGATGGTTTAGATTTGAAGACATACAGAATCTAATCATGGTTTGCTGGACGAGGTGAATTATTAGCAGTAATAACATTGTTAATGTTAACGTCTAGATTTCTTTTAGCTACTGGACAGTATCTAATCTGAAAGATGATCTTGACTGATGAACACTCAGATGGTTATGATTTAAAGAACTACAGAATTTAATCATGGTGTGCTGGATGAGGTGAATTCTTAGCAAAGATAATACTATATTAAATTAACGTGAGCCGTCTGTGCTTATCTAATTTTATATATTGATTATATCATTAACGTTTTCGGCACTAATGTGCCATTTTCAAATGTATGAAAGTTTGCCTAATTACATTTTCAAATAGATGTACATGAACTGTGTAAGTGAGACATATAATGTGTACCCTTGATGATTTGAACATAAATGTAAAACACTAATATGTAGATAATTAAAACACTCAATTATTAGCAACAATTAAAACCTATCAACTAATTTGTTCTTCTGCTATGTTGTCCATCTTTTGTAGAACAATGTGGTTAGCTTGACGTTAATATTTTGTCAAATGCAGTTATCCAGTCATTAAAATTGTTAAATTGCACTGTGATATAAAATGTTAAAATACTTAATGTTGACGTGTCTTATTTATTGTTATTGCACCAAGGTTCCTTGTTTGATCACTTTCACATGATGAAGCACTTTAACTAGATGGAACATGGTACGCAATATGTTACAGTGATACCTGGTTATTGTTTTTCTTCGGTTTGTCGTTGTTGAACACTCAGATGGTTAAGATTTAACCCATATATGCCCACAGGATCGTTAACGACCCACATCATATTTTTATTAGGTCCTTTAATATTTTTTTTAAATTTTCGGTTGGACACCGGGATCGAACCCACAACCTCGGGCACAGAAGGCCAGCACTATACCAATTTCCTACAACTTTTAATTGAAGAAAAAACGTAGCGGTAAATAGTGTAAGTTTATGTGTACCGTTAACTGCGCACAATTACATTGTAAGAACTTAATTACAGAAAAGTTCGGGAATCCGAATCCCAAATATCCGAGCAATTCGAGAATTAGGACTTTTCTAAAACTGTCAAACTTTCTCAATGTAATAAGCTTCTATGCAGTACATATGTGTACATGCGAGAGTGGCACAAATACACAGCAGCTATTAAAAAGCTTCGCTGTGGTCATGTTTAAACACGATTGCATTGCAATTATTTCAGTAGTGAAAATTTTTATGCTTGAGCGTTTGTCAGATATTGACTATGTTTTTCTTTAAGGCTATTAATTTTAACAAATAAAACATACCTCATATGCTAATGAATAAACTGCAGAAATTTACTTAGGCCCTAATGTATAAAAATCGCTAAACATAGGTTAAATTTAACTGAACATTACTATTTAACTCGAGGTTAGTTCCTACATAATATACTGTATAAAATTAACTTAAGAACATATAAACTAGGTTTAGTACTAACTGATATTCGCAGCAAAATATGTGGCAGCATAGCGAAACATGAAAGAGAAGGGTGACATCCTCAAAATCACTCTTTATGTATTAGGGAGGATTCAAATTAATACTGTTCTGAAAATCTCGAAACTTATTCTTTTAGCATCATTATACTTCATAAAATGAGAAACTAAAGAGGAATGTAATAATAATAATAATATATTTTTTTATTTGTGATAACAAAAACCTGCAATATGTACTGACAACAAATTGTTCATGATTTTTATGTATGACTACATTTTACATGTAATATAATTTATTTGAATAAAATATTGAAATTAAAGTGTAAGTTTACTTTGTTCCTTAACAACCCAATCATTTCATCCTGCACAGTGATTTATGGTAACTAATATGTTTTAACACTTTTAGGATTTGAGAACCTCACTTTACAAAATAAAGGTCAACAAAGTTGAAATAATAAAATCTAGTTTATTCAAGATTCTGAGACAGAAAGATGTTCAGCGTTACAATCATGCAGTGTTAGATACTAAAAATAACTGGAAAGGAATTTTAAAATGTTACATTCTTTCGGATCAAATTTCTGCACATGTAATGGACAAAACTAAAATTCTTTCGATCATTTATGATCATACTACACTGCTCTCTTAAATTGACTGATCACATTGTGAATTAAAAGATTTTCCAAAATCACGATATGAAATGTTTCATATAAAACAATAATTTTTGTCACAAAACGTAAGCAAAAATAAGCAAAATTGTATTAATCGTTTTTTGTTTGAAATATCTCAAAGATTGACCCCCTGAAAATAATGACATTACTTACGGATCATTCTGTACAGGTGTATCTAATGTGTGTGTGTGTGTGTGTGTGTGTGTGTGTGTGTGTACTTGACAGAAATCGCTGTTTCTTTCAGTCATTTTCTACAGTTTCAGTCTTTGTGTAATAGATTTAAATTGCCGTTTCTGTCAGCGATTTTGTATAATTTCAATGTGTGTGAAGTAGACAGTAATCAATATTTTATCAATTATTTTAATTATGCCATAAGAAAATTCCAGGACAACAGAGAGGATTTGGAATTGAACGGGTTACATCAGCTGCTTGTCTACGCGGATGACGTGAATATGTTAGGAGAAAATCCACAAACGATTAGGGAAAACACGGAAATTTTACTTGAAGCAAGTAAATAGATAGGTTTGGAAGTAAATCCCGAAAAGACAAAGTATATGATTATGTCTCGTGACCAGAATATTGTACGAAATGGAAATATAAAAATTGGAAATGTATCTTTTGAAGAGGTGGAGAAGTTCAAATATCTGGGAGCAACAGCAACAAATATAAATGACACTCGGGAGGAAATTAAACACAGAATAAATATGGGAAATGCCTGTTATTATTAGGTAGAGAGACTTTTGTCATCCAGCCTGCTGTCGAAAAATCTGAAAGTTAGAATTTATAAAACAGTTATATTACCGGTTGTTCTGTATGGTTGTGAAACTTGAACTCTCGCTTTGAGAGAAGAACATAGGTCAAGGGTGTTTGAGAATAAGGTGCTTAGGAAAATATTTGGGGCTAAGAGGGATGAAGTTACAGGAGAATGGAGAAAGTTACACAACACAGAACTGCACGCATTATATTCTTCACCTGACATAATTAGGAACATTAAATCCAGACGTTTGAGATGGGCAGGGCATGTAGCATGTATGGGCGAATCCAGAAATGCATATAGTGTTAGTTGGGAGGCCGGAGGGAAAAAGACGTTTAGGGAGACCGAGACATAGGTGGGAGGATAATATTAAAATGGATTTGAGGGAGGTGGGATATGACGATAGAGAATGGATTAATCTTGCTCAGGATAGGGACCAATGACGGGCTTATGTGAGGGCGGCAATGAACCTCTCCGAGTTCCTTAAAAACCAGTAAGTAAGTAGGTAAGTAAGTAAGTAAATAATAATAATAATAATAATAATAATAATAACAACAACAATAAAATTCTCTCTTACAAGTTGTGTCCGAAGAGAATGAATAAATACTGGAAGCTAGAATGTTTAAAATACAATGTAATTAAATTTAGTTGAAGTCTATATTTAAAAAAAATTAATGTATTATAAAGTTATGGTTTATTTAACGACGCTCGCAACTGCAGAGGTTATATCAGCGTCGCTGGTGTGCCGGAATTCTGTCCCGCAGGAGTTGTTTTGCATGCCAGTGAATCTACTAACATGAGCCTGTCGCATTTAAGCATAGTTAAATGTCATCGACCTGGGCCGGGATCGAACCCACAACCTCGAGCACAGAAGTCCAGCGCTATACCGATTGCGCTACCCAGGCCGACTTTATATGTACTACCTTGGTATTATTATCCATTTGAAATAGAAAAGTTTTAAGAAAAGAATGACTCGTCTAGAAATGTGGAATTTCGGCGTACCATTAGATTTTTATAAGAAGGAAAAGGCGAAGAAAAGAGTAGATAATTCCTTTGTGAATAGTCACACTCCGTACGCTGGACTTTTGCTAGCCACATCATCCTGTGTGAGGCACAATCTGGAGGAAGTCATATCTGAGTTCCATCCTCTGTTCATTCTGTGATTATGTGCAGAGCTGTAAACAAGCTACTTTTAAAGGTAAGAAATGCAAATGTGTATATATATTTTCTTTTGTTATTATATTAAAAATATTACTCTTCTTTCTAAGTAAATGCAATAAGGGAATTGTTAAGTTCTCAGTCCACTATAAATGGCAATGAATTTGATGAAAAACTGTATTATGAGTCTCTCTATTCTTTTCCAGTTGTTCACAGACACTTCCAAATTGTTTCTATATTATTCCCTTATTTTTACTAACATTTCTAATATTAACCTGGCTATGCCTTTAGATTACCGGAAACCGGAAACATCGTTTGCTACCCCTTCCATGACTGGAGTTCGATGATACTGGCGTAAAATTCAAACAAATCACTTTACTAGGTATAAGAGGGAAGAAACGTAGTTCATCCTTTTACGTAAACTAGGAAATATCGCGATTTTGAGTTTGATAATTTTCATTAGGTTTTTCTTTAATCGAAATACAGTACTGTATTAACAATAAGTGATTTTACTCACGAACTGAGCTATCCATTCGGACGTATTCATTATGCAGTGTATATTATACTGTCTACGGCACATTAGCGTACAATATAGAGAATGAAATTAAATTGAAAGATAATCATAATATGGATATTTAAACACAATTTTGAAAATGGTGGCGGTTCATTTCGATACAGGCTTCAGTTCTAATGTATGTAATTCCAATTACCAGTTTCGTCCTTCGTACTAGTAACTCATGTTGAAATAATTCTGTACCAACTCTGTAAAAGAGTACCTTACGTACTGTAAATTCAATCTTCACCTCTGCCCGATGCGAAAAGATAAAATTACTCAGACATGCTATCTACTGTCCGTCCAAGTAGTTATGTCGCAGGATCGTAGAAAGGGGGAAAATCACGTGACAGTCAATTACTTAACGAGGCCCTTTTATTTAAGTTATTTTAAACTGTTGTATAATATTACGTAATCGTCCAATTCCTAGCAGAAATTAATGTTTTCAGACAAAAGCTAAGACAGCCCAGCCACTAGCCTTTACAGAGGTGCGAGCAGAAGCGGTTGGGGGAAATCGGGATGCGAGTAGGCAAATGGTCGATATTATCTGTGCGAAAATACGATTAAATGTTGAAAGCTGTTTCGTCACTGGAAAATGCGAACATATTTCCGGAACGTACTATACTGACGAACTCAGTAGTGTTTACTATGACCGTAAGGCGACTTTGACTGCATACGCGGTCTTGGTTCTGTGTGGAGACGGTTGGAAGTTTACTAGTAGAGGGGATGGAAGTGAAGTACATTCAAAAACTCAAGTAGGCTACAATAAAAATTGAAGTAAAAATAAAATGATGTCCCTGAACATAATTAACATGTTCTACGAGCCCTATATTTGCTATTATAGCTTTAACTCCTAAGGATGTACAGAGTTTTCATTTCAAAACTTCCCTGTCTAAAATAATATTATTGTATTCTAATTAAATTAAATTTAAACAAAAAGTAAATAAATATATATCCTGAAAAGGAAGTTTAAAGCCAGTGTTAATTGCATTTTATGTTTCACCACAACCCCCATTGACCTTAAAAATTCCAAATGACACCCCTATACAATGATACACATGAAAGAGAATTGTTTATACATCTCATTCATTTGTTGTGGAGCCTTTTGTTTGTTTTCTTTGTAATTTTATGCACGTTTTTACTGAATCACCCTGTATAATTAAATGATTACTATTGTTCCTTATCTCGATTACTTTTCACAGCCTAATAGTCGTGCAAGTTAGATTATATCCTGGTCGAGATATAAACAATATTTTCCTGAACTATTTTAAACTCAGACGCTTGAGATAGGCAGGGCATGTAGCACGTATGGGCGAATCCAGAAATGCTTATAGAGTGTTAGTTGGGAGGCCGGCGGGAAAAAGACCTTTGGGGAGGCCGAGACGTAGATGGGAAGATAATATTAAAATGGATTTGAGGGAGGTGGGATATGTTGATAGAGAATGGGTTAATCTTGCTCAGGATAGGGACCAATGGCGGACTTATGTGAGGGTGGCAATGAACCTCCTTAAAAGCCAATAAGTAAGTATTCTAAACTCCTCCAGGAACATCTTAGATATGCATCTCTGCTCGATTTGTCTCATCTTTCAATTTAATGCGAACAGAACGCTGAGTGTTTACTCACTACTATTTTAATGCATTCACAGATATCCCAGTGACTGCATTTCGATACACCATTATGTCTCCTCTGCTTTATGGTTTGATTCTGGTAAGTCCATTTTTTTTTTCACTTGACTATCGTCTTATTCTGTAACATTGTAGTAGCAGAATTTATCGCACATTAAGAATGAACTTTTATGAGCTTTGGTTTCTTCTTGGATTTTTATGACACGTTATCAAAAGTGATCGAGCTTTCACCTTCAGTTGAGGTAACAAGGGGTGTTATGGAAGAGGTATAGCTTTTGTTAATATAATTTTACTAAATTTCAACATTTTCCCCTCTGAAACTGTAGGTCCTCTGGAAACAAAAATTGGCGTGCTTAATATACACCATCTGTACATCAATAAATAATTTTTGTGCGAGATCGTGCGTATTTGCTTGGTTTCCGCACAAAACCAATACGCGGTAAGTGTGAAATACCACATTCAGTATTCCCAACGTAACACACAAAACAATTTCCCTATTCTTACCGCTTAAGCGCCATATTCATTTTACTGCTTTAGGCTTTTAACATATTATTTTTAGAGACGTTTAACATAGTAATAATTATAAATTGGAAACTTACCACTGCAATTTCACCTAAATTGCAATGTTAATTATTGTTTTTAAATATTTGCAAAAATTAAGTAAACTCTACAACATCACAAAAGTTACTGCATTTGTAATGCAAGTACCATTAATGAAGCCGTGAAAAAATCAACAAGATTCCAGATGCCGATGTTATTACTGCAATATGTTATATAAATAATATTGTTAAAATATTAAAATGAAAAAATAAATCATTACATAACCTTACCGTTTGTTTTAAGTTCGCATTTATAGACTGGGGGAAAAAAAGACAGACGTATATCACGGCCTGCTGGAATATAGTAAACACAGCAAACATTTCATAGCAACAATTTGAAGATAGATATTTTTGTTTTTAAACGTTGCCGTTATTGAACAGAAACCAAGATGGAGATTTCATTGCAACTATTTAGAAATTCCTCTTTCAGGTATGTAATAAACGATCTTCGCACAAAATAATGTACGATACACGAGCGGTATGTTTGTTTTCATGTTCTCGGAAATTAAAAAAGCTCAACTACGTTTCGCTTTTTCAATCTTTTCCTCGAACATGAAAACGTCAACATACCGCTCTTGTAACGTGTATTACTATAATGTTATTGAAAACCCAATAGTTATTTTTTCTTAACTTATGAAAAATATTTGAGATATTTTTTAGCCGGGCAGCGTTTAAATGTTAACCCAAAACTTACTTAAGATATCTTAATGAAACTTCGTATGAATACAAAGTTCCTCATGTGGACAACATAGAGTAAAATCTTTAAGAGAAACTGAACAGTTTTTTTTAAGAAATTAGTAGTTACCTATAGAATGAAATAAAAAGTGAAAAAATATTTCTAAAACTAACATGATAGAGATTTTAGTATATGTGGTAGACATGTTTATTTAAATTAGATAAAAAAAGAATTACATTAAAATTCAAATATCTGAGTAATTAGTGTATAGTATTGTCACAAGAGGTCGGTCTGAGAATCTCCCGATAAATCCACGAACGAAGCGAGTGGACTTATGTTTCGCTCGTGGATTTATTGGAAAATCTCAGGAGAGTGACATTTATCAAGACTATTTCGTGAATAAAATAAAAAATGTAAATAATATATCCATTAAGTTCGCTTACAAACTGTTAATATTTGTATATTTATGAATGCTTAACCTATTCAGACATTGTGAAGTTGAAATAGATGAATATCGATTACTGCAATAAAGAAATTGAATGTTATTCAGTAATGCCAATTGAGAAAACCGAAATACAGGTTTAAAAATGTTAATTACATGTACTGCGCTTTTCTTCTTTCATTATAACAGAAAAAAAATTCATGATCTGCTGAAATCATAATTTAATTTAAAGATTTTATAGTACGAGTATAATTACAAATTACCTGATTAATACATTAATTAAATGCAGAATAACGTAGTTATCAAATCTGAATGAAGTAGTGCCATTTTCTGTAGAACCAATGGATATGGAATTAGAAGATGATGTAGATGTGGAAGTAGGATTTCGCACTTTATTTAGTACTTCCACCATTACTAATAATGAATTCATCCTCATAAGTTTACGGGGAAACAGTTGGCGACACTGACTAAACAAAAGAACGAACATGTGATAAGGCCGTATGGCCTTAAATCTGGTAGGTGAAATAAACCATTATTATTATTATTATTATTATTATTATTATTATAAATCGGGTTGCAAAAATTATCGCGATGTATGACTGTGACTGGTTAGAATTCAAAATTTCATTACACTTCATTGGTCGAAAATGGAATGACGTCATATGAACGAAATAGTCTATAGTGATATCACAAGAGGTCTGAAATTTGCTTGAGTGGCATATATCTCTGAGCAGCACAAGCCATGCCATTTCAGTTACCATCATGGCGTGGACAAGTGAACATCGTGCATTTTGTTGTTGAGAATTTAAAAAAAAGGTGACTGTGATTGCAATGCTGTGGAAATTTCGTACCCATTTTAGAGTAGGACGATATGAAAGAATTCCTGACAAGAAAACCCTACTGATATGGGTGAGAAATGTCAGACAAAAGGTTCAACTTGCAAACAGAAATCATCCGACAGATGTCGCAACAATCGGGCTCCCCAGAATATCGCAGCAGAGAGGCATGCTATTACATCTCAACGACGTTCAGCCATTAAACATGCTCTGGTATTGGGAATCTTACACATAGATCTGAAGTTCCATCCTTACAAAGTTGTTATGGTTCAGTAACTTCAGCAATGTGACTGACTCAACTGCCAAGATGCTTGCAGAACATATTGGAAAATGTCCAGGCGATGCTGTTGTGCTCAGTAATAACTAAGCTCATTTTCATTTGTCGAGCTGCGTCAACAAACAAAACATTCCATATTGGTCCCCAGAAAACCCTCGAGGAATGCATCAGTGACCTCTCCGTTACTGTTTGGTGTGCTGTTGTACAATTTAGAATAATAGAACCATACTTTTTTTAGGAAGAAGGATGCACAGTCACTATCTGAGGAGTGTATAGCTCGTCAGGGCAAGCATTTGGACGATATTATTTTGAAAACAAAGTGATGTCAAAATGGCAAGCATTGTTCTGTAAGATGCTAATAGTAATATACGTTACAAGAGCGGTATGTTGACGTTTTCATGGTCGAGGAAAAGATTGAAAAAGCGAAACGTAGTTGAGCTTTTTTAATTTCCGAGAACATGAAAACAAACATACCGCTCGTGTATCGTACATTATTTTATGCGAAGTTCGTTTATTACATACCTGAAACACGAATTTCTAATTAGTTGCAATGAAATCTCCATGTTGGTTTCTGTTTAATGACGCCAACTTCGGAACACCAAAATATCTTTCTTTAACAGTGTTGCTGTAAAATGTTTTCTGTGTTTACTATACTCCAGCAGACCGTGATATACGTCTGTCTTTTTTTTTCCCCAGTCTATAAATGCGAACTTAAAACAAACGGTAAGGTTATGTAATGATTTATTTTTCATTTTAATATATTAACAATATTATTTATATAACATATTGCAGTAATAACATCGGCATCTGGAATCTCGTTGATTTTTTCACGGCTTCCTTAATGTTACTTGTATCAGGAATGCAATAAGTTTCGTGGAGTAGTAGACTTTACTTAATTTTTGCCAATACTTAAAAACAATAATTAACATTGCAATGTAGGTGAAATTCAAGTGGTAAGTTTCCAATTTATAATTATTACTATGTTAAACGTCTATAAAAATAATATGTTAAAAGTCTAAAGCAATAAAATGAATGTCGCGCTTAAGCGGTAAGAAGAGGGAAATTGTTATGTGTGTTACGTTGGGAATACTGAATGTGGTATTTCACACTTACCGCGTATTAGTTGTGTGCGGAAAACAAGCAAATACGCACGATCTCGCACAAAATAAAATTTTGAATAGGGTCTATGTTGCTCTTGTTATTTATGATTCTAATCGGGGAGATCATTCTGCGAGACCCTGTATTTGCCCACTCTTATCCTCGACCGAAGCTAGCCCGTTCCGTCGAAGAACTTTCATAGAGCCTTATCCAGTGTTGCCACATTTAGCGATAAGTCGCTAAATCTAGGGAATTTTGAATGAGTCTCGGCGACAAATTTTGTAAAATACGATTAGCGGCTTTTCTTCGAATTTGTATATGTTTCTACTTTTTTCTTTCTTTTAAATTAAAACATTCAACTGAAGTCGTGCACTTCTTAGTTTTAGAAGAGGCATGGGTGCATGCTGAGTAGTCTAATGATTCATACGTGACAGCCCTGATCTCATATAATTGTGATCAGTAGACTTCGTTGAATTGCCACAAACAGCATGCAATCAGGTTGCCGATGTACGGTAGTATAGAGGTGGTGAGCGACCGCCCGGTCTCATAGTATAAGCAGTTCATGTTAAGAGTTGTGACCGGTCCAAATAGATAGAGCAGCTACAGCTAATGTATACCTATGTAAGCACTTGTTTTTGCATTACTGTGGTTGGAATAGTCAAAGTTTAACATTTGTTCAGTGCAGACAAGAATTCAATCATACTACAATGAGAGTGTTGCTGTTCCAAACAATTACTCCTGGAATACCCTTACCCCCGCAGCCAGTCTTGACCCGTTGGAGAACGTGGTTGAATTCAGTTAATTATTATGCAGAACATTACGGAAAAATAATGGAGGTAATCATGCATTGGATAGCACAGACAGTTCCGCTGTTACAGCTATTGAAAGATATTGTCATTGATTCTAATTTTAAAATCGTCTCCAAAAGCATCATCCTGTTAGAATCGTCTAACCTACAACTCTCAGAATCCCTTAATATAGTGGATAAAGTATCACAAACCGTTATCCAAAATAACAATTCACTAATTTCAGAAAAAGTGAAATGTAAGTTGAGAAATATTATTGCTAAAAATTCTGCCTATTCACAACTTCGTATTATAAATGATGTACTATCAGATCACGACAAGACGTCTGAAGTTGGTGTACTAAAAAGTAGTGACTTTCCGTTCTTAAGAAATGCACCTATTACATCGTGTGATGTTGAACTACAAGTTCCCAATATACAAACTGTTTAAGTGACCATCGGAGGAGGTTACTTTGCAGTCGGTCAAAATGTACGTAACTCTTCACTGCAATGCACATATTCAAGGATGATGTGAGTATCTTACATTAAATTTTAAGAGTTAATATATCTCACTATAAAATAATTGTATATTTATATCTTTAGACATTTCCTACTTCAATGATCATTCATTATATTTCTTGAATGCAGGATACAGGTTTTATTGTAACCGCAGTATACTGCTCAGTGTTTACATCAGAGACACGCCCCCTTCTCATACAGTGTATACTGCGTGCACAGTAAACCTTGCGAATCTCGTGGCAATTCCACGAAGTCTAGTGATCAGTGATCAGTGATCAGGGGTGAAAGACGCTGATTCAATGATTCTCACGGGTTAGGTCTCTCTCTCTCAGTGCTACTGCTCCAACACCCATAAACGGTGGCAACTTTGATTGTCACGTGACGAGTCACGAGTTGCAGCTGATGTAATCTTGGTTCTTCCTCGCAACGCGGAGATTTTCCACTCCGAACCGACCCGAGGCAATTGAATTTTGGAATTTTGTGCCGAGAGTTCGTGTGAAGCAAATGAGACTGTAGTTTTTGCTGGTGTTATTACATTTTATATATATTTAAAAAGTATTACAATTTGCCAGAAAATGTGGTATCAATGATTGAATCAAGTGCAGTGTATTCTTATTTTTATTTACTGATATTTATTATTAATTTTTAGCGACATTTCTGGGGATTTTTTTAAACAACCTTTGGAGATGAAAGAGTAATGGAATGGAGAAAAATTCCCTCCGCCGCCGGGATTTGAACCCGGGTTTTCAGCTCTATGTGGTGATGCTTTATCACTAAGCCACACCGGATACAACCCCGGCGTCGGATAGAATCGTCTCAGATTAAGCTCCAACTCTTGGGTTCCCTCTAGTGGCCGCCCTCTGCACTACGTCATAGATGTCTATGAACGTAGGACTGAAGTCCACACACGTGCTGAGGGCGGCCACTAGAGGGAACCCAAGAGTTGGAGATTAATCTGAGACGATTCTATCCGACGCCGGGGTTGTATCCGGTGTGGCGTAGTGTATAAAGCATCAGCACGTAGAGCTGAAAACCCGGGTTCAAATCCCGGCGGCGGAGGGAATTTTTCTCCGTTCCATTACTCTTTCATCGTATGATGACGCAGAATATCTGCATGGAAATATCATATGTACTTCGGTACATTAAAATAATATATATGATACGCGTAAATCACTTCGTGATTTAAGACAGCGCTTATTCCGTCGGATCCCGGCCAACTAGTCACTCATAACGAGTGCACCTCAGCACATGTGTGGACTTCGATCCTACGTTCATAGACATCTATGACGTAGTGCAGAGGGCGGCCCCAAGAGTTGGAGCTTAATCTGAGACGATTCTATCCGACGCCGGGGTTGTATCTGGTGTGGTTTAGTGGATAAAGCATCAGCATGTAGAGCTGAAAACCCGGGTTCAAATCCCGGCGCCGGAGGGAATTTTTCTCCGTTCCATTACTCTTTCATCGTATGATGACGCAGAATATCTACAAGGAAATATCATATGTACTTCGGTACATTAAAATAATATATAACCTTTGGAGACATTTAGCTACTTTTTGCTGAAAAGTTAGCGAGATTGTAGGGCAACATGTTGGCAACAGTGGTGTTATCTCGGAATAGGCACATCATGTCTAGTTGCTTGCAATGGGCAGAGGTTGCTTAGTTTCGCAATAATAAAAAAAAAATGAATAAGTAGATTCTGCTATAAAGCATGAGAGTAAATAGAGACTAAGAGAATTTATCGTAGTGTCTTAAATTGACAAAGTTAGTAGGAAAGGAGCGATGTAGTTTCCATAAATGCAACTACTGTTAAAATTGGCTGTTTTTCTCTATAAATACCTAATGGAACATTGACTTTTCTTTCAGATCTGTTCAACAACTTTTGGATGCACGGCGTGCAAGAGCAGCTCTGATCAGTCTGAACCAATTCGTAGCAAGGAAAGAAGAATCCAAGTTTCACATCACGACATCAAAACCCTGCTCTGGGAAATGACGGAGGCAAAGAAGATTGACAACGACCATCAGAATTATTTCTCAGTAAAGCATGCCAGGCAAGTAGAAGAGAACATCGTAAATCTATCTGGAGGGATCACTAAACGTGAAGTGAGGGTACGCCAAGTGCCAGTAACGGATTCAAAAATATATCTGAAAAACGAAAGAAACACAAGTGAAGAACAATATTTTGACAACATGCTGTGCAACGAAGACGAGATGGAAAATATAAAATGGAAGAGTTCATTAATCCAAGTGTGGTGCCATGTCGGTTGTCGTAACAATTTAATTGACAGTTGTGAACCTGAAAGTAATACGACAGAAAAACAAAGGTTTAACTTACGCTGCGTTTATGATGGCGTCAGAAATTATTTTGAGTACTCACCTCAAGCAACTTGCTACGTAAACATGACTTATACCAATATTTCTGAATCAGAAAAGAATCAGAAATGCACTCTGGACTGCATGTATGACATTTCCAAGAGTTACACGCAAAAGTTTATTGAAGGGGGGGATTTAGAAACTGGTCAGTTAGCCCTGAACCTGACTGAAGAATACGTAAACGGCACTAGAATATGGATGAGGAATTTCAAATTCTTAAAGCCTGAGTCACTGGTCTATTGTTCATCTTGCGTATTGTTAAACGACGATGACAACGATATGATAGCACTTGAAAGAACGCAAAACTTATCATATGGTCTTCGAGCAATTTACAATCTGCTAGATGAGAAAACTAATTTGGTGAAGGAAACTGAGGAAATTTTTTCTTTAGCCCATACACACAATTATGAATTAGACCGCTTGAATTCAATTGGAGATAAGAAGCAGAGGTTGAGTGAAGAAGAGAGAAGCAACGTCATTACGAGAGTGAAGACAATTTTCAAGAAGTACAACATTACTAGTGTGTTTGTGGAAACAACCTGGGGACATAAATTGCTCTCTCTGAGCCAGTGGAAAATTGATGAAAATCTACTGCATGAAACATACACACAGACTGAAAAGACACTTAGTCAAATAAAAACATACGTAATATTCCAGCGATATGTAGAGCCTGTCGTATTTTCCATGATCTTCACGATTGGCCTAATCGGTAACAGCACATTACTGCTGTTATTTGTTTTCCATCCAGAAATCCGAACAACCCCAAATGCCATCGTAATGAATATTGTTGTGTGCGATATTTTATGTTACGTTGTTAACATCCCTGTCCGATACGTAATATTATACAAACCAAATATTATTCAATTAGCCAACACTCCTTGCACAATTTATATCGCTTCATGTCTTCTTTTGTTTCATGTAAGTGTACTGTCTGTATTGGGATTCAGTGTCCAGGGTTACTACGCAACAATGAAAAACGTGCGAGCTTCAGAAACTATAACATTTCGATTTCTAATCATATGCGTGATATTGGTTTGGATTATTTCGATAGTCTTATCGACTCAACTCGCTTATGATGTGGAAATTCGTGTTACATTCTGCAACAAACATGATATCTCAGGGGTTGTCAGAGCTCTGGGAAAATATTTCTTTATGGGGGGAATGGTGTTATTAGTTTTAGTGTTAATATTTAACTATCTAACAGCAAGGCAAGTAAAGAGTAGCATAAAAAATATGCCAGGCGAGATGGACAATCTTGATTTAGCGGAGTCCAGACGTAGAACTTACAGAACTTTGAATGCTCTGGCCCTCGTCTTCTTTCTAAGTTACGGTCCTAAAATACTGTTTACTCTTGCATTATATTGGACTAATATAGACGTAATGGAACCTGTTTATCAATGTGTTGATAGAATAACATTTTATCTTGTGTTTGCATATTCTTGCTTCAATCCAATAGCGTTATACATTGCCAGTTCTATTTTTAGAAAGTTGATAAATATACATCTATTTCGTCTTAAAGAGAATTGTGAGAAAAATGTAGGGTAACACGGAAGTTAACATCAGTATGGCTGTCTTATCAGAAATTCGTTTTCTTTATAATGAAGTTATACGGAGTATAAAGAGAAATGTTGTAATGCTGTAAAAATCGATTTATAGATCAGACCCATATTAATCGATAGTTATCGATAATCTGTTCGTGTAAGTGTGACCTCTTTATTATTATTGTTATCCAAATATTGAAACCCTATTTTACCTTTGGTATATTAGGGTTGTAGTTTGTTACATGTGAAATACATTATGTAGTGATAATACACAATTTTAGAGAATTAATAGTAGGTCTGAGTCATAGTTACAATATAAATACACTAATTAAGAGACAGTAAACAATACTAAATACGTTATGCAATAATTACTTTCAGTTAAAACAAAATGAAATAAAATTAGAAATTATAATCGAAGGTGTAGAGAAAGTGCAAGATTATTACATTAATTTGTGATTTTATACATAATTTTAAGCAATATTAATGAGATAATGCACAGAATTGGCGTAGTTACAAATAAAACACCTATTATGTAGTTGGTTTGCGATAGTAAAAAAAAATAAAAACAAAATTACTTATGGTTACAAACTATATACCTGTCATCAAATACTCAACAATAGTAAAATCTATAATACAAACATAGTTATTGTTGTTATTACTATTATTATGTCCCAAAGATAGACACCTTGTTTTACATAGTGCATTAGGATTTTATAACATCATTAATTTATATACAATTAATAGCTACAGTCTTGCGTGAATGTGGTGTATAAACTCTGTGAATTGTTTGTAACAACATTTTTTTCTAAGAAAATCGTAAAGGGGTGTGGAGTAATTTAAATTGCAGTCCGAGATATGATATCTTAAAAAGTGTCTTTTCCTTTCGAACACTGGACAGTGAAAAATCAAATGTTCAACAGTCTGATTCTCTTTGCATATGCACAGAGATTCTTCTGCACTTTTGATCCTAAATCTTTCAAAGTAGGAACCGAATTTTCCATGGCCGACCTCTTTAGTTATTACTTCTATTAATAGATGGCGAAGTTAAAGGCAGTGTAGCCAATAGTACATAAATATACCCGCATAATTGAAACCGCTGATACTGTCTATAATTATGAGAACAGTTAATATTTAATCTATATCACCATTTCCCCCGACACTTTTTATCCGCCTCAATAATGGTGCCACCTATTCAGAACTAGCGGAACTATTTCAAAGTTTGTCAATTTTTTATATCTTTGGTTCTGACTTATCTCGTGGTTAGCAAGTTCACTAACACGATCAGAAAACAGAGGTGTGATGTCTTTGAACGCCAGTTTGCATCTGTGTATTATGAAGAATGTATCCCAACTTTTGAACAGTTCTTTTTTTAATATTCAGTACCTACTGAGCGATTCATCTGGTAATGATGCGTGAACTTCTTCATATACCTTGAAATATTTTTCGCAGCTCTTCTGCAATACAAGGTCTTATCTGATGTTGCCGCGAGCTTTTCAGAAGCTTTCCATGTATTCAGGACCCCAGGACATGCGCAAGAGTTTCCCTACAGTTGAACACTCGATTATAGCAACCAAGGTTAATGCGCCACTTGGCTACAGCGACGATCATTAACAAATCCTGTTTTTAGTTATTAAACAAATGTGATGTATTATTTTTATAACGAAACAATTTTAATAAGTAACTCGACTACGTGACAATATGATATCTTAAAAAATCACATTCTAAGTACTGTAAGGAGAAATTGAAGGGTTCAGAGCCACAGTGGGCCAAGCGCCATTTATTAAAAACGGAGAAAGCAAGGGTTAAAGTTAAGTGAATACCAAATGAAGGTTGACATATCATTTAGTTTGAATGTGTATACTTTATATTACTTGCTATATGTTTCCATTGAATTATGGCGATAACTTCATTTTAGCCCTTGTTTTCTACGGTTTTAGTAAATGGCACTTGGCCCACTATGGTTCTGACCCTTCAATTGTCTTATCTGATGGTGCCGCGAGATTCTCAGAAGCTTTCCATATCTTCAGGACCCCAGGACATGTGCAAGAGTTTCCTTACAGTTGAACACTCGATTATAGCAACCAAGGTTAGTGCGCCATCTGGCTACAGCGACGATCATTAACAAATCCTGTTTTTAGTTATTAAACAAATGTGATGTATTATTTTTATAACGAAACAATTTTAATAAGTAACTCGACTACGTGACAATATGATATCTTAAAAAATCACTTTCTAAGTACTGTAAGGAGAAATTGAAGAGTTCAGAGCCACAGTGGGCCAAGCGCCATTTATTAAAAACGGAGAAAGCAAGGGTTAAAGTTAAGTGAATACCAAATGAAGATTGACATATAATTTAGTTTGAATGTGTATACTTTATATTACTTGCTATATGTTTCCATTGAATTATGGTGATAACTTCATTTTAGCCCTTGTTTTCTACGGTTTTAGTAAATGGCACTTGGCCCACTATGGTTCTGACCCTTCAATTGTCTTATCTGATGGTGCCGCGAGATTCTCAGAAGCTTTCCATATCTTCAGGACCCCAGGACATGTGCAAGAGTTTCCTTACAGTTGAACACTCGATTATAGCAACCAAGGTTAATGCGCCACCTGGCTACAGCGACCATCATTAACAAATTCTGTTTTTACTTATTAAACAAATATTAATAAGTAACTCGTTTAAGTGACATTTAGTAACAATGTAATATCTTTAAAAAATCATGTTCTAAGTACTCTAACGAGAGATTTTCTTTGAGAGGAAATCGCAAGGTAGATGTTAATGTCATTAGTGAGAAATACTGTTTTCAGTTACTGACAAAGTCCTTTTACGGACCAATAAATGGAACTCCAAGAAAAGAGGGTGGAATGTAAGGGACCGACAATTCGTTCCCGACAATCCGTCCCACAACTAACTCGGTCACAAAACAAATTCGTTCCAGGAGAATTCGGTCTCATAACAAATTCGTACTCGAGCTATTCGGTAACTTAACAAATTCTATTCGGTCCAGGCTTCATATTTGGGCTGGATACTTAACAAAAATGTCTTTGAAGAAGCAATATTGAATGTTGTAGATATACAAGTCAATTTAGATATTGAGGGAGAAGTTTAAAACCAGTGTTCACTACATTTTTAACCCTCTGCATTCCTACCATCCTTTGAAATTTCAAATGGCACCATTATATATTTTTATTTGTGCTGTTGATCGATCAAAATATTTAATCGATTAACTATTTGAATTTAATCGATTAATCGAGCTTTGATAGATTTAAAAAATGTTTAAATATATTGTAATACACAATTATTGTAAAAATTTAACTTGTGTTCGTTGGGAAGCATAAGTATTAAATGTTGTATATCTGTATATATTGTATCATTATATTACAAAACAACTATTATATTATTTACTAACATATTTATTATGTGGGCTTATACTTTATTGTGTCAATTTCTCCGGGGATTTTTGAGAAAAACTTAAATAACAAAAAGTATAAAGATTCGCCTACTTAATTCACCCATGATTTTAAACATGTGAGTGAATTCACATGCTTCGAATTAAGTGCCACCCTAAGTTTAGTAACAATGTTTCCTGCCTCACTAAGCACGAAAAAAAAATATATCTGTCAAACACGTCTCCACGATCGTTCAATTTAAATCCAAACGTTTCATTGAGTTTACCTCTCAAATTCTCATATGTCATAATGGAGTTTTCACTTTTCACAGACCACAGAAATCTGATTTTTTTCTTTAGCAAACTAAACACACAAGGTTCATCTACAAACTCAATTAAAGAAACTGCAACAAAACAGCACACTGGCCCCTATTGTAATCGGGTTACAAAATTTTAGAAACAGAAGAAGATAGTGACTCACTTGCACACGGTGTAGCCATGGCTAAGGGATGAGGAGGGCGAATCCCAGAAATGTAGCTTTGTATTTCATATGCTAGGAAGACGAGCTGACAACAAGGTGAAGGTTTTCTTGAAAAACCATAAAACTTAATAAGGGTTTCACATTGTGTTCCAACTTTCAATAGGGGTAGACAGGTCACTATCCTCATATCTCCATCTCTTTCTGAAGCGTTTGTGCAAAAATTTGCTGTAACAGTACTATTGTGTTTTGAAGTAAGCAATTGTCGGAAGTACAACCGATTAATTTTAATCGACTCGATTATTCGATTAAATATTTTTGATCGATTAATCTTACAACAGAAATTGATCGATTAATCGATTAGATTAATGGATTAAATCCCACAACACTAATTTTTATACTAAAATTTGAAAGAGTATTCAATTTAATATCCTGATCGGAAAAGCTCATCCAACTCTCTTTGCTTTCCTCAGCCACCTGAGGAGGAAGTCGCGGAAATCAACATTAAAATTGACAGGGCAGATAGGCAGGGTTGTTGGACGATATTCCACTTATAAAGAAGATGATGACGTGTTGTCCTATTTGAGGGCCATTGGACACTATATCGCCGACAACCTTTGAAGTATGTAATCAAATAATTGGCAACAAAGCGAAATTATCTAAAATAATTAAGTTATTAAAAATATGTAATTGGGAACAAAACTCTTGGCACGCATTGTCTTTGAACCAACTGAGACCAAAAGGTTCGGGAAACAATTTAAACTTGCACCAAAAGTTTTGGAAACTAATTTCATCTGGGACTAAACCATTTGGGAACCCATTTGTCCGGGGACGTAAAGTAGGGGACGAATTGTCCTAGACCCGGGAAGCAATATGTAATAACCAGGGAAAGGGATTTGGAGTATTATAAAGAATGGTGAAACGTAGTATAGATATTCGTAGCTCAGTGACTGTCAAGCGAGCTGCGTCACGGTGCATGGAAGAGTACAGTCCACTTCATACAAACTTACACGCAACGTCTGTAAATATATTTCAGAATAAAGAAATGGAATAGTTAATGAGATATAGTGACCTACATACATAATCTGCATTTCTTTTTTAACTACATGTGCTTTTCTTCGCAACGCACAAGACATCAATAAACAACATTACAAATATACATAATTAAATATGAACCTCTGCATCTTCGCGTGTCAGTGGACATATTGATGTTGATAGACAGTTGTCTTCTGTATGGAACTCGCCTCTGAATATGTAGATTCAAACGAAATGGCATTCTCAATTAATGCTATGCCTTGTTATAATAAATTGTAAATATTATTTTCAAATTTTCAAAATACAACTTTGCTCTGTTGCAAGGAAGGAAATTTTGTAACATGGGAAAACTCCGCTCTCCATCTGCAGAGACAATTAGAGAGTACTTGAAACAAGATACGTCAATTAAATTCACATGTTGAATGACGTCATTGGGACACGTCCTTGTTAGTACATCTGAAATCCGACTAAGAATATCGTATCCATCATTTTTAATCAAAACTTTGTTCATTTTTTCACCAACACGTTTTCCTATTTCACCTTCTACTGCACTCAGTTTATTTACAATAGTCCTCATAATATTTATTAGCTCAACTAGTTATACTCCTGACTTTCCTAATTGAATAATGGCATCCGGTAAATATCCAAAATGTGACTTAATATCCGTGACTTCTTTCTCGATTGTTCTATCATTTAGCAGTTCCTGGCGTATTTGAATCGGAGCCGCGTCATCGGTATCGAAAGACTGGACCACTTTCTTCACAGATTGGAGGTGACGTGCGTAATAATTGCAAGCTTCTAACCATGACCCCCATCTCGTAGGAACTGGACATGGGGCAAGCGACAATTTAGGGAATTGTTTCCTGAATTTTGATACTTGATCTGGAGGTTTTACAAATATAGTCTTTCATTACTGTATTGTTAGTTGGTTTCACTTTCGGCACTGTACTCGCACTTCACTACTCTGAACTGCAAACCTGCACGTTGAAGTTCTTATGCGACATCTGTCCCGTTCACCTGTTGTTGACGTGTAGAGACCTGCGAGGATGTCATGGAGGGGAGGACTTGGTATAAAGGGTTGTAAACAAATGACTGTGTAGATGCCAATACTAGCTTTTACTACTCCAAATTCCGTTCCCTAGTAATAATAATTAAGAAATTATGTCATTAAATGACGTTTATTTTTTCTTAATATAACTTACAACACATGGAATAAGAATAATGTGCTATTTTCGCCTCACACACTAAAAGAGTTGATATAAAGAAAGACCACTCACCATGTCTTACACCGTTTACAGTTATGAAGCTGTAGTTTCATCATAAATTTAAGTCTATGCCTGTTGGATATATTTGCGGGTTGGCAGTAATATTTTCGTGTTGAAGTGTTCGGAGACCCGGGCGGACGGCTACGTCAGCTGAATCGATATTTTCTTCTCCCGGACAGCGCCTGTTGTGGTTACGTACAGTACCTGCGTGTCACCTGACCGTCAGACACACTTCTTGGCTTTCCCCGAAGAAAAATATCGAGTCACGAGTTCTAGTGAGTTACAGAATCAAGTTAAACTTTATGGTGGAAATCCATGCAATTAATACTATAATTATAAGGCCTATTTATTATTATTATTATTATTATTATTACTTACAAATGCCTTTTAAGTAACCCGGAGATTCATTGCCGTCCTCACATAAGCCCGCCATCGATCCCTATCTGAGCAAGATTAATCGAGTCCCTACCATCACATCCCACCTCCCTCAAATCCATTTTAATATTATCATCCCATCTACGTCTCGGCCTCCCCAAAGGTCTATTTCCCTCAAGTCTCCCAAATAACACTATTACATCCATTTCTGGATTAATCCATACATACTACATGCTCTGCCCATCTCAAACGTCTTGATTTAATGTCCCTAATTATGTTAGGTGAAGAATACAATGCGTGCAGTTCTGCGTTGTGCAACTTTCTCTATTCTCCTGTAACTTCATCCTTCTTAGCCCCAAATATTTTCCTAAGCACCTTATTCTAGAACAGCCTCTGTTCCTCTCTCAAAATGAGAGACTAAATTTCACAACCATACAGAACAACCGGTAATATAACTGTTTCATAAATTCTAATTTTCACCTTTTTCGGGAGTAGACTGGATGACAAAAGCTTTTCAACCAAATAATAACAGCCACTTTCAATATTTATTCTGCGTTTAATTTCCTCTCGAGTGTCGTTTATATTTGTTACTGTTGCTTCAAGATATTTGAATTTTTCCGTCTTTTTAAAGAATAAATTAAACATCTTTTATATTTCCATTTCATACTATATTCTAGTCACGAGACATAATCATAGTCGAGAATAGCTTAAAGAAAACAGAAACCTGTACAAACAATATGGAATTAATTGAAATACATTATTTTCCTACAGTGACGTATTTAGGTATCATTATAAGAGGATGGAATATGATTTTAAATTGAGTCTTGAATGTACTGTAGTTATAATATGAGCAAACTCTCAAAACTTCACACAACCATTTTCAGAAAATACACTTCAGATACCAAAACGTACATCTCTACAATGAAAAAAAAAATATATATTTTTTGTTGTGCAATATTAAAGATTTTTTTGCTACTGTTTCCTATAAAATTTCACCATAGAGACACATATTTGTAGCATTTTCTGAAAATGAACATGCCAGGTTTTGAAAGTTTGCTACTAATATATGAGGCGTTCCGTAAGAGAAGGGCGAACCCGTCAAATGTACCTGTAGAGATAATCGTTGTTCAAAGTATTTTACCTGCAAACAAGATAAGGGCGAACCCGCCAAGGACACGTAAGTAAATAATGATAATTATTTTGTACACTGAAAAACGAATACCTTTATTGAAAATTGCAACTAAATGTCCAATTTAATATTTTGACTTAATAGTCTTCATAGATGGCATTATGACAACTTAAAAGTGGTCATAGATGGCATTATGAATTCATCAATATTATGGGAATAATTTGAAAACAGTATATTGGAAAAAGCAAAGGGCGTAGAATGAACTCAACAGTGGCAGACATTCATAACAACATAATAATAATAATAATAATAATAATAATAATAATAATAATAATAATAATAATAATAATAAATGAAATACTTAATCGAACTGTGATATGACATTTACAAAGTGTCTGAAATTATTAATAAACAAAAAATAAGTAGATGCCTGTCATGTTATTACCCTTGCTATTTTTTTAGTTGGTTATTTAACGACGCTGTATCAACCACGAGGTTATTTAGCGTCGATGAGATTGGTGATAGCGAGATGGTATTTGGCGAGATGGGGCCGAGGAGTCGCCATAGATTACCTGGCATTCACCTTACGGTTGGGGAAAACCTCGGAAAAACCCAACCAGGTAATCAGCCCAAGCGGGGATCGAACCCGCGCCCGAGCGCAACTTCAGACCGGCAGGCAAGCGCCTTAACCGACTGAGCCACGCCGGTGGCCCCTTGCTATCAAAAGTGGTCTCACTTGTTCCGGGAACAGAGGCGCTAATAATCCATTACATCATCTTCATGAAGATGTTCCTCTGAGTGGGTCACTGCTAGTTTTCGTACTAATGCACGATTCGATTCACCTTTGTTCCTTTTAATCTTAGCTTGTAGGTTTATCCATTTTTCGACACGCGTCTGACGTTCCCTACAACAACCAGATATGCCTGGTTGATTATCACTGTCACTATTACTCATAATAAGGCATTATAATGTCCATAAATACACGTAATACGGTTGTACTCGTCTGTGTGGTTACAACAACACTGAGACAATGAATGGCGCGCGTCTTCAATCGGAGTGACGTATTCGACCTTCTCGCACGGAGTAATATAAGTATTATGAACCTGTCACGGACTACGCAGTTTCTCCAACCTTACAAACGATGACAATTTCGATGTAGCAAGGGAGAGCCGGCCAACGTCTGCCAGGCTTAAGTTGTAGATATGTGTCTTAAATATTTGGAGCAGTAAAAACACAAAATTCGACCCTTGGCGGGCTCGCCTTTCTCTTACGGAACGCCTCATATAATGTTTGGTTACATTTACTTGAATATTACGAATATATGTATCACTAATTATAATGATTTATAAAATGTAATGTATATTGCAAATTATTTAGCACTACAACAACTTGAGGAAAACTATGTTCAAAGTATTGTGAATTTTATTAGTTACAACAATGTAATTTATTCGCCACAACAATAATTCCTTTCTACAATTCGCCTTAAACGCTCTCGTCAACAATTGGATTTTCACTTAACACAGTATTCGTTATAGCACTCCACCGACGACAATGACAATTTACTTGGACTATTACGAACAACAATGAACTGTTAATCTTAACTAATATTTACAAAGCACTATTTACAAATCAGAACTGTCAGTTCTCAGTTCACAGTTCTTCTAGCTCAGTCACTCGAGTTCACAGAATCTCGAACCACAGACCTTCAGAGACAGTTCACTGTACTCGAACTCGGGTCCCTCCAACTGCGGTCCACTGCACTCGAACTCAGGTCCCTCCAACTGCGGTCCACTGCACTCGAACTCAGGCCTTCAGATGCTGACGCAGTTGCGAACGCACACTCGAGTCGAACTCCGGTACACAAGACTGGCTTGCTTGCTCTGGCTTTCTCACTGACTGGCTCACTAATCAACTGAAAACTGCTGTCGTTCCTTCGCGACCGTAATTTATAACCACAGCGACGTAGCCTCGAAAGTTCCACGCGTCTCTAGAGATGGTACTCCAGAAAAATCCAGAGCCCTCTCCTCTCTACCAGCACCAGATGCGCGCGCACTCTCTCTCCACTTTCTCGCCGCGTTGGCCCTTTCCCCTCTTCGCCGCGCGCCATCCCAAAGTGCTCCGCGCGATCTTCTCTCTTGCGGGACGCTGATCGTGAGTTCGAATCTCACGTCGCTGTCACAGTATGTATAAGATAATTGAAAAGGGAATAAATGACATACAAGTAAATGTTACACAGAAACTATGAATGAAATATTTAGACACTGAAAATAAGGAACAAAATGTCATATAGTAAACGAAATTATAAAATACATACTGTAGCATTAAGTTTATAAAGAAAGGCATTAATATTATAAAGCCACCTATGTAAATGTAATTATAAATTATATTTCTATTTCATTTTGAGAGTTTGGTAAAGTATAAACTACTGTATGCCTCCCTTGTCCATTTCAATACGTCCCTGACATACTTGAACCTTACTGAAGACAAGACACACCACAACACAACCATTAACACTTAAAGCGAGAAGCAGAACCAACGCCGAAATGACTCACAAAAATATGAAAAAGGACTTCACAGACACGCCACAACAGTCGAAGACGATGGGTGTGAAGAGAGAATGTCCACGATGTTGTTATGAGGAACATGAAAGTTGTTATTTTGGACGATAGTACTCTTTTCTTGTTCTTACCGATGTTGTTCACTAGCAAGTAAAATGATCACAAAGGGAATCTTTATTTACAAAAATGGAACGTGATGGTAAAATCTGTGTAGTTACTGAACGCTACTGCCCATTCTTTCTTAAATTCAAGGTGTTATTCATTTGTCCAGAAGTGGATATACTGCTATCCAAATTTAACTGTCTGGATAAACATTGAATTAACTATCTACACAGAAACAAGAGAAGTCACATAGTGTCCTAGCAACGACATGCAAATGTTTCTTATGGTAGTAGTTTTTTCTTACGGAAAAATTGTATTGTTCTTTAAAATTTAATTCATTGTAATATTTAAAATAATTTAAGGGATTAGGTACAGCTTACAGCAGTAAAACTTTTGGAAATATTCAACATTTTTTTTCTCCATTACTGTATCTTGTACAATAATGAAAATTGGTATGTGTAAAACACTGTCTTCTCCTATATGAAAAAGATATTTTTACGATTTTGAAAAAAATATTTATACCTTTTCTTTTTTTTCAAAATTCATAATGGTGGTAGTTCACTGTGCAGTGATGAAGCATTTCCCTTATAATTCATAAACTTATTAACTTTTTAATGTTCTCTTTTATTTTATTGCTGAAACTCATGTTTACAATATCATGCTCTTTCAACTTACTTACTTACTTACTGGCTTTTAAGGAACCCGGAGGTTCATTGCCGCCCTCACATAAGCCCGCCATTGGTCCCTATCCTGAGCAATATTAATCCATTCTCTATCATCATATCCCACCTCCCTCAAATCCATTTTAATATTATCCTCCCATCTACGTCTCGGCCTCCCCAAAGGTCTTTTCCCCTCTGGCCTCCCAACTAACACTCTATATCCGAGGATTATTGTTATGTTTCGTAACACGCTGTTTTTTTACGGTGATGGGTTGTTAGCCCTTCGCCCAACCCCCAAGCTGGAGGACCACCCCTCATCGGCTGTCCACAACTGCTTATTCAATATATTCGCAGCTACCCTCCATATCTGGAGGCCGTCTCCTCTATCCGCAACTTGAGGACGCGCCATGCCGTGGTGATAGGGACCCACAATACAATGCTCTTTCAACTACATTCCTTAATAAATAATATTTTATTATTATTATTATTATTATTATTATTATTATTATTAATGTTGTTGTTGTTGTTGTTGTAACACTAAATTAGACACCTACTTATTGTCGAGGTAGGCCTATCCACTGTCTTTCCCTTCTCTTTCACATATTGCATTTCTCCACTCCTGTCTATCTTGCGTCTCGTTTTCAAAATTTATCCACCATCATAACCTAGACACGCGATCACAACACTCCTCAATATTATCCATTCCCTCCCACCGAACACCCTCATATTCATCTTCTTTCACTGTGGCTGTTCCTCGGCTTTGGAATTCCCTACCGAGTAATGTCAGGGACTATCAGACATCAAACCAATTTAAGAATAGGCAAACGAAATATTTTTCTAACAATTCTTGTTAACAATAATAGCTGTTTCACGTTTCTCAATGTTTAATGTTTATATATATCACAGAATAAATATTTAAATTATCTCATTATTATTATTATTATTATTATTATTATTATCACTATATCTTACTAATGTTTATTATTGTCACACTAACATTACTTATCCAACTTTCATTATTGACTTGCATGTTGTTTTATGGTCTAGATATTAATGTAATAACTATGTAAGCAATTGTATTCAATTAGAATTAGAGTCTGGCTGGGCGGAAGAGAAGGCCTACTGGCCTTAGCTCTGCCAGATTAAATAAATAAATTATTAAATTATTATTATAATTATTATTAAAATACATTAAGCATTGCAATTTTTCACTGAAGAGATGATTAAAAGTGGTAAAATTCTGGAAAATGAAATGATTTTTCTATTTATTACTTAATTATTTATACATCTACCCTGAATGGCGTATTTCATTAGACGAAATTGAAATACGATCATATATAAAGTTAATTACATTAACATTCCAGAGCACTAATTAAATTCTTCAACTTGTGTGTCAGACAAGGTATGTGCAATAATTATGCAATTGAAAATTCAGTGCGAATGATGGACATTCCAACGATTCCACCACTGGGTACCTTGTTTGTGGTTTTAATACGTGACATAGTCTACAAGGAAAGGAAGAAAATATTAGGTACTTTAATGAAGTCTCTGAATTTTATTACTCAATGCGTTTCAATTTTAATGTGGATGTTTAATTATGTATTTATTTCCCTGCTCTGATATCGATATTAAAACGCACGCGTAATATGCATTCCATAAAGCTATAAATTTCAAAGATATGCTTTCTTAATCTATACTAATAATAAATCTGTAGCCGAAATTTTTCTGATAATTTTCGATTTTCCAAAAATAATTAGTCCTATCATATATAATTAACCACCCTGAAACCGAAAATCGCTTTTTTGAAATTTTTGTTTGTCTGTCTGTCTGTCTGGATGTTTGTTACCTTTTCACACGATAATGGCTGAACCGATTTATATGAAAATTGGAATATAAATTAAGTTCGTTGTAACTTAGAATTTAGGCTATATGGCATTCAAAATATTTTATTTAAAAGGGGGGTTATAAGGGGGCTTAAATTAAATAAATCGAAATATCGCCCTTATTATTCATTTTCATGAAAAATATTATATAACAAAAGTTTCTTTAAAAATAATTTCCGATAAGTGTCATTCCGTGCAAAATTTTGATAGGACTGATATTTAATGAGATAAATGAATTTCAAAATTACAATAACAACGCCATCTAAGGCGGTGTAATGAAATAAAAAACAAATGACTTCGTCTATAAGGGGCCTTGGACAACAACAATGGAAAGCTATGAAACATAGCCTACAGAGAATGTTTCTGTGTTTGTATGAAATAATATCGGAAGCTAAATTAACCGATTTGTATAATTAATTATTAATTCACCATTGGAAAGTGTAGTTTCTCTAGATGGACATAATGCTATAATGTTATTACAGTAGCTTCTGAGTGAATCGAGGACAGGTAAGATTAAAATAGCTTCTTATGCACAGAAAACATGATAGACATTCGTTTCCTGTATTTCCTAAAATAATTTTTATGACCATATGAGTGGTCTCTGGATCAAAATGATCGCATTTTAATTTTTATTAATACAATTTAAATTAAGTAACATAATAAAACGATTTATCCTTCTATCAAACACGAATGTTCCCTGGATCAAATGTCCTATTTTAATTATGTAATTACTTTATATTTATTTCTAACGGGTGCAGCGGATCGCACGGGTAGGGCTAGTACTTAATATTTTATAAATTGAAAACCTAGCAGTTAAGAAACTTTGCTGTTAAGTAGCAAAACTGTCTAACAATTTTAAAAACAAACAATTTCTTTCCCCTTCCTTTATGAATGTTTGTTGCAGCTTTTGGCTTAAATACATACAGGATGGGTGAAAAGTCCCGGTACGTGTTTACTTTCCCTATAAAACAAATCTGTGCATGAAAATTGTGTCGTGTTACTAGTATGACATTGGAGAACGCATTTCGACATGTTATCATGGTGGGAGACATCTGGCGGACCTGAGGAAAAGGTGAGGTGAATATGAGAGTTTTCAGTGTGGAGGAGAGACTTGTGGCTTTCGTTTTTTCGACAGTCTTTGTATAATTAAGTATATCTCGTATTAAATGGACTGTAGTCTGGAGGTGGGTAAAGAGGGAAGTCATGATAATACGCTATCACATAATTGTATTCTGAATTAGTCCCTTACAGCTTAGGAACTTTACGTTGTCAGCAACACAATTGAATTTGTTGTGTATATTGCACTTCTACTTTTACTATGTGGGTATTAAACATCGCGGACATTCTCATCTGTCGAAAGAGGATAGAACTGGCACAAAACGATGCGTAATTGTTTTAAAGTCACCCATAGTCGTCGCCATGACAGTGGCGGAGGAAGCAACAACTGGTCCGCCATCTTGTTGAAGTTCGACGCTCTCCTGCCGACTCAAAACCCCGCCATTGCTGGGCAAAGAACATGAGGAGCCAATCTCAGACTCTTCAGGAACCAGTCCCAGCAGACAGTAAGGATCGCTGTAACCTGCAATGAGCATAGCACGTTTTGGATGGAAATCTCACTGACACATGGACTATTGGCTTGAAAATAAGTTCTAGCCCGTTTATAATTAATTTATTTGGTTCGAATCAAATTGATGAGATAGCATGATGTAGTGTAGTGCAACTGTAAAGATGGTCGTCAAAAGTACTGAAAGAAATCGTATCCACAACGTCTCCAATAGAATGACAGTCCTTTTATGTCTTTATCACTTACTACCTTATTTACAAATGGCTTTCAGATAACCCGGAGGTTCAATGTTGTCCTCACATAAGCCCGTCATCGGTCCCTATCCTGAGCAAGATTAATCCAGTCTCTACCATCATATCCCACCTCCCTCAAATCAGTTTTAATATTATCCTCCCATCTATGTCTCGGTCTTCCCAAGGTCGTTTTCCCTCCGACTTCCACAACTAACACTCTATATGGGCTATTCCATCTCAAATCGACCGAAATATAGAGAAAATTGACCTTGCAATTTTTAAATACAATGAAACTTTGTTTGTCCGTAGACAACTGTGATATAATGATTTGTGCAAAGTTTGAGGTATCAGAACTTCATAGTGTTTAAATTAATAATATTTAAATTTATCGTATTTTCATAAAATTAGCAACTTTAAACTGTTGTGGCTCCGACACCCTTTCACCCAATGATCAAAATCATGAAATATTTTGATGCTGAGAAGTTAAAGTTTATATTGACATGTAAACAGTTTTTCTTACCGTTTATGGAAATGGAGAAATTTAGATTTTTCTTCATTAAGACACCTTTGGCCACGAAAAAATATTTTTAAAATATATGGTTAGATTCCGCATTGATAGTACAAATAAACACGTATTTTTTACTGGTGGTACGTTGATAAGAAACTATTGAAAATATCAAATAAAGAAAATAAATAGTACGCGCGTGAACTAACCAGCTGACTGTGAGACGGGAGGTAGCCGAGACAAGCAAGGTCAGGAGACATAAACACGTGATGTTTCGTCTAGTAGCGCATAGATGGGCTAGCTTTATCACAAGTTTTCATAAACACAGGAGTAAAATGACGCCCAACGCTCGCTCATCTTCAGCTTTCGACCAGTGCGTGCGGTACTGCGCCGTTCAAGTCTAGGCGTGTGAAAATCATTTATTTAATACCCTCGAAACTTATTGCCGAGCCACTAAACAAACAATGCCTCTTAATAATGCAAAGTTTTTTCTCAATATTTTTTTACATTTTTACAAATGGCCAAAAAGCCTAAAGGCAAGTAAAATCAGATTATCTGTCTCTCTGTGTACAATAAAAATAAGAATTTAGTACATGGACATTTTCACTGTATGGAAATTTTGACAATATGGACATTTTGTAGTATGGACTATGCACGGTGGAAGCAATTGAACATTATTCACTATCATATTTAATGAATAAATATCAACCATCTGAAAATATTTTCATTAGTTGCGCACTGAAATACGTTTAAGAACCCGACTATTTACTATCTTGATATAAATTAATGACTTTCAAAGTACCATTTAAGTCTGAACCACAGAATTTCAACAGATAACAATGGTCTCTGATGGCTGTTATTTACTGCAGCTTTGGGTATTGGGGACTTGTAATTCCAGTACTAAATGTGTCGAAAATCGCGTCGTTGTTACTAAATTTGATAGTACACGAGGGCACACAACCTCCAGTACATCGAAAGCCATTAATCTACGTCATGGGGTTCAACAGGTGGGTCTGGAGGTTGCTGGAATCGAGCCAATCCTTCCCTCCCTGTTGAGCATACAATAATCCCTCCTCTGTCTATAAATCCTCGACAACTGGACAGATTCCAAACCAATTAAACTGTGGTGCTACAATATTTATGGAATGTTGTTATGACACACACATTGGCGGCGACGTTTCATCCATGACTGAATAGCAACAGGCAATGATGGCGATCTGCGCGAAATAGAACCATCTAACAGGCAAAATTCATGTTTCACACCTACAGGGTGTTTGGCGTCACAAGGATCGTTGCGGTTCTCACAAAATGAAGTAGAGACTTCGAAATAATGAAATAATGATAATGATAATAAAATAATTATGATAATGATAACATTTTTATCAGGAATATTCCATTATACAATGGCTCTCCTTCAACCCAAATCAATCTGCTGTCCTTGTCTATAGAACCATCTTTATTTTATTTTCTCTGCATGATCCGTCGAACCCCAGGGACACGGCGATAATTAGAACACTGTCAAATTCTTTTAATGATTTTTTTAAAGTTATATCCCTTGTATTAATACTTACTTACTTACTTACTGGCTTTTAAGGAACCCGGAGGTTCATTGCCGCCTTCATATAAGCGCGCCAATGGTCCCTATTCTGAGCAAGATTAATCCAATCTCTATCATCATATCCCACCTCCCTCAAATCCATTTTAATATTATCTTCCCATCTACGTTTCGGCCTCCCTAAAGGTCTTTATCCCTCCGGTCTCCCAACTAACACTCTACATGCATTTCTGGATTCGTCCATACGTGCTACATGCCCTGCCCATCTCAAACGTCTGGATTTAATGTTCCTAATTATGTCAGGTGAAGAATACAATGCGTGCAGTTCTGTGTTGTGTAACTTTCTCCATTCTCCTGTAACTTCATTCCTCTTAGCCCCAAATATTTTCCTAAGCACCTTATTCTCAAGCACCCTTAACCTATGTTCCTCTCTCAAAGTGATAGTCCAAGTTTTACAACCATAAAGAACAACCGGTAATATAACTGTTTTATAAATTCTAACTTTCAGATTTTTTGACAGCAGACTAGATGATAAAAGCTTCTCAACCGAATAATAATAACAGGCATTTCCATATTTATTCTGTGTTTAACTTCCTCCCGACTATCATTTATATGTTACTGTTGCTCCAAGATATTTGAACTTCTCCACCTCTTCAAAAGATAAATTTCCATTTTTTATATATCCATTTCGTACAATATTCTGGTCACGAGACATAATCATATACTTCCCTTGTGTTAATATTGTACAGTGAAACCTCTCCTTACGGACACCTCCAAGATACGGACACTCCTCGAATACAGACAGATTTTTATGTCCCAACTGAAATAATATAGATATAATTATAAATTTAACTCTCGTTTACGGACACTCTCAGAAACGGACACGGACACGGACAGCTATTTCACAGTCCTAAATCTTGCTTTACCTCCTGACTGCGGACAGAACTTAGATTTAAAGACCTAATGTGTTACAAAAATGGAAAATTTAGTTTTGAGAACTGTGCAAAAATTCCTTAATGTGAAAGAAGACAATAAGGTCTCGTAGGCTACCAGTAGCCCAGCTGACTACCCCTTGTTAGCTGGGAGTGGGTGGATAAACAAAGTCATCAAATTTAACCTGTCTGATGGGTCCAAGATTTCCGCTATCGTGAAACTTTATTCGACACATGATAGGGTTAGTAGGATTATTCTCCTCACTTCAATCAGTTGTTCTGTTTCGAGAGACATGAACGTTAAGGTTAAGTTGAAAACTATAAATCACAATACTGCATAACTGTAGACCTAGAATAAAATTGAATAGCACAGTACAGTATTTTTCGTATGATGAAAGAGTGATGGAACGGAGAAAAAATCTCTCCGGCGCCGGGATTTGAACCCGGGTTTTCAGCTCTACGTGCTGATGCTTTATCCACTAAGCCACGCCGGATACAACCCCGACGCCGGTTAGAATCGTCTCAGATTAAGCTCCATCTCTTGGGTTCCCTCTAGTGGCCGCCCTCTGCACTACGTCATAGAAGTCTATGAACGCAGGACCGAAGTCCATACATGTATTGAGGTGCACTCGAATGAGTGACTGGTTGGCCGGGATCCGACGGTATAGGCGCCGTCTTAAATCACAAAGTGATTTATTACGCATATCATATATATTTTGATGTACCGAAGTACATATGATATTTCCATGCAGATATTCTGCGCCATCATGTGATGAAAGAGTGATGGAACGGAGAAAAATTCTCTCCGGCGCCGGGATTTGAACCCGGGTTTTCAGCTCTACGTGCTGATGCTTTATCCACTAAGCCACGCCGGATACAACCCCGACCCGGTTAGAATCGTCTCAGATTAAGCTCCATCTCTTGGGTTCCCTCTAGTGGCCGCCCTCTGCACTACGTCATAGAAGTCTATGAACGCAGGACCGAAGTCCATACATGTATTGTGGTGCACTCGAATGAGTGACTGGTTGGCCGGGATCCGACGGTATGGGCGCCGTCTTAAATCACAAAGTGATTTATTACGCATATCATATATATTTTGATGTACCGAAGTACATATGATATTTCCATGCAGATATTCTGCGCCATCATATGATGAAAGAGTGATGGAACGGAGAAAAATTCTCTCCGACGCCGGGATTTGAACCCGGGTTTTCAGCTCTACGTGCTGATGCTTTATCCACTAAGCCACGCCGGATACAACCCCGACGCCGGTTAGAATCGTCTCAGATTAAGCTCCATCTCTTGGGTTCCCTCTAGTGGCCGCCCTCTGCACTACGTCATAGAAGTCTATGAACGCAGGACCGAAGTCCATACATGTATTGTGGTGCACTCGAATGAGTGACTGGTTGGCCGGGATCCGACGGTATGGGCGCCGTCTTAAATCACAAAGTGATTTATTACGCATATCATATATATTTTGATGTACCGAAGTACATATGATATTTCCATGCAGATATTCTGCGTCATCATATGATGAAAGAGTGATGGAACGGCGTGGCTTAGTGGATAAAGCATCAGCACGTAGAGCTGAAAACCCGGGTTCAAATCCCGGCGCCGGAGAGAATTTTTCTCCGTTCCATCACTCTTTCATCATATGATGACGCAGAATATCTGCATGGAAATATCATATGTACTTCGGTACATCAAAATATATATAAAATATATACTGTATTTTTCGCTTTCGGTCGTATCTATTGGAGTTCAAATTTGCAAAGAATTTACTGTAGTATATTGCATTTAGAATTAAACTACAGTAATACATTTAATTTAAAGCGTGAAGGGATATATGATGCATATTATAAATTTACTGTTAGATTGGGGAGTCTCCCTCCCAATAAAGGACACCTCCCAGATGCGGACAGATTGTTACGTCCCTTCGATGTCCGTAAATGAGAGGTTTCACTGTAGTTAAATTTTAATGGTGCATATCCATTTTCTAAAGCATCAAAATGTTTTATTTTAATTTATAAAAATATGTCTTTGTTTTATATGGCGGCCCATTCCCATAGAAGTCGTTGATGAAGTTTATGTAGCTGTAGCTGGCCTTGCAACACGACTCAAATTCTGTAACCAGTGCTCGAGCTGTGTCACGTGAATTGTCGCTGTCCTGGTCAAGAGTTCGCAAGATTTTGCGATGCATTTTACACTGGTATCCCTACAAAATTCATATTGCACAGGAATTTAAACCCCGTCAGTTTAATTATAACTACCTTGCATTATAACCAAGCTTTAACTTATAATCATATTAAAGTTAATCTCGACAGCTAGCATTTTTGTTACATGTCCATCTGCTATGAAGAACTGTGTTTGCAGTTTGCGAGGCGAAATAAACATGAGATCATTAAGAGTTACTTTAGGAGAATGTAATACTAATGAGGGAAACTTTTATAAATGTAATTTTATGGCGAGTAATTGTGGAGTTATATTTATAAAACAGGTTGGCCCGTCAACAACGAGTGTCTGAGATAAGAGATTATTTCACTAGAAATTAGTGTCTACAATATATAAGTCTTTTTGCATACTTATGTCATTCACAAAAGCAAATTGTATAAACGTGAAGCAGTGCTCAATTTTCTAGACAGTGGTTTCGTATAATCGCAGAATTGCGTGATGAAAGTACGTAATAAAAGTTGCAACCATTAATTGTACCTAACCTTGCATAGAGTTACAACACATGCGGCAACCTTTGTGCTCATTATATTAATTATCTCGCAAAGTAGGGGAGGAAAATTAAATTAAAAGTGTAAAAATGTTCACTGCTATTGACAAAAACGTTTCATATGAAAAATCTAGCAAGCGTGTATTTTAAAGGGGACGTACTAGAATCTAGACTCTGCTTCACTCTCTATGAGGGAACAAACTTGTATTGTATTGTATTGTATTGTATTATTAACATACGGTGGTATTCATACATTGCTTCACAGCTAGAATATGGAACAAGTTAAAAAGTTAATATTACTATAAAGTCTTAATATTTTACAGTCACAGTCTGGTATACAAAAGAGATTTATGATATAGTATACTATAGTAGCGATGGTGTTATTCCCGTCGTGACTCCTCCTCTTTGCTTACGTCTTAGGAAGTGAAGGTTTTGTAAAGTCTAGGTAGGTACTATCGTTCGCCATTTTTGTTCTTTCGTTGCCGAGCTGCCAGACGAGTAATCTATTGGCCACACCGTTAAACATTATCATGTCGTAGCTCCTATGATAATAAATCAAACGCACTGTGATTCAGCAAATAATTGAGCGGCAAATAACGTCCTCGTGTGCTTTCTTCGAACGAAAGAGGCAAAATGGCGGGCGATTATATTAAGTATTTAGCGAGCCGTAGGAAATTCATAACGTCATCATTAGCGAATCACAAGACTTACACGTTTAAATGTAGCCGACTTGCAACGTGATTGGCTGCCGGAAATAAAAGCGACGGGACTATAGTACAACACAAAGTTTTAGTATCAATTTCATGAAGCGTTGTTGAATGTCATGAATTCACCTACAGAATAGAAGGCGTGAGAAATTGGGTACTTCTGTAATTTGGCTCTAAATTATCTTATGCTTTGAGTTTCATTTTTTATATCGATAGGAAGGCTATTAAATTTTTTTACCGCCATATAACGCACTCTTTTTTGATAGCACGATAGACTTGCCGATGGAAAAAAAAAAAAATGTTATGTTTTATTTAACGACGCTCGCAACTGCAGAGGTTATATCAGCGTCGCCGGATGTGCCGGAATTTTGTCCCACAGTAGTTCTTTTACATGACAGTAAATCTACTGACATGAGCCTGTCGCATTTAAGCACACTTAAATGCCATCGACCTGGCCCGGAATCGAACCCGCAACCTTGTGCATAGAAGGCCAGCGCTATACCAACTCGCCAACCAGGTCGACTTGCCGATGGAGTATGAAAGTCATTTATTAACGTGTATTTATGCTATGAATTGTTGAACTTGTTACAAAGTTTTCACGATTACATACAAGGAAGATTATTAATAAAAAATATACATGATCATTATTTGTAGTTTTTTGAAAATAGTCCTACACGATTCCCTGGATTTGGCACCTACTATTATTGTAATTACTCTTTTTAGTAATAGGAATATACTGTTGTAATTTTGACACGTCCGAAATATATTGTTCGTGTACAGTAGTGGCAAAAAGAACCGGACCGACCCTTGTAGCTGATTTCAGAGCCTTGTTCACTCCCGAGCACAATAGACTGGTAACTAAGAATTTCGTGGTTCGATTCCTGCCTGGGAAGAAACTTTTTTTGTTTCTTATTCAAATTTATTCCTAATACTTTTCGATTGCTGGTAAAATTCATGTTTTGGGAATAATAAGTTAATTAAGTAGTAAAAATATCGCTGAAAAGTTGAGATAGCGCCGAGATCTAGTAGGCTCTGAGGATGGTGTAGAATAGCACTGAAACAGCTGTAAGCCGCACATGCTTACATAATTAACACGAGTAAGATCGCCATTTAATCAATTATTTATAAAGAAAATTGTGTAAAGTGGAAAACGAAGAATAATTACGAACAACAAATTCTCCTCCATTAAGGTGAAACTTTTTTTTAACTTTCTAAGAAAAGTAGTCCATATTACGTTTGCAATTAGGATATCAGATTATTTTAATTTTTTGTAATAACTGCAGATCATGTTGAAACTGCTAAATATATATCCCTTGATTATATTTTGATGCAAGCTTTTCATGATAACAGAGCACCAATTCGTGTCGATTATGGCGTACACGACACACAGAAATTAGGCAAAGATTAGATCGACTTCCACTTTCAACCTCGCTACAGGAAAGTATTACATTTACAAAATATTACAGTATAACATTAAACACATTAAATATCTTACCAGTATCGTTAATTGCCCTTTGCATAATAATTCCGTACAACAAGCAACATTACTTGGGCATGTTGTACAAATTTAAAAGGTCATGAAACTACAGTCTGTGGAACAAACAATATCTCAAGAATTTATTAAAGAAAGAAAGCAAAATAAGAACAAACAGTAAGGTAACATAAAGTTTTGGGCAGAAAGAAAAAAAAAGTTTGAAACCATGAAACAAATAAATCAACTGAGAATTAAAATTCAGTACATAATCTTCCCAAAAACGTATTTCTAAACAATTTTAAAACACCGGCAATTTGGTAAATTTATATGTTCTAAGAAAGTTGGTTAAAGTTGTTACTAAAAAATGCTTGATTCCTTTCGTTCCATAAGTTAGGTCTACTGACCTATTCTAAAAAAAAATATTTTCTTTTTGTCTTGTTAAATAAGTATGTATATCTTTATTAAACTGAAATATAATATTACTAAGTATTAAATTGTTAATAAATTTCTACATGAAAATAGCAGCACCTAATTTGATAATTGATTCAACTGGTAGAACGGAAGAAAACTGGAGTCAAATAATGAAAACCCAATAAATTTCTAAAAGCTCTATTTTGAATAATTTGTAAAGATCTCAAAGCAGTTTTCTTATTATGTCCCCAAATAAATGAAATATTCATTAAAATGAGAATAGATAAAAGGAAAATATACATTCAAGAGACAAGATATAGGCAGAGATCTTTTAAACCTTTTCAAAATACCAGACATTGGAGCGATTTTGTTACAGACAAACAAAATATGTTAAGAAATGTTTTGATTCTGAAGAGAGAAAATTCAAAGTTGAAAAGAAAGACGTACACAAATTTCGACATAATCGGTTTGAAGATTATTATTATTATTATCATCATAATTTTCATTATTATTATTATTATTATTATTATTATTATTATTATTATTATTATTATTATTATTATTATTATTCTTCACTACAATTTGAAACAACTCATCGGCGTCATATTGATGTGTGAATCGTTTCGACTATCAATTGCATTGTTGTCTGGAGACTAGGCCTCATGGAATGAAGAAGCGATTATGAAGTAATTAACGAGAAGGCTCCGCCTTGTTAAATTTGAATGCTAGGATTATGAACAGAGAAATTTAAAGAAATTTAACACTTTTATTTCAAATCCAACCATCTTTACAATCACAAACAACAAAAACGTTTCACGCAATTACAGGATTCGATTAACTTCTTGTCAATTATATATATATATATATATATATATATATATATATATATATATATATATATTTTGCGTACAGATGTTGCCTGTAACTCATATTGATTGTACACTAGATATCTAAGAAGTGCTGGCTACCAAGTCAGGGGATCGGCATGACATACAGAGCTGAGATAATCACAGGACAATCACTAGACAACGGATAAACTCCTGTCCCATGGACGGAGGATAATTTTTTTCTATTTTCCACTCCGGGGAATGAACCAACGGACCTCTTTGTTGATAAACGAAAGCCCTATAATTATAGCCATAACGACAGATATGTGTTGCATTATTATTTTATTGGATTATTTTACGACGCTGTATCAACATCTAGGTTATTTAGCGTCTGAATAAAATGAAGGTGATAATGCCGGTGAAATGAGTCCGGGGTCCAGCACCATTTGTTCGCATTGGGTTGAGGGAAAACCCCGGAAAAAGCCTCAACCAAGTAACTTGCCCCGACCGGGATTCGAACCCGGGCCACCTGGATTCGCGGCCAGACGCGCTGACCGTTACTCCACAGGTGTGCACTCTACGTCATTCTACTTTTGACCAATAATACAGTACGAAAGGACGTGTTTCAACCAATCATGGCTGTTTATCGCTACAATTTTATCACTTGTCTAACATTTGTTTATTTCACCACTTTACTAGCATTTGCTTTTTTGTTTGCCACCATTTCAAACTGGAAATTCTTTACGGTAATTTAAAACATGCTTTGCAATAAATCGTCATTTTTTTCCCGGGTAGATAGTCAACTGAAAATGGCGGCTACGTTGAAACGTTTTGGTGAAGCTAACATTAGCGAAATAGAATTTTGTAAGTCAATAAATATTTTTATGCTCGACCATGCCGAAATGTAGTAATTATACACCTGGTAGTAGCCCTTTAATGCACCTCATTAAAGTACACCTATTCATTATAGTTCAGTTGTTCAGCCAATGAGAAATCACCATTGTACCATTATAAAACCGCAAGTATTGATTATTCTCGGATATGCAATCGAAAGACAATTAGCGAAACGTCACGGAGGCTGGAAATCCAATACTGTCGCAGAAGGTTATGTTCTGTTACTATAATAATTATCGTTAATTGTAAATAATATTCAAATAAATTCAATTTGTCATCTCGTTTTTCAATTCTAAATCAATTTCCAGGTTATATCAATATTAATGTTCATGTTATTCTTTAGATTATATCAAGGTCAATGACATTCGTTCCTCGGAAAAAATCAATACTTTCGCGTCTGCGCACATCTCACAATTTAGAAGGTCAGTTCCGCTCTTCACTTAGATAACTATAACATGAATACTTATGAAAAATTTCAAGTTAGAAATATGTTCGAGTATAAAAAGTCACTCGTTTCATAAACAACATACTCGCGTCTTAATTACTACCATTATAGGCTCGTTGCATAATGTACTATATTGTGTTAGAGTACTTTCTTTCTTCTAATCTTTAAATACTGTCTTCTAATCGTGTAATAGTCAATTAAATCTCACTCGAGTTTTGATTTTCTATAGATAAATCAAAACCTCTGGTGAGGCTACTGTTGATAAATAATTGAAATATGACATAGCTTATGTTGAAAGATTGATGAATTAACGTTCTTGTAACACTCTGTAATAATTGAAGGTCTTTTTTCAAGAATCATAGTCTAAAAATGCAAATTTGAGATATTAAGTATATGGTGAGCGTATTGTACAGCCATCTACTGAGTTAGAGACGGTAAGGCAAGACATATGGTTGGAGCATTATGGCGACACATCACATTTACACATATTAATGTTCGTGTGTTCCTGGATAATGATTTTCCAGACAGGTGAATTAACCGTGATGGATCAGTTCCTAGACCACCAAGATCTTCTAGTCTCACCAGCCTGGACTTCTAGATATGGGGTCACATGGCTGTGTTAGTATACGCTACTTCTGTAAATGATAAGGAGGACTAAAAACAGAACTTTGGCCTCAGCGGACTCGATACGTGCTGTCCCTGAGATCTTTGAGAGTGTCCGACAGGCAATGATTTGTCGCTCTGTTCAGAATTCAATGATGCTCACTTTGAGCAATTCCTTCAACTGTGCATAGAGTGGGCAGACAAAAGCTCTATAATCTTTTCGCTGTAAGAAAAATCCTAATATAAACAATAGCACGTGACTGAAGTGAGGCTTCATTGGCCGCTGTTTGGCGCCATAGATTCTCAGTACGTGTTCCCGCTTACTGTTGTACATTCTGTTTCATGTTAAACATTTCCCGTTACTCGTCAAGTAGGCCTAACCTCACTACTATGCATTCGTTTGCTTAGGGAACATTTACTTTATAATTACTCTAATCAAAACTCACATAACTTATTATATACATTTAAGACTATTTGTTTTTCTCCGCTTTTGAGAGGGTTTCCACTCTTATGTTTAATAACCACACACACCGAGGATGCAGAAGCCACACGTGCTTACGTGAACAACTACGAGCCAGCTTGTTACAAGAACAGACAGCTTTGGTATTACTGTTTGTATTCATCCGCGTTCATAGTACATAACAAAATATAAAAGTAGATTTTCTTTTACATAGCGTTTTACATATGAGTGAAGTTAATATGTTTCATTGTATTTAACAACTAGAATTCAATTTTTTATTTTCAAATAATACAAGATTATAGTTTCCAAATACGGACTATATTTTCCTGCGTCGTGTGAGTGTTTCGACTGGGAGCCAATCACGGGTATGACAGCCACGTTCATGTGTTTACATTAGGATTTTTCTTACAGCGAAAACAGTATAGATACTGAATAATTTCAAGGGAAAAATTGTTCCGGGGCCGGGTATCGATCCCGGGACCTCTGGTTGAACGTACCAGCGCTCTACCACTGAGCTACCCGGGAACTCCACCCGACACCGTCTCAACATTTCCCTTCATATCCACACAACTCTCGTGGGCTGACGAAACGCCAGAGACCCACAACGAGTGCACACAATCTCTGTGTGACTTGGAATTGTGGTTTTCTGTTAACGTACACAGTAACGTATAAATTAAGCAAATCTAGTCTTTCAGGTGAAGCTCCCTGTAAAGCAGATTTGAATAATTTCAAGGGCAAAATTGTTCCGGGGCCGGGTATCGATCCCGGGACCTCTGGTTGAACGTACCAGCGCTCTACCACTGAGCTACCCGGGAACTCCACCCGACACCGTCTCCGGCCCCGGAACAATTTTTCCCTTGAAATTATTCAAATCTGCTTTACAGGGAGCTTCACCTGAAAGACTAGATTTGCATAGTATAGATACTACTGCTACTTTTGGGACACAGGGTATAAGTTATATAGTTTTGTCGTTTTACTTACTACCCGATAAAACATACTAGCATTTGTTCATAAATTCATGTACGAAGCTCTATTGTAACGTGTGAACTTGCTTCATATGATCTTAATCCCGAAAACCACAGATTACGTGAGGTAATCTCAGGTGACATACGAAGTTCCCGTGTGAGAAGTCGGGTTCGCTGGCGTCTAATTGGGCCACACGGCTCCCGATTCCCTCGCCCACGCTGAAGGACGCCCCAGATAATAATAATGACAACAGGGAGTCTGCAGAATAAGAGAGAAGGGTTATAACCCCGGTTGACAAGTCCATTCCATTAGTAAGATGGAACGGTGGATTCACGCGGTGAACCACAGGGTCCAACACGCACTTAGCGACACCCTGCGGGAAAGTAGTGGAAGCAACCCTCAGAATGAGATCCTAGTACAAAGAGAAAATTTATCCCGCGGAATGAAGAATATGTTTTAGCTTAATGGATCCTTTTTGTCCTTAGTTCAGGTAAACGTTGCTTTAGAAGGAACTTAGCTTGCCAACACGATTCATTAAACCCTTATTGTGTTAGGAGGTGCGCTCTCAGGTAACAGCAAACCACCTGAGTAGAGCCTACAGTGCCTTAAAGGGGAAGCGAGAAATAAACTCTTTTCTCGTGAAATAGTAATGGTGTAACAGCTTGGTAATCTGAATGAGCATTTTATGATACTACAGGGACATCACTTTATTTTTACCAACATTTTTAACATTAACCTCGCTATACTCGGAAACACTGTTGCCCCCTTCCATTACAGGAGTTTGATGTTACTAGTGCAATATGTAAACAAATCATTTTACTAGCTATAGGAGGAGAGAAAAGTAGTGTATCCATTTATGTTGTAGGGAAATACGATATTATGATTTTCAATTTGATCATCACTTTTATGCAATTTATCAAAATACAGTGGAGTAGTAACATTTTTTTTTTCCAAAAAACTCAACTTTTCAGGCGGCTATGTTCGTTATGTAATGTCTACTTTATTTAGCATATTAATTATTGGTGTTAACATACAATATAGAGAGTGCATTTAAATTGAGGGCTCATAAGTAAAGGGCTGTAAGTGCAGTTAAGTTAATTTTTGAGAAAATGGGGTTTAAATATTTAAGCTTTCGTAAAACCGGTGAAATTTTTATTTAAATTTTAATGTGTGATGCGATTAAAATATCCCTTTGCCACTAAAATTTTAGATACATTTGCTTACACTGGATGCACTTAACTCATGTTATTACAAATGTCACTAGCATTCCTTTGCTTCTAGCCACCTCAATTCAAAATAAGCTAATCAGAATTTTTAAACAAGTTGCTGAAAATGGTTGCCGTTCATTACAAGGCAGGCTTCAATTCTTTACGCATATTATTAAAAAACATTTTGAAGCATATTCTCTGAAATTGAATTTATCGTTTCTTGAATACAATTTTTTAGTACGATATTATTAATATAGGTTCTTTCTTCTATAGAAAACGCATCCATATTTCTGAAACACATTATACCCTGCAGTGTTTACTTCACTGCTTGAAGACTTTGAATGCAACAGCGGCCGTAAGTTTGTGTGTCTGACGGGAGCAAGGACATTAGTGAAGGGGTGGGAGTGAAGTACATTCAGAAATGCAGGTACAATAAAAATGCAATTAAAAATAAAATGATGTCCCTGTATAAGGTAAAGGTAAAGGTATCCCCGTAACATGCCATGAAGGCACTTGGGGGGCATGGAGGTAGAGCCCCATGCTTTCCATGACCTCGGCACTAGAATGAGGTGGTGTGGTCGGCACCACGCTCTGACCGCCTTTTACCCCCGGGAAGGACACGGTACTCAATTTTATAGGAGGCTGAGTGAACCTCGGGGCCGCTCTGAAAGTTTGGCAACGAGAAAAAATCCTGCCACCACCTATTACGAATAAACCGTACAAAACATGTAGCGCTATATTTGAAGAAAGATCTTAATAAAAATCATCATACAGTCATTCTAGACAAAAATCTCATTAACCCTCGAAAAGACCCGACATCACATTTTCTTGTTAATATCCACATTCATGTACTCCGATACGTTCCAGTAGCCTAGATCAGTGATGTTAACTGATGTCCATAGGAGCAAGCGCGCTTTAGAGCCCAGGAGAGCCTGAGCGCTTTACAGCGGAAAGGCAAGAAACAGACGAAAGAGGTAGTACAAGGACATCATTTTATTTTTACTAGCATTTTTAATATTAACCTGGCTATACCTTTCTATTAACGATTGAAACAGGCAACACCGCTTGCTCCCCCTTCCAAGACTGGAGTTCGAAGATACTGCCGTAAAATACAAACAAATCACTTTACTAGGTATAGGAGGGAAGAAAAGTAGTTCATCCATTTATGTAAACTAGGAAATATCGCAATTTTGAGTTTGATGATTTTCATTAGGTTTTTGTTTAATCAAAATACAGTACTGTATTAACAATGAGTGTTTTTACTCACGAATTGAGTTATTCATTAGGACGTATTCATTATGCAGTGTATATTATACTGTCTACAGCACATTAGCGTACAATATAGAGAATGAAGTTATATTGAAAGATAATCATAATATGGATATTTAAACACATTTTTGAAAATGTGTTGCCGTTCATTTCGATAGAGGCTTCAATTCTTTTGTGCATATTACCGCACTATAGTCTATTGTACCTAATTCCAATTACCAGTTTCGTCCTTCGTATGAGTAACTCATGTTGAAATAATTCTATACCTACTATATAAAAGCGTACCTTACGTACTGTAAATTCAATCTTCACTTCTGCCCGATCCGAAAAGATAAAATTACTCAGAAATGCTATCTACTGTCCGTTCAAGTGGTTTTTTTCGCAGGGTCGTAGAAAGGGGGGATCACGTGACAGTTAATTACTTAACGAGGCCCTTTTATTTAAGTTATTTTAAACAATTGTATAATACTACGTAGACGTCCAATTCCTAACAGAAATTAATGTTTTCAGAAAAGAGCTAAGATAGTCCAGCTACTAGACTTAACAGGGTGGCGAACAGAAGCAGATGGGGGAAACCGGGATGCGACGCAGGCAAACGGACGACAGTACCTGTGCGAAAATATGATTCAATATTGAAAGCTCTTTCGTCACTGGAAAACGCGAGCACATTTCTGGAACGTACTATACTCACTAACTCCCTACTGCCTACGCGCCCTCGGCTCTGTGTCGTGAACGGTTGGAAGTTTACTAGTAGAAGGGGTGGGAGTGAAGTACATTAAAAAACTCAGGTACAATAAAAATTGAAGTAAAAATAAAATGATGTCTCTGTATATGCCGCTTTGTGGAGCTATATACAGGAATGGCCAGCACTGATTCAATGGATAAAGGAAAGATAACTTATTAAAACTGTATCAATGTTAATTTTTAGATTTGTCTGAGAAGTAGGCCTATAAGTGCATTATAAGAATGTAAGTTTTAATTTTAATGCTCGTTTTTCACAAGTTTGCTTTTTTATTCAAAAGTAATATTTTCTCAACTTTTTTACAGAAAAGTGAAATTTTCAGATATGTTTGTTTAATACCCTTACAGGTACTAAAACAATATTTTCATATCGTAAATACGTATTACTGAAGATAGTGTATTAAAATGTTTGAAAATATTCGCATGGAAAATGTTTGTAAGGAAATGAATTAACAAAGCAAATACCGTTACATCACCAAACAAAGGATATGTGCCTATGTGTTGGTAAAACGTCAGCTCTATAGCTTCAGCAGATTTCGAGATAATTTAATATTCTGATAACAGAAAGTTGCGCACCAATATCACCTAAGAGCATAATGCGATAAGAGTTTTATTATGTAATATTAGTTACAGTTAAAACATATACCTAGACAACTTTGCTTTGTACTATAATATTGTTTTAAATACTTTTATAAGGCTAAAGATACCATCAATATCAATTCCAACTTATCATATCATATTCAGTGTCTTTCTTTGGGATAACACTTTCTTTATGAATTATGTGTTTAATTCACTTAGTACAGTATAGTTGTAGTTATTATGGAATTTGTGTGAATATTCCTTCCTTACTCTTTATTATGTTATTAACGTTTAAAACACAACAGCAATATTAGGGTAAGAAATATGTGTTAGTACTTTTGTTTTACAGACAATATAGAAAATAACAAACAGAAAGAAGCCATATAAAAATAACGACATAAAATTTCGCGTTCCGTTTGAAGTTTGTGCACCACTGTTTCTTAATCCAACAGGCTGCTTATTCCTCCTAGCATACCTAGCGCTTAACGCTCGCAGACGACGTCAAGGTCAGAAAAATGCGCTTGCTTTGACATCACTGGCCTAGATAATATACTATCCTTGGTTATTTTAGTTTCCTTTACAATTGAAATTATTATTTTTTTATATTTCTTAATATTAATAATTTTTTCATATTTATTGTTTGGGTTTGTGGATGCCTCAACTATAGAACACGTCATTATTTTTTAGTTAGAATTCTTTTGCAGTGATAGCGATAACACGCTAGACATTCCACTCCACACATCATCCCTGTATATCTCATCTTTTACTGTTGCTACCTCTTTGCCGCCTGAAGTCAAGGGCTGCCGAACTTTGAAATCTTTAAAATTCAATAATTATTCTCGGCTTCTCAGCCAGGTGAGTTGGAGATTTGCTTCCAAGCTTTCGATGGCTAGCTCTGCCATCTTCTTCAGGGAATGAAGTGATGTGGGACCATGTCTAGCCGGTATATATGCAATAGTATCAAAATTTTGCATAGAATAAAACTTATCGGAAATCGTTTTTAAAGAAACTTTTGTCATGTAAAATTTTTCATAAAAATCAATAATAAGAGAGACATTTCGATTTATTTAATTAAGGCCCCCTTATAATCCCCCTTTTAGATAAAGTATTTTGAATGCCATATAGCCTATAATATAAGTTACAAGGAACTTAATTTAGATTCCAATTTTCATAAAAATCGGTTCAGCCATTATCGTGTGAAAAGGTAACAAACATCCAGACGGACAGACAGACAGGCAGACAAAAATTAAAAAAAGCGATTTTTGGTGTCAGGATGATTAATAATACATGTTGACACCAATTATTTTTGGAAAATCGAAAGTTGCCAGAAAAATTTCGGTTACAGATTTATTATTAGTATAGAGTAAATATCACAAAACCTAACAGAAATCGAAACTAGTTCCGTGTAGTGAAAAGTCTTCAGCAACAATAATGTCAGTCCAAAATGTTGGCAACAGCGCTTTGCGTGCAGAAACGTCTTGCACTGTTTTTTGTGCTCTCTTGCGAAGTACGATTTCCCTTCCTTTCAATTGAACTCTAAAAGCACTCTCATCGGCAAGCGGACACTCAGTGCAATATAAAGGACATCGGTTGATTCGGCCTTTGTGCAGAGTGTTTTGCATTTGGAGATCGCAGCTGCTGCATTAAGGAGACAAACATGTAGCTCATCCGTCTCCTTCGCCATCCGCACATTCCCTCTGCGGAAACCACAGCAAGTCCTACGCTAATGGCCAGAGAGCTTCCCCACAAACATCTACTAATCGGTGCATATTCAAACGTCACGAGATTGTCCACTGCTGCTGCAGCAGTGGCACTTGTCTCCTCTTAATTGCTAATAATTTAATTCTACAAGAAGTTTGTGTTAAAGCCAACACAAATGCATGTTGTACTAAGTGATGATGAAATATACAGAACAGAACCGTTGACTTTAAAGCTGGCATCGTTAATTAAACCAGCTGAGGAATTTAAGATGAGGCTACACAGTCAGATGTAAAGGATTCCATGGACAGGACAGCTCGTTTATAAAGATTGAAACCGGAAGTAATGTGATTTAATTTTAGGGGATTATGATACTGTAACATTTTGAGTTAAAATTTTACATCAAAGATTGTTGTAATATAGACTTAAACATGTTAAAAATAGTGCCTCTGATACTGTAACATTTTAAGTTAAAATTTTACATCAAAGATTGTTGTAATATAGGCTTAAACATGTTAAAAATAGTGCCTCTGAAACAGTAACATTTTAAGTTAAAATTTTACATCAAAGATTGTTGTAATATAGGCTTAAACATGTCAACAATAGTGCCTATGACACTGTAATATTTTGAGTTAAAATTTTACATCAAAGATTACTGTGATATAGGCTTAAACATGTTTACAGTAGTGCCTATGATAGGTAACATTTTGAGTTAAAATTTTACATCAAAGATTGTTCTAACATAGGCTTAAATATGTTAAAAATAGAGCTTCTGATACCTTAACATTTTGAGTTATAATTTTGCATCAATGATTGTTATAAAACAGGCTTAAACATGTTAAAAGTAGTGCCTCTGACACAGTAACATTTTGAGTTAAAATTTGGCATCAAAGATTGTAGTAACATAGGCTTAAACATGTTAAAGTTGTGCCTCTGATACTGTAACATTTTGAGTTAAAATTTTACATCAAGGAATGTAATATAAGCTTAAAGATGTTAAAAGTAATGCCTCTGACACAGTAACATTTTGAGTTAAAATTTTACATCAAAGATTGTTGTAATATAGGCTTAAACGCGTTAAAAGTAGTGCCTCTGATACTGTAACATTTTGAGTTAAAATTTTACATCAAGGATTGTTGTAATATAAGCTTAAAGATGTTAAAAGTAATGCCTCTGACACAGTAACATTTTGAGTTAAAATTTTACATCAAAGATTGTTGTAATATAGGCTTAAACATGTAGTGCCTCTGATACTGTAACATTTTGAGTTAAAATTTTACATCAAGGATTGTTGTAATATAAGCTTAAAGATGTTAAAAGTAATGCCTCTGACACAGTAACATTTTGAGTTAAAATTTTACATCAAGGATTGTTGTAATATAAGCTTAAAGATGTTAAAAGTAATGTCTCTGACACAGTAACATTTTGAGTTAAAATTTTACATCAAAGATTGTTGTAATATAGGCTTAAACGCGTTAAAAGTAGTGCCTCTGATACTGTAACATTTTGAGTTAAAATTTTACATCAAGGATTGTTGTAATATAAGCTTAAAGATGTTAAAAGTAATGCCTCTGACACAGTAACATTTTGAGTTAAAATTTTACATCAAAGATTGTTGTAATATAGGCTTAAACATGTAGTGCCTCTGATACTGTAACATTTTGAGTTAAAATTTTACATCAAGGATTGTTGTAATATAAGCTTAAAGATGTTAAAAGTAATGCCTCTGACACAGTAACATTTTGAGTTAAAATTTTACATCAAGGATTGTTGTAATATAAGCTTAAAGATGTTAAAAGTAATGTCTCTGACACAGTAACATTTTGAGTTAAAATTTTACATCAAAGATTGTTGTAATATAGGCTTAAACGCGTTAAAAGTAGTGCCTCTGATACTGTAACATTTTGAGTTAAAATTTTACATCAAGGATTGTTGTAATATAAGCTTAAAGATGTTAAAAGTAATGCCTCTGACACAGTAACATTTTGAGTTAAAATTTTACATCAAAGATTGTTGTAATATAGGCTTAAACATGTAGTGCCTCTGATACTGTAACATTTTGAGTTAAAATTTTACATCAAGGATTGTTGTAATATAAGCTTAAAGATGTTAAAAGTAATGCCTCTGACACAGTAACATTTTGAGTTAAAATTTTACATCAAGGATTGTTGTAATATAAGCTTAAAGATGTTAAAAGTAATGTCTCTGACACAGTAACATTTTGAGTTAAAATTTTACATCAAAGATTGTTGTAATATAGGCTTAAACGCGTTAAAAGTAGTGCCTCTGATACTGTAACATTTTGAGTTAAAATTTTACATCAAGGATTGTTGTAATATAAGCTTAAAGATGTTAAAAGTAATGCCTCTGACACAGTAACATTTTGAGTTAAAATTTTACATCACACATTGTTGTAATATAGGTTTAAACATTTTATTAAGGGTAGTGCTTGTGAAAGAGTAACATTTTAATTTAAAAGCTTACAGCAAAGTTTAAATTTATTCTTATGTTTTACACAACACAGCCCTAATCTTGAAATAATTATTTTATGTGTGTACTGTTGTTGTTAACCTTGATGCGGAAGTAGTCTGTTAATCGTACAGCACCAGTGCCACTACTCTTCGTCAAGTAATTTGGCTCATTGCACAAACTCCGTACTCACTTAACTTCAAAGAGTAGTGGCTAAGATTCCGGTCTTATAAAGAATGATTCAAATTGGTTTGCGAAGGAATCGTTACTTCATATTACTTCATTCGGTGCAACATGCGCTGCTCCGCGATGAGTCTGATATCAGACCTGCTGATTCGAAGAAATGTATATGAATGTAGTTATCGGAAACAACATCGAGGGCGCCGCTACTAGTCAACACTGAGTTTTATATTGTGTTTCTCTCATTCTCTTTTCAACATAAAAAGTCAGAATGACTCTTCCGCACTGGAAATGTTTCCAGCCGAACATAGAGATCGCCTCTCAGTTCTTTCCCATCAATTCTGTTCCTCTGTCAGTCATTTCCGTGGAGCTGCGGCTGATGCCGATGTGGATAGATTGCCCTACGATCTCGTAGGAACATTTCCTTGCACACACAACCAAAAGTGACCGCAACGCTGTAACATCCTGGTTTCCCGGCGACATCACGGTCAAAGCAATCCCAAGAGATGTGCGTTAGAGAAGAGTTTGTACATACAGGAAGGGAACGAATTACAGTACATTTCACTTCAGATAATATGATAATTAAGAATAATGACAAACATAAGTTGTAACAATATTTTATGCTTTTGCGAACAGTTTTCGAACAAGAAAATATATATGTCCAAAAAGTCCTGTTGGGGTTTCAGACGATTATATTTTTTTAATCAATACTTACTTACTTACTTACTTACTTACTTACTTACTTACAAATAGCTTTTAAGGAACCCGAAGGTTCATTGCCGCCCTCACATAAGCCCGCCATCGGTCCCTATCCTGTGCAAGATTAATCCAGTCCCTATCATCATATCCCACCTCCCTCAAATCCATTTTAATATTATCCTCCCATCTACGTCTCGGCCTCCCCAAAGGTCTTTTTCACTCCGGTCTCCTGACTAACAATCTATATGCATTCCTGGATTCGCCCATACGTGCTACATGCCCTGCCCATCGCAAACGTCTGGATTTAATGTTCCTAATTATGTCAGGTGAAGAATACAATGAGTGCAGTTCTGCGTTGTGTAACTTTCTCCATTCTCCTGTAACTTCATCCCTCTTAGCCCCAAATATTTTCCTAAGCGCCTTATTCTCAAACACCCTTAACCTATGTTCCTCTCTCAGAGTGAGAGTCCAAGTTTCACAACCATACAGAACAACCGGTAATATAACTGTTTTATAAATTCTAACTTTCAGATTTTTTGACAGCAGACTAGATGATAAAAGCTTCTCAAGCGAATAATAACACGCATTTCCAGTATTTATTCTGTGTTTAATTTCCTCCCGAGTGTCATTTATATGTGTTACTGTTGCTCCAAGATATTTGAATTTTTCCACCCCTTCGAAGGATAAATATCGAATTCTTATATTTCCAATTCGTACAATATTCTGGTCACGAGACATAATCATATACTTCGTCTTTTCGGGATTTACTTCCAAACCTATCTCTTTACTTGCTTCCAGTAAAATTTCCGTGTATTCCCTAATCGTTTGTGGATTTTCTCCTAACATATTCACGTCATCCGCATAGACAAGAAGCTGATGTAACCCATGCATTTCCAAACCCTGCCTGTTATCCTGAACTTTCCTAATGGCATATTCTAGAGCGAAGTTAAAAAGTAAAGGTGATAGTGCATCTCCCTGCTTTAGCCCGCAGTGAATTGGAAAAGCATCAGATAGAAACTGACCTATACGGACTCTGCTCTATGTTTCACTGAGACACATTTTAATTAATCGAACTAGTTTCTTGGGAATACCAAATTCAATAAGAATATCATATAATACTTCCCTCTTAACCGAGTCATATGCCTTTTTGAAATCTATGAATAACTGATGTACTGTACCCTTATACTCCCATTTTTTCTCCATTATTTTTTTTAATCAATATAGGTAGAAATGTAATATTGGTGCTAGATGGAAATAAAACTCTCAAAGTTCTTCGTCTGTAAGTTTGAGACACTGAAGAAAAGAAAAGACGGTAACAATTGAACAAATGCAATAATTTTAATTGTTACAATTAATTATATAAGATGGATGTCCAAAGAAAAGTGAACTGTGTTTTGTGGCTGGAAAAATTTGAATCAAATTTCTACTCAGTCTATAAAAAACTATGTGCAATGAGTAGATATAGGAGAATAATTCTTCCATCGTTATCTAAGACTAGAATGAAGTCCATGCTGCAGTTAATAGTATTCTTATAGTGACAAATAAATTTGAGCAGTTTTATTGGTGAATTATTGCACTAATAATATTATAATATTTTGCTGTCAAACTACAGCAGAGTCCGTATAGGTCAGTTTCTATCTGATGCTTTTCCAATTCAGTGCGGGCTAAAGCAGGGAGATGCACTATCACCTTTACTTTTTAACTTCGCTCTAGAATATGCCATTAGGAAAGTCCTGGATAACAGGCAGGGTTTGAAACTCAACGGGTTACATCAGCTTCTTGTCTATGCGGATGATGTGAATATGTTAGGAGAAAATACACAAACGATTAGGGAAAACACGGAAATTTTATTTGAAGCAAGTAGAGCGATCGGTATGGAAGTAAATCCCGAAAAGACAAAGTATATGATTATGTCTCGTGACCAGAATATTGTACGAAATGGAAATATAAAAATTGGAGATTTATCCTTCGAAGATGTGGAAAAATTCAAATATCTTGGAGCAACAGTAACAAATATAAATGACGCTCGGGAGGAAATTAAACGCAGAATAAATATGGGAAATGCGTGTTATTATTCGGTTGAGAAGCTCTTATCATCCAGTCTGCTGTCCAAAAATCTGAAAGTTAGAATTTATAAAACAGTTACATTACCTGTTCTTCTGTATGGTTGTGAAACTTGGACTCTCACTTTGAGAGAGGAACATAGGTTCAGGGTGTTTGAGAATAAGGTGCTTAGGAAAATATTTTGGGCTAAGCGGGATGAAGTTACAGGAGAATGGAGAAAGTTACACAACACAGAACTGCACGCATTCTATTCTTCACCTGACATAATTAGGAACATTAAATCCAGACGTTTGAGATGGGCAGGGCATGTAGCACGTATGGGCGAATCCAGAAATGGATATAGAGTGTTAGTTGGGAGACCGGAGGGAAAAGACCTTTAGGGAGGCCGAGACGTAGATGGGAGGATAATATTAAAATGGATTTGAGGGAGGTAGGATATGATGATAGAGACTGGATTAATCTTGCACAGGATAGGGACCGCTGGCGGGCTTATGTTAGAGCGGCAATGAACCTTCGGGTTCCTTAAAAGCCATTTGTAAGTAAGTAAGGCTGTCAAACTAACCTGGGATATTTAATGCTTCTTTTAGACCTAAAAGAATATATTTTTAGAAAGTGAGAAGGAAATTTGTTTTTGGTTATGGCAGTGAGCGCAAATATAAACATGTCACGTGTGCGCAATATGGCTACACACTTTTAATAATCTTTTCTCTTGTCGTAACCTTGTGGGAAATATAGGACTACCACAGGAAACAATTTTTATAAGTTGTTTAAGGGATGTAATAAAATCCTTTCTGAATAAAGAGGTAGTTTATTACTGAACTAAGACGATTTCACTGCCTAATGGATCATTTTAAAACGAATAGATAACAAAGACTCATGAGCCATTCCATCAATTTGTGGCGTGGGCGAAAATAGGCAATTATAGTCACATATTAAACTCATCTCTGTAGCAATAGACATACTTACACGGAAATAAAAAATCTATTTATCCATGAAAAAGTATTAGCTCACTGGTAATTAGTGTGTTCAGGATAATTACACTCTAAAATGGATTATGTAAAATGAATTTCGAAATGTACATTTACATTCATTAACATCACAGCATTTAAAGAGTGGTTACACAAGCCAAGAGTGGAACATGCCCTCATTCAAAATGTTTACATTTTAGTGTCGCATTTCTAGTACACAAGAACATTTAAACCAATTCTGACAACAAGTGTGACGACCATATGAAGTTAAATTATGTTATTTCTACATTGTACGAAATATAGAAACTACTGGGTGGGATAAAAGTCGCTTTACCCAAACACTTCCTTACATTTAATTAGCCTACATTGAATTTAAATTTGACTACACATTCCTTTACAGATTTTGTTCAAAATAGAAGCCCTGTTTCTCGATACACAACTCACAACGTTTAGGCACTGATTTACAGAACATAACTCACGACTTTCGATTTTCACGAATGACTGTTCGATCATTTCTTGCAACTGATGCAGATCCTGCGGTTTTTGAGAAAAATAGTAATATACGTTACGTTTTCATGGTAGAGGAAAAGATTGAAAAAGCGAAACGTAGTTGAGCTTTTTTAATTTCCGAGAACATGAAAACAAACATACCGCTCGTGTATCGTACATTATTTTGTGCGAAGATCGTTTATTACATACCTGAAAGACGAATTTCTAATTAGTTGCAATGAAATCTCCATGTTGGTATCTGTTTAATGACGGCAACTTCGGAACACCAAAATATCTTTCTTCAACATTGTTGCTATAAAACGTTTTCTGTGTTTACTATACTCCAGCAGGCCGTGATATACGTCTGTCTTCCCCCCCCCCCCAGTCTATAAATGCGAACTTAAAACAAACATTAAGATTATGTAATAATTTATTTTTCATTTTAATATTTTAACAATATTATTTATATAACATATTGCAGTAATAACATCCGCATCTGGAATCTTGTTGATTTTTTCACGGCTTCCTTAATGTTACTTGTATCAGGAATGCAATAAGTTTCGTGGAGTAGTAGACTTTACTTAATTTTTGCAAATATTTAAAAACAATAATTAACATTGCAATTTAGGTGAAATTGCAGTGGTAAGTTTCCAATTTATAATTATTACTATGTTAAACTTCTCTAAAAATAATATGTTAAAAGCCTAAAGCAGTAAAATGAATGTCGCGTTTAAGCGGTAAGAAGAGGGAAATTGTTATGTGTGTTACGTTGGGAATACTGAATGTGGTATTTCACACTTACCGTGTATTGGTTCTGTGCGGAAAACAAGCAAATACGCACGATCTCGCACAAACATCATTTTTCAGAGTATCCCGCATCGAAAAATCACATGGCGTCGCATGATCTGGGTGGCCGTTCTGTTCTGCCATGACGGTAAATCCATTCGTGTAATTGTTGGTTCAAGAAGTCCCTCACTCCTACACCTAAATGAGGTGGTGCTCCATTCTATTGTCATAGCAACTGCATATCGGCAAAACGAGGGCTGTTTTCAAGACATGACATCGGAAAAACAGTTGACGCACAACAGTTGACCACTTATTTACACCAGTTATGATATCTGTATATGTACAAGTATGAAACTTAAGAACGAATATTCGGGAAAGCGACTTTTGACCCATCTTGTATATGCATTGTGACCCAAAATTCGTGGTGGCGTTTCAGAGGATTATATTTTTTTAATGACTATAGGTAGAAATGTAATATTGGTGTCAGATGAAAATAAAACTCTTAAGAGTTTTTCATCTGCAAGTTTGAGGCATTAAATGAGACAAAAGACGGTAACAATCGAACAAATGCAATAATTTTCATTGTTACAATTAATTATACAAGATGGATGTGCAAAGAAAAGTACAATGTGTTTTGTGGGTGGCAAAATTTGAATCTGTGACTCGTGTATGACGTGGATTTCGTCGCGTGTTTATCGAAGAATCATCACATGAGAATAACATTCATCGTTAGGATAGACAGTTAAAAGAGAGAGAAAAAGAGTACTGGAAGACCATCGACAAATGATGAAACCGTAGAAGCCATCCGAAAGCAACTGTTCTCATGCTAACGAATGTGTTATGACGATACAAAAGAGTTTATAGCTGTTCGCGAAATACAAAACAGATTACAAAAATATGACATTATTTTATTGTGGAAGTTAGTGATTGTGAGACTAACAAATGTTTTCTACAAAAGTAACAGAAATAGTTTTTATTAATTATGAAACACAATCACTCAGTGTTTCATCACATTGCATAAATACTATGCCTAATGGCTTCCAATTAAATAATTGTCAGTTCTGTCTTACTTAATTGATTTTAAATATAAACAAATAATGCTTTCAGGGGTGTTTTTTTTACAGAAAATACAGCGAATAATTTACTCTCTGATGAAATGAAAATTAATTTCTTCAAAACTTAACAACTGGCAATTACACGTACAAATATTTGTAATCAATTTTATATATTCTTCGTTGACTACATTTTAATATGTCTAATTGAGTGCATCGTTATGATGGTGGTGAATTTACTTGTGCAAGCCCATTAGAGACCTCATGTGGTTGTTATTGTAACCACTCGCGAATTAATGACGATACTATTGGTTCAGATCGTTTTCATCATAACAGGTTTCATCTTTCTATCGTAAAATACAGCCACTACTAACGTGTTAGTAGGCTACACATGTGTAGGTAATATTTACTCCCTTGGAAATAAAACAATAACGATTCCAGCTACAACTGCAGCAATTCCGGGTTCGACCTTCGAGACGAAAGTGGAAATTTATCTTCCTGCTCACTGCAGTAGATGAGTCCCTTCTTTTATTTTGTCCTATATTATTTTTTACGGTAGCCTAGCGTCATGCTGATCACAATACCAGAGAGTCCTGTAACTGCGAATTTCTAACATTGGTAGGCCTATATCTGCAAAAAGGTATGATGGACGGAACGCGTCCAATTCTTAAAGGCAGATGATGATCGGGGCTGTTTTATTTATTAACTACAAGCTCGAAAATTTATAATATATTAATGTGTAATATGTATTCCTGTAGTTAAACAAGTATTTTCTATGAACTTTGTCACTTAGGCCCTTTTTCTATGCTCCAATTTCTTGCTTAATCCATATTAAACAATATATCATGACTTTAACGTGTTTTTCCAAATACACGTTTGTTTTCTGAGCAGTTAATCAGGATTATTTTAGTATCACGGAATTAGGAAACCACTATCACGGAATTTGATTCCCTGTGACGGATTTAGGAGCCACTGTATAACAATGAAGAATCACATATTATATACCAAACTTGTGAAACTGTTGACACTGAATGTTGTGAAAACTGTAGCTGAAGGTCCAAATAACATCATTTAGGTGTTATTTGAAAATTTTTATTACAATTTTGGCATAAATATAGACTTTATTAAATATGCCACGGAATTAGGCAACCTTACCCTACAACTAGCACTATTGCCACTTTGGTTGACAGACGAAAAATGTAAGAGAGTAGAACTGTACACACATTTCACAAAATAAATGCACTCTGACAATGTAGAATATGGGTAATCTATTGTGTCGTTTCCTTTGAGACAGTGGTTCTCAACTTTTCAGAGACCTTCTCTTAAATACCTTTCAACTTTTTTAAGTTTCCACATATTTAACTAACAAGTATTAATAATTAAGGACGACGTACGTAATCTTCACACTTGAAGAGTATCTGTAGTTGAAACTTGGGAAATAATTTTATTTTCTACTAGCCGTACCCGTGCGCTCCGCTGCACCCGTTAGAAATAAATATAAAGTAATTATATAATTAAAATAGGACATTTGATCCAGGGAACATTCTTGTTTGATAGAAGGATAATTCGTTTAATATGTTACTTAATTTAAATTGTATTTAAAATATTAAAATGCGATCATTTTGATCCAGAGACACTCATTTGGTGCAATGACAATTCCTTTAACATGTTTCTTAATTCTTATTATCAATTATTTTTGGAAAAGCGAAAATTAACAGAAACATTTTGGGTACAGATTTATTATTATGTTTATATTATATTATATTATGAAAAAGTGTGTTGATAACGGATGTACTCGAATTAGAAAGTTTTTAATTTGTTGTGGGAGCTCTTGAATCTCAGGAGGAACAACTTTTACAACAGCGCAACATAATCTGCTTGGCTCATTACGCAATTTTTTGCATTGCATTTATTGCATATGTATTTTATGTATTTTAACACGATTCAATTGAACATAGTTAAAATTTGAATTATAAAATAATGGATTGCTAAGCTAACGTACTATTACTGCTTACTAAATCAATACACTCTCGTTGTTCGTTAATTCTCTGAGATAAAAATGAATATGTTCATAAACATTATTATAAGAAATACAGGAAATGAATATACAGAATAACCTATCAAGTTTTCTGTGCATAAGAAGCTATTTTAATCTTACCTGTCCTCAATTCACTCACAAGTTACTGTAATAACATTATAGCATTATGTCCATCCAGAGAAACTACACTTTCCAATGATGAAATAATAATTATTTATACAAATCGGTTAATTTAGCTTCATACAAACACAGAAACATTGTCTGCAGGCTATGTTTCATAGCTTTCGATTGTTGTGTCCAAGGCCCCTTATAGACGAAGTCATTTGTTTTTTATTTCAATACACCGCCTTAGATGGCAGTTATTTTAATTTTAAAACTCATTTATCTCATTAAATATCAGTCCTATCAAAATTTTTCAGAGAATAAAACTTATCAGAAATCATTTTTAAAGAAACGTTTGTTATGTAACATTTTTCACAAAAATCAATAATAAGCGAGATATTTCGATTTATTTAATTCAGGCCCCCTTATAACCCCCCTTTTAAGTTACAACGAACTTAATTTATATTCCAATTTTCATCGAAATCGGTTCAGCCATTATCGCGTGAAAAGGTAACAAACATACAGACAGATAGACAGACAGACATACAAACAACATTTTCAAAAAAGCTATTTTCGGTTTCAGGATGGTTAATTATATATGTTAGGACCAATTATTTTTGGAATATCGAAAATTACCAGAAAAATTTCGGCTATAGATTTATTATTAGTATAGATTTGTGTTGTTCGTGGTTTGTGTTTGTGTGTGCATATGTAGTATAGGCCTACGTAGTGGCGGAAAAAAAAAGTGCTTCTCACAGCTAGGTTCGTTATGCAATTCCAGGAGGCTACGAATGAGATGAATAGAAAATCCTATATATAGCATTTAGCTGTAGAGATATCGCAGTTATAACAATAAGAAGATCCCTAACGGTCACTAGGTAACACAGAAAGTCTCTGAAAATGAGCCGTACGCATCTAGGCGAACTCCAACTGGCATCAACATACGTGGGATCCATGGCGTCATTTCAGTTTTTGACGTGAATACGTGAAGAATATTGCTGGAGAATCTTATAACTGTATTGTAAATATTCATAATTTAAATATGTATGTCACTATTGTATTCATTAAGGATGGTTGAGTGGAAGAGAAGGCCTTATGGCCTTAATTCTATCAGTGAAAATAAAACATTCTATTCAATTCTACAAATTCGGTCCATTACAAAGAAGCCAACCAGAAAGCAAACACGGAAATATTTTCAGGTGAGTTTTGTTGTGCCTGTAACTTCTAAATTACACTACATATTCCACTGCTAAATATAGGGACATCGTTTTATTTTTACTAACATTTTTAATATTAACCTGGCTATACCTTTTGTTACCCCTTCCCACAACTGGAGTTCGATGATACTGCGTAAAATAAAAACAAATCACTTTACTAAGTATAGGAGGGAAGAAAAGTAGTTCATCCATTTACGTAAACTAGGAAATATCGCAATTTCTAGTTTCATAATTTTCATTAAGTTTTTGTGTAATCAAAATACAGTACAGTATTAACAATAAGTGTTTTTACTCACGAACTGAGCTGTCCATGTGGACGTATTCATTCTGCAGTGTATATTATACTGTCTACAGCACATTAGCGTACAATATAGAGAATGAAGTTAAATTGTAAAATAATCATAATATGCATATTTAAACACATTTTTGAAAATGGTGACCGTTCATTTCGATACAGGCTTCAGTTCTAATGTGCATATTATCGCACTATAGACTATTGTACCTAATTCCAGTTATCAGTTTCGTCCTTCGTACTAATAACTCATGTTGAAATAATTCTGTACCTACTCTGTAAAAACGTACCTTACGTACTGTAAATTCAATCTTCACTTCTGTCCGATCCGAAGAAATAAAATTACTCAGACATGCTATCTACTGTCCGTCCAAGTAGTTATGTCGGAGGATCGTAGAAAGGGGGGAAATCACGTGACAATTAATTATTTAACGAGGCCCTTTTATTTAAGCTATTTTAAGCAGTTGCATAATATTACGTAGACGTCCAATTCCTAACAGAAATTAATGTTTTCAGAAAAGACTAAGACAGCCCAGCCACTAGCCTTTTCAGCGGCGTGAGCAGAAGCAGGTTGGGAAAATCGGGATGCGACGTATGCAAACGGACGACAGCACCTGGGCGAAAATATGATTCAATATTGAAAGCTGTTTCGTCACTAGAAAACGCGAACATATTTCTGGAACGTACTATACTCACTACTACTTGACTGCATGTACGCGGCCTTGGTTGTGTTGGAAGTTTACTAGTAGAAGGGGTGGGAGTGAAGTACATTCAAAAACTCAGGTACAATAAAAATTGAAGTAAAAATAAAATGATGTCCCTGTACAAAACCAATATATGTAACATTGGCGACGTAAAATTGGAATGGGCCTAGGCCTATATTTCAAAACTCAGTTGAAATTTCGAGAAATGGGGATGAAAAGTGCTGAACGAGATGGACAATCCCTCGATAAGTAAACCGGACTCGAAACAAAAGAATTAATCGTATAAAATTAGTTAAAACTCGATGAAATCTGGTGTAAGAGAACCATTTAAACCACAGGAATGAACTTGTCAGGAAAACACTTCAAAAGAAACCTGACCTCAAACATTATTACATAAAATTACATTCAGTTTTATAATTTTGTCTCAAAGTTGATCTATCTAAACAACAAGACTAACTAAATGTCACACACATATCAAGCTGTGAATAACTAACAACACAATTCCACACTGAGTGTATAACACTAACACAGCGCTACTCTACTTGTCTACAAATCTACACAACACAACACAACAGTTGAATTTGGTGCACAATAACATAAGGACGTTTGGATGACACATTTGGGTACTACTAGAATTAGATCGTGACGAGTACGGACAAAATGAGGGCAACATTTCATTAAATGGAATTTTATAGGGGTCTAGTTTTATAAGCATGAAAATGTGTATATTTGTACTGTATATGCTGCTGTTTCAGGAAATGTGCATGAAGGTCTCTCTTGTTGTGTTCGACTGAAGTGCTTACGAAATGAAGTCTACAGAAGCATGACATAATATAGCAGCAAATGACCAAATAAATGCTTGAACTTATATTCAATAGCATAATAATTATCCTTCTATTATAATTTTTAAGATATAGACCAGTGATGTCAACTGATACCCATACGAGCAAGCGCGCGCTTTAGATCCCAGGAGAGCCTGAGCGCTTTACAGAGTAAAGGAAAGAGACAGACGAAACAGGTGATATATGCCGCTTGGTCGAGCTATATTCAGGGATGGCCAGCACTGATTCAATAGATAAAGGGAAGAGAACTTATTAAAACTGTATCCATGTTAATTTTTAGATCTGTCTGAAAAGTACAGGGACATCATTTTATTTTTACTAACATTTTTAATATTAACCTGTCTATACCTTTAGAGAACCGGAAACACCGTTCGCTACCCCCTTCCACGACTGGAGTTTGATGATACTGGCGTAAAACACAAACACGTCACTCTACTAGGTATAGGAGGGAAGAAAAGTAGTTCATCCGTTTACGTAAACTAGGAAATATCGCAATTTTGAGTTCGATAATTTTCATTAGGTTTTTGTTTAATCACAATACAGTACAGTATTAACAGTAAGTGTTTTTACTCACGAACTGAGTTATCCATGCGAACGAATTCATTATGCAGTGTATATTATACTGTCTACAGCACATTAGTGTACAATATAGGGAATGAAGTTAAATTGAAGAATAATCATAATATGGATATTTAAACACATTTTTGAAAATGGTGGCCGTTCATTTCGATATAGGCTTCAGTTCTTTTGTGCATATTATCGTACTATAGACTATTGTACCTATTTCCAATTGCCAGTTTCGTCCTTCGTACTAGTAACTCATGTTGAAATAATTCTGTACCTATTCTATAAAAGAGTACCTTATGTACTGTAAATTCAATCTTCATTTCTGCCAGATCCGAAAAGATAAAATTACTCAGACATGCTATCTACTGTCCGTCCAACTGGTTTTGTCGCAGGGTCGTAGAAAGGAGGGGGAATCACGTGACAGTTAATTACTTAACGAGGCCCTTTTATTTAAGTTATTTTAAACAGTTGTATAATATTACGTAGACGTTCAATTCCTAACATAAATTAATGTTTTCAGAAGAGAGCTAAGACAGCCCAGCTTTTACAGACAGGCGTGCACAAGCAGGTGGGGGGAATCGGGATGCGACGTAGACAAACGGACAGTACCTGTGCGAAAATATGGTTCAATATTGAAAGCTCTTTCGTCACTGGAAAACGCGAACATATTTCTGGAACGTACTATACTCACTAACTCAGTGTTGTTTACTATATGCAGCCTTGATTCTGTCTGGAGGGCAGTTGGAACTTCATTAGTAGAAGGGGTGGAAGTGAAGTACATTCAAAAACTCAGGTACAATAAAAATTGAAGTAAAAATAAAATGATGTCCCTGTATAAGTGCATTATAAGAAAGTAAGTTTTAATTTTAATGCTCATTTTTCACAAGTTTGCTTTTTTATTCAAAAGGAATATTTTCTCAACTTTTTTTTTACAGAAGAGTGAATTTTTCAGATATGTTTGTTTAGTAGCCTTACAGGTACTAAAACAATGTTTTCGTAAATCTAATAGGCCCATATCGTAAATACGTATTACTGAAGATAGTGTATTAAAATGTTTGAAAATATTCGTATGGAAAATGTTTGTAAGGAAATGAATTAACAAAGCAAATACTGTTACGTCACAAACAAAAGATATGTGCCTATGTGTTGGTAAAACGTCAGCTCTATAGCTTCAGCAGATTTCGAGATAATTTAATGTTCTGGTAACAGAAAGTTGCGCACCAATATCACCTAAAAGCATAATACGATAAGAGTTTTATTATGTAATATTAGTTACCTAGACAACTTTACTTTGTACTATAATATTGTTTTGATTACTTTTATAAGGCTAAAGATACCATCAATATCAATTTCAACTTATGTCATATTCAGTGTCTTTCTTTGGGATAACACTTTCTTTATGAATGATGTGTTTAATTCACTTAGTACAGTATAGTTGTAGTTATTATGGAATTTGTGTGAATATTCCTTCTTTACTGTTTATTATGTTATTAACGTTTAAAACACAACTGCAATATTAGGCTAAGAAATAGGTGTTAGTACTTTTGTTTTACAGACAATATAGAAAATAACAAACAGAAAGAAGCCATATAAAAATAACGACATAAAATTTCACGTTCCGTTTGAAGTTTGTGCACCACTGTTTTCTTAATCCAACAGGCTGCTTATTCCTCCTAGCATACCTGGCGCTTAACGCCCGCGAACGACGTCAAGGTCAGAAAAATGCGCTTGCTTTGACATCACTGGTATAGACAATGGCAGCTAAAGATAAAATTACAATAAAAAATTAATAACATAAAATCATGAGTAACTTTAAGATATCCTACATGATTTCAGATAATGACAACCTTTATAATCAAAGCAGCAAACAAAGACCAATACTAATTTTTTTCTATTTTCTCTACAAAACATGCATTCTTAGGAAGAGGTTAAAATTCGATTTCTTCCATTTCCGATGAAAATGATAAAAATATCATAGAAATACTTAATATATTTCCAAGTTCCAATCTCATCTTTTTCTCCGATCTGATAGATTACAGCACATATTTCACTGATATTTTTTGTAAATACATCTTGATTACACAACTTTTAACACTGTATCACTTCGGAATATGTATGATAAGACTTCCTGGTGTTAAATTCTAACGTACCTTGTTTACATGTTTCGACCTATTTATGGGTCATCCTCAGAACTGGTCGTTGTTGGTCTTGACTCCTCTTGTTCTGTTTCCTGTGAGGGTGCGTTCGTGTGGTATAGTGTAGAGTCAAAAAGTGTGTGTGTTCTGAAATTTAGTTGTGTGTTGAGAATTTCGTTGGGGTGTGTTTTTGTGTATCTGTATATTTCATATTGTTCTAGTGTGTTTATTTTCTGGCTTTTTGGTTGGACGTGTAGTATTTCCATGTCTGTGTTGATGTCTCTGTGGGTGTGGTTAGCATTTTTGATGTGTTTTGCATATGTGGAGGTGTTTTGTAATTTTGTTATGGCTGTGATGTGTTCTTTGTAACGTGTTTGAAATGATCTGCCTGTCTGTCCTATGTAGAAGTTGTTGCAGGTGTTACATTTGAGTTTGTATACGCCTGTGTGGTTGTATTTGTTTGTTTGTGTGTTGAGAAGGTTTTGTAGAGTGTTATTTGGTCTGTATGCGATGTTGTAATTTAATTTCTTGAATGAGGTTGCAATTTTGTGCGTGTTTTTGTTTTCGTGCGTTAGTGTGATGTTTTTTTTGTGTTCTTGTGTTTGTGTTGTATTCTTATGTTTTTTGTGATTATGTTTCGTCCTACGTATTATGATGTCTATTATGTTGGGGTTGTATCCGTTTTCTTGTGCTATATATTTTATTGTGTTTAGCTTTTCGTTGTAATCCTGTATTTTTGGCCATTCTTCCACAATTGTGTTTTATTTCATTCACTTTCACTTCGTATTTTACCTGCTTTTTAATTTTGGCATATATTATCTCAACTATCCATACAAATATGTTTTTTTTTTCTTGGTTTATAACATATTAATTCAAGTCCCTAAATTTCAAGGGAAAAACTGTTCCGACCTCTAGGTGAACGCACCAGCGGTCTACCGACTGAGCTACCCAGGAACTCCACCCAACACCGTCTCAATTTTTCCCTTTATATCCACACAACTCGAGTGGGCTGATGATACGCCAAAAACCCACATCGAGTGCACACAAACTCTGTGTGACTTGAAATTGTGGTTCTCTGTAAACGTACCTACAGTAGCGTATATATTATGCAAATCTAGCTTTCAGGTAAAGATCTCTGTGAAGGAGGCTTGAATAATTTCAAAGGAAAAATTGCTCAGTCGGTAGACCGCTGGTGCGTTCAGCCAGAGGTCCCAGGATCGATACTCGGCCCCAGACTGGGTTACAGGTGCGGCGCCAGATGTGCAGAAAAAAGATGGCGAGAAACACCACGTTCATAGTGCTTTAAATCCCTCTTTTGTTGTTGAGAGTAGAGTGGGAAGTCTGTAGACGAATAGGGTAATAAATTTGATAAAATGTCAGTACTGAGAGAAAAAGTGAAAGGCGATTGTCATGTGTCATTTCCAAACTCTGAGATTTTCAGCTATTGAGTCATAAGCAATTCGCTTGAATTTTATTTATTATTCTGCCTTTTTTGAAGGACCATAAGGGCAGACTTCGAGGACCCACAGGTGGTCCGCGGACCATAGTTTGAGAAACGCTGGGCTAGATGATAAGTATGACAAGAGTTATTGTCCAAAACTGTACGTCAATTGTAATGTATTCTGTATACCGAGAGTTACTATCCAGAAATGTAGGTCTACATCAAATACAATGAGAGGATGTATACCAAGAGTTGCTTGTCAGACCTCGCGGATTCGCGTTATAGCCGGATAAAATCTCGAGAAAAAAAAAACAGATATTTAACACAAGTCGGAATCGAATCCATGCCGAAGCGCACCTTCGGATTAGCAGGCAAACATCCTTAACACCTAAGCTATTACTCCGATGTTTATGCATATTTAAGCAGGAAAGTGTATAACTGTGATCCAATCAACAGAAATTAGAATTAGAATTCTTTCATAATGTAATTATTATATTAAAATTAATGTTGTAGTTGTAAGTGGACATTGTAGCAGGGTTATCCTGTAAGTTCACATCTTTAAATAAATAAATAAATATATAAATAAATAAGTAAATAAAATTAAATATTAAATAAATTAAATTAAATTAAATTAAATACATAAATAAATAAATAAATACATCAATACATAAAAAACATAAATACATAAATAAATAAGTAAATAAATAAATAAAATTAAATAAATAAATTAATTAATTAATTAATTAAAATAAAATAAAATAAAATAAATTGAATTAAATTAATTAATTTAATTTAATTCAATGACTTGAATAAATTAAATTCAATAAATTAAAACGATTAAATTAAATTCAATAAATTCAATAAATAAATTAAATAAATTACATAAATTAAATAAAATTAATTAATTAATAAAATAAAATAAATAAATAATTAAATAAATAAGTAAATAAGTATGTAAATAAATAAGTAAATAAAAATAAATTAAATTAAATATTAAATAAATTAAATTAAATAAATAAATAAATCAATCAATCAATCAATCAATCAATAAGTAAATAAATAAATAGATAAATAAGCAAGTTAAATTCAATAAATTAAATAAATAAATTAAATAAATTACATAAATTAAATAAAATTAATTAATTAATAAAATAAAATAAATAAATAATTAAATAAATAAGTAAATAAGTATGTAAATAAATAAGTAAATAAAAATAAATTAAATTAAATATTAAATAAATAAAATAAAATAAATAAATAAATAAATCAATCAATCAATCAATCAATAAGTAAATAAATAAATAGATAAATAAGCAAGTTAAATTCAATAAATTGAATAAATAAATTAAATAAATTACATAAATTAAATAAAATTAATTAATTAATAAAATAAAATAAATAAATAATTAAATAAATAAGTAAATAAGTATGTAAATAAATAAGTAAATAAAAATAAATTAAATTAAATATTAAATAAATTATATAAATAAATAAATAAGTAAATAAATAAATAGATAAATAAGCAAGTTATAAGTAACTAAATAAATAAATTATTTCTCATTTTTTCCCAAGTTCACCTTACTTTCGGAAGTACTCTCTTGCTTTCACGCCGATTGTACTTGTAACACATTTCTTACCAATTCTTCAATCTAATAGACAGAACGAAAAACGTTATTTCGTAAAGTATTTATATTCTATTCTTCACGTGCTGATGTTAAAATAATTGGAACAAACGCAACACTTGTGAAATGTTTATTACTACAAAAAAATATTACCTATCCACATTACATGTGTAGGTTTATGTACAGGAAAGTTTTGTTTTCAAATGCAATGACTTGTTTTGGAAAGTTTGCTTAACATGAAGACATATTTCAATTTTTAAACCAGTAAGATTTCCTCATCGTTAAGCTTTTTAGAGTTCGTTATCTCGCAATAAACTGGCCATAAACTTTCAGGTTATTTTTTGCTTGTTGAGTTTTACGAGTTAAGAACTAGATCTCAGTTTGCCTAGTTCGACATCATGTAGTAGTCTTTCTAAAGATATATTTTTCATCTCTCAATTTTCAGTATACAATGCTACTTTTCTAAGCACTTTCTTGTTCGTTGACAAAAAGATATCAGGTTAGTTTTAATTTTTTTTAGTTTTATCAATAATTATTTCTGCTTTCAAAACTAATTAAAGTTTCTTCTATTAATATACATGCACTTTACCGACCCCTGAAACGAGCATTCGACAAATTTTTACTTTTCATTTTATAAACATTATTATGAGAAAGTATAATGAATCTGTAAAAAACTGTTTGGGATTTTTTTCGAAATGAATGGGTGTGTGCGGATATAACGAATATATCTTCATTACAAGTAAGAAAATAAAATAAGAACTGATTTGAAGTATCGCGCCATTTTGAGTTCCTAACTTGAAATGAAACTTTTTAACTATTTTACACTCTTCATTACATGTCATGTGCCAAATTCTAGGTTAAATTAACTTGTAAAAAGCAAAATCAGTACAATAATTTATAAGTTCTTGCACACAGATGAACAAACAGACAATACACCCTAAAACAAATTTTCGGTGTCGGAGATTTTAAAATCATGTATTTCTGTAAAAAAGTAGAAATTTGTTGGTATGATAATATATAATGGCAAATTGTAGGTATCTACAAGGCTTGCTAGAAAATTCAGCGAGCAGTGGAAAGAAGATCAACTACCGATTTATGAAGACCATTACAAATATCTGGAAGGAGTTAAACAAACTTACTTACTTACTGGCTTTTAAGGAACCCGGAGGTTCATTGCCGCCCTCACATAAGCCCGCCGTTGGTCCCTATCCTGAGCAAGATTAATCCAGTCTCTATCATCATACCCCACCTCCCTCAAATCCATTTTAATATTATCTTCCCATCTACGTTTCGGCCTCCCCAAAGGTTTTTTTCCTCCGGCCTCCCAACTAACACTCTATATATGCATTTCTGGATTCGCCCATACGTTCTACATGCCCTGCCCATCTCAAATGTCTGGAGTTAAACAAACTTTATTACTTTCACAGTCTTACTAATAAATCGTGTATAGTTTTTATATGAGATTTATGCAGAGTTGAGACAGAAAACATTACTAATAAACCGTGAATAAGCTATGGACGTATAAACAGTCTGTAACTATACAATGGGAATTACTTTGCAGTAGTTATATACACGAAATCCCTTGTTTAAACGTTGTATATAGAGAAAAAATGGCCGCCCCTAACAGCTGTTCATATCGACTGTCATTTTATGATGATGGTTGCCTTGTAACCACAGAAGAACAAACCTTAGAGCACGAAATAATTAGAATAATATTGCTGTAGTTTGAACTCTTTGACCGAAATATAGCGTGGTAATCGATCAGAGCCAGTTGTACTATCGATACTTAACACGCCATACTAGAGCGCTCTAGAGAACCTTAGATATTCTATTACCTTTCGTAACGAAGTAATGGCGAAACTATGACGTAGCTGTGTAACAGTTATACTGTTATACACGACGTATGTAGTGATTATTAGTAAGGAATTTACACACCACGTATAAATGAGCTACTCAATGTATAAATATAAGACAGTTAAACGTCTGTATATAGAGTTTTTATTAGTAAGACCGTAAATGTAGTAATGATTTGTTTTATTTTATTTACACTTTAGATTTTAAGTATGTTACGAAATTTTTAAATCCTTTCTATGAATTAAATATATCTTGGGAATAAAAAATAATGTAATAAAATTAAAATATGAAGCGCATTCCAAAACAAAGCATCTAATATAAAAAATATAACTAGTGTTCCAGTGTGGTGTACTTCAGTATATAATATGTGATATCCCCCTTCAAATTGCACTGCATTTCTAAATCTATTCCGACATCCTAGTTGAGATTGTGTTTAAAGAGGCTAGGTGAACGACTTATTATTTTAAACTATGTTTGTGTCAGCCATGTCAAAATACACTGTGTCTCAAAAATCATGGTGGTGTTCTTACATACTTACAAATGGCTTTTAAGGAACCCGAAGGTTCATTGCCGCCCTCACATAAGCCCGCCATCGGTCCCTATCCTGTGCAAGATTAAGCCAGTCTCTATCATCATACCCCACCTCCCTCAAATCCATTTTAATATTATCCTCCCATCTACGTCTCGGCCTCCCTAAAGGTCTTTTTCCCTCCGGTCTCCCAACTAACACTCTATATGCATTTCTGGATTCGCCCATACGTGCTACATGCCCTGTCCATCTCAAACGTCTGGATTTCAAGTTCCTAATTATGTCAGGTGAAGGATACAATGCGTGCAGTTCTGTGTTGTGTAACTTTCTCCATTCTCCTGAAACTTCATCCCGCTTAGCCCCAAATATTTTCCTAAGCACCTTATTCTCAAACACCCTTAACCTATGTTCCTCTCTCAGAGTGAGAGTCCAAGTTTCACAGCCATATAGAAGAACCGGTAATATAACTGTTTTATAAATTCTAACTTTCAGATTTTTGGACAGCAGACTGGATGATAAGAGCTTCTCAACCGAATAATAAGACGCATTTCCCATATTTATTCTGCGTTTAATTTCCTCCCGAGTGTCATTTATATTTGTTACTGTTGCTCCAGGATATTTGAATTTTTCCACCTCTTCGAAGGATAAATCTCCAATATTTATATTTCCATTTCGTACAATATTCCCGTCACGAGACATAATCATATACTTTGTCTTTTCGGGATTTACTTCCAAACCGATCGCTTTACTTGCTTCAAGTAAAATTTCCGTGTTTCCCCTAACCGTTTGTGTATTTTCTCCTAACATATTTACGTCATCTGCATAGACAAGAAGCTGATGTAGCCCGTTCAATTCCAAACCCTGCCTGTTATCCTGAACTTTCCTAATGGCATATTCTAGAGCGAAGTTAAAAAGTAAAGGTGATAGTGCATCTCCCTGCTTTAGCCCGCAGTGAATTGGAAAAGGATCAGATAGAAACTGACCTATACGGACTCTGCTGTATGTTTCACTGAGACACATTTTAATTAATCGAACTAGTTTCTTGGGAATACCAAATTCAATAAGAATATCATATAATACTTCCCTCTTAACCGAGTCATATGCCTTTTTGAAATCTATGAATAACTGATGTACTGTACCCTTATACTCCCATTTTTTCTCCAGGTGGTGTTCTAGAAGATTATATATATATATATTTTTTTTTTATATTTTTATATATTTTTTATATTTTTAGCTCTATTCAAAAAATATAATCTTCTAGGTGGTGTTCTTCTGTAACTTTGAGGCACTGAAGGATACAAAAGACGGTAATAATCGAACAAATAATTTTCATTGTTACAATTAATTATACAAGATGGATGTCCAAAGAAAAGGGCAGTGCTATTTGCGGCTGGGAAAATTTGAACGTGTGACTCATGTACGACGCGAATTTTTCCGCGTATTTAACGAAGAATCGCCACATTCGTCGTTGAGATGGACAGTTAAAAAAAACTGGAAGCCTATTGAAGAAAAAGCATACTGGAAGACCATCGACAAAATATGATGAAACGGTAGAAGTCATCCGAAGAGCATTTCATTTGTTCGGAGTCCAAACAAATCAGTTCGTAATTAATGTCCTCGACAATTAGGACTTCCAAAAACAAGAGTTCATAGAGCTTAAAAGAAAAGTATTCATCTCATCCTTAAGGGATTAGGTACAGCTTACAGCAGTCAAAATTTTGGAAATATTCAACATTTTTTTCTCCATTACTATATCTTCTAGAATAATGAAAATTGATATGTGTAAAACACTGTCCTTTTACTACATGAAAAAAATATTTTTATGATTTAATATATATATATATATATTTTTTTTTTTTTCAAAATTCAAAATGGTAGCAGTTCACTGTGCAGTGATGAAGCGTTTCCCTCATAACTCATAAACTTGTTAACTTTTTCATGTTGTCTTTCTTTTGTTTTATTGCTGAAACTCATGTTTACAATATCATGCTCTTTCATCTACATTCCTAAATAAATAATAGGGCCTATATATATATTTTTTATTTTGTGTTAAAAGCGAATACTGATATTAGACATTTTTTAAATGAATTTATTTTTATGAGACAATATATCAAAGGCAGAGAAGTGATTTTGCATCTTATTTTTTTATTGGGTTGTTTTACAACGCTGTATCAACATCTCAGGTTATTTAGCGTCTGAATGAAGTGAAGGTGATAGTGCCGGTGAAATGAGTCCGGGGTCCAGCACCGAAAGTTACCCAGAATTTGCTCATATTGGGTTGAGGGAAAACCCCGGAAAAAACCTCAACCAGGTAACTTGCCCCGACCGGGATTCGAACCCGGGCCACCTGATTTCGCGGCTAAACGCGCTAGTCATTACTCCATAGGTGTAGACTGCATCTTTTTGTAGATATTACATGCATAAGTACATACAAAAAATAGCATCACAGAATGTTGGATAGCTTTTTTTTATGAGGGAAACGCTTCATCGCTGCGCATTGAACTGCCACCATTTTGAATTTTGAAAAAATAAAATATAAATAATTTTTTTAAATCGTAAAATTATTTTTTTCATATAGCAGAAGGACAGTGTTATACACATACTATTTTTCATTATTGTACAAGATACAGTAATGGAGGAAAAAAATGTTGATAATTTTCAAAATGTTACTGCTGTAAGCTGTACCTAACCCCTTAAAACTTCAATTATTACATGTACTCCATCCAAATGATTTTCACAAAATGTATGAGTTTCCTGTGGATATGCTTAATGAGGCACAGATTCAAATTTTACCAGTTACAAAAAACATTGCACTTTTCTTTTGATATCTAGAGTTAATTGTAACAATAAAAAATATTGAATTTTTGTACTGTTGCCGTTTTTTGTTTCCTTCAGTGCCTCAAACTTACAGACGAAAGCTTGGAGTTTTATTTTCATCTGCCACCAATATTACATTTCTACCTCTATTCGTTCATAAAATATAATCCTCTGAAACCCTATCATGATCTTTGAGACAGAGTGTAATTTGTTGTGACTAACTTATAAATGTGATAAAATAGTTTCATTAGATTTTTATAATGTAGTGTCCAAGCCAAACCTGAACAACATTCATTCATTGTACAATATTAATGTTATTATCATTTATGTCATTACTATCAACATCTCTGTTCAAAGGAATGGGCGTTGCCATTGGCAACTGCCGGGCGAAAAAGGTCATGTACCTCATATTATATCCTCATGAACAGGGGCAGGTATTTATGGAGATTAATTATATCGTTCGTGTTTTTTAATATTGGTGTCGTTGGAGATTGATTTGTATTCTTGGCGGAGATTAATGGAAATTTTGGAAAATACAATTATTTTGGAAATGGAGTATTAATTGAGTATGAATATTACTTTCCAAATATCTCAGCCCCCCTCGCGTATGTGGTACCTAAGAGGTTACGTCCAATTTCGGCTTCCCCTTCAAAATTTTCTAGAGCTCCTTCAGAGGAGCAGCGTAACCCGGAGTGAGACTAGTGGCCAACAGGCTTGGAGCTCACATATTTAGTTTTGTACAGCCCCCAACCCCTTGCAAGGACGCGTTTTGCGTACCTTTTAAATTTTCCTCCCAATTCTCTTTCGATTTTTCGATTTTTTCGATTTTTTCGATTTTCGCCGTCGAGATCACTTTTAAGCTTCGTCACTTTCCAAATAATTAACATTAAAGGTTCGTTGGATTCTAGTAAAGGTGCGGTATGGCCAATAGACAATATTAGTTGGATTGAGATTGGATTACATTCATTAAAAACGAAAAAAAAAAAAAAAAACTTGCAACCCTCATATTAACACTTTCAAATTATTAGTGAAGTGTTCAATTCTCAGTCTTTTGAATTCACTAACATAATCAGAACACCTGGAATACCACGTAATGTAACTTACTTGGATATAATATAACACATTCAAGTGAAAAATAAAATCCGAAAAAAACTCAGAATATGAAATTCGCTATAAAACGACGCAACAGTAATATTTCGCGAATGTATTCATATTTCGCTATTAGAACTCTATTTAGCGATTTGTCGCGATTGTTTTATCCGCATATTATTAATCAGAATGACGTAATTCGTAAAGATTAGTAAAAATCTATTGTATATCTAGTATGTCGTGATATTCGCGATCTCCATAAATACCCGGCCCTGTTCATAAATAATCGTGCCTTGATCCGAGCTTCGGTCACCTCTGAGTCGTCTAGAACCTATCATCAATGCCATCTACAAATCTTTTGAGAAACCACGAGGAATGTTCGTCACGGCGGACGGCCGATCCAACGCCGCACAAACATAAGTAGGTATCTTCTTTTTCAAAAGGGGAGATGATAATGAAATGAGAATTGAGGAGAGTGTCAATAGAATGAGGAGGAAAGAAAGGAAGAAACCGGAGGAAAACAGTCACAACCTTGGCTCCGCCATCGCCGCGTTTTGAAGTCGTTCACATGGTCAACGTAATCGAGCTACAACAGAGCTACCAAAGTGGTATGTGTTAGTAATATCTACATTGAATTCAAGAGAAACACATGTTATAGAACACACTCTAGTTATTGATACGTTTTCTAGGAAATGGGCTTATTAAGGGAACTAGGTAGTCTGAGCATATGACTGTTGTGTGTAAGTGAAATAAGTGAAGAAATTTTGCTGTTATTCTTCAACTTTTGAATATATCAATTTACAATTTTCACAGTATACACACAATAATTACAGGTATATTTCAGGTTTTAGATTATCTTTCTATCTCGTGTACTTCATTTTGTAAACAATTTTAAACCCGAAAAATATTAATTAAATTTAAGTTAAAAACATAGATAATTTAGGAACATTTTTCTCAAAAACTACTGGGTCTAGCAGGCCGAAATTTGGTATAGTCCTAATTAATATGGTAGTGATGATTCATGGCCACATTCATATGGTTATCAAAATTATTATGGATTTGACAGCCAGAAAAGTATTAAAGAATATGAAAATTTTTAAATATTTTTTTTTTCAATATGGAAAATATTTTTTTAATTGAACGAATATATATATAATGTGATTAAAATGGCAGAAAATAAAGTCAACTGCATTGGAAATATGCTTGAATTTTTAGGAGCCTGTAATGCAAATATTTTCTGGGAAAAATGTTCCTGAAATATCTATGTTTTTTAACTTAAATTTAATTCATATTTTTCAGGTTTAAATTTTTTTTATAAGATCAAGTAAAAGACATAGAAAGATAATCTAAAAATCAAAATATACCTATAAATAATATGTGTATGTTGTAAAAATTGTAAATTAATATATAAAAAACTTTAAAACTAATAGAAAATCTCTTCACTCGTACACAACAGCCATATGCTCACAATACCCAGTCCCCTAAAAAGCGACGAATTATAGTAGAAAAATTATAATCGACGTTCTTACGTTCATCTCTCAGTCGTTACAAAATTTGAGAGAAGTTATCCGTATCACTTGTTTGCTGAAAAGTACTCAATAGCGGATTATTATTGCGACTGTTACCAATGGGATACACGGGATAATCTGCCACTTTTGTTGCATCGCATATGCAGGATATATTTTAGACTGATTACGAGATATTTCATGCATATTTCTTAAGGCAGAAGTGACAACAGTTCCTCTTACAGAAGCCTGTCTGTTCTCTGTGTATGATAGGGTTCCCAAACGTTCCGTAAAATACGGGATCGTCCCGTTTTCGCTAATTTATTTATTTATTTATTTATTTATTTATTTATTTATTTATTATTTAGGTAATAATTGTAACATAAAATATAATATATACAGAAAAACTTTAGCTCGCCCCTGAAAGAACAGAACTCGTGCTCAGGGGCGGATTCCTGAATTGAAATTAATAATTATACAATACAATTTGTCTTATGTCTACTGTGCAATTATAGTATATAAATTTAAATTTACAATTTTTCAATTTCTATAAAATCCATACATAACTTTTTAAATGTAATACTATAACTATTAGAATTGACAAGATTAGGATATTTAAATATAAATTTGTTATATATTCTTGGGCCTAAATTACTACTATGATTAAATACTGTAACAGTGTTGCATTTTGGTTCAAACAATCTTAAAGAATTCATACCTTTTGTTTCATTAACTATGAGAATACAATTCAAAATTATTTCGATTTTTATGTATGAATTTTATTAATACAATATAATAAATTTGTCTTACGTTAAGTACATTAAAGTCTAGAAACAAATTTTGGGGTGGAAAATCAATATGTTTATGACGACATATTTTAATTATTTTCTTCTGTAATAAATAAAGTTGACTAAAATGCGTCCCGTTGTCCCGAGAAAAGCCTTCGGGACAGCTTTCCGTCCCGTATATTAGAGTTCTAAACTGAAAAAAAAAATTGGAAAAGTTGCAATATCTATTCTACATTACAAATTATAAACATCGCAATCTTAATTGCATTGTAAATGTAAAGGGTGGTGAGATCAAAGGTAGTAGTGGAAGACTATATCATAGAACAAGTTAATACTTTTAACTTCCTTGGCTGCCATCTATCATATACTCATGAAATAGTAATATGCGTTACAAGAGCGTTATGTTGAAGTTTTCATGTTCGAGGAAAAGTTTGAAAAAGCGAAACGTAGTTAAGCTTTTTTAATTTCCGAGAATTGAAAGAAAACATACCGCTCGTGTATCGTACATTATTTTGTGCGAAGATCGTTTATTACATACCTGAAAGAGGGACTTCTAATTAGTTGCAATGAAATCTCCATCTTGGTTTCTGTTCAATGACGGCAAATTTGCGAAACAAAAATATTTATCTTGGACATTGTTACTATAAAATGTTTTCTGTGTTTACTATATTCCAGCAGGCCGTGATATACGTCTGTCTTTTTTTCCCCCAGTCTATAAATGCTAACTTAAAACAAACGGTAAGGTTATGTAATGATTTATTTTTCATTTTAATATTTTAACAATATTATTTATATAACATATTGCAGTAATAACATTGGCAAGTTTAATTTTGCCGGTCAAGGAGATGTTTAGATTTCCACATCTCCTTCGTTCAAAGTAACCGCCATGATGAGTCTGGAATCTTGTTGATTTTTTCACGGCTTCCTTAATGTTACTTGCATCACGAATGCAGTAACTTTAGTGGAGTTTTAGAGTTTACTTAATTTTTGCAAATATTTAAAAACAATAATTAACAGTGCAATTGAGGTGAAATTGCAGTGGTAAGTTTCCAATTTATAATTATTACTATATTGAACGTCTCTAAAAATAATATGTTAAAAGCCTAAAGCAGTAAAATCAATATGTCACTTAAGCGGTAAGAAGAGGGAAATTGTTATGTGTGTTAGGTTGGGAATACTGAATGTGGAATTTTAGACTTTCCGCGGATTGGTTTTGTGCAGAAACCAAGCAAATACGCACGATCTCGCACAAAAGATATCGATTATAAAATTGCCAAGTTTAATAATATATGTGAGACCATTAGAAGAACACTCCGAAATAAAACAAGGAAAGATACACAGATTAAACTATATAAAGTTATGGCAATAGCAACGGGCTTATATGCGAGTGAAACTTGGACCTTAAAAGAGAAAGATAGAAGCCGATTTCTTCGAAGTGTAGCAGGAGTAACTCGACTGGATCATATCAGGAATGAGGTAACAAGAAACAATCTAAAAGTTAACAGCCTGTTAGAAACTGTAGATGAGTATAAACAGAAATGTTGGGAACAGGTACAACGCATGGGCCAAGATAGAACCCCGAAAATAATCGCTAAAGCCTACAGCTTGAAGAGAAGAAGAAGAAGATGTATTATTATCAACCCTTAAATTGGCAGAACTTCATTTCTCACACTAGTTTATTAAACCGTGTCGGACTGTAAAGAAAACAACTATCGCAATGTCCATATTTTATATGTTGTGCAATATTATAGTATTGTGAAATTTTAATTTTCTTACCAATATATTTTTTTTATTGTTCTATTATTATAGCACTAGCCGTACCCGTGCGCTCCGCTGCACCCGTTAGAAATAAATATAAAGTAATTACATAATTGAAATAGGACATTTGATCCAGGGAACATTCGTGTTTGATAGAAGGATAAATCGTTTAATATGTTACTTAATTTAAATTGCATCCAAATAATTAAAATGCGATCATTTTGGTCCAGAGTCACTCATTTGGTGCAATGACAATTCCTTTAACATGTTTCTTAATTTTTATTACATGCAACCATAGTTTAATGAAGATTGACATCATTTAGATTTAAAGTGTATGTTTTATTTTACTTGTTATAGGTTTCCATTGAATTATGGTAATAACTTAATTCTAACCCTTGTTTTCTACGTATTCAATAAATGGCGCTTGGCCCACTATGGTTCTGAACCCTTTCAAATAACTTAAATTATATTATATAATATTACATATTACATTACATTACATTACATTATTATTATATTATATTATATTATACATTATACTATATCAGAAGTTACTGTAATAACATTATAGCATTATGTCCATCTAGAGAAACTACACTTTCCAATGGTGAAATAATAATTAATTATACAAATCGGTTAATTTAGCTTCCGATATTACTTCATACAAACACAGAAACATTCTCTGTAGGCTATCTTTCATAGCTTTCGATTTTTGCTGTCCAAGGCCCCTTACAGACGAAGTCATTTGTTTTTTTATTTCCTTATACGGCCTTAGATGGCAGTTATTTTAATTTTAAAACTCATTTATCTCATTAAATATCAGTCCTATCAAACTTTTTCAAGGAATAAAACTTATCGCAAATTATTTTTAAAGAAACTTTTGTTATGTAACACTTTTCACAAAAATCAATAATAAGCGAGATATTTCGATTTATTTAATTCAGACCCCCTTATAAACCCCCTTTTAAATAATGTATTTTGAATGCCATATAGCCTAAAATCTAAGTTACAACGAACTTAATTTATATTCCAATTTTCATCGAAATCCGTTCAGCCATTATCGCGTGAAAAGGTAACAACATACAGACAGACAGACAGACAGACAGATATACAAACAAAAATTTCAAAAAAGCGATTTTCGGTTTCAGGTTGGTTAATTATATATGTTAGGACCAATTATTTTTGGAAAATCGGAAATTACCAGAAAAATTTCGGCTACAGATTTATTATTAGTCTATATATAGCCTATTAACCTGTTGTATCCTATAGGATACTTTGCGAATTTAAGGGTTAAACAATTATTGTGAGTTATTAATTTCTGAAGGCGAGTCATGGCAACACCAAACGTTTAGATGAAGTCTGGGTGGATCTTTTTAAAAGTACTGAAGGAGAACTCTCAAATTTGAAGAGAGTAGTGGAGTTCATTATGTGTATCCCTGAGACAAATGCGTGTGTCGAAAGATTATATTGTCGCATGAACACTCTATGGACTGACGAGAAAAATAAATTGTCTGTAAAGACAGTAAAATCAATGCTTGTTGTAAAATCATTCTTTAGTGAGGATTGTGTTGCTTTTCATGACATTGTTCTTCAAAATAAACAATTGTAAGTGAAATTAATTCTTCAGAGAAATTCTGCAAGGCCAAGGCGGATTGATTTATAAGAATATTATCACGTGACTAGTGTATTTTGTAGCTATTTCTGTAATAACTTAGCAAAAACAATTTGAACTTACATAATGAAGCTTAGCCCACATTTAATGCAAATATGCTCCACAACAATTTTGTGTATGATTTGTTTACTTAACCTTTGTTAGTTAGTGAAGTGTTTGTGTAGTAAACTTTACTACACACACATTCTGAAAGATTGGCATTTTGATGGGTACGGATCAGAGGTCTGCATCGGATGTTCTCGCTCGATCGCCAAGTACGAGGCGCATCCAGAAAGTAAGTTTCCCGATTTTTCCCCCTTGAAAGTAAACGTAATTAGCCCTGTCAATTGCGCATGCGTAACAGATCTATGACGTATCAATCATATGCCAGCCGGACAGGTCCCGCCTGGTGCCAGTAGCGTGGCAGCAGTGGTCCGAAATGGAAGCTCTTATTCCTTCTCCCGCCGCCTGCGAGGTTCGGTCGGTGATAAAGTTCTTTAATGCACAAAGCATTGCGCCAATTGAAATTCATCGGCAGCACTGTCAGGTCTATGGGCCGAACATCATGAGTAAGCAGATGGTGCGTCGCTGGTGTAGGCAGTTTTCCGAAGGTCGTCAAAGTGTCCATGATGAAGAGCGCAGTGGACGACCGTCCCTCATCAATGATGATCGTGTTCAGCTGGTGCGGCAGTGCATCATGGAGAACCATCGCTTCACGATTACGGAGCTGAGCAGCCATTTTCCGCAGATATTGCGATCCTTGTTGCATGAGATTGTCACTAAGCACCTGCTGTTCAAAAAAAGTGTGTGCCAGATGGGTGCCGAAAAACCTGACACCCGAACACAAAATGCAACGTTTAGGAGCAGCACTGACATTTCTGCAACGGTATCACGATGACGGCGACAAATTCCTCGAAAGGATCGTCACGGGCGATGAGATTTGGATTTCGCACTTCACCCCGGAAACCAAGCAGCAGTCAATGCATTGGCGGCATAGTGGATCTCCGGTCAGGACGAAATTCAAACAGACGCTGTCGGTACGGAAAGTGATGTGCACGGTGTTCTGGGACAGGAAGGGCATTCTGCTCATTGACTTCCTTCCAAGAGGTGAAGCACTGCGAAAATTGCGACGTGCCATTCAAAACAAGAGGCGTGGAATGCTTACTGCAGGTGTTGTGCTCCTCCATGACAATGCTCGTCCACATACGGCTCGGCGCACAGCAGCTGTTTTGACGGGATTTGGCTGGGAGTTGTTTGATCATTCACCCTACAGTCCTGATCTTGCTCCCAGCGATTTCACGTTTTCTTGCACCTCAAGAAATTCCTGTCCTCTAGTGAGCGTTTTGGCAACGACAAAGAGCTGAAGACGTCTGTCACACGCTGGTTCCATTCACAGGCGGCAGAGTTCTACGACAGAGGGATACAAAAGTTGATCCCACGATACGACAAGTGTCTCAATTCTGATGGTGGCTATGTTGAAAAATAGCTGAAACATTGCTGTACCTGTTGCCAATAAATGCTTTCCTGAAAGTGCGTGTTCTTTTTTTTTTAATAGGGAAACTTACTTTCTGGATGCGCCTCGTAGTTCATAGCATAATCCGATAGGTAGCGCACATGCATGATGGGTAAAATTGTCACGAGCGATAAATCCTCGAACGGTATAAGCCGAGCGTTAGACATTCGTTCTTGTTACAGTGATGAACTGTGTAGTAACATCATAGATGTTTATCATTTCAAAACTTTGCAGTGTTTAACTATCCTCTCCATAGTACAACTACAAAACTTGCTTTAAAATGTGATATAAATGTTGTAGGTAAATATATATATATATACATTTCCCCCCCCCCACACATGTGACAGATGTTATTGGATGTAAATGTAATTATTATAAACGGAGAACACAATCACGATATTGCAAGAACCGTATGAAGTTTTCTAGTAATAATAATAATAATAATAATAATAATAATAATAATAATAATAATAATCTCTAATGTACCTATCTTTGCGTCTGTAATAGTTGTGCAGCATGATTATTCGTTTTATTATATTTTCTGTAACGTTATCTCTGTACTAATATTGCTATTAATCTACTGCTATATCAATAATATTTTGTAAAACGTTTCTACATTGTCGCAGTATATAGGCGGAACACTATGTATGGACCTATCATATTATATATGTGGTAAATCAAATATTGAATAAATATTAATTAGGAATAATAACTGTATATCGAAGTTTTTCATACTATTTTATTTATAACTTCATGTTCCTGTTTTGGTACGTTCCATTGACTGTTCCATTAAACGTTTGTCATAAACGCAGAAAATAAAGCCTTATTTTTACCGTGTGAGCAAAACATATTCTGTGTATCTTATCTGTCGCCTTCCATACAAGATAAGACATGTCGGTGAGATGACCTTGTACTGTGCTTCTATTTATTACGAGCGTATCACGACCGATATTATCTCGCTCGAGGGTGCGACATTCGACCGAGTTCAAGCGAGCGATTTAACTCCAATGCAGCACTCGTACGGATACTAAAGTTACTCAATGAAAACTGATAAGTGTATTCCGTATTTTTTTTTTTTTCCAAAATATCTGGGAACCCTAGTGTATGAGAAACAGTGATGTTAAGACAAGTCTGTTTTTCATCACTATAAAAGGAAAACATAGCGCTAATGCTACTTGTAATTCTATTATTTATGTTAGAAAATGGAGTTTATTAAGTTTTGGCTTGGACTTCGTGAACCTGTGCTCAGATGTTTCCGCAAACGTCAGGAATTTCATTCCTTTCATTTCTTAGCTGTCTCTCTTATTGATAAAATGTACATAGCTTGGTGTTTTGTGGAATACAGTATATGCTATAGCTTTTTGCTAGGTACTTTCTGCTTGTGTATTGAATATGTTTCTCGCAATATTTAAAGCCCTCATGGAATTTCTTTATTAACTGACAAAATTTGAAACATATATTCCGGCATAAATATCTGAATATTATCTGATCTCAAAAAAGATCTTGAAATACGCTCATATGTAAATATTCTTCAGCATTACTAAAGAGATAGTGACAAGAGTCTGAACTATGATACTCAAGGAGTATATCAGCTTCATTTACTTAATGGTTGTTCAATTATGTATACGTGCCAACAATTACGGTTTGTATTTGAAGACGAATTAATTCCTTGACTGATTTCAGCTCTTTGTCTCTAACAGATGAGGCGATGAGCTGCACTGAATCACACAACTGTTATTGTGCATCAACGGACATCGTTATTCAACTGTCCACCGACTACCGCTACATACGACACCAGTGAGTAAAGCTCGGCTAGAGACCTGGCTTACCGTTGGCATCCTTCGCCTCCAGCCCTTCAGCCTCCAGCACGATGACGTTCAGGACGACAATAGGTGGCTGGAAAGAAAAGAGACAAAAATCAGTAAATTGCTATACAATCACTTTTAATTGCTTTTATTTCTATACACATTTTGATCACTGCTCGAAGCTATTTTGCTACAAACATGGATTTTGCTCAGTAAAAAAATCATAAATTAACGATAGAATCATTATTAAAGGAGCACAAAACAATCAATGAACATAATCAGGGAGAAATAATTGAAGATTAAAATGTGGCAGAGGATTTATCAAGACTTCAACACAAAACATTCGGCTCTAGTCAACAAACCCATTTAATTCTTCATGGGTTAATAAAATTGCAATTAAAATACTTACTGGCTTTTAAGGAACCCGGAGGTTCATTACCGACCTCACATAAGCCCGCCATTGGTCCCTATCCTGAGCAAGATTAATCCAGTCTCTATCATCATATCCCACCTCCCTCAAATCCATTTTAATATTATCTTCCCAACTACGTCTCGGCCTCCCTAAAGGTCTTTTTCCCTCCCGTCTCCCAACTAACACTCTATATGCATTTCTGGATTCGCCCATACGTGCTACATGCCTTGCCAATATCAAACGTCTGGATTTAATGTTCCTAATTATGTCAGGTGAAGAATACAATGCGTGCAGTTCTTGTTGTGTAACTTTCTCCATTCTCCTGTAACTTCATCCCTCTTAGCCCCAAATATTTTCCTAAGCACCTTATTCTCAAACATCCTTAACTATGTTCCTCTCTCAAAGTGAGAGTCCAAGTTTCACAACCATAAAAAAAACAACCGGTATTATAACTGTTTTATAAATTCTAACTTTCAGAGTTTTTGACAGCAGACTGGATGATAAAAGCTTCACAACCGAATAATAATAGGCATTTCCCATATTTATTCTGTGTTTAATTTCCTCCCAAGTATCATTTATATTTTGTTACTGTTGCTCCAAGATATTTGAACTTCTCCACCTCTTCAAAAGATAAATTTCCAATTTTTATAGTTCCATTTCGTACAATATTCACGTCACGAGACATAATCATATACTTTGTCTTTTCGGGATTTACTTCCAAACCTATCTCTTGACTTGCTTCCAGTAAAATTCCCGTGTTTTCCCTATTCGTTTGTGGATTTTCTCCTAACATATTCACGTCATCCGCATAGACAAGCAGCTGATGTAACCCGTTCAATTCCAAACCCTCTCTGTTATCCTGGACTTTCCTAATGGCATACTCTAGAGCGAAGTTAAAAAGTAAAGATGCTAGTGCATCTCCTTGCTTTAGCCCACAGTGAATTGGAAACTCATCTGACAGAAAAATTGCAATTAAAATAGAAAATAAAATTATTTTCCAAGTTTCAATCATTGATACTCTTTAAGTGTGAAGATTACGTACGTTATTCTTAATTATTAATACTTGTTAGTTAAATATATGGGAACTTAAGAAAATTAAAGGTTATTTAAGATCGGTCTCTGAAAGGTTGACAACTACTGTCTTAAAGGAAACGACACAATGGATTAGATTGTCAGAGTGCACTGATTTTGTGAAATGTGTGTACAGTTCTACTCTCTTATAGTTTTCGTGTGTCAACCAACGTGGCAATAGTGCTAGATGTATATCTATGTAGTAGTTTTCCTTTCTGACATTCGTATTCCAATAAGGATATATTAACTATATTTGGAACGTTATTTTTGGTAACAGGTTTTTATTTTATTTATGATGTCATGTAGTCTACATACTTCCATCTATATTTCTTTTTTGTCTGCCTAGAACACGCAGTTGACTGATTCTCTGGCACGACCACAGTTTTCGATTAATTAAAATGTGTCTCAATGAAACATACAGCAGAGTCGGTATAGGTCAGTTTCTATCTGATGCTTTTCCAATTCACTGCGGGCTAAACCAGGCAGATGCTCTATCACCTTTACTTTTTAACTTTGCTTTAGAATATGCCATTAGGAAAGCCCAGGATAACAGAGAGGGTTTGGAATTGAACGAGTTACATCAGCTGCTTGTCTATGCGGATGACGTGAATATGTTAGGAGAAAATCCTCAAACGATTAGGAAAAACACGGAAATTTTACTTGAAGCAAGTAAAGCGATCGGTTTGGAAGTAAATCCCGAAAAGACAAAGTATATGATTATGTTTCGTGACGAGAATATTGTACGAAATAGAAATATAAAAATTGGAGATTTATCCTTCGAAGGGGTGGAAAAATTCAAATATCTTGGAGCAACAATAACAAATGTAAATGACACTCGGGAGAAAATTAAACTCAGAATAAATATGGGAAATGCGTGTTATTATTCGGTTGAGAAGCTTTTATCATCTACTCTGCTGTCAAAAAATCTGAAAGTTAGAATTTATAAAACAATTATATTACCGGTTGTTCTGTATGGTTGTGAAACTTAGACTCTCACTCTGAGAGAGGAACATAGGTTAAGGGTGTTTGAGAATAAGGTGCTTAGGAAAATATTTGGGGTTAAGAGGGATGAAGTTACAGGAGAATTGAGAAAGTTACACAACGCAGAGCTACACGCATTGTATTCTTCACCTGACATAATTAGGAACATAAAATCCAGACGTTTGAGATGGGCAGGGCATGTAGCACGTATGGGCGAATCCAGAAATGCATATAGATTGTTAGTTGGGAGACCGGAGGGAAAAAGACCTTTGGGGAGGCCGAGACGTAGATGGGAGGATAATATTAAAATGGATTTGAGGGAGGTGGGATATGATGATAGAGACTGGATTAATCTTGCACAGGATAGGGACCGATGGCGGGCTTATGTGAGGGCGGCAATGAGCCTTCGGGTTCCTTAAAAGCCATTTGTAAGTAAGTCAGTAAGAACACGCAGTTAGGAGATGGAAGTATATCGATTCTGTAATGTCGACAGGACAATCTTATTGCATGGCAATTCTAAAATTAACAATTGCTGATTTCCACGTTCTGCGGAAACTTACATCAGTATTAATGAGCTAAATGTTTCAATCCTTGTTAACTTTAAAATCCAAAAAGTTTTGTACGTGAATTCACTTGACTTTTCTCTTAATATAAGTTTACACTGTCGTGAACAAGTGCTTTTTGGACTGCATCTGTAGAATTTTGTAATTTTGAGACAGTATGTAGCAGTCTTATCGTTATGATACACATTTTAAATTGCCGTACTTCTTTTCTTTTTTTAGTAGTTTGAGTTTGAGGGATGATGTTACAAGTAAATTTATAAGAAGAAAAGGGAATATACAAAATTGACGATTAATATATCGTGAGTGTGAATACTAGCAACATAAACGCAAGAAAAGACGAATGGAGGTGAAGGTAGGATGGCAAGGAAATCTAAAGAGAAAGAAAGGTAAAATAATATAACATTAAGTAATGATAAAGTAGAAAGGACAGAAATAGAGCTGGGGACGGAGCGAGTAGAACTGTTGAGTTACTCGGTTCTATCGGTTTATGTGCTTGGCAGCGGAGCACCGAAGCTACTCGGTTAACCGTAGCCGTTACCGGTCAGTTCAAACAGAGTTCACGTGTTTTACTTAAGGGGAGTTCGTCATTATCGCATGCAAAATAATGGTAAAAATTGCCTATCTTCTAGCAGTCATAAATATAATAGTCTACTATTTATCAGTGGTCTTTCATTTTTGTTAGCTATGTGTGTATACATATTAAGCTTTAAAATGAAAAAGAATGGTGACTCTAGAGTAAATCTGTATCCTTAAATTAATTTTTTTAATTAAGCACAATTTTTTTATAAATCCACTACATGTCTGTAATTAGGTACACTCTATTCACTTATTATAGCACATATTGAATTGAAAATTTGACCACTTACTGCCAATAGATACTGAAACATACGCTACTAAAATTATTCATGTATCTGTAATATTATGGGCATAGGGCTTATAGTAATCATCACCGTCAATAAATTAAAAAAAAATTGAAGATTAGTATAAGCCCTATGCCCATAATATTACAGATATTTTAATAATTTTAGTAGGGTATGTTTTAGTATCAGTTAGCAGTAAGTGGCCAAAATTTTAATTCAATGTGTGCTATGATAAGTGAATAGAGTGTACCTAATCACAGGTATGTAGTGAATTTATATAAAACATATGTTTAAATTCAAAAATTAATTTAAGGGTAAGATTTACACTAGATTAACCATTCTTTTTTCATTTTAAAGTTTAATGTGTATACATATATCACTATAAAAATGAAATAGCTGTGATAAATAGTATTACATTTATGACTGCTTGAAGATAGGCTATTTTTACCATTACTTTGCATGCGATAACGTCCAATTCCCCTTAATACTAGCAGACAACAACGTAGGTACTGTATTTAAATATTTTCTGCTGCAGGACAAATTATTTCCTTATCCCCAAGGCGGGCTGAAAGGCCTCTAGTATTGAAGAGGAGTTCATCCTATTATATGACCTGTCAAGTGGGCCTAATGAGCACTGACAGTCTGAACATATTACTATACATCATAATAATAATAATATTATTATTATTATTACTACTAATACTACTACTACTATTATCATCATATTAGAGTGTTTGATTAATATTAAAATATGTTAAAAAAGGAAGTGCATTTTATTTTTCTTCTATTTGTGTTTATTGCATTTGTGTTACCTCATCAGTCATCATTTTATTTGTATTTATTTCTACGAATTATGTTACCTAATTACTTTAATTTATCAATAATATTACTCTTCATCAAAGAGAACATGGTTGTATTGAAGGCTAGTAATGTTATAAAATAAATAAACATTACGTTCTTCAGTTTAAGATTCCACGTTGTGTTGATTATTTTATCCACTTTCCGTAATAGTAAATAATTATGTTTGTTATTTTTAAGTGTTTTAGGCGGCGCTTCATGGAGCCAGTTTCTTTCTATCTTCTTTTTTTAATTAGCTGCAGCGTTTAACGTTTACACCACATGTTAATGTATTAGTATTATAAATTATTTTATCAATTATATTTCGTCTGTCATATATAACAACTCTGAAAGTTAAATAGGCCTTTCAGACAAAATAACTCCGCAAATAGTTCACGCAAATGAATTTTGCAACTGTCATTTTGCAATGAAGAGAAGCGCTTTTTCTCGTCAATTGGCAAAGCGAAAACCATTTACTACAACGCTTTTAAAACACGATTGGTTTCACTTTCAAAGTACGTTCTAAAATCGGCTCATTCTATATAAATTTTTAATCTGCCGCCACAAATTTGTACTCGGTTCAACCGAGTAATGACGTCACAGTAACTGCTCCGAACCGAATCGCTCCGTCCTCAGCCCCAGACAGAAATATAAAAATATCAAATTAATCGAAAAGAAAGACGAAGCCGAAGTTAGAATTGAAAACTGTACAATATGTGGAAATTAAATGGAGGGACGCCCTTTGATTCCTTGGATGTAACACTAGAAGGAAAGATTTTCAGAATCAAACTTATATTTTCTTTTCAAACAACTCCAGGTAAGAAACAAACAACTTCAAAACTGTCTCGTAGCTTCGAGAAGGAAAGATATTTTGTCTGCAACAGTATTCAAACCTACATCTTTAAAATTCACATGAAGTTGCACTGCATATACTGTCTTCCATTCTTAAAAAATACATAAGGAAAATGCTAGAAAATACTGCGAAAGTATGCAACCAAGAAACAAACTTGAAAAAGAAAATGCGAAAGTAATATAATATCTGAGAAAAATCCGTATGTTAGAGATTGTGGATCAAACAGTGACAACATTTATTTTTATACAAAGTTGATATCTCGATTTAAATATATGCCAGAGCTTGACACAAAATCAATGAAATCCTTGTCAGGTTCACGCCCGAAAGGATATCGCAGAGTGGCATAAAAACTCTAGCAACAAAATGATCCCTTTTGATCTTCCTTCAAAACGTTTCCTCACCCTTGTTCAGTCTGTCTCGTGACTTCATCATAGATGTCGCTAAATGCACATGACACTGGGAATTTTAGGTCACTTACAATGAAAGAGTGGAAATCCCTGCTATATGATTGATCTTCCCATTAATTAGTTTCAAATAGGTCAAATTTAAGGGGAGAGGTTGGTATTTTTTTAAACTTTATTCCTATTTGGTGTAAAATATTAATTTTTTGTATGTAGAGAGCTCATAGCTGTGGCAACTTAACCAAATATAAATATTTTGAAAAAAATTATTTGGGGGCCCAAATTAAAAAAAAATATATAAACCCAATGCAGAATTGTACTAAAACCGATATTATCTAAACCGTCTTTAAAGATTGATTCAAACAGTTTTTGCAATGTATTTGCAAAAGCATGTTCTACAAACTGTCTGTAATAGAATTTTGATATTAGTCCCTACGTTTGTAAAATAAACAATTAAAATTTAATAACACTTTTCTGATTTCCTTTCCTGCAAACAAACGGACGTATTTTTAAAATGAAATCAATTAACAAAATTCTGTTAAAGAGAAAAGTTTCCTAATACTCTAAAGAATGTGTGTTCCAAATTTCATGCATGTATTATTAATAGTTCAGAAATTATATCCATTTTTGTCTGGCAATGTATAAAAAAAATGAAGTTGCTGGAAACCGATAAAAGTGGGTGTGTGATTTAAAAAATCCATAGCGCAGGAAGCTTATAAATGACTTTTCAATATCGGATAAGGGCACAAATACCCACAAAATGTTATGCAATGCATTCCACACATATCAAAGAGTATTTTAAAGAAAACAAATTTTTGAAAATTTAATTTACCAGAAACAACAATAAAAGTGGGCGAGTGATTTAAAAATCCATAACGCAGGAAGTTTAAAAATTGCGACTCAACATCCGATAAGGGCACAAATACACACAAAATGTTATGCAATGCATTCCACACATACCAAAGGGTGTTTTAAAGAAAAAAATTCTTTTTTGAAAATTTAATTTACCGGAAACAACAATAAAAGTGGGCGAGTGATTTATAAAATCCATAACGCAGGAAGTTTAAAAATGGCGATTCAACATCCGATAAGGGCACAAATACACACAACATGTTATGCTATGCATTCCACACATACCAAAGGGTGTTTTAAAGAAAAAAATTCTTTTTTGAAAATTTAATTTACCAGAAACAACAATAAAAGTGGGCGAGTGATTTAAAAATCCACAACGCAGGAAGTTTAAAAATGGCGACTCAACATCCGATAAGGGCACAAATACACACAAAATGTTATGCTATGCATTCCACACATACCAAAGGGTGTTTTAACGAAAAAAATTCTTTTTTGAAAATTTAATTTACCGGAAACAACAATAAAAGTGGGCGAGTGATTTAAAAATCCATAACGCAGGAAGTTTAAAAATGGCGACTCAACATCCGATAAGGGCACAAATACACACAAAATGTTATGCTATGCATTCCACACATACCAAAGGGTGTTTTAACGAAAAAAATTCTTTTTTGAAAATTTAATTTACCGGAAACAACAATAAAAGTGGGCGAGTGATTTAAAAATCCATAACGCAGGAAGTTTAAAAATGGCGACTCAACATCCGATAAGGGCACAAATACACACAAAATGTTATGCTATGCATTCCATACACATCACAGAGTATTTTAAAGATTGTTTTATGTTTGAAAATTTACTCATTTTTCACCAAAAAATACCATCCTCTCCCCTTAAGCCCCTGCATGAAGGCCATGTTATTGGGAAATGTACTCGTATTGTCAAAATCGTATCGTAGTAGTTAAAAGCATTGATTATCTGTACTACGCAATTCGACACTATCTATAGTATTTCATTATAACTCTATCTGATGCATTATTATCTTTTGAAATCATTATTTCGTAAGCATTTCCAGCAAATTAACGAATGAAATCCGTCCGTTATATTAGGATATATCGCAGTATAAGGATATTACAAAACCACTTTTTTTGACATCATAGATGTGGAAACGTTTTTTTAGTAGAAACCTCTAAACTGATCTCTAGAAGGTTCCATATTCAGCGACACCCGTTTTCAGGATTTACTTACTTATGGCTTTCAAGGAACACGGAGTTTCATTGCCCCCTCACATAAGTCCGCCATCGATCCCTATCCTGAGCAAGATTAATCCAGTCTCTATCATATTCCACTTCCCTCAAATCCATTTTAATATTATCTTCCCATCTACGTCTCGGCCTCTCCAAAGGTCTTATTCCCTCCGGCTTCCCAACTAACACTCTACTGTATATGCATTTCTGGATTCGCCCATACGTGCTACATGCCCTGCTCATCTCAAACGTCTGGATTTCATATTCCTAATTATGTCAGATGAAGAATACAATGCGTGCAGTTCTGTGTTGTGTAACTTTCTTCAGTCATCCCTCTTAGCCCCAAATATTTTCCTAAGCATCTTATTCTGAAACACATTTAACCTCTGTTCCTTTCTCAAAGTGAGAGTCCAAATTTCACAACCATACAGAACAACCGGTATTACAATTGTTTTATACATCTTTATTACACAATTTTTAACACTGTATCACTTCGGAATATGTATGGTAAGACTTTCCTATGTTAAATTTTAACGTACCTTGTTTACATGTTTCGACCTATTTATGGGTCATCCTCAGAACTGGTCGTTGTTGGTCTTGGCGCCACTTGTTTTGTTTCTTGTTAGGGTGTGTTCGTGTGGTATAATGTAGAGTCAAAGAGTGTGTGTGTTCTGAAATTTAGTTGAGTGTTCAGAATTTCGTTGGGGGTGTGTTTTCGTGCAGAACACATCACAAATGCTAACCACACCTACAGAGACATCAACATAGACATGGAAATACTACACATCCAACCAAAAAGCCAGAAACTAAACACACTAGAACAATATGAAATATACAGACACACGAAAACACGCCCCAACGATATTCTCAACACACAACTCAATTTTAGAACACACACACTCTTTGACTCTACATTATACCACACGAACACACCCTCACAGGAAATAAAACAAGAGACGCCAAGACCAACAACGACCAGTTCTGAGGATGACCTATAAATAGGTCGAAACATGTAAACAAGGTACGTTAGAATTTAACACAAGAAAGTCTTATCATACATATTCCGAAATGTTTTATAAATTCTAACTCTCAGATTTTTTTATAGTAGACTGGATGATAAATGCTTCTCAATCAATAATAACGCGAATTTCTCATATTTATTTTTCGTTTAATTTTCTGCCGAGTGTCATTTGTACTTATTACTATTCCTACTGTTACTAAGATACTTGAATTTTTCCACCTCTTCCTCTAAGTGAGAGAAGTTTCAAAATTCCTCTATTGTGATCAATTAATTTGACACGAGGTTATGTAAAATATCAGTGTTATTACAAAGCTGCGGAGCTTTAGGCACTAAAAGCAGTTGAAATAGGCAGGCAAAATAGGCATTCAAAATTCTAAAACAGGCATTTAAAAAGGCACTAAAATTTCTAATTCTCAACGGCTAACACGATCATAGCGCAGCATATTCACTAGTTTCTATAGGAATGTCATTATGGCAGTGAATAACTGAATATTCGTCCAAATGTTGTAATGAAAACTGATGTATGTTGCAAGAATGTTCTTAAATTGGGGAAACTCCTCTCCACTTCACATGAAGTGATGGGCTATACTTCAAGGATCCAGTCTCAGCTGGTGACCGAACCAGTGGGAACGCAGTAACGTCACTGCTTCTGATGACTCTTGCTCTGGCATATCTCCACGGTGTACTTCACGTATTGCAGCAGAAAACTCAACTCCATACTCACAAACTCGCAAAACGAATGCCCTAGTCAACTATCACCAATGATTCAAGCGGCTTTCGAAAAACACTTTTTTGCTATTACTTGATTTTAAATTATTTGATTTCTCCAAGTTCTACTGGCAGTAAAACGTAACAAACAGAATTATCAATAGTTCTAGTTCTTGCCCTTTGCTGGATAAAAAATAAACAAATTACAGATTCAAAAAATAACGATAGAATGGTCAATAAATTCAAGCATAATATAGTCTATAATACGGATATTTAGGCAACTTTTAGGCATTTATAAGCAAATAGGCATTTACTAGTGAAATAGGCAATTATAGGCACTATAGAATTCGTATATAATGCTCACAATGTCTTAAAATGGATATGTAACCTAAAAGCTTGCGTCTTCAGGTTAAGCATTAAAATAGGCATATAGGCATAAATCCGCAGCTTAGTTATTAGATTCCGTGTAAAATTAATAGTGATAAAATTATGTGCCACTTACATGGTAGCTATGTTGTAATTATGTTTCAGACTGAAATTATCAGAGAATAACTTTGAAAATGTCTGAAAAGGATACAGCGCTCCTCGCAGTTACCTTTCACTCGAGTTATGTCTGGAAAGTTCCGAACTCACGACTCCTAGCATTACATGAAGTTAACACAGACATCAGTTGATCAGTTTCCATTCGCTCGCATTAATAGACACAGTGGAGGTAGGAGCGGGCTTTTCTGCAGAAGTCTTTGATGAGAACCTTTCCCGAATGCGATAATTAAGTCACAGACACGAAGAGCACTTTAATTAATTGGCCACTTTCGATGTTTAATTCTGCATGAAAACGACTTCTAAGTTACTAGAAAGAAGTAGAAAAACACGAGTGTTCGGAGCTCCGGATAGAAGAGAATCTTGTGTTACTTGTGTGAATGAAAGAAAGCGAATTTATTTTCCGCTCAAACTCTAATTTAATCACGGTCATTTGCCTCGTGGGTTAATTGACTACTAGGGTGCACAGTTTTAAAGACTGTCTAGACTTAAATATACTGAAGTAAACAATAACGTTGTTCGAATCCCGGTCAAGCCTGAGGTCCACTCGTGGTGGACATTCCCCATGTTAGGCATCTACAGGGATATAATTTTATTTTTACTTCAAATTTTATTGTACCTGAGTTTCTGAATGCAATTCACTCCTACCCCTTCTACTAATGAAGTTCAACCGTCCTCCGCACAGAACCAAGACCGCATATAGGCCTACAGTCACAGTAACCTTACGGTTATAGTAAACAGTACGTTCCAAAAATATGTTCATGTTTTCCAGTGACGAAAGAGCTTACATTATTGAATCATTTCGCACAGATACTGTCGTCCATTTGCCTACGTCGTATCCCGGTTTCCCCCACCAGCTTCTATTCGCTTCTCTGTAAAGGCTAGTGGCTGGGCTGTCTTAGCTCTTTTCTGAGAACATTTAATAATTTAATAATAGTTTTATTTTCCCTGGCAGAGTTAAGGCCATCAGGCCTTCTCTTCCATTCAACCAGGATCAAATCACATACAGAAAAAATACATACCGGTATACAAATATGAATTTAAAAATAATAATAAACATAATTAAGTAAAAAAGAGAGATTGAATACATATACACAATCAGTATTAACTTTGAAATAACAATAATAAAAAATATATATGTAATAAAAAAAGAGACTGAATACATAATCACAAACAGAAAAATACATTCTAGTATACAAGTATTAAGTTAAAAGAAAAAAAAAAGAATTAATACATATGAATATAATGTCACAACTAAAGGAATAGTAGAATTAGTATGATCAGCACAGCACGTGTTACATTGAGACAATGACAATTACCTAGATATAAGTGTTAATGGAAAAATAAAGTAATGACTGTGTAAAATAATAATAATAGTAATAATAATAATAAATAAAAATTATACCTAAAAACTAGTTCTGTGCATTTAAAATATTTCTAAACAACCTAATTTTAAACAACTGGGGACAAAGACTAACCCTGATTTCCAGCGGCAGCGAATTCCATGAGCGGGCCATGGCTATTGAGAAAGAACTTGAGTACAGAGATGTCTGATGACGTGGTATTGATAGCAACAGATTGTGCTGTGAACGTGTATTACGATTATGATGTGAAGCTAGGAGAGTAAACCGAGAGGCAAGGTAGTTGGTTAATTTCTGTTAGAAATTGGACGTCTACGTAATATTATATAACTGTTTAAAATAATTTCAATAAAAGGGCATCGTTAATTAATTAACTGTCACGTGATTTCCCCCCTTTGTACGGCCCTACGACGTGACCACTTGGACGGACAGTAGATAGCATGTCTGAGTAATTTTATCTTTTCGGATCGGGCAGAAGTGAAGATTGAATATGCAGAACGTAGGGTACTCTTTTCCAGAGTAGGTACAGAATTGTTTCAAAATGAGTTACTAGTGCGAAGGACGAAACTGGTAATTGGAACTAGGTACAATCATCTATAGTGCGATAATATGCACATTAGAACTGAAGTCTGTATCGAAATGAACGGCCACCATTTTCAAAAATGTGTTTAAATATCTGTATTATGATTATTTTTCAATTTAACTTCATTCTCTATATTGTACGCTAATGTGCTGTAGACAGTATAATATACACTGCATAATGAATACGTCCGCATGGACAGCTCAGTTCGTGAGTAAAAACACTTATTGATAACTAGCCGTACCCGTGCGCTCCGCTGCACCTGTTAGAAATAAATATAAAGTCATTTCATAATTAAAATAGGACGTTTGATCCAGGGAACAACTTTTACAACAGCGCAAGATAATCTGCTTCGCTCATTACCCAATTTTTTTTTGCATTGCATTTATTGCATATATATTTTATGTATTTTAACACGATTCAATTGAGCATAGTTAAAATTTGAATTATAAAATAATGGATAGCTAAGCTAATGTACTATTACTGCATACTAAATCAATACACTCTCGTTGTTCGTTAATTCTCTGAGACTAAAATGAGTGTACATAAATATTATTTTAAGAAATACAGAAAACGAATGTACAAAATAGCCTATCAAATTTTCTGTGCATAAGAAGCTATTTTAATCTTACCTGTCCTCGACTCACTCAGAAGTTACTGTAATAACATTATAGCATTATGTCCATCTAGAGAAACTACACTTTCCAATGGTGAAATAATAATTAATTATACAAATCGGTTAATTTAGCTTCTGATATTACTTCATACAAACACAGAAACATTCTCTGTAGGCTATGTTTAATAGCTTTCGATTGTTAATGTCCAAAGCCCCTGTTTCGATTGTTGTTGTTGTCCAAGGCCCCTTACAGATTAAATAATTTGTTCTTAATTCATTGCACCGTCTTAAATGGCGTTATTTTAAATTTAAAACTCATTTATCTCATTAAATATCAGTCCTATCAAAATTTTGTAAAGAATACAACTTATCGGAAATCATTTTTAAAGAAACTTTTGTTATGTAACATTTTTCACAAAAATCAATTATAAGTGAGATATTTCGATTTATTTAATTCAGGCCCCCTTATAACCCCCCTTTTAAATAAAGTAATTTGAGTGCCATATAGCCTAAAATCTAAGTTACAACGAACTTAATTTATATTCTAATTTGCATATAAATTGGTTCAGCCATTATTGCGTGAAAAGGTAACAAACATACAGACAGATATACAAACAAAAATTTAAAAAAAGCGATTTTAGGTTTCAGGGTGGTTAATTATATATGTTAGGACCAATTACTTTTGGAAAATCGAAAATTACCAGAAAAATTTCGGCTACAGATTTATTATTAGTATAGATACTGCACTATATTTTGATTAAACAAAAACCTAATGAAAATTATCAAACTCAAAATCGCGATATTTCCTAGTTTACGTAAATGGATGAAATACTTTTCTTCCCTCCTATACATAGTAGAGTGATTTGTTTGTATCTTAGGCCAGTACCATCGAACTCCAGTCGTGGAAGAGGGTAGCAAACGGTGCTTCCAGTTCTCAGCCGATCCAAAGGTATAGACAGGTTAATATAGAAATGTTAGTAAAAATAAAATGATGTCCCTGTACATCATTCCGTCAACACGTTTCCATTTCGTAATCATTCCATAACATTCCCCGAACGCCGGCTGGCGACACACCGAAGGGGTTGGCCTAGGGACGTGGGGTTGCCTGCTCGAAACCTGGATACGGCGCGAACCTTAGTGTAGTCAGCCGGTGTGGGTTCGGGAATGCGCCTAGCTTGAGGGTTAGCGCAATAGATCGTAGAAGGTCGCAGTGCCCCCCTCCTTTCGAAGGGGGACACAAGAAGAAGAAGAAGAAGAAGAAGAAGAAGAAGAAGAGGAATACAAAGAGAACGATGTGCAGACAATGAGAACAGGAACTCAAAGGGCAGAAGGAAAATAGGCCTACAAGTGTAACTACTGGAGCACAAGGCGAAAATGGAAATAAAAAAGAACAAGAAAAATGCAAAAAAAACACAATGAAAACACGGATAACAAGGGCAACAGAAGAAGAACAAAGGAGAGGGTTGCATTTTGATGTATCGGTCAATTCCCAAGTTATCCCTCTGAAGAGAAGCGCGTAGTTGTACGTCAAAATTAGTGAATCTAAGTGAATTAAGAAACAAAAGAATGATTAAATGGTAAAAGAGCCCTTCTCAATTTGATATGAAGTTTGTGTGAAATTTTTTAAATCATAGTTTATTTAACGACGCTCGCAACTGCAGAGGTTATATCAGCGTCATCGGTGGGTCGGAATTTTGTTCCTCAGGAGTTCTTTTACATGCCAGGTAATCTACTGACATGACAGCACACTTAAATGCCATCGACCTAGGCCGGGTTCGAACCCGCAGCCTCAAGCACAGAAGGCTAGCTATAGCAGCACCTACTCCGGTATCTGATTTAGTTCATTCTTCAACATTGGTTACTGCAGGTGTTTTTTTGCTAATACCGACTACGCTACCTAGGTCTACATCTTGTGTGAAGGAAGAATAGCATGAACAGTAGAGGTATGCACGTCCATTCTTATTTTACCTCGAGATGAAGTTAATGCATAATTCCGAAATGTTTGGCGTCCTAAAATTACTAATTTAGTTACTTAATTGCTTATTTACTTAATTAATTAATTATCTACTCATTTATTTATATATTGATCTATCTATCTATCTATCTATCTATCTATCTATCTATCTATCTATCTATCTATCTATCTATCTATCTATCTATCTATCTATCTATCTATCTATCTATCTATCTATCTATCTATCTATCTATCTATCTATCTATCTATCTATCTATCTATCTATCTATCTATCTATCTATCTATCTATCTATCTATCTATCTATCTATCTATCTATCTATCTATCTATCTATCTATCTATCTATCTATCTATCTATCTATCTATCTATCTATCTATCTATCTATCTATCTATCTATCTATCTATCTATCTATCTATCTATCTATCTATCTATCTATCTATCTATCTATCTATCTATCTATCTATCTATCTATCTATCTATCTATCTATCTATCTATCTATCTATCTATCTATCTATCTATCTATCTATCTATCT